>NC_090444.1:1821889267-1822514267 GCF_031143425.1 Pleurodeles waltl
GAAGGAGCCTATCAGAAGGAGTCTCTGACGTCACCTGGTGGCACTGGCCACTCAGAGCAGTCCAGTGTGCCAGCAGCACCTCTGTTTCCAAGATGGCAGAGGTCTGGAGCACACTGGAGGAGCTCTGGACACCTCCCAGGGGAGGTGCAGGTCAGGGGAGTGGTCACTCCCCTTTCCTTTGTCCAGTTTCGCGCCAGAGCAGGGCTAAGGGGTCCCCTGAACCGGTGTAGACTGGCTTATGCAGAATTGGGCACCTCTGTGCCCAACAAAGCATTTCCAGAGGCTGGGGGAGGCTACTCCTCCCCTGCCTTCACACCATTTTCCAAAGGGAGAGGGTGTCACACCCTCTCTCAGAGGAAGTTCTTTGTTCTGCCATCCTGGGCCAGGCCTGGCTGGACCCCAGGAGGGCAGATGCCTGTCTGAGGGGTTGGCAGCAGCAGCAGCTGCAGTGAAACCCCAGGAAGGGCAGTTTGGCAGTACCAGGGTCTGTGCTACAGACCACTGGGATCATGGGATTGTGCCAACTATGCCAGGATTGCATAGAAGGGGCAATTCCATGATCATAGACATGTTACATGGCCATATTCGGAGTTACCATTGTGAAGCTACATATAGGTAGTGACCTATATGTAGTGCACGCGTGTAATGGTGTCCCCGCACTCACAAAGTTCAGGGAATTGGCTTTGAACAATGTGGGGGCACCTTGGCTAGTGCCAGGGTGCCCTCACACTAACTAACTTTGCACCTAACCTTTACCAGGTAAAGGTTAGACATATAGGTGACTTATAAGTTACTTAAGTGCAGTGTAAAATGGCTGTGAAATAATGTGGACGTTATTTCACTCAGGCTGCAGTGGCAGGCCTGTGTAAGAATTGTCAGAGCTCCCTATGGGTGTCAAAAGAAATGCTGCAGCCCATAGGGATCTCCTGGAACCCCAATACCTCAGTACCATATACTAGGGAATTATAAGGGTGTTCCAGTAAGCCAATGTAAATTGGTAAAAATGGTCACTAGCCTGTTAGTGACAATTTGGAAAGAAATGAGAGAGCATAACCACTGAGGTTCTGATTAGCAGAGCCTCAGTGAGACAGTTAGTCACTACACAGGTAACACATTCAGGCACACTTATGAGCACTGGGGTCCTGGGTTACCAGGGTCCCAGTGACACATACAACTAAAACAACATATATACAGTGAAAAATGGGGGTAACATGCCAGGCAAGATGGTACTTTCCTACACAACCCCCCCCCCCCCAAACGAAGGACAATAAGACTAGCCATGACCTGATGAGTCTTCATTGTCTAAGTGGAAATATCTGGAGAGTCCATCTGCATTGGAGTGGCTACTCCCAGGTCTATGTTCCACTGTATAGTCCATTCCCTGTAGGGATATGGACCACCTCAACAATTTAGGATTTTCACCTTTCATTTGTTTTAGCCAAAGTAGAGGTTTGTGGTCTGTCTGAACAATGAAGTGAGTGCCAAACAGGTATGGCCTCAACTTCTTCAGAGCCCAGACCACAGCAAAGGCCTCCCTCTCAATGGCAGACCAACGCTTTTCTCTAGGGGTCAACCTCCTACTAATAAAAGCAACAGGTTGATCCTGGCCCTCAGAATTAAGTTGTGATAGGACTGCCCCTACTCCTAATTCAGATGCATCAGTTTAGACATAGAATGTTTTAGAGTAACAAGGGCTTTTCAGGACAGGTGCAGAGCACATGGCCTGCTTCAGCTCCTCAAAAGCTTTCTGACAGTTTGCTGTCCATAATACCTTTTTAGGCATCTTTTTGGAAGTGAGGTCATTAAGAGGGGCTGCAATGGAGCCATAGTTCTTAATGAACCTCCTGTAATACCCAGTGAGGCCTAGGAAGGCTCTCACCTGAGTCTGAGTGGTAGGGGGAATCCAATCAATAATTGTTTGGATTTTCCCCTGTAGTGGTGCAATCTGTTCCCCACCAACAAGGTGTCCCAGATAAACCACCTTACCCTGCCCTATCTGGCACTTTGAAGCCTTGATAGTGAGGCCTGCCTTCTGCAGGGCCTCCAAAACTTTCCATAGGTGGACCAGGTGATCATCCCAGCTGGAGCTAAAGACAGCTATATCGTCCAAATATGCTGCACTGAAAGCTTCCAGCCCTTGCAGGACTGTGTTCACCAACCTCTGAAAAGTGGCAGGTGCATTTTTCAAACCAAAAGGCATTACAGTAAACTGGTAATGTCCTCCAATGGTTGAAAATGCAGTCTTAGGTTTAGCATCTTCTGACAATTTGATCTGCCAATACCCTGCAGTCAAATCAAAAGTGCTTAGATACTTGGCAGATGCCAGTGTATCTATGAGCTCATCTGCCCTGGGTATAGGGTGAGCATCAGTTTTGGTTACCAAGTTGAGACCTCTATAGTCTACACAAAACCGCATTTCCTTCATTCCATCTTTGGAATGGGGTTTTGGTACAAGTACCACAGGAGAAGCCCATGGACTTTCAGAGTGCTCAACCACTCCTAGTTCTAACATTTTCTGGACCTCTTGCTTTATGCAGTCCCTGACATGGTCAGGCTGCCTATAGATCTTACTTTTGACAGGTAAACTGTCTCCAGTATCTATAGTGTGCTCACACCAAGAAGTGGTACCTGGCACAGTAGAGAAGAGTTCAGAGAATTGATCTAGGAGATTTATGCAATGGTCTTTCTGCTCAGCAGTAAGTCAATCAGCCAAAACTACACCTTCCACAAGAGCATCTTGTTCTGTGGAAGAGAAGAGATCAGGTAGAGGATCACTGTCTTCTTCCTGTCCCTCATCAGTTGCCATGAGCAGGGTGAGATCAGCCCTGTCATAGTAGGGTTTCAGGCGGTTGACATGGAGCACCCTAAGGGGACTCCTGGCAGTGCCTAAGTCAACTAAATAGGTGACTTCTCCCTTCTTTTCAACAATTGTGTGGGGTCCACTCCATTTATCTTGGAGTGCTCTTGGGGCCACAGGCTCCAAGACCCACACTTTCTGCCCTGGTTGGTACTGAACCAAAACAGCCTTCTGATCATGCCATTGCTTCTGGAGCTCTTGGCTGGCCTGAAGGTTTTTACTGGCCTTTTTCATGTACTCAGCCATTCTTGATCTGAGGCCAAGTACATAATCCACAATATCCTGCTTAGGAGCTTTTAAAGGTTGTTCCCAACCCTCCTTTACAAGTGTGAGTGGACCCCTAACAGGGTGTCCAAAAAGAAGTTCAAAGGGGCTGAAGCCCACTCCTTTCTGGGGTACCTCCCTGTAGGCAAAAAGGAGGCATGGTAGAAGGATATCCCATCTCCTGCGGAGTTTTTCAGGGAGACCCATAATCATGCCTTTGAGAGTTTTATTAAATCTCTCCACCAGTCCATTTGTTTGTGGATGATAGGGTGTTGTGAACTTGTACGTTACACCACACTCCTTCCACATGGCCTTTAAGTATGCAGACATGAAATTGCTTCCCCTGTCTGATACTACTTCCTTTGGGAAGCCCACCCTGGAAAATATTCCCAGGAGGGCCTTTGCCACTGCAGGTGCTGTAGTGGTCCTTAAAGGAATAGCTTCGTGATATCTTGTGGCATGGTCCACTACCACCAAGATAAACCTATTGCCTGAAGCAGTAGGAGGGTCAAGGGGGCCAACTATGTCAACCCCTACCCTTTCAAAGGGAACCCCAACCACAGGCAGTGGAATAAGGGGTGCCTTTGGGGTGCCACCTGTCTTGCCACTGGCTTGACAGGTTTCACAGGACTTACAAAATTCCTTTGTGTCCTCAGACATTCTAGGCCAATGAAACAGGGGAACAAGCCTGTCCCAAGTTTTCATTTGTCCTAGATGCCCAGCTAGGGGAATGTCATGTGCCAGGGTTAGGAGGAACTTTCTGTACTCCTGAGGAATCACTAATCTCCTGGCAGCTCCAGGTTTAGGATCCCTATGCTCAGTGTAGAAGAGGTTGTCCTCCCAGTAAACTCTGTGAGAGTCACTGACATCCCCATTAGCCTGTTTGACAGCTTGCTGTCTGAGACCCTCTAATGTGGGACAGGTTTGCTGTGCCACACTCAGCTCCTCTCTGGCAGGCCCCCCTTCACCCAAAAGCTCAGCAGTGTCTGCTTCCAGCTCCTCTGGTGTAGGTTCTGCACAGGGAGGGAATTTGTCTTCCTCAGAAGTTGAATCCACTGTAGAGGGAGGGATAGTAGGAAGTGGTTTGCTTCTACTAGCCCTAGCTTTAGGGAGCACTTGGTCCATTGTTCCAGGATCCAAGCTTCCCTGTCCTTTTTGCTTTTTGGCCTGAGCCCTTGTCAAAGCAAAAATATGCCCTGGGATGCCCAGCATTGCTGCATGGGCCTCCAACTCCACATCTGACCAAGCTGATGTCTCCAAATCATTCCCTAATAGACAGTCTACAGGTAAATCTGAAGCTACCACAACTTTCTTTGGACCAGTAACCCCCCCCCAGTTGAGATTAACAACAGCCATGGGGTGGCTAAGTGTGTTGTTGTGAGCATCGGTTACTTGGTACTGGTGACCAAGTAGGTGTTGTTCAGGGTGGACCAGTTTCTCTATGACCATAGTCACACTGGCACCAGTGTCCCTGTAGGCCTGAACCTCAACACCATTTATTAGGGGTAGCTGCTTGTACTTATCCATATTAAGGGGACAAGCAACTAAGGTGGCTAAATCAATAGCCCCCTCAGAGACTAACACAGCCTCTGTGGCCTCCCTAACAAGGCCAACCCCAACTAAGTTACCAATAGTGAGCCCAGCTACTCCCTTGGATTGGCTATTAGTAGGTTTGCTCCCACCACCACTGCTATTAGTAGGGACACTAGGGGTAGCAGTAGGGGTTGTAGTGGTAGGAGCATTGGTGCTTTTCTTTGGACAACTGGGATCTGTTGTCCAATGGCCTTTTATTTTACATAAATAGCACCATGGTTTCTTTTCCTTGTTCTGATTAAAGGAGGATTTGGGCCCACCACCCCCACCAGAGTGTTTTTGTGGGCCTGATGAAGACTCATTTTTAGATTTGTCCCCACCCTTGTCAGAAGACTTACCATCCTTCTTTTTGTTGCCATCTTTGTCACCCCCTGTATGAACTTTTCTGTTCACCCTTGTTCTGACCCATTTGTCTGCCTTCTTTCCCAATTCTTGGGGAGAGGTCAGATCAGAGTCCACCAAGTACTGGTGCAACAAATCAGACACACAATTATTAAGAATATGCTCTCTCAGGATCAAGTTATACAGGCTGTCATAATCAGTAACTTTACTGCCATGTAACCACCCCTCCAAGGCCTTCACTGAATGGTCAATGAAATCAACCCAGTCTTGTGAAGACTCCTTTTTGGTCTCTCTGAACTTTATCCTGTACTGTTCAGTGGTTAAGCCATAACCATCCAGGAGTGCATTCTTAAGAACTTGGAAATTATTAGCATCATTTTCTTTCACAGTAAGGAGCCTATCCCTACCTTTTCCACTAAATGATAGCCATAGGATAGCAGCCCACTGCCTTTGAGGGACATCCTGTACAACACAGGCCCTCTCAAGTGCAGCAAACCACTTGTTAATGTCATCCCCCTCCTTATAAGGGGGAACTGTAGGAGGCTGGACTGGCTTGTAGTGAGTACCAAGGGGTACTTGCACCTTGCACCAGGCCCAGTTATCCCTTATTAGTGTATAGGGTGTCTAGCAGCTTAGGCTGATAGATAATGGTAGCTTAGCAGAGCAGCTTAGGCTGAACTAGGAGACGTGTGAAGCTACTACAGTACCACTTAGTGTCATATGCACAATATCATAAGAAAACACAATACACAGTTATACTAAAAATAAAGGTACTTTATTTTTATGACAATATGCCAAAGTATCTTAGAGTGTACCCTCAGTGAGAGGATAGGAAATATACACAAGATATATATACACAATAGCAAAAATATGCAGTATAGTCTTAGAAAACAGTGCAAACAATTTATAGTTACAATAGGATGCAATGGGGAAACATAGGGATAGGGGCAACACAAACCATATACTCCAAAAGTGGAATGCGAACCACGAATGGACCCCAGACCTATGTGACCTTGTAGAGGGTCGCTGGGACTATTAGAAAATAGTGAGAGTTAGAAAAATAACCCTCCCCAAGACCCTGAAAAGTGAGTGCAAAGTGCACTAAAGTTCCCCTAAGGACAAAGTAGTCGTGTTAGAGGAATAATGCAGGAAAGACACAAACCAGCAATGCAACAACTGTGGATTTCCAATCTAGGGTACCTGAGGAACAAGGGGACCAAGTCCAAAAGTCACAAGCAAGTCGGAGATGGGCAGATGCCCAGGAAATGCCAGCTGCGGGTGCAAAGAAGCTTCTACTGGACAGAAGAAGCTGAGGTTTCTGCAGGAACGAAAAGGGCTAGAGACTTCCCCTTTGGTGGACGGATCCCTCTCGCCTTGGAGAGTCGTGCTGAAGTGTTTTCCCGCCGGAAGGACGCCAACAAGCCTTGCTACACGCAAATCGTGCGTTTGGCGTTTTTGGACGCTGCTGGGGCCCAGGAGGGACCAGGAGGTCGCAAATTTGACCTGAAGAGAGAGGGGACGTCAAGCAAGACAAAGAGCCCTCACTGAAGCAGGTAGCACCCGGAGAAGTGCCAGAAACAGGCACTATGAGGATGCGTGAAACGGTGCTCGCCGAAGTTGCACAAAGGAGTCCCACGTCGCCGGAGACCAACTTAGAAAGTCGTGCAATGCAGGTTTGAGTGCCGTGGACCCAGGCTTGGCTGTGCACAAAGGATTTCCGCCGGAAGTGCACAGGGGCCGGAGTAGCTTGCAAAGTCGCGACTCCCAGCAATGCAGCCCAGCGAGGTGAGGCAAGGACTTACCTCCACCAAACTTGGGCTGAAGAGTCACTGGACTGTGGGGGTCACTTGGACTGAGTCGCTGGATTCGAGGGACCTCGCTCGTCGTGCTGAGAGGAGACCCAAGGGACCGGTGATGCAGCTTTTTGGTGCCTGCGGTTGCAGGGGGAAGATTCCGTCGACCCACGGGAGATTTCTTCGGAGCTTCTGGTGCACAGAGGAGGCAGGCTACCCCCACAGCATGCACAAGCAGGAAAACAGTCGAGAAGGCGGCAGGATCAGCGTTACAGAGTTGCAGTAGTCGTCTTTGCTACTATGTTGCAGGTTTGCAGGCTTCCAGCGCGGTCAGCGGTCGTTTCCTTATCAGAAGGTGAAGAGGGAGATGCAGAGGAACTCGGATGAGCTCGTGCATTCGTTATCTAAAGTTTCCCCAGAGACAGAGACCCTAAATAGCCAGAAAAGAGGGTTTGGCTACCTAGGAGAGAGGATAGGCTACTAACACCTGAAGGAGCCTATCAGCAGGAGTCTCTGACGTCACCTGGTGGCACTGGCCACTCAGAGCAGTCCAGTGTGCCAGCAGCACCTCTGTTTCCAAGATGGCAGAGGTCTGGAGCACACTGGAGGAGCTCTGGACACCTCCCAGGGGAGGTGCAGGTCAGGGGAGTGGTCACTCCCCTTTCCTTTGTCCAGTTTCGCGCCAGAGCAGGGGCTAAGGGGTCCCTGAACCGGTGTAGACTGGCTTATGCAGAATTGGGCACATCTGTGCCCAAGAAAGCATTTCCAGAGGCTGGGGGAGGCTACTCCTCCCCTGCCTTCACACCATTTTCCAAAGGGAGAGGGTGTCACACCCTCTCTCAGAGGAAGTTCTTTGTTCTGCCATCCTGGGCCAGGCCTGGCTGGACCCCAGGAGGGCAGATGCCTGTCTGAGGGGTTGGCAGCAGCAGCAGCTGCAGTGAAACCCCAGGAAGGGCAGTTTGGCAGTACCAGGGTCTGTGCTACAGACCACTGGGATCATGGAATTGTACCAACAATGCCAGGATGGCATAGAGGGGGCAATTCCATGATCATAGACATGTTACATGGCCATATTCGGAGTTACCATTGTGAAGCTACATATAGGTAGTGACCTATATGTAGTGCACGCGTGTAATGGTGTCCCCGCACTCACAAAGTTCAGGGAATTGGCTCTGAACAATGTGGGGGCACCTTGGCTAGTGCCAGGGTGCCCTCACACTAAGTAACTTTGCACCTAACCTTTACCAGGTAAAGGTTAGACATATAGGTGACTTATAAGTTACTTAAGTGCAGTGTAAAATGGCTGTGAAATAACGTGGACGTTATTTCACTCAGGCTGCAGTGGCAGGCCTGTGTAAGAATTGTCAGAGCTCCCTATGGGTGGCAAAAGAAATGCTGCAGCCCATAGGGATCTCCTGGAACCCCAATACCCTGGGTACCTCAGTACCATATACTAGGGAATTGTAAGGGTGTTCCAGTAAGCCAATGTAAATTGGTAAAATTGGTCACTAGCCTGTTAGTGACAATTTGAAAGTAATGAGAGAGCATAACCACTGAGGTTCTGGTTAGCAGAGCCTCAGTGAGACAATTAGGCACCACACAGGGAACACATACATGCACACCTATGAGCACTGGAGCCCTGTGTGACAGGGTCCCAGTGACACATACATATAGGCCACAACCTTATGAGCACTGGGGTCCTGACTAGCAGGGTCCCAGTGACACATAACAAACATACTGAAAACATAGTGTTTTCACTATGAGCACTGGGGCCTAGCCATCAGGATCCCAGTGAGACAGTGAAAACAGTGACAAACATCCTGACATACACTCACAAACAGGCCAAAAGTGGGGGTAACAAGGCTAGAAAGAGGCTACTTTCTCACAGGAACTATCTTATGCAGATTCCTGGAATCATGCTCTTTTGCAGGATGACTATGGGGAATACTGCTGCTGCCACCATGGGTATCTAAACCCAACTTCTGTCTTTCTTTCTCTAGTTCAAAAGACTGTCTATCCAAATCCAGCTGTTGCTTTTTAAGCTTCAGTCTGGTTTGTTCCACTCTCAACTTATTGAGTTCCCTCTCTAACATTCTGTCATCAGGGTTGGTGGGAGGGACATTCTTAGACACAGAAGAATGAACAGAAGGAGACCTGTCCCTTACAGAAGCCACCCTAACAGCTTGGCTAACAGAAACATCACTACCAGTATGGTGAGAATAAATGCTTTTGCTATGATGTGAGACAACACTATTTGTATGGTGAGGCTCTCCATCATTACCAACTATGCTAGACTGTCTAGTAATGGGCAGGCTAGGAAGTTTCTTTCCTGAATCTTTACCTGGGGGAGTCCCTGGATCAGATTGGGAACCATTTGCTACTTTTTCAACAGATGTGGCCCCTATGGCCTTATCTTGTTCTCTAAGCATGTTAAGCAATAATTCCAAAGAAGGATTCTTCCCTACACTCAAACCTCTCTCTATGCAGAGACTCCTTGCTCCTTTCCAGCTAAGGTGATCATATGCAAGTTTGGACAGATCAACATTTTGGCCTGTGCCAGACATTTTTAGAGAGAGTTAAAGTGATAGAAAAAGAGAAAAAAGTTTTCAGAACTTTTTAGAAAGACAGAAAAAAACTTTTTAAACTTTTAAGAACTTTTTGAAAGTTTAGAAGTACTTTTCAGCACTTTGAAAAGAGTGAAAAGAGGAAAGGCAAAACTTTTTGGCTATCTGTATATACACTGACCTTGTTTTGTATATTTTTCTCTTATGAAAAGTACAATGACAAGAGTGGTAAGTAGTCTCAAAGCACTTATCCCACCGCTGCACAACCAATGTAGGAGGCTGGACTGGCTTGTAGTGAGTACCAAGGGGTACTTGCACCTTGCACCAGGCCCAGTTATCCCTTATTAGTGTATAGGGTGTCTAGCAGCTTAGGCTGATAGATAATGGTAGCTTAGCAGAGCAGCTTAGGCTGAACTAGGAGATGTGTGAAGCTACTACAGTACCACCTAGTGTCATATGCACAATATCATAAGAAAACACAATACACAGTTATACTAAAAATAAAGGTACTTTATTTTTATGACAATATGCCAAAGTATCTTAGAGTGTACCCTCAGTGAGAGGATAGGAAATATACACAAGATATATATACACAATAGCAAAAATCTGCAGTATAGTCTTAGAAAACAGTGCAAACCATGTATAGTTACAATAGGATGCAATGGGGAAACATAGGGATAGGGGCAACACAAACCATATACTCCAAAAGTGGAATGCGAACCACAAATGGACCCCAAACCTATGTGACCTTGTAGAGGGTCGCTGGGACTATTAGAAAATAGTGAGAGTTAGAAAAATAACCCTCCCCAAGACCCTGAAAAGTGTGTGCAAAGTGCACTAAAGTTCCCCTAAGGACAAAGAAGTCGTGTTAGAGGAATAATGCAGGAAAGACACAAACCAACAATGCAACAACTGTGGATTTCCAATCTAGGGTACCTGTGGAACAAGGGGACCAAGTCCAAAAGTCACAAGCAAGTCGGAGATGGGCAGATGCCCAGGAAATGCCAGCTGCGGGTGCAAAGAAGCTTCTACTGGACAGAAGAAGCTGCGGTTTCTGCAGGAACGAAAAGGGCTAGAGACTTCCCCTTTGGTGGACGGATCCCTCTCGCCGTGGAGAGTCGTGCAGAAGTGTTTTCCCGCCGAAAGAATGCCAACAAGCCTTGCTAGCTGCAAATCGTGCGGTTAGCGTTTTTGGACGCTGCTGTGGCCCTGGAGGGACCAGGAGGTCGCAAATTGGACCAGGAGAGAGAGGGGACGTCGAGCAAGACAAGTAGCCCTCTCAGCAGCAGGTAGCACCCGGAGAAGTGCCAGAAACAGGCACTACGAGGATGCGTGAAACGGTGCTCACCCGAAGTCGCACAAAGGAGTCCCACGTCGCCGGAGACCAACTTAGAACGTCGTGCAATGCAGGTTAGAGTGCCGTGGACCCAGGCTTGGCTGTGCACAAAGGATTTCCGCCGGAAGTGCACAGGGGCCGGAGTAGCTGCAAAAGTCGCGGTTCCCAGCAATGCAACCCAGCGAGGTGAGGCAAGGACTTACCTCCACCAAACTTGGACTGAAGAGTCACTGGACTGTGGGGGTCACTTGGACAGAGTCGCTGGATTCGAGGGACCTCGCTCGTCGTGTTGAGAGGAGACCCAAGGGACCGGTAATGCAGCTTTTTGGTGCCTGCGGTTGCAGGGGGAAGATTCCGTCGACCCACTGGAGATTTCTTCGGAGCTTCTGGTGCAGAGAGGAGGCAGACTACCCCCACAGCATGCACAAGCAGGAAAACAGTTGAGAAGGCGGCAGGATCAGCGTTACAGAGTTGCAGTAGTCGTCTTTGCTACTATGTTGCAGTTTTGCAGGCTTCCAGCGCGGTCAGCAGTCGATTCCTTGGCAGAAGGTGAAGAGAGAGATGCAGAGGAACTCGGCTGAGCTCTTGCATTCGTTATCTAAAGTTTCCCCAGAGACAGAGACCCTAAATAGCCAGAAAAGAGGGTTTGGCTACCTAGGAGAGAGGATAGGCTACTAACACCTGAAGGAGCCTATCAGAAGGAGTCTCTGACGTCACCTGGTGGCACTGCCACTCAGAGCAGTCCAGTGTGCCAGCAGCACCTCTGTTTCCAAGATGGCAGAGGTCTGGAGCACACTGGAGGAGCTCTGGACACCTCCCAGGGGAGGTGCAGGTCAGGGGAGTGGTCACTCCCCTTTCCTTTGTCCAGTTTTGCGCCAGAGCAGGGCTAAGGGGTCCCCTGAACCGGTGTAGACTGGCTTATGCAGAATTGGGCACCTCTGTGCCCAACAAAGCATTTCCAGAGGCTGGGGGAGGCTACTCCTCCCCTGCCTTCACACCATTTTCCAAAGGGAGAGGGTGTCACACCCTCTCTCAGAGGAAGTTCTTTGTTCTGCCATCCTGGGCCAGGCCTGGCTGGACCCCAGGAGGGCAGATGCCTGTCTGAGGGGTTGGCAGCAGCAGCAGCTGCAGTGAAACCCCAGGAAGGGCAGTTTGGCAGTACCAGGGTCTGTGCTACAGACCACTGGGATCATGGGATTGTGCCAACTATGCCAGGATGGCATAGAGGGGGCAATTCCATGATCATAGACATGTTACATGGCCATATTCGGAGTTACCATTGTGAAGCTACATATAGGTAGTGACCTATATGTAGTGCACGCGTGTAATGGTGTCCCCGCACTCACAAAGTTCAGGGAATTGGCTCTGAACAATGTGGGGGCACCTTGGCTAGTGCCAGGGTGCCCTCACACTAAGTAACTTTGCACCTAACCTTTACCAGGTAAAGGTTAGACATATAGGTGACTTATAAGTTACTTAAGTGCAGTGTAAAATGGCTGTGAAATAACGTGGACGTTATTTCACTCAGGCTGCAGTGGCAGGCCTGTGTAAGAATTGTCAGAGCTCCCTATGGGTGGCAAAAGAAATGCTGCAGCCCATAGGGATCTCCTGGAACCCCAATACCCTGGGTACCTCAGTACCATATACTAGGGAATTATAAGGGTGTTCCAGTAAGTCAATGTAAATTAGTAAAAATGGTCACTAGCCTGTTAGTGACAATTTGGAAAGAAATGAGAGAGCATAACCACTGAGGTTCTGATTAGCAGAGCCTCAGTGAGACAGTTAGTCACTACACAGGTAACACATTCAGGCACACTTATGAGCACTGGGGCCCTGGGTTACCAGGGTCCCAGTGACACATACAACTAAAACAACATATATACAGTGAAAAATGGGGGTAACATGCCAGGCAAGATGGTACTTTCCTACAAGGTGTTTCCTGAAGATGCTCAAATTAGACTGACCTCTCAGATGCCTGTGCAGTGACTCCGCAAGCAATGGAAGGGAAGGGAAGATTTACAAGAACTGACCTAATAAGAAGGTCACCCCAGTTCCAGGAGATGACAGCTGGGTGTTAGGTGGGGCGTGGGTTGCTGGTATTTCAGTGGGGAGGGTTGATTTTAGTGTTTGTGGTGCATGAATCGGGCCCGGGGGAAGGGCCGGGTTGAGTAAGACCTTGAAGGCGAGGGACACAGGGAATGAGACAAGCGAAGAATTCGCACAGCTCAAGAAAGCACTTAATCGATACATCGATATGGGCAGGGTCAGTTACAGTGCAGGTGAAAGTTTATCCGTAGTTTAAGAATCTGAATAATTTAAGAGCGCGAGTCATGGGGTTCACTCAATTAAAAGACATTGAAACGGATGTGGAGAATGAAAGTGACAGAGACAGAGGGAGGGTAAAAGAGGGAGTGAGCGAGGAAGAAGGAGTAAAAAGAGTAAGAAAGTAAGAGTGAGAAAGAGAGCTGGACAGAAAGAAAGAGACTAAGGGGCATATTTTTAAGCCCCTTGTGCCGCCGCTGTGTCACTTTTAGTGATGCTCTGGTAACAGAAACCTTTCAACCATATCTATGACGCTACACAAAGCCACTTTGAGTGGCTTTGAATGGTCCCACAGATATGGAATAAGTCAAAGTGGTGCAAATCGCTGTGTTGCCTTACTCTGATTCAGGGAGGTCTTCCATGGGTGTTGTGGGTGTTCCCAAGCAACTCCCATGGATTCTGACGCATCCCCAGATTTACAAGGCCATGCAAACCTGGGGATGGGCCAAAAACATACGCCTCCCCAGGGGTAGTGCAACAAAGAGAAATATCTTTATTTCTCTGCGTTTTTTCCCTCTTTACATTTGTGCTCCACTCTGCAGAACACATTGAAAGAGGAAAAAGCCTGAACAAAAACAATCCTGCCTACAAAGCAGAGACCTTTACACCGTGGTGCAAGGGTGCCTGCTCTGGCGTTAGGCTGCCAAAACGGCGCAGTGGGAAAGCACAGGAATGTGCAGTATTGCATATATTTGACATATTACTGCCCTTTCCCTTTGAAGCAGGTCAGGACAGCAAAGTGACTTGACGCACTGCCCTGTTTTAAAAGCCCATAAATCTGGGTCTAATTGTAATAAGGAGGGAGGGAAATCACGCATAACCAGGAGACGGATAAAGAGAAAGGAAGACGTGAGAGCCATAGAGAAAAAGACAGCAGGAGACATAATGGCCCTCATTACAACCCTGGCGGTAAATCCCGCTTACCGCGTGCAGACGGCCGCCAACATACCGTGACCGCGGCGGTAATCCGCCACTGGTATTATGAACCACACTGAGAATACTGCCACAATACAGATACCCACACAAGTCCGCCACACCAAAGGTCAGCGATAAACTGGCAATAGCAAAACCCACACCGTCACACCAACAGGAATACGCCCACAGTATCATGACCCATGGATCAACGCAGCGGTCTTTCAACCGCGGTAAACCATTGGCGGTACACACCGCCGCGCTCAAAATACACACACACTTACAAAACACCACCACATTGGACAATTCAAAATACACACACCTGACACACATACACACACCACACCTGCACACTCACACCACTATAAAACACACACCCACACTACCCACAACCCCTTACAACAACAAAAAAGAGACCAAGCACAGAGAGACAAAGAAAGAGCACACACTCAATCAGAGGCACAGAACACCATCACTCATACACCATCCACGCACATCACAGTATACACCCCAACACATCACCTCACACATATAACTCACACCACATCCATGGTACCCCAAAGACACCCCAGGTTTTCTGAAGAGGAGCTAAGGGTCATGGTGGAGGAAATCATTCGGGTAGAGCCACAGCTATTCGGATCACAGGTGCAGCAGACATCCACTGCAAGGAAGATGGAGCTATGGCAGAGATTTGTGGACAGGGTCAACGCTGTGGGACAGCATCCAAAAACCAGGGATGACATTAGGAAGAGGTGGAACGACCTACGGGGGAAGGTGCGTTCCGTGGTTTCAAGACACCAGATTGCTGTACAGATGACTGGCGGTGGACTCCCTCTTCCTCCCCCACAACTATCAACATGGGAGGAGCAAGTCTTGGCGATCATGCATCCTGAGGGCCTCGCAGGAGTAGCAGGAGGACTAGACTCTGGTAAGATAAATCTTTACCGTTATATCCCCCACCCTACCTGCATGCCATCACATACCCTCGCCCATACCCTCACTCCCATCACTCCATCACGTCACATATACCCCACCATCACAACCCACACATCCCAATACCAAGCCCTGCATGTAACACCAGTGCATGGACACCCATCACAGCCCTGCATGGACACCCATCACCACAGCATGCCCAGTACAGAGACTCACCCATCCCACACAATCAGCAATCATTCAAGACCAAGGTGACAGGGAAAGCACAATTAAACAGGGAAACACACCCATTGCACAAGGTGGCACACACAGATACAATAACAATGCATTTGCATCCCAACAGGATCACTACCCAACGTCACCGGAGAGGAGGTGCCACCAACATCCAGTCCCCACCCAGAAGAGGCCCACAGTGATGACAGCTGCTCTGCACGCTTGGATCACGATGACCAACCTGGCCAATCAGGGACCTCTGGGCAGTCCGTTCCCCTTCCACAGTCCCAAACCACCACAGAGACTATCCCCTCAGGAAACACCACCACAGCACCCACCCAGCGGGCCCATCCCCCTGTCCCCAGGACACATCAATCAGCAGTGTGTCCACCACTACAGGGACCCCAGGCAACCCCACAAACCCAGGACGATCAGGGACCTGGGGTTCAGTGGCAGTGGGCACATGGTTCAGGTGACAGAGGCACAGGACAACAGGGAAGCTGGGAGGACTGCTGTGCGACAGGGGGAGGACAGGCCCAGGGAACCGACCCTCCACGAGGCCCTCTCAAACATCATGGGAGCATACCACCATTCCCAGGAGACCATGGGCATGGTACTGGCCAAGTTACGGGAGACCCAGCGTCTGCAGGAGGGACAGTATCTGGGGATCAGGGAGAACCTCAAAAAAATCTACACCATAGCAGGGGTGCCGGCTGACATGGGCAAGACCATGAGGGAGGCAGTGGCACAACAAAGGGCCCTTGACACTAGCCAAACCGAAGAACAGCCTTCAACCTCCGCCGGCGCTACTGGACAGGAGGCCCCGCCACAGGACCAACAGGCCACCAGCACCCCACCCCCTGCAGAAGGAAAACTACCCCGCAAACGGTCCCTGCGATCCAGGCAGAAGACAGAGAACATTGCCAAGACCCCTGTCAGGAAATAAGACTCTTCCTGATTTTCACTCTTCTGTCCCATTATGTCACCCTGTCCACCTTGAATTGCCATTACTCCCCTTCCTATGCCCCATTGGACAATGCACCTGTGATACCAAGAGACTGGACTCTACCATGGACCTTCCTCCACCATCACCCCAGCCCCTTGCCCGTACCCCCATACTATTTAGCACAAAAAATAAACACCATTGAAATATAAACCATACTGGAGTCAGTGTAATGATTGGAAAGATGTATTCTTACAACATTCTCAAAGCATTGCAACGTCTATGTTCATTGAATTATACCAATGTATGACAGTTGGTGGGCAGCAGTACACATAGCAGGAGCCAGAATGGGGTACACAGATCTGAAAAAAGGGAATCCAAAGGGAACAGTCAGTGGCCATAGACAGAGGGTAAGAGGCTGCCATGTACAATGTCCAAAAGTATACTGAAATGTGAAGAGGAGTTACAGTCTCTTACCTGTGTGTCACTGGAAGTACTGCTGGATAATGTTTGTTCTGTTGTCCACATCTTCTTCATCTGCCTCCTCTTCCTCACTGTCCGCAGGCTCCACCGCTGCCACAAGACCATCACCAGGCTCATCCTCCAGCAGAAAAGGCATCTGACGTCTCAAGGCCGGGTTGTGCAACATACAGCATGCCACAATGATCTGGCACACCTTCTTGGGTGAGTAGTACAGGGATCCACCAGTCAGATGGAGGCACCTGAACCTGGCCTTCAGGAGGCCGAAGGTCCTCTCAATAATCCTCCTTGTTCGCCCATGTGCCTCATTGTAACATTCCTCTGCCCTTGTCCTGGGATTCTTCACTGGGGTCAGTAGCCATGAGAGGTTGGGGTAACCAGAGTCACCTGCAAATATCGAGGGACAACTGTTAGACACACACTAACCATTAGGGACAACCCCATACCCAGACACCTACTTATACTGTGTGGGGACCTTGGGCTCACCTATTAGCCACACCCGGTGCCTCTGGAGTTGGCCCATCACATAAGGGATGCTGCTATTCCGCAGGATGTAGGCGTCATGCACTGAGCCAGGATATTTGGCATTCACATGGGAGATGTACTGGTGGTCCGCCAAACACACCATTTGCACATTCATCGAATTATAGCTTTTTCTATTCCTGTAAACCTGTTCATTTTTGCAGGGGGGGGGACAAATGTCAC
This sequence comes from Pleurodeles waltl, assembly GCF_031143425.1. NCBI lineage: Eukaryota > Metazoa > Chordata > Amphibia > Caudata > Salamandridae > Pleurodeles > Pleurodeles waltl. Next base: position 1,821,906,525 of record NC_090444.1, read on the forward strand.
ATGTGTACCATCAATGGCACCATAGAAGTCAGCTTTCACTGTGGCCAAATCCTCTACCCAGGGGAAGACAATGTAGCTGCGCATGTGGTTCAGCAGGGTAGAAAACACTCTGGTCAACATGTTGGAGAACATTGGCTTAGACATCCCTGATGCAATGGCCACTGTTGTTTGAAAGGAGCCACATGCCAGGAAATGGAGCACTGACAGGACCTGCACTAGAGGGGGTATGCCTGTGGGCTGGCGGATAGCTGACATCAGGTCTGGCTCCAATTGGGCACACAGTTCTTGGAGTGTGGCACGATCAAGTCTGTATGTGATGATAATGTGTCTGTCCTCCATTGTCGACAGGTCCACCAGGGGTCTGTACACCGGAGGATGCCACCATCTCATCATCTGCCTCAGTGGTTGTAGCCTATGGAGGAGAACGGTGACCAGAAGGTCATTTACCACATAGATAGCACAACTGTGTTTGAATTAATGTCACAGAAGGAGTGTTTGAATTCGAGAGTCAGTATATGTGCTGATATGTGATGTGACGCAGTTAGGTGCCATGCCGTGTGCCCCCTTGAAATGGCGGCTGCCTGACCTGTGAGGAGAGAGAAGGGAAAATGAGGTAACTGCGCTGGCATTTTTGCTGCGTCGCGGTAGGCGGTCGATGACCGCCGCGCAACTCCGCATTGTTTATCATTGGGCCCTATGGGTCCCAGGAGCCAATAGCAATGTACGCCGGTGGTGACGGTACGCACCGCTGCGGACGTCACCGCCATTTTCTACCTATTCACTCACTTGCTACCTGACCGTCAACAGGAGAGGACCTACACTGCAAGTGCTGCAGTGACCTGAGTCTGGAAGCGACAATGGCTAGAGTGTCTGGGGAAATGGCCCCTGCCTTCACTGCGGAGGAGTTGGAGAAACTGGTGGATGGGAAGTACACATTACTCTACCGTCCTCCAGACAAACAGGTGAGTACACTGTGAGCATGATGTGTGGGCAATGCCTGTTTGGAGTGGTGTGGATGTAAGCCACATGTTGGGGGGTGCTAAGGCGTCCTGGCCTGAATGCTGCATGAGAGGTGGTCACTGTATGTGCGTCAGGGCATGGGTGGGAACTGGTGGGCAATGAGTATGATGGTCCAAACGGGTGAGTAATTACAATTTCCGCTGTCTTTTCCCTCTAGGTCAGCGCCCACCAGAAAAAGGGTATTTGGCGTGCCATCCCCAAGGAGGTGCGGACCCTAGGGGTCTATCACAGGCAGAGCACCCACTGCCGCAAGAGATTGGAGGACCTGTGCCGCTGGACCAAGAAGACGGCGGAGGCCCAGCAGGGGCTGGCCTCCCAACGTGGAAGGGGTGCCCGTCGCACCATGACCCCCCTGATGTTCTGTATCCTGGTGGTGGCCTATCCGGATTTGGATGGGCGCTTGAGGGCATCACAGCAACCACAAGGGGGTGAGTACAGTTTCAGAAAGCTGACTTTGCGCGCTTTAGGAACTAGCGGGGTGTGGGATGTAGGCTGTGGGATGTGGGTGCCCCTAGGCCAGGGCGATCATGGCAGGGTAGGTCCCTTGTTTGCAGGCTCTGAAGCACCCCTACCCCAACTGTACAAGTGGCCAACTACTACTGGGCAGGGTCCTGTGGGTGTCATGTGTGCAGATGCTGGCGTCTGCCATTGTACCCCGTGGGCTGGTGACTACCTTAGTGAGTAGTTGGGCATGGCCTAGTGCATAGGGCAGCTCAGTGTGTGTTGTGTACGCCAACGGTAGTGGTGTTGCTGGCATTGACCATGTGTATCCTCTGTCTATCCCCCCCCTTCTTGTTTTGTTACCCGGTCCTTATGTGCATTAGCATCATCTGGCGGAGGAGCAGAGGCACCGGCGAAGAAGGGAGCTGCATCCCACATGGGCCATGAGGGCGCATCCACTGAGGGTGAAGGCACCAGTGGGATGGAGGGCGAGGGGAGCTCCACTACGGGGACAGGAGGGGATACCAGTGACAGCGACTCCTCCGCCGATGGAAGCTCCCTGGTGGTGGCGGACACCTCTGTGCCCACCCCAACAACAGGTACAGCCGCCACCCTCCCTACCAGCACCCCCCTCCCAGCAGCCCCTCAGCGTGTTTCCTGTGCCCGGTCACCCAGGAGGGTGGGCATCTCCTTTGCCCCAGGCACCTCGGGCCCTGCCCCAGTCAGCCCTGCTGCCCTGGGTGAGGAGGCTATTGACCTCCTGAGATCCCTCACTGTTGGGCAGTCAACCATTCTGAATGCCATCCAGGGTGTCGAGAGGCATTTGCAACAAACAAATGCATACCTGGAGGGCATTCGTTCTGGCGTGGCGGCCCAACAGAGAGCATTTCAGGCTCTGGCCTCAGCACTGATGGCAGCCATTGTCCCTGTGTCCAGCCTCCCCCCTCCAACTTCCACTACCCAGCCCCAATCCCCTCTACCTCACCCTATCCCAAGCACACCTTCAGACTAGCATGCACACACATCAACACACAAAAGAGGCTCAGGAAAACATAAGCACCACACATCATCACACAGGCACTCACACAAGCACCATACCCATGCACACATACCAACATCCACTTCCTCCATTGTGTCCCCCTCTTCCTCTTTGTCCACCTCCCTCCCAGCAGCGTCTCCACTCACACCTGCATGCACTACATCATCACCCACTGCCTCCATCACCTGCACCCCATCACAACACACCCCTCACGAGCAATCACCACCCCCACAACCATGCACATGTCCCCTGTGTCCTCTCCCAGTGTGTCTGTGAGCCCTCCTCCCAAAGTACACAAATGCAGGCACACACCCACTCAACAGCCATCCACCTCACAACAGCTTCTAGCCCATACACCTTCACACAAACTCAGCAGACGTACACCTCCTACAACCACTACCTCTTCCTCCACTCCCACACCCCCTCCATCTTCCCATCCCAGTGTGTCAAAAAGCTTTTCCTGGCTAACGTTGACCTCTTCCCTACTACGCCTCCCCCCCCCCGTCCTTCCCCTAGGGCCAGGATTTCTAGATCCCAGGCCAGCACCTCAGCCACCAACTCGGCATCCGCTGTGGTCCCTACAAGTCCGAGAGGATCGAAGGGGGCACCCGTCAGGGCTGGCAGTGTGCCACCTACTGATGCTAAAGACCACCCGATTCCGCCACCTGCCAAGGTTACGAAGGGGCCGTCATGCAGCACGGACAAGACGCACCACCCAGCCAGCAAGGCTTCATCCAAAACAAAAGAGGACAGTGCCAAGGTCCCAGCAGCATCTACCAAGGTGGGGAATGGACACAAAAGCAAGGGCAAGTCACTTCAGGGCTCGGAGCCTCCAGGTGAGGCACTGGTGACCACCATTTGTCCTGACAGGCCAGCAACCTGTACCACGGTGAGTACCACCGCAACGGCCGCCACCTGCACCACCACCTGCCCCGCCATCTGCACCGCCATCTGCACCGCCCCCTGCACCGCCACTGCCACAACGACAGTCAGCAGCATCTTCCCCAGTGGGCAGCCGTCCGAGGCTGCTGAAGACGGCCTGGTGTCTCCCTCCACTACTGCAAGCACCTGCACCACAGGCAGCACCGGCAGCATCGCCGCCGCAGACACCGCCACAGGCACCGCCACATGCCCAGCCGGTGCCACTACATCAGACATCAGCAGCATCCCCAGTGGGCAGCCGTCCGAGGCTGCAGGAGACGTCCTGGACCCTGCACCCACCACTTGAGGCACCACCACCAGTACTGGCACTACCAGCAGTTTGCAGCCTAAGTCGCCGCAGGATGGAGTGTGGCTCTGCCTCCATGGAGTATCATGCTACCTGTTCCCTGCACATCTCGTGCCTCAGACACCCAGGTGAGGGAATGTGAACTGCCACACCCCAGGGGCAGCATCACTGGGCACAAGGCCCCCTCCAGAACCAGTGGAAAGATGCATCCACTCACCCAATCCTTGGCAGGATGAAGCAGACTGGGCACAAGGCCCCCTCCAGAACCAGTGGAGAGATGCATCCACTCACCCAATCCTTGGCAGGATGAAGCAAACTGGGCACAAGGCCCCCTCCAGAACCAGTGGAACATGTCACCCACTTGAGAGACTGTGGCTTTGCACTCCTCAGACCAAGCAGTGGGCAAACCACCCACTTGAGAGACTTGAGAGACTGTGGTTTTGAACTCCCCAGGACCAAGCAGTGGGCAAACCACCCACTTGAGAGACTTGAGAGACTGTGGCTTTGCACTCCCCAGGACCAAGCAGTGGGCAAACCACCCACTTGAGAGACTGTGGCTTTGCACTCCCCAGGACATCGCTGTGGGCTGTTGCCCCCTCGAGGAGCAGTGGCGTAGTACCATCTTCCGGCTGAGGTGCCCTCCTCCCCTTCCCCCTGAGGTGCCTGTGTTTTTTTGACCTGATGCCCCTGCAGTGTTCTCTCCGTTTTGAGGCAGGAGTCAAGTGTGGGCTTCGCCCATGATTTTTTGGGCCACTGGTCCACGGACATTTGCAATGGACAGTGTAGGGCCTCTGTCATATTGTACATATTTGTAGAAACTGTTGTTTTCAATCGTTCACTTTATATGCAATTTCAAAATATCACAGATTTGACTCAATTCCTTTTGTCCTTGCGTTTTTCCAGGGGGTTACGGGGTGTATCTGTAATGTTGTTGGATGTGTTAGTGTGTATGGTGTTGTGGGTGAGGGTGGGGGGTGGGGTGTTGCGTGTTGCGTGTGTGTGTCACTCTCTTTTTCCTCCCCCCCTCCCCTGTGTGCTAGGTGCAGCACTCACCGTCGTCGTCGCCGCCGCCTTCTTTCAAATTCCTGGTGTATCTGTAGATACACCAGCATGGGGAGGACCTGCAGTTTGGGCTCCATGGCGTCCTGGTTCTTCGCTGAGTGTCGAAAAGTGAGTGGTTCCCCTTCAATGTACTGTTTCCGCCGTGCTTTTGATGTCTTTGGTACCGCCCCGGAAAAGCTGGCGGATTGGCCTCTCATAATACAGTGGGCAGTACATTGTCTTCCGCCTGTCTGTTGGCGGTGACCACTGCGGGGTTTGTTGCTACTGCCCTGACGGTCGGAGTGTTAAAGTGGCTGTCAATGATGGCGGTTTCCGCCGTGGTCGGGATCCCATTTTTTTGTCCGCCAGCCTGTTTGCGGTATTACCGCCGCTTTATCTCCGACCACCAGGGCTGTAATGAGGGCCAATATGCAGAGTAGAAACATGGAAATGTGAATACGGAATAATGAAGGAAATGCACAGGAGTGACCCTAAGAATCCAAAGGATAACTTTCTGAAGTCACAAGGCTCTAATACTTGCACTCTCGTTTCGGTAGCGCCACAGTGAGTCTTCAGCAGGCTGTAAGAAGAGATGCCTCAAGTGCTGCGGCGGCCATCTTAAAGCACCCTGGGAGGATCGGATGGCGACAGAACCAGCATTAGGCATCTCAGGGGATACAAGATGGAAGAAGCACAGGAATACAATACGGCAAGGGCAGAAGTGAGCGCTGCATGAGGTTTCTGGAAACATAAGCCTGCTGCCAATTCGATAGACCTTCACCTGTCCTTTCGAGCCAAGCGTCATGTGAGAAGGGTAAGCATTGGAGGCCGCGTGGCACTGCTCCTTTCTGACCCTTCTTGCAGTCCTTCTTCGCTGTCCACAGCCCCTTCTCGAAGCTCTGTTTAAGAAATACCTCCCTGGAAGCCAAGCCAGTCACATTGTTTGAAAGCCACCCAAAGAAACTTCGTATTCCGTTGAGTTGTTCTGCTTTCCCATCTTTTGAGATTCCCATATGTGTGGTAGCAGAATATTGCCAGAACTAAATATTGTGTCTTAAATATTGTTTACAGAAATATTGTTCCATTTGAGTTAAAATGTCTCTGGGCCTTGTGTGTCCTATATTCTCTGCCCCCTGTAAGGAAGAACAAGTCAAAAGCCTCTAAGTTTTACTAAAAAACACACAAACTATGTTCAGCTGACATGACTGTTCCAGCTGAATTACAACTGTGCTTACATTTGGTGTCCTTCTGGGGTAATATAGAACAGAATACCCAAGGCGGCCTCACTGAGGTTACCCGAACCGCGGATAGTTGTTATGCAGAGTAAAGTTCTAGCAGAAAAGAAAGCTAATGTACTTGTCCATGGTCGGATCTGTTCTTGCAAATAACTTGGCAGGTGGTGATTGGAGAACGTTCCATTTACTGTGAACTCCTGCTAATTGGCTAAGAACATGGGCAAAGAGTTGCCTGGCTGCTCGAATGGGCACAGGAGGGTTGGTGCTCAAAACCCTGAGATGAAGCGCGCCTCACCTGTCAATCACAGTGAGTCCCGAGCAGGGCTTAATTTGTAAACAATTATGTGATGGGGTCCAAGGTATTTCACACGGGTGCACTGCAGCTGGCACTATGCACGCAAATTTAAGATGGAGGTTTAAATCCTAGTTTTATCATATATATTAAATAGCTAAATACCCCACTAATGAACTTTGCTAAAAAAAACACATACGTTCACCACACCACCATGTGATTTCTCGTAAATACGCGCCAGTGTTTATAAATAAGTGTCAGTGCCGAGCACTGGAAAACGCGAGCACAAATTAGCCAGTGGTCGCGAAAAGGTATAAATCCGTGGAATTAGTGACTATTGTGGTATTTTTAGACAAATGGCTATTGGACGGTGGCAGTGACGTCACATGTCAGTGTAGACTGTGCAGCAGGAATCATAGTGGGTATTCTCTACCATTTTAGAGTGGTATTAATATGCAAAAATGTTGATGTTAAATATTCTCAAACGGAGTGCAAACCATAAATCATATAAAATTGTTACGTGTAATGACAAGGACATGAGCCACTCCAAGGTGGTGCCATTTAAGTACTTACCTATTTTATGGTCCGTAGGTCCTGTAGAATATGCCCACAATTCTCAGCAGTGAAACATGTCGCAACCATTTTAAGGACAGGTCTAAACATGTACTTTGCTTTTAATATGTGCGAGCTTACACGGCCTTTACAGAACACTGTTTCCTAGATTCGTTTTTAAAATCTTTAAAATCTTTAGGAAACCCTACCCGGGAGCATAGCTTCAGATGGGGTGTTTGTGGCATTACACCCCCCTAATAAATGTTTTTCTCGGTACATAGTTGGGTACAGGGGCTCTCAGCCGGGTATGCTGGGGGTTGTGTCAGATTTCACCACGAATTTTTAAACACACACAACAAAATGCGCACACTGTCTCCCCCTCTGTTTTGAAAGTCCTGTAATATGTTGGTTACTTTACAAAACATTGGCCCGGATTTATGAAAAAATGACGGTTGCACCAAATGTGGAAGCGCCGCGCTCGGTCATTTTAAAACGCAGAGATGCGTCGTATTTAATAGAATATGGCGCACCCCTACGTTGGCCCGCCGGTGCCAAGTTTGCTGCTGAGCGCCAACGCAGCCACCCTTGCGCCATAGTGCAAGGATGGCCGCGCTGTGGGGGGAGATGGCTTTTGTGCAGGACAGGACACCTATGTGCACAAAAACAATCTTCAATGGTCTTTTGCTCTTTCCATGCGTGCTGTAGAAAGCAGCACACATAGAAAAAGCAAAAACCAGGAGAAATGAAAGCATTTGTCCTTGTTGCACCATGCTGACACCACCAGGTTTACGAAAACCGATAAATCTGAGGCAGCGTCAAAATGCAATGGGTGTTCGGTGGCACGCCCACAGCAACACCGAGTGCACACCCCTTCCACACAAAGTGCTGCATGTGACGGGGCCGTATTTACAAGCTGGCGTTAAGCCACAGAAATTAGCCACCACCTTGTAAATACGGCACAGGGCATTGCTCCACCGCAGCGTCGCTAAAGGTGACGCTCTGGTGGCGTTAGGGCCTTGTAAATCCGGCCCATTGTGTTTTCTCTCACTTATTTCTCCTCCAAGTCCTTACTGCTCTTCGTTTCCACTTCCCCGTAGGCCCCTCTCATGCACTCTGCATGTCCTATAATGTATTTAAACATTAAATACCCAGGTGATTGTTTGAAAATCTGAAGTTCACCCCCAATCAAGCTACGCCCTGGATCTACAGCACTTTAATCAAATTATTAGTGCAACTCAATTTGTTTTTTAACAAGAGGGACTGCAAAAGACCCCACTTAGTTAAAACGTGTGAGGTCAGATTTACAATGTTTTGGCACAGGCAGCGCTGCATGCCTTCTTGTGGCGCTGCCCTGCATCAAAACAAAAAGGCAGGAATACTCCATATCTACGAGATACGGTGCATTCCTGTCCTTTTCACCTGCGCTGGAGCAAAAATTGCTGCTGTGCGCCAACACAGGCACCCTTGCACCGTGGAACAAGGGTGCCTTTGTTGCAGGGATGATTGTTTTTGTGCAGGAAGGGGCACCTTCCTGCACAAAAACAATCCCATGAGGAGTTTTCCTCTTTCGACGTGTGCTGCATTCTGCATGTCATGTTGCTCTGGGCCACGGTATAGGTAGGGCTCTTATGATAAGAGCACACACACAGAGGATGGAGTCTCAATACAAAAGTGAAAGATCTGTGGGCCCACCATGAAATGTGCTCCTTTTTACACTCATGACCTATGACCTAGACAGTGGCATCTGGAAATTTACCTTCAGTTAAGTAGAAATACATACCTTTGCCTACTGGGCATCAGCTTCAATACATATGAAAATAATATTAAAAGGGGTATTTATTGTTACTCTAAGGACTGAAAGAGGTCACCCTAGTTCTTGTTTTCCTTTGCATTTACTACATGCCCATACTCTGGGTGATCCCTCAAGCACGGACATTGCTGTGTCCAGGCAAATACTTAAGTTAAATTATGAAAATATTTGAACTAACATTGTCTTGTGATGAAGTTTTGCAATGAGTTAAAAATACTATATATTGTGGTAGCAAGCTAGACAACATGAAGCACTAAAGAATGATAAACAAAGATTGCCATAAAACAGTGTAGAATAACAAATCCTTGAGCTAGTAAACTGGGCTAACATGGCAGTGGCATATCCCAGGTCCCCGCAGCCCTCGAAGTGTGGGGGGGGGGTGCAAGCTCCAGGGGGCCCCTTCTGCAACAATACACTGTTCACAGGCGGCAGGCCCCTGACTGGGGTCAGGGGACCCAGTCCAGGGACTTTGCAGGGGGCCCTCTCAAGTTTCGTTATGCCACTGTAACATGGGTCACTGAGGAAAGATAAATATGTTTGTCAGAGCAGAATGAGGGTTCGATTCACAAAGGTAAACTTACACTTGAAGTCTAAGTTTAGACCTAAACTCTACCTTTAGACCTGAAGTCTAGGCTTAGACCTGAAATCTAAACTTAGGGGCATATTTATACTTTTGGGTGCAAAACTGCACTAACGCAGTTTTGCATCAAAAAGTTTTGCACCGGCTTGCACCATTCTTGAGCGCCAGCCGGACACCATATTTATGGCATGGTGCAAGCCGGCGCAAAGGGTAGGTTAGCGCAAAAAAAAAAATGATGCTAGCCGAGTGGGTGTGGCGGTATGGGAGAAGGGGGTTTTCCACCACCAAAAAATTACGCTAGGCAGGTTAGAGTAAAAAAAATGACTCTAACCAGCCTAGCGTCATTTTCTGATGCAAAACCATCCATACCACATGACTCCTGTCTTAGAAAACCTTACTTACGTGGGATGTGTTCCCCCATCCTCCGCTGTCCCTCTGGTGTTGGTGGGGGTGTCCCTGAGGCCTGGGAAGGGCACCTGTGGGCTTATTCCATGGTGTTCCACCCTGGAAATAGGCCCATAGGTCTCCTAACGCCTGCCTTGACCCAGGCGTTAAATAATGGTGCAAAGCAAGCTTTGCACCATTATTTGACCCCTTCCTCCCCCGTGCATGATTTTAGCACAGGGGGGTAAATATGGTGCTAAAGCCATAGAGTCATTTTTTGCACAGGAACGCCTACCTTGCATCTCATGTACGCAAGATAGGTTTCCATGTTCAAAAAATGACTTTAACTTCCATAACTTTGGTGCTTCATGGGTCTAGTGCCAAAGTATAAATATGGAGTTAACTTTGCACAGAATTTGCGTTTAAAAAAAAAAGACGCAAATTCAGCGCATAACAAGTATAAATATGCCCCTTAGACTTCAGGTCTAAAGTTAGAATTTTGGTCTAAATTTAGACTTAGGCCCATATTTATGGATGGTTAGCATCCCTTTAGCACCATTTATTAATTTTATAATATTTTTTGGGGTAAGTGCCACTGGGGGTCCCTTACATGGGGTCCCCTGCCTAGCACTGGGTATGTCGGGCTTGCCCAGGGGACACTAGTCCCCTGTAGTGGGCATTGGGGTGGTGGTAATTACTCCTGTCTACACTTAGACAGGAGTCATTTTTTGGCTGCTTGGGCGTCAAAAAATGATGCTAGGTTGGTTAGCGGCATATTTATTTATTATATATATCTAACGTCATTTCAGACCCACTAGCGCCGTTTTCCCTAATGCCATCCCTGACCAGCTAGTGTCTTTTTTTTAGACGCCAGGCATTCCTTAGCACCATCTTGCGTCATTTAATAAATATGCTACAAAGATGGCTCTAAGGAATGAAGTTATAAAAAATGATGCAAAACTGTGTTAGCGCAGTTTTGTGTCATTTTTCATAAATATGGGCCTTAGAGTCTAACTTTATACCTGAAGTCTAAGTTTAGACCTGAACTAAGACCTCAGGTACAAAACTTAGACTCCCCTAATAGGCATTTCTACAAATTTACCATTTGTAAATCACAATTTCTAAGTTTTGTACTTTTGTAACACATCATTACAAAACCGCTTCACCAGCCATTATTTACCTTTAAGATCTACGTTCAAATCCAATAGAAGTAAGTCCTTTCCTACTTGGTGTTTCTACTAACCCTGTTCTCCTTTGTCCCTTATTTTATTGTGAAGATCAGTACCTAGTGGTCTGAGAATCCTCCCTCGTATGATTCTCAGGATCTCCTTCCCTGGACCTATAAGTAAAATAATCAGAAGTATGTGTGGAGTATGTGTGGTAGGCGACCACAAGTGCCAGGTTTCTCTTGGGTTTCGCCTGAGTGCATCCTTCTCCATAATAGTGTTTTATTGCCTTCCTTGTTCAGGTACCTACTTGGTCTATCATTGGAGTTAGCTTCTGTGAAGTGTAATGAGACTTGTGTGTCCATAGGAATCCAACCCACTTCTCCCATTGCTCTGTTTTGGAACAAGGAGGTGTAGGAAAGTACCATCTTGCCTGGCATGTTACCCCCATATTTCACTGTATATATGTTGTTTAATTGTATGTGTCACTGGGACCCTGCCAGCCAGGGCCCCAGTGCTCATAAGTGTGCCCTGTATGTGTTACCTGTGTTATGACTAACTGTCTCACTGAGGCTCTGCTAACCAGAACCTCCGTGGTTATGCTCTCTCATTTCTTTCCAAATTATCACTAACAGGCTAGTGACCAATTTCACCAATTTACATTGGCATACTGGAACACCCTTATAATTCCCTAGTATATGGTACTGAGATACCCAGGGAATTGGGGTTCCAGGAGATCCCTATGGACTGCAGCATTTCTTTTGCCACCCATAGGGAGCTCTGACAATTCTTACACAGGCCTGCCACTGCAGCCTGAGTGAAATAACGTCCACGTTATTTCACAGCCATTTACCACTGCACTTAAGTAACTTATAAGTCACCTATATGTCTAACCTTTACCTGGTAAAGGTTGGGTGCTAAGTTACTTAGTGTGTGGGCACCCTGGCACTAGCCAAGGTGCCCCACATTGTTCAGGGCAAATTCCCCGGACTTTGTGAGTGCGGGGACACCATTACACGCGTGCACTATACATATGTCACGGCATATGTATAGCGTCACAATGGTAACTCCGAACATGGCCATGTAACATGTCTAAGATCATGGAATTGTCACCCCAATGCCCTTCTGGCATTGGGGAGACAATTCCATGATCCCCGAGTCTCTAGCATAGACCCGGGTACTGCCAAACTACCTTTCCCGGGGTTTCACTGCAGCTACTGCTGCTGCCAACCCCTCAGACAGGTTTCTGCCCTCCTTGGGTCCAGCCAGGCTTGGCCCAGGAAGGCAGAACAAAGGACTTCCTCAGAGAGAGGGTGTTACACCCTCTCCCTTTGGAAAAAGGTGTCAGGGCTGGGGAGGAGTAGCCTCCCCCAGCCTCTGGAAATGCTTCCATGGGCACAGATGGTACCCATTTCTGCATAAGCCAGTCTACACCGGTTCAGGGATCCCCCAGCCCTGCTCTGGCGCGAAACTGGACAAAGGAAAGGGGAGTGACCACTCCCCTGACCTGCACCTCCCCTGGGAGGTGCCCAGAGCTCCTGCAGTGTGCTCCAAACCTCTGCCATCTTGGAAACAGAGGTGCTGCTGGCACACTGGACTGCTCTGAGTGGCCAGTGCCAGCAGGTGACGTCAGAGACTCCTTCTGATAGGCTCCTACAGGTGTTACTAGCCTATCCTCTCTCCTAAGTAGCCAAACCTCCTTTTCTGGCTATTTAGGGTCTTTGCTTTGGGGAATTCTTTAGATAACGAATGCAAGAGCTCATCAGAGTTCCTCTGCATCTCTCTCTTCACCTTCTGCCAAGGAATCGACCGCTGACTGCTCTGGAAGCCTGCAAAACTGCAACAAAGTAGCAAAGATGACTACTGCGACCTTGTAACGCTGATCCGGCCGCCTTCTCAACTGTTTTCCTGGTGGTGCATGCTGTGGGGGTAGTCTGCCTCCTCTCTGCACTAGAAGCTCTGAAGAAATCTCCCGTGGGATGACGGAATCCTCCCCCTGCAACTGCAGGCACCAAAAGACTGCATCACCGGTCCTCTGGGTCCCCTCTCAGCACAACGAGCGTGGTCCCTGGAACTCAGCAACTCTGTCCAAGTGACTCCCACAGTCCAGTGACTCTTCAGTCCAAGTTTGGTGGAAGTAAGTCCTTGCCTCCCCACGCTAGACTGCATTGCTGGGTACCACGTGATTTGCATCTGCTCCGGCTCCTGTGCACTCTTCCAGGATTTCCTTTGTGCACAGCCAAGCCTGGGTCCCCAACCCTCTAACCTGCAGTGCACGACCTCCTGAGTTGTCCTCCGGCGTCGTGGGACCTTCTTTTGTGACTTCAGGTGAGCTCCGGTTCACTCCACTTCGTAGTGCCTGTTCTGGCACTTCTGCGGGTGCTGCTTGCTTCTGAGGGCCTCTTTGTCTTGCTGGACGCCCCCTCTGTCTCCTCACGCAATTGGCAACATCCTGGTCCCTCCTGGGCCACAGCAGCATCCAAAAACCCTAACCGCAACCCTTGCAGCTAGCAAGGCTTGTTTGTGGTCTTTCTGCACGGAAACACCTCTGCAAGCTTCTTCACGATGTGGGACATCCATCCTCCAAAGGGGAAGTTCCTAGTCCTCTTCGTTCTTGCAGAATCCACAGCTTCTACCATCCGGTGGCAGCTTCTTAGCACCCACAGCTGGCATTTCCTGGGCATCTGCCCACTCCCGACTTGATCGTGACTTTTGGACTTGGTCCCCTTGTTCCACAGGTACTCTTGTCCGGAAATCCATCGTTGTTGCATTGCTGGTGTTGGTCTTCCTTGCAGAATTCCCCTATCACGACTTCTGTGCTCTCTGGGGAACTTAGGTGCACTTTGAACCCACTTTTCAGGGTCTTGGGGTGGGCTATTTTTCTAACCCTCACTGTTTTCTTACAGTCCCAGCGACCCTCTACAAGGTCACATAGGTTTGGGGTCCATTCGTGGTTCGCATTCCACTTCTAGAGTATATGGTTTGTGTTGCCCCTGTACCTATGTGCTCTCATTGCAGTCTATTGTGACTGTACATTGCTTGCATTGCTTTCTATTGCTATTACTGCATATTTTTGGTATTGTGTACATATATCTTGTGTATATTTGCTATACTCATACTGAGGGTACTCACTGAGATACTTTTGGCATAGGGTCATAAAAATAAAGTACCTTTATTTTTACTATATCTGTGTATTGTGTTTTCTTATGATATTGTGCATATGACACCAGTGGTATAGTAGGAGCTTCACACGTCTCCTAGTTCAGCCTAAGCTGCTCTGCTAAGCTACCTTTTCTATCAGACTAAGCTGCTAGACACCTCTTCTACACTAATAAGGGATAACTGGACCTGGTGCAGAGTGTAAGTACCCCTTGGGACCACTACAAACCAGGCCAGCCTCCTACATTGGTTGTGCAGGGGTGGGATAAGTACTTGCAACTACTTACCACTTTGTCATTTTGTACTTTTCATAAGAGAAAAATATACAAAACAAGTTCAGTGTATGTACACCTAACCAAAAAGTTTTGCTTTTCTTCTCTTACTCTTTTGCTAAGTGCTGAAAAGTACCTCTAAAACTTTCAAAAAGTTCTTAAAACGTTTTTAAAGTTTTTTTCTGTTCCTTAAAAAGTACTGAAACTTTTTCGTTCTTTTTCTGTCCCTTAAACCTTTTCTATTATGTCTGGTACAAGTCAAACTCTGGATCTGCCCAGAACTGCTTATGACCACCTTAGCTGGAAAGGAGCAAGGAGTCTCTGCATTGAAAGAGGTTTAGGGGTAGGGAAGAATCCCTCAAGTGAATTGTTAGTTAATATGCTCATTGAACAAGATAGGACCATAGTTGGCACATCTGGTGAGAGATTAGCTGATGGTTCACACTCTGATTCTGGGGTAGCCCCAGTAAAAGGGTTAGAAGGGAACCTTCCCAACCTGCCCCTTAGCAGGCCACCTAGCAGGGCTGGTACTGATGTGAGTTCTCATCATAGTATAGAGGTTACTCCTTTAGGCCAGCTTGTTAGAGTGCCATCTGTTAGGGACAGGTCTCCCTCTGTTCATTCACAGCATTCTTCTGTGTCAAAGCATGCCCAACCCACCCTCCCTGAAGACAGAGTATTAGAAAGGGAACTCAATAGATTGAGAGTGGAAGAATCCAGACTGAAGCTCAAGAAGCAACAGCTGGATCTAGACAGACAAGCATTTGACTTAGAAAAAGAAAGACAGAGGTTGGGGTTTGGAGCCCATGGTGGCAGCAGCAGTATTACAGATAGTAATCCTGTAAAAGAGCATGATTCTAGGAATCTGCACAAGATAGTTCCCCCTTACAAGGAGGGGGATGACATTAACAAGTGGTTTGCTGCACTTGAGTGGGCCTGTGTTGTACAGGGGGTCCCTCAAAGGCAGTGGGCTGCTATCCTATGGCTATCTTTCAGTGGAAAGGGTAGGGATAGGCTCCTTACTGTTAAGGAAAGTGAAGCCAATGATTTTACAGTTCTTAAGAATGCACTCCTAGATGGTTATGGCTTAACCACTGAACAGTACAGGATCAAGTTCAGAGAAACCAAAAAGGAGTCTTCACAAGACTGGGTAGACTTTGTTGACCATTCAGTGAAGGCCTTGGAGGGGTGGTTACATGGCAGTAAAGTTTCTGACTATGAAAGCCTGTATAACTTAATCCTGAGAGAGCATATTCTTAATAATTGTGTGTCTGATTTGTTGCACCAGTACCTAGTGGACTCAGATCTGACCTCTCCCCAAGAATTGGGAAAGAAGGCAGACAAATGGGTCAGAACAAGGGTGAACAGAAAAGTTCATACAGGGGGTGACAAGGATGGCAAGAAGAAGGATGGTAAGTCTTCAGACAAGGGTGGGGACAAATCTAAAAATGAGTCTTCATCAGGCCCACAAAAACACTCTGGTGGGGGTGGTGGGCCCAAATCCTCTTCAAATCAAGTAAAGAAACCATGGTGCTATTTATGTAAAGTAAAAGGCCATTGGACAACTGATCCCAGTTGTCCAAAGAAAAGCACCAAGCCTCCTACCACTACAACCCCTGCTGCTACGCCTAGTGCCCCTAGTAATAGCAGTGGTGGTGGGAGCAAACCTACTAATAGCCAATCCAAGGGAGTAGCTGGGCTCACTTTTGGTAATTTAGTTGGGGTTGGTCTTGTTAGGGAGACCACAGAGGCTGTGTTAGTCTCTGAGGGGGCCATTGATTTGGCCACCTTGGTTGCTTGTCCCCTTAATATGGATAAGTACAAGCAACTTCCCCTAATAAATGGTGTTGAGGTTCAGGCCTACAGGGACACAGGTGCCAGTGTTACCATGGTAATAGAGAAACTGGTCCACCCTGAACAACACCTACTTGGTCACCAGTACCAAGTGACTGATGCTCATAACAACACTCTTAGCCACCCCATGGCTGTTGTGAATCTCAACTGGGTGGGGGGGGGTACAGGTCCAAAGAAAGATGTGGTTGCCTCAGATTTACCTGTAGACTGTCTACTAGGGAACGATTTAGAGACATCAGCTTGGGCAGAAGTGGAGTTGGAGGCTCATGCAGCAATGCTGGGAATTCCTGGGCATATTTTTGCTTTGACAAGGGCTCAGGCCAAAAAGCAAAAAGGACAGGGTGACTTGGATCCTGGAACAATGGACCAAGTGCTCCCTAAAGCTAGGGTTAGTAAAGGTAAAACACTACCTACTATCCCTCCCTCTACAGTGGATTCAACTTCTGAGGAAGAAGAATTTCCACCCTGTGCAGAACCTACACCAGAGGAGCTGGAAGCAGACACTGCTGAGCTTTTGGGTGGAGGGGGGCCTGCCAGGGAGGAGCTGAGTGTGGCACAGCAGACCTGTCCCACACTAGAGGGTCTAAGACAGCAAGCTGTCAAGCAGCAAAATGGGGATGTCAGTGACTCTCACAGAGTTTACTGGGAGGACAACCTCTTGTATACTGAGGCAAGGGACCCTAAACCTGGAGCAGCCAGGAGATTGGTCATTCCCTTGCAATACAAAGAGTTCCTCCTAACTCTAGCCCACGACATTCCCTTGGCTGAACATTTGGGACAAATGAAAACTTGGGACAGGCTTGTTCCCTTGTTTCATTGGCCAAGAATGTCAGAGGACACAAAGGAATTTTGTAAGTCCTGTGTCACCTGTCAAGCCAGTGGCAAAACAGGTGGCACCCCAAAGGCACCCCATATTCCACTGCCTGTGGTTGGGGTTCCCTTTGAAATGGTAGGGGTTGACATAGTTGGCCCCCTTGACCCTCCTACTGCTTCAGGCAATAGGTTTATTTTGGTGGTAGTGGACCATGCCACCAGATATCCTGAAGCAATTCCTCTAAGGACCACTACAGCTCCTGCAGTGGCAAAGGCCCTCCTGGGAATCTTTTCCAGGGTGGGCTTCCCAAAAGAGGTGGTATCAGACAGGGGAAGCAATTTCATGTCTGCTTACTTAAAGGCCATGTGGAAGGAATGTGGTGTGACATACAAGTTCACCACACCCTATCATCCACAAACAAATGGACTGGTTGAGAGGTTTAATAAAACTCTCAAAGGAATGATAATGGGACTCCCTGAAAAACTCCGGAGGAGATGGGATGTCCTGTTACCTTGCCTCCTTTTTGCTTACAGGGACGTACCCCAGAAAGCAGTGGGCTTCAGCCCCTTTGAACTCCTATTGGGACACCCTGTAAGAGGTCCTCTAACACTTGTGAAGGAGGGTTGGGAACAACCTTTAAAAACTCCTAAGCAAGACATAGTGGTTATGTACTTGGCCTAAGATCTAGGATGGCTGAGTACATGAAAAAGGCCAGTAAAAACCTTCAGGCCAGCCAAGAGCTCCAAAAGCAATGGCATGACCAGAAGGCTGTTCTGATTCAGTACCAACCGGGGCAGAAAGTGTGGGTCTTGGAGCCTGTGGCCCCAAGAGCACTCCAAGACAAATGGAGTGGACCCCACATTATTGTTGAGAAAAAGGGAGAAGCCACCTACGTAGTTGACTTGGGCACTGCCAGGAGTCCCCTTAGGGTGCTCCATGTCAATCGCCTGAAACCCTAATATGACAGGGCTGATCTCACCCTGCTCATGGCAACAGATGAAGGACAGGAAGAAGAGAGTGACCCTCTCCCTGATCTCTTCTCTTCCACAGAACAAGATGCTCTAGTGGAAGGTGTAGTTTTGGCAGATTGTCTTACTGCTGAGCAGAAAGACCACTGCATAAATCTCCTGGGTCAGTTTTCTGAACTCTTTTCTACTGTGCCAGGCACCACTTCTTGGTGTGAGCACACTATAGATACTGGAGACAGCTTGCCTGTCAAAAGTAAGATCTATAGGCAGCCTCACCATGTCAGGGACTGCATAAAACAAGAAGTTCAGAAAATGCTTGAACTGGGAGTGGTTGAGCACTCTGAAAGTCCATGGGCCTCTCCTGTGGTACTTGTACCAAAGCCTCATTCCAAAGATGGGAAAAGGGAAATGAGATTTTGTGTTGACTACAGAGGTCTCAACCAGGTAACTAAAACTGATGCTCACCCTATACCCAGGGCAGATGTGCTAATAGATACACTAGCATCTGCCAAGTATCTAAGCACCTTTAATTTGAATGCAGGGTATTGGCAGATCAAGTTATCAGAGGATGCAAAAGCAAAAACTGCATTTTCCACCATTGGAGGGCACCACCAATTCACAGTAATGCCCTTTGGTTTGAAAAATGCACCTGCCACTTTTCAGAGGTTGATGAATACAGTCCTGCAAGGGCTGGAAGCTTTTAGTGCAGCATATCTAGATGATATAGCTGTCTTTAGATCCAGCTGGGATGATCACCTGGTCCACCTGTGGAAAGTTTTGGAGGCCCTGCAAAAGGCAGGCCTCACTATCAAGGCTTCAAAGTGCCAGATAAGGCAGGGGAAAGTGGTTTATCTGGGACACCTGGTAGGTGGAGAACAGATTGCACCACTTCAGGGGAAAATCCAAACTATTATAGATTGGGTTCCCCCTACAACTCAGACTCAGGTGAGATCCTTTTTAGGCCTCACTGGGTACTACAGGAGGTTCATAAAGAACTATGGCTCCATAGCAGCCCCTCTTAATAACCTCACTTCAAAGAAAATGCCTAAAAAGGTATTATGGACAGCAAACTGTCAGAAAGCTTTTGAGGAGCTGAAGCAGGCCATGTGCTCTGCACCTGTCCTGAAAAGCCCGTTACTCCAAAAAATTCATTGTCCAAACTGATGCATCTGAATTAAGGGTAGGGGCAGTCTTATCACAACTTAATTCTGAGGGCCAGGATCAACCTGTTGCTTTTATCAGCAGGAGGTTGACCCCTAGAGAAAAGCGTTGGTCTGCCATAGAGAGGGAGGCCTTTGCTATGGTCTGGGCACTGAAGAAGTTGAGGCCATACCTGTTTGGCACTCACTTCATTGTTCAGACAGACCACAAACCTCTACTTTGGCTAAAACAAATGAAAGGTGAAAACCCTAAATTGTCAAGGTGGTCCATATCCCTACAAGGAATGGACTATACAGTGGAACATAGACCTGGGAGTACCCACTCCAATGCAGATGGACTCTCCAGATATTTCCACTTAGACAATGAAAACTCATCAGGTCATGGCTAGTCTTATTGTCCTTCGTTTGGGGTGGGGGTTGTGTAGGAAAGTACCATCTTGCCTGGCATGTTACCCCCATATTTCACTGTATATATGTTGTTTTAGTTGTATGTGTTACTGGGACCCTGCCAGCCAGGGCCCCAGTGCTCATAAGTGTGCCCTGTATGTGTTACCTGTGTTATGACTAACTGTCTCACTGAGGCTCTGCTAACCAGAACCTCAGTGGTTATGCTCTCTCATTTCGTTCTAAATTGTCACTAACAGGCTAGTGACCAATTTCACCAATTTACATTGGCATACTGGAACACCCTTATAATTCCCTAGTATATGGTACTGAGGTACCCAGGGTATTGGGTTTCCAGGAGATCCCTATGGGCTGCAGCATTTCTTTTGCCACCCATAGGGAGCTCTGACAATTCTTACACAGGCCTGCCACTGCAGCCTGAGTGAAATAACGTCCACGTTATTTCACAGCCATTTACCATTGCACTTAAGTAACTTATAAGTCACCTATATGTCTAACCTTTACCTGGTAAAGGTTGGGTGCTAAGTTACTTAGTGTGTGGGCACCCTGGCACTAGCCAAGGTGCCCCACATTGTTCAGGGCAAATTCCCCGGACTTTGTGAGTGCGGGGACACCATTACACGAGTGCACTATACATATGTCACGACATATGTGTAGCGTCACAATGGTAACTCCGAACATGGCCATGTAACATGTCTAAGATCATGGAATTGTCACCCCAATGCCATTCTGGCATTGGGGAGACAATTCCATGATCCCACGAGTCTCTAGCACAGACCCGGGTACTGCCAAACTACCTTTCCCGGGGTTTCACTGCAGCTGCTGCTGCTGCCAACCCCTCAGACAGGTTTCTGCCCTCCTGGGGTTACACCCTCTCCCTTTGGAAAAAAGTGTCAGGGCTGGGGAGGAGTAGCCTCCCCCAGCCTCTGGAAATGCTTTCATGGGCACAGATGGTGCCCATTTCTGCATAAGCCAGTCTACACCGTTTCAGGGATCCCCCAGCCCTGCTCTGGCGCGAAACTGGACAAAGGAAAGGGGAGTGACCACTCCCCTGACCTGCACCTCCCCTGGGAGGTGCCCAGAGCTCCTGCAGTGTGCTCCAGACCTCTGCCATCTTGGAAACAGAGGTGCTGCTGGCACACTGGACTGCTCTGAGTGGCCAGTGCCAGCAGGTGACGTCAGAGACTCCTTCTGATAGGCTCCTACAGGTGTTACTAGCCTATCCTCTCTCCTAAGTAGCCAAACCTCCTTTTCTGGCTATTTAGGGTCTTTGCTTTGGGGAATTCTTTAGATAACGAATGCAAGAGCTCATCAGAGTTCCTCTGCATCTCTCTCTTCACCTTCTGCCAAGGAATCAACCGCTGACTGCTCTGGAAGCCTGCAAAACTGCAACAAAGTAGCAAAGACGACTACTGCGACCTTGTAACGCTGATCCGGCCGCCTTCTCAACTGTTTTCCTGGTGGTGCATGCTGTGGGGGTAGTCTGCCTCCTCTCTGCACTAGAAGCTCTGAAGAAATCTCCCGTGGGATGACGGAATCCTCCCCCTGCAACTGCAGGCACCAAAAGACTGCATTACCGGTCCTCTGGGTCCCCTCTCAGCACAACGAGCGTGGTCCCTGGAACTCAGCAACTCTGTCCAAGTGACTCCCACAGTCCAGTGACTCTTCAGTCCAAGTTTGGTGGAAGTAAGTCCTTGCCTCCCCACGCTAGACTGCATTGCTGGGTACCACGTGATTTGCATCTGCTCCAGCTCCTGTGCACTCTTCCAGGATTTCCTTTGTGCACAGCCAAGCCTGGGTCCCCAACCCTCTAACCTGCAGTGCACGACCTCCTGAGTTGTCCTCCGGCGTCGTGGGACCTTCTTTTGTGACTTCGGGTGAGCTCCGGTTCACTCCACTTCGTAGTGCCTGTTCCGGCACTTCTGCGGGTGCTGCTTGCTTCTGAGTGGGCTCTTTGTCTTGCTGTACGCCCCTCTGTCTCCTCACGCAATTGGCGATATCCTGGTCCCTCCTGGGCCACAGGAGCATCCAAAAACCCTAACCGCGACCCTTGCAGCTAGCACGGCTTGTTTGCGGTCTTTCTGCACGGAAATACCTCTGCAAGCTTCTTCACGACGTGGGACATCCATCCTCCAAAGGGGAAATTCCTAGTCCTCTTCGTTCTTGCAGAATCCACAGCTTCTACCATCCGGTGGCAGCTTCTTTGCACCCAGAGCTGGCATTTCCTGGGCATCTGCCCACTCCAGACTTGATCGTGACTTTTGGACTTGGTCCCCTTGTTCCACAGGTACTCTCGTCCGGAAATCCATCGTTGTTGCATTGCTGGTGTTGGTCTTCCTTGCAGAATTCCCCTATCACGACTTCTGTGCTCTCTGGGGAACTTAGGTGCACTTTGCACCCACTTTTCAGGGTCTTGGGGTGGGCTATTTTTCTAACCCTCGCTGTTTTCTTACAGTCCCAGCGACCCTCTACAAGGTCACATAGGTTTGGGGTCCATTCGTGGTTCGCATTCCACTTCTAGAGTACATGGTTTGTGTTGCCCCTGTACCTATGTGTTCTCATTGCAATCTATTGTGACTGTACATTGCTTGCATTGCTTTCTATTGCTATTACTGCATATTTTTGGTATTGTGTACATATATCTTGTGTATATTTGCTATCCTCATACTGAGGGTACTCACTGAGATACTTTTGGCATATGGTCATAAAAATAAAGTACCTTTATTTTTAGTATATCTATGTATTGTGTTTTCTTATGATATTGTGCATATGACACCAGTGGTATAGTAGGAGCTTCACACGTCTCCTAGTTCACCCTAAGCTGCTCTGCTATGCTACCTTTTCTATCAGCCTAAGCTGCTAGACACCTCTTCTACACTAATAAGGGATAACTGGACCTGGTGCAGAGTGTAAGTACCCCTTGGTACCACTACAAACCAGACCAGCCCACTACAGGAGGGCATAGACCCTAATGAATGTGTATGCTTGTTGACGCTGCTTGCATCTGCCCACGTTTTCGTGGTTGTGAAGTGGTGCGCCTCCTTCACCAACACAACCACTCCCCTTGCCCCCCCTCTGGAAATTCCCTGAAAGTAAATCCCTACCTTTATCTAGAAAAGATCAACCCCTGTCCTTCATGTGCATTTCCTGTAGGAGCGCTACATCTGGTTGGTGTTGTCTCATATACTGACCTACTATTTCCCATTTTATTCTGTCTCCCAATCCACTGCTGCTCCATGTTGTTATATTAAATATACCTTATGTGTCTGCCATCTTCCCTGTCTTCTGAATCTCCTTTATAAATCTTGGAGTCTGGTCTATGCGTGATTGCTTGCTCCGTCATCATGTGTACATCTTGCAGCTAGGGCCTCTCTCATATTTACCTTAAGGCTTTTCCTTGCCTGTTCTGCAAATTCCCTATAGGAACTAAAATATCCCCCAGTCCACACTTCCAACAGGTGGATGTGGAAAGGTCCCTCCGCTAACAATGGAAGGAAGAGTCTGATTACCAGCCTCCATTTGAACTGGACTGTGCCTTGTGGTGTCGGGCCTTCCTCATGCGTACCCCATCCTCCTTCTAGAACACCTTGCGCCCAGAGTGATTTCATCCCTTCATATTCTGCTGCTGGATCCATTCTCTCTCAATGTTTGAGCCTCAGACTCACACCCTACTGGTATAATTTTCTTGTTATATTTTGGTATGTCCTTCCTCCCCCTGTTACTTTTCCCTATTAGTTTAACCCTAGCCTGTTGACGGTTTAGAATCCTTAGTTGGAGGGTGACTTAGAATGTTGGCAGATTAAGCATTCAACCAGGATCTGTTTGGAGGTGTTCTACTTCAGAGCTATAAATCTTCTTCCGATTTACCAGTGCGGACTCTTAACTACGCCTACAAATCTCACTCACTAAGATGCGCCCCTGGCGGCTCTGAAACGCAGCCTGTACACCAGTCAAACTCTTTACCGCTAATCATCTCAGCGCAGGTAGCAGAGAACAGTGTGGCCTGCCACTGGGCTTCGCCCCGCCACAGGAATGGTAAGGGAGGGAGGGTGCAGTCGCTCGCTCCGTCCACCTTACCGTCACCATAGCAACAGCGCGAGACAGAATGTGCGTGAATAGTTGGCTCCTCAGGGGCTCGGCTTCCTGAAGGTGAACTCCTCTCTCCAGCTAGATGACGTCACAGAAAGCTTTGTTAATCTCGAACATTCTTTCAGAACTTATTCTGTGTGTAGCTAAGAGCCTGATTTAGAGTTTGGCGGATGGGGTTTCTCTGTCACAAATGTTATGGTATTAGGATTTCATTTTATCCTATGGTAATCGTAATACGACAGACGGGTTACTCCTGCCCGTTGGTGACAGAGTAACCCGCCCGCCAAACCCTAAATCAGGTCCTGGGTCAAAACACCATCAGTGGTTAACACGGGAGCAAAAGCATTAAACTTCAGAAGTGAGGAGAGAATCTCAACTTTTACAAGTTTTCTTATAACATAATCAATTATATCTCTGAGGAGAGATCTGTGAATGTTCTCAGCATACATAAAAAAAATCCTTCCACTCAGATATTCCCCTGGAATAAATCTTTGCAATATGAGTGTTAAACATGTACTGCTTCTTTCTGCAGCAGAGGTTCGTCTTGAGTAAACATTTTAGTAAATAAATAAGCATGCCTGATCAATGGCGTCGATACTGCCTACTCTGGGAGAAAAGTGCGCAAGAACAGCAGAATAACAAGAACAAGCCTTTAGGAGAAAGACCTCAAAATACCCAATTAAAGCAGAGTATGTGCATACTTTCCAAGGCCAGCACTCCTGTGATGGTCGCCAAAGACTCCCACCCTATTACTTTCCCACACCATGGAAATGCACTTATTCTGAACCTGGAATTACCAATACTATTGTGATGGATAATTTCAGAATGTGAAATTAACGCAGCATTATGACGTATCGCCTACTAAATGGGGAATAACCTCGGAAATCGGTGTTTCTATAGTGATTTCTGAAGATAATTTCTCATTTATGGGCTGGTTTCTAGGAACATATTTCCTTGGATATATCTGACAAATACATCTTCAGAAGACCCTGGGGGTGCTGTAATACCATCTGCAGAATTACCGCAAATCTCAGAATCATGATTGAGTCTGTAACTCCTAGTAAAGGCCGAACTAAGGGCCAGATGTAGGAAAAAAAAAATTGCGACTCGCATTTTGCGAGTTTGTGCGACTCGCAAAATGCGAGTCGCAAATCGAAATGCAGGCAAAACAACAGTGCCGAAATAGCGACTCGCACCTGGAGTCGCAATGCAGTGTGCGAGCCCGCCGATTGCGAGGTCGCTTTTTGCGACCGTGCAAAAAACGAACTCGCAATTTGCGAGTGGGTGTCGCAAATTGCGAGTTGCATGTAAATTGATTACAGGTGCTGCAGAACTCTCCAGAAACCACTCCAGAACACTCTGGAAACACTTCCTGGCACATGATGATGACATCATAGCCAGGAAGTTTACTAATACACCTGGGAGGAGGGAGGACCACACCCTTTTATAACTGCTGAACTGCACACAGGAGAAACAGCAGCTGCCATGGAAGGAACTCCAAGGAAGAGAAAGCTGAAGTTCTCAGAGAGGGAGCTGGAGGTGCTGACAGACGAATGCTGTCAGCACTATGACGAATTATTTGGCAAGTCAGCCCTAAATGTGCCTGAAGCCACCAAGAAACAGCTGTGGCAGGACATCCAGGACAAAATAAATTCCCTGGGGGTGAGCCACAGGAGCATTGATGACATCAAAAAAAGGTGGTATGACCTCCGCTCCCGGACCAAGGAGAGGGTGGCTGAAAGGCTCCGGGAGATGAGAGGCACAGGAGGGGGACCATCGTCAGTGCCACCACCCACACCCCTGGAAGAAAGGGTGGAGGAAACCCTGGAGCAGGAGGCAGTATCCGGATTTGGGGACCTGGACACCTCAGAGCCCAGCACATCAACCGGTGAGTACCATGTGACATGCCTGTACCCCTATCAATGCCATACCCCCACCCACCATGTACACAGGGGCATGCTCAACCAAGATAGCTCCATTTCAGGGTAGCAAACACCAGAATGATGCATTATGGGAAATGTAGTCAAGTAGGCAGTTCATAGGCAAATGTTTATTAGGAAGTGTGCAACAGATAGTAGACACTGACAGTCTGTTCCCCATGTCCCAAAGGTCTCCCACAAGACACCACCACTACTCAAATCAGCCAGCCCCATGAGGACACCTCAGGACCCGCCAGCACTCCCACCTGCACGGCCAACATCATCCCTGCAGTATCCACACCTGCTGCAACTCTATCCCAAGAGGCTGCGCCAGCAACAGGCAGGAGTGAGACAGTGGAACACACAGGGCAGCCACCGCAGCGCAGGCGACGCAGGTCCAGGACATCAGGGCTGCAGTCCGGCCAACAACCTCCCAGCACCAGTGAGGCACAGCTGCTGCATGGTCAGCGCCTACAAAATAGAATTTTAGGGAGGTTTAGTGGTGTGCTGCACCGCTTCGTGCGCACTAACGAGGCCAGCATGCAGCAACTGTACTCCAGGATGGACATGATATGCACGAACACTGGGGACCTTGCCCTAGCCATGAGGGAACTGGCGGGAGGACTACTGGCCCAGGCCGAGGGTGGGCGGCGCAGGGACCGTCAGCTCCTGCACAGACTAGACAGGATGGCCACATCCATCGGCAGGCTGGCTATGAACACCACAGGCCTGTCGAGGAGGACAGTTGGGCTGCAGGTGGAAATGGGCCATTTCGCTGGGGATGTGGCTAGGGGCCTGGGACGTCTCACCCACGTCATTGACTTGATGGAGGAACGGCATCTGTCTAGGGGCACAGGGGAAACACCCCAGGACAGTGAGGAGGGCTCGACAGTGAGCAGTGTCTCTGCCACTGACAGTAGGGTGCTCAGGAGTACCAGGCAGAGCACAGCAGAAGCACCAGGGACCAGCCAGGCTGGCAGGAGGGGCAGAAGGTCATAGAGATTACCCTGATCCTGTTGAAATGGCACATGACGTCAATGTGCCACATGCCTGGTTTGCATTTTCATGCCCATGGACATTCATTACTTGTATATAGTTCAATTTCTGCACTAATTAAATAGTTTATTTGTTCCACTTAACAAATGGTGTTTTTGTTCAATAGGTGAGTATGGTTGGAGTTGACACGTACCTTCCAAAGTATTGGTTTGCGATGTGTTCCCGTCTCAGTCTGCCTTGATTAGCTGTACTCCGATCCCCATGATGGCGATGTGGTTGTTCTTGCTCTTCATCATCAGGATCTGGGTCTGCAGGGGTGAGAGGTAGCCCACGTCGGGTGGCTATGTTGTGGAGGATGGCGCATGCGACCACAATTTTGAATGCTGTAATGGGGGTATACTGGAGGGCACCTCCACTGCGGTAGAGGCATAGGAATCTTGCTTTCAGGAGTCCAAAGGTGCGCTCTATGATGTTCCTGGTCCTCTTATGTGCATTGTTGTATCGCCTCTCACATTAATTGCTGGATGTTAAAAACGGAGTCATTATCCATGGCCTTAAAGCATATGCACTGTCACCTGTTGGGCACAAAAAGTACACTGTTAGGAAGTCCTGATTGGTGTGCACAGTGACCTGTGTGTATGTCTGCAAGGTGTCTGTAGCTCTACCTAGGAGGTATCCGTCTCCAAATTCCCCACGTTCCAGGCGTTGATGTATCCCACTATGCCTAAAAATGTATGAGTCATGGGTACTGCCTGGAAACTTCGCTACAATGTCAGTGATGACATAATGGGCGTCACAAACAACCTGAATATTCAGTGAGTGGGTACACTTTCTGTTGCGGAAAATATGTTCCAGGTTTGCAGGGGGGCATATTTGAATATGTGTCCCATCTACACATCCTATGACATGGGGAAAGTTTGCAATCCTGTAAAAGTCCAGCTTGGTGCTGTTTATTTCTGCCTCATTCCTTGGTAGGTACATGAAGTGAGACATGTGTGTGACTAAGGCATCTAGGAATGCCCTGAGGAACCTTGACACTGCACTTTGGGATACCCCACCTGCCACAGCAATGACCCCCTGATAGCTCCCTGAGGCCAAGAGGTGCAGTGAGCATAGCACTTGCACATGCATAGGGATGGCGCAGCCACGCAGAGTCTGGTGTTCTAGCTGTGGTTTCAGTAAATCAATTAATTCTAGTATTGCTGCGCTGCTAAGGGGATATTTATCGTATATCTCATCCTCAGTTTGCTGAAAAAGAGTCTGCCTTGTTCTATATATCTTCTCCTGTCTG
The DNA here is from genome assembly GCF_031143425.1 of Pleurodeles waltl. Taxonomy (NCBI): domain Eukaryota; kingdom Metazoa; phylum Chordata; class Amphibia; order Caudata; family Salamandridae; genus Pleurodeles; species Pleurodeles waltl. The sequence goes on from NC_090444.1 coordinate 1,821,934,240, forward strand.
TGGCCCTCCTCCTCCTCTGCTGTGTGGCGTGGACTCTCCTCCTCACTGCTATCAGGTATATCTCCGCCATCTTGAGTAACCCAGATGCTTTCTGGGTCTCCTTTTATGCTTTGGTTATGGTTACCACCTGCTCTGAGTTAGTGGTAAATGGGACATGCAAACTGGGCTTTTTGCGACTAGTCGCTATTTGCGAGTTGCAATTGCATAAGCTTTGCGACTCGCAAATTGCGACTTGCTATTTGCGGGTCGCAAAATGGGGTCGCTATTTTTGCGAGTCGTAAACGGCTCGCATCGCTTTTTGCAAGTCGGAAATGGGGTTTTTGAATTCCATTTCCGATTTTGCATTGTCGCAAATAGCGAATCGGGCCATTTGCGACTCGCAAAACTTTGCTACATCTGGCCCTGAGAGCTATTGGCTCAACATGAGTTGTCGACACCAAAATCTGTAAGCAACTTGGAATGGTATATTGCTATTACAAATTGTCCAAACATCTTTTGGCAGTACACGGTCAACTCAGTATTTCTAAAACCCAACAACATATCCATAGGTTCTTCAAGCGGCATTTCACCATCCAGCATGTTATTTCTAGTATTATCAGCACGTGATGTATTCTCATCACAATGTGTCTGTGGTTATTTAAGTGGTAGAATGTTATTAAGGTATTTAAGTGGTGCACTGCCATCACAATGTGTCTGTGGTATTTGAGTGGTGCACTGTCATCACAATGTTTCTGTGGTATTTAAGTGGTGCGCTGTTATCACAATGTGCCTTTGGCATTTAAGAAGGGCATTGTCATTGCAATGTGTCTGTGGAATTTTAGTGGTGCATTCTTACCACAATCTGTCTGTGGTATTTAATTGGTCATTATTATCACAACGTGTCTGTGGCATTTAAGTGGTGCACTGTTATCACAACGTGTCTGTGGTATTTAAGTGGTGCACTGTTATCACAACGTGTCTGTGGTATTTAAGTGGTGCACTGTTATCACAACGTGCCTGGCATTTTAGTGGTGCACTATTATCACAACGTGTCTGACATTTTAGTGGTGCACTCTTATCACAATGTGTCCGTGGCAGTTTAGTGGTGCACTGTTATAACAATGTGTTTGTGGCATTTTAGTGGTGTACTGTTCTCACAACGTGTCTGTGGCATTTGAGCAGTGCACTGTTATCACGACGTGTCTGTGGCATTTTAGCAGTGCACTGTCATCACAATGTGTCTGTGGCATTTTAGCAGTGCACTGTTACCACAATGTGTCTGTGGCATTTTAGCGCTGCACTGTTATCACAATGTGTCTGTGGCATTTTAGAAGTGCACTGTCATCACAATGTGTCTGTGGCATTTTAGCGGTGCACTGTTATCACACTGTGTCTGTGGTATTTAAGTGGTGCACTCTCATCACAACGTGTCTATGGCATTTTAGTGTTACACTTTTATCACAATTTGCGGCATTTTAGTGGTGCACTGTTATCACAATGTGTCTGTTGTAGTTAAGTGAAGCACTGTTATCACAGTGTGTCTGTGGTATTTTAGTGGTGCACTGATATCACAAAGCATCTGTGTTAGTTAAGTGGTGCACTAATATCACAACGCATCTGTGTTATGTTAGTGGTGCACTGATATCACAATGTGTCTGTGTTATGTAAGTGGTGCACTGATATCGCAATGTGTCTGTGGTATTTTAGTGGTGCACTCTTATCACAATGTGTCTGTTGTATTTAAGTGAATCACTGTTATCACAATGTGTCTGTAGTATTTTAGTGGTGCACTGATATCACAAGGCATCTGTGTTATTTAAGTGGTGCACTGATATCACAACGCATCTGTGTTATGTAAGTGGTGCACTGATACCACAATGTGTCTGTGGTATTTTAGTGGTGCACTGTTATCACAATGTGTCTGTGGTATTTTAGTAGTGCACTGATATCACAACGCGTCTGTGATATTTAAGTAGTGAACTGTCACCTGCACTTAGTATCTCATGGTGCCATCAATAGAGTGCATTTCAGTATAAGAAACAGCCAGAGGATATCGTCATGTGTCTGTGACATTTTAGCGGTGCACTGTTATCACAATGTGTATGCGGCATTTTAGTGTTGCACTGTTATCACAATGTGTTTGTGGCATTTTAGGGGTGCACTGTTATCACAATGTGCATGTTGTATTTAAGTGAAGCACTGTTATCACAATGTGTCTGTGGTATTTTAGTGGTGTACTGATATCACAACGCATCTGTCTTATTTAAGTGGTGCACTGATATCACAATGTGTCTGTGGTATTTTAGTGGTGCACTGTTATCACAATGCGTCTGTGGTATTTTAAGTGAAGCACTGTGTCTGTGGTATTTAAGTGGTGCTCTGATATCACAACGCGTCTGTGTTATGTAAGTGGTGCATTGTTATCACAATGTGTCTGTGCATTTTAGCAGTGCACTTTTATCACAATGTGTCTGTGGCATTTTAGTGGTGCACTGTTATCACAATGTGTCTGTGGCATTTAATTAAGTGGTGCACTGTTATCACAAATGTTCTGTGGCATTCTAGTGGTGCAATGTCATCACAATGTGTCTGTGGCGTTTAGTGGTGCACTGTTATAACAATGTGTTTGTGGCATTTTAGTGGTGTACTGTTCTCACAACGTGTCTGTGGCATTTGAGCAGTGCACTGTTATCACAACGTGTCTGTGGCATTTTAGCAGTGCACTGTCATCACAATGTGTCTGTGGCATTTTAGCAGTGCACTGTTACCACAATGTGTCTGTGGCATTTTAGCGCTGCACTGTTATCACAATGTGTCTGTGGCATTTTAGAAGTGCACTGCCATCACAATGTGTCTGTGGCATTTTAGCGGTGCACTGTTATCACAATGTGTCTGTGGTATTTAAGTGGTGCACTCTCATCACAACGTGTCTATGGCATTTTAGTGTTACACTTTTATCACAATTTGCGGCATTTTAGTGGTGCACTGTTATCACAATGTGTCTGTTGTATTTAAGTGAAGCACTGTTATCACAGTGTGTCTGTGGTATTTTAGTGGTGCACTGATATCACAAAGCATCTGTGTTAGTTAAGTGGTGCACTAATATCACAACGCATCTGTGTTATGTTAGTGGTGCACTGATATCACAATGTGTCTGTGTTAGGTAAGTGGTGCACTGATATCGCAATGTGTGTGTGGTATTTTAGTGGTGCACTGTTATCACAATGTGTCTGTTGTATTTAAGTGAATCACTGTTATCACAATGTGTCTGTAGTATTTTAGTGGTGCACTGATATCACAAGGCATCTGTGTTATTTAAGTGGTGCACTGATATCACAAGGCATCTGTGTTATTTAAGGGGTGCACTGATATCACAACGCATCTGTGTTATGTAAGTGGTGCACTGATACCACAATGTGTCTGTGGTATTTCAGTGGTGCACTGTTATCACAATGTGTCTGTGGTATTTTAGTAGTGCACTGATATCACAACGCGTTTGTGATATTTAAGTAGTGAACTGTCACCTGCACTTAGTATCTCATGGTGCCATCAATAGAGTGCATTTCAGTATAAGAAACAGCCAGAGAATATCGTCATGTGTCTGTGACATTTTAGCGGTGCACTGTTATCACAATGTGTATGCGGCATTTTAGTGTTGCACTGTTATCACAATGTGTTTGTGGCATTTTAGGTGTGCACTGTTATCACAATGTGCATGTTGTATTTAAGTGAAGCACTGTTATCACAATGTGTCTGTGGTATTTTAGTGGTGTACTGATATCACAACGCATCTGTCTTATTTAAGTGGTGCACTGATATCACAATGTGTCTGTGGTATTTTAGTGGTGCACTGTTATCACAATGCGTCTGTGGTATTTTAAGTGAAGCACTGTGTCTGTGGTATTTAAGTGGTGCTCTGATATCACAACGCGTCTGTGTTATGTAAGTGGTGCATTGTTATCACAATGTGTCTGTGCATTTTAGCAGTGCACTTTTATCACAATGTGTCTGTGGCATTTTAGTGGTGCACTGTTATCACAATGTGTCTGTGGCATTTTAGTGGTGCAGTGTTATCAAAATGTGTCTGTGGCATTTTAGCAGTGCACTGTCATCACAATGTGTCTGTGGCATTTAAGTGGTGCACAGTTATCACAAATGTTCTGTGGCATTCTAGTGGTGCAATGTCATCACAATGTGTCTGTGGCGTTTTACCGGTGCACTGTCATCACAACGTGTCTGTGGCATTTTAGCGGTGGTCCCACAGGATCTGTCGCTGGTGCAGGTTCTCTGAAGTTGGAGACAGGCCGGTAGGGCTGGGGCCAAAGCAGTTGTCGTCTTCCTCCTTCTAAGCAGGGCTTTTCAGGTAAGCAGTTCTTCTTCTTTGTAGGTCGTCAGGAATCTGATTTCCTGGGTTCAGGGTCACCCCTAAACACCAAATTTAGGGGTGTGTTAGGGCTGGAGGGCAGTAGCCAATGGCTACTATCCCTGAGGGTGGCTACACCCTCCTTGTGCTTCCTCCCTTTGGGGAGGGGGGCCACATCTCTATTCCTATTGGGATAATTCCTCCAAAACAAGATGGAGGATTTTCTAAGAAGGGGGTCATTTCAGTTCTGGTCACCTTAGGGATGGACCTGGCTGAGGGGGTGACGCGTCCTTGTTTTTCTCATTATCTCCCCGGACTTGCCCCCAAAAGTGGCAGTTGTGTCCAGGGGGCAGTCATCTCCACTAGCTGGAGTGCTCTGGGGCTCTGTAATATCAGGCTTGAGCCTTTGAGGATCACAGCCAGGTGTTACAGTTCCTACAGGGGGAGGTGTGACGCACCTCCACCCAGGACAGGCTTTGTTCCTGGTCACAGAGTGCACAAAGGCACTCACCCCATGTGGCCAGAAACTTGTCTAGAAGTGGCAGGCTGCAGAGACTGGTCAGCCTAGCACTAGCCGTTGGGTTGGCATGCAGGGGGCATCTCTAAGATGCCGTCTGTGTGCATTTCTCACTAAATCTCACACTGGCATCAGTGTGGGTTTATTGTGCTGAGAAGTTTGATACCAAACTTCCCAGTATTGAGTGTAGCCATTATGGAATGTGGAGTTCGTGTTTGACAAACTCTCAGACCATATACTCTATATGGCTACCCTGCGTTTATAATGTCTAAGAATTGGCTTAGACACTGTAGGGGCATAGTGCTCATGCCCTCACCTGTGGTATAATGCACCCTGCTCTAGGGCTCTAGGGCTGTAAGGCCTGCTAGGGGGTGACTTACCTATGCCACAAGCAGTGGGTTGTGGGCATGGCTCTCTGAGGGGAGTGCTATGTCGACTTAGTCTTTTTCTCCCCACCAGCACACACAAGCTGTGAGGCAGTGTGCATGTGCTGAGTGAGGGGTCCCCAGTGTGGCATAATAAATGCTGCAGCCCTTAGAGACCTTCCCCGGCCACAGGGCCCTTCGTACCAGGGGTACCTTTTACAAGGGACTTATCTGTGTGCCAGGGTGGTGCCAATTGTGGAGACAAAGGTACAGTTTTAGGGAAAGAACACTGGTGCTGGGGCCTGTTTAGCAGGATCCCACCACACTTTCAATCAAAGCTGGCATCAACAAAAGGCAAAAAGTTAGGGGGTAACCATGCCAACAGTGGCCTTTTTCTACAGTGAGTTTTCATCCTTGGCCGGTGACTTGCAGGTCTCTCAATGACCCCAACTTTCACCAATTTTCTTCAAACAATATAGTGATAAAATCTCTCCTGGCCCTCCTAAGAGTTCTTAGCCGCCTGTTCTACTCATCCGTAATGATAGACAAATATTTCTGTGAGTTACAGAAGGAAGGATAAATTCACTAAGGGCCTAATAACGAGTACGGTGGTCCATGGAGCGGCGTACCAGGGTGCTATGTATTGTACATGTTTTATGTGTTCTGGATTCCTGAATTCGTTTTCCACTACTGTGAGGGCTGCTCCTTTCATTGAGTGGTGGGTTCCGATCAGAAAGGGGTAACCAGGTCATATTTAGAATGGCCAGAATGGTATAGAAAATCCTGCTTATTGGTGAGGTTGGATTTTATATGACTATTTAAGAAATGCCAGTTTTAAAAATTGAGCATTTCTCTGCACTTAAAATCCATCTGTGCCTTACAGCCTGTCTCCAACCAACATCTGGGCTGGTTGACAGTTTCCTTGTGCATTTCACCCAGACAACCACAGACACAGGATACTCAGTCACAGCTGCACTCATCTGCATACTAAATGGGTCTTCCTGGGCTGGAAGGGTGGAGGACCTGACAATTACATTTGAATGGCTAGTGGCCTGCTCCCATACAGTGGACTGGCAAACCACCTACTGGGACCCTGGCAGACAGACCTGTGGGTATATAAACTGGGTCTCTGACCCCACCAACTCAGACACCTCTGGACCTGAACCTGTAACCTGTCAAGAGGAACTGCCTACCTGCCCAAAGGACTCATCTGGACTGCTTTGCTGAGGAGGACTGCTGCCCTGCTGTTGCCCTGCTGCCTTCTGACTTTGCTGAGAAGTACTCCCCAAGGGCTTGGATTGAGCTTGCCTCCTGTTTTCTGAAGCCTCATGGCCAAAAATACTTCTTCCCCTCAGTAAACACCTTGTGCGCCAAAAATCAACACACAGCCTGCCGTAAACGACGCACAGCCGTTTTGCGACCGAGAAATCACTGCACAGCCGAGCCTGAACGACGCAGCCTGACTTCCCAAGTGAGTAATCGACACAGCGCCTGCCTTCCAGCCAGAAATTCGATGCACAGCTGAACCGGAACGACGCAGACCGACTTCCCAAGTGAAGAATCGACGAAGCGCCTGTCGTGTTACAGCCTACTGGCTCGACGCAACACCTGTGGCTTCTTCCGGCATGCCCAGGATTTCCCTGCATCATCCCTGGGTGTCAAAAAGATCCCTGCATTGCAGTGAGGTACCAAGACTGCGCACCGGAAATCGACGCAAAGCCCCTTTCACTGTGGAAAGAAACAACGCATCGTCTGTGTCGCATCCGAAAATCCAACGCACACCCTATTTTTTCATGCATCTCCTCATCTGCGGTCTCCGTGCGTGTTATTTTTTACAAAAACCAGGCACTTTGTGTAAACAAGAGACAACTGTTGATTTCTAAGATTTAAGACAATTTTTAAGTGATACATCAACTTGTGCTTATTGAATCTTTATCGTTTTTTACCTTGATTTAACCAGATAAATATCCTTTATTTTTCTAAACCTGTGTGGTGTATTTTTGTGGTGTTTTCATTGTGTTACTGTATGATTTATTGTACAAATACTTTACACATTGCCTTATAAGTTAAGCCTGACTGCTCAGTGCCAAGCTACCAGAGGGTGGGCACAGAATAATTTGGATTGTGTGTGACTTGCCCTGACTAGGATTGTGGTCCCTATTTGGACAAAGGTATATACCTCTGCCAACTAGAGACCCTATTTCTAACACCCACAATCATACAATGACAACAACATCACAAACACACAAACGTAGTAATAGACAGGCACACTGAGAAACACCATACAACTTCACAAAAAAAAGGCTGTACGTAGCAAGAACATACAATCAATATCACTGAACAGACATCCAAACAATGACACAGGTGAGATGCCACGTACAACCAACATACAGAGGAATTTACAGATGCAGCACCATACACACGGACTCACACGCCACTACCATACAATGCCACAAGCCAGCATACAAACACATCACAACATGCACATGGCACAAGTCATCTACCCAGTGTATGCAACAACACAGACACAACCCATACACAAACAACACACACCATAGCACACAGATATCACACCACCATGTAGAAGGAAACCTTGACATCCACATTTCTGTGGGCAGATGTATTCAACTTTAACACAAATAAATAACTATTTATAAAATGGCCCTACTGGCCAGTCCACTGTCCAAATGTGCCCTAGGCACATAGGGCACATTCCATGGGCCCAACTTGACTCCTGACTGAAAATAGACCTTCATGTGAAAGGAGCATCAATGGGGCAGGCAGGCACCTCAGGGGTGGGAGCAGTGGGGGGGCTTGGGTTTGGAAATGGGGTCCTTGGGTTTGGCTTTGGGAGGGGGTGGGGCTTGACACTTCGGTCTGGACGTGTTGGTGTGCTGGACGTGGATACAGGTGTGTGCAAGGTGTGCTTGAGTGTGGTGGGTGTATGTAGGGTGGGTGAGTGAGGGCGTTTGTCTTTCTTGGGAGGAAGGAAGAGATGAATTGAGAAGGATTGGAAGATGTGTGAGTGTATGCTGGAGTGGTGGCTGCAAGTGAGGTGGATGTGCTGCATGTGGTAGTGAAGGTGGTCATGGTGACTGTAGATGTGGTGTGTGGGGTGGGTGTCTGCATGTCTGCTCTTGTGGTGTCTTGGAGTATGACAGGACTGGTAGCAGAATCAGGGTGTGATGATGCAGTGACAGCAGGTGTGAGTGGTGATGTGACTGTAAGGAAGGAGGTGGTGGGGAGACAGTGTAGGAAGTGTCTTTTCTCGTGTTTGCTGATGTGTGTTCTGTGTGTGCATGCTTGTGGTGTTGTTTGTGGTGCCTGTGTCTGTCTTTGCTCACCTTGTCTGTTGTAGTGGGTGAATGCTGGTCTGTAGGTGTGCTCTGGATGGGTGAAGGGAGAGCGCTCTTGAATTGGGAACAGGTAGCTGTATGGGGGACAGAAGGTGAAGGGACACTGGTTACCGTCAAAGAGGAGGCCAGAGCCTGAAACGATCTCTGTAGGCAAGCCAATCCATCCATTTTTTTTAAACCAAATTTTATTGATTTTATAACCAGTTCAATACAACTTACACATTATTTTCTTCATCACATCTCTGTGTTTATCACAATTATCTTAGTCATTTATGTGCATAGTTTGGTAGCGGTACATATTTAGTATTCATCATGTGCCTTTTGTAGCAACAAATTCCAACTCCCTCCCTCCCCAATCCCACCCTAACCCCTCTGTCCGAGATCTTATTTTGGTAATGTCATATTTGTAGCAGGGAGGCTAGTAAGTTTTAGTTAACTCTTAAGTGACCTTGGTGGCTGTCTGTATAGGTAGGGGTTTCTACTCTTGTTTAAGGGTAAGTCTAGTTCCGTTTTCGAGTATTGTATGTTATTGTGTTTTAGTATAGATATCATGGTCCTTGTTATGGAGTGTTGGGGGGGGGTGTTGTTGTGTTAGCTCAGTTCTAAGTGAATCCATAATTATTTCCCAGTTTTCTGATATTTCCAGGGGTCTGATCCCGGTTTTGGCCTCTCTATGCAGCAGTGTACCCTCAGCATTTGCCCACCTGATTAGTTCATTTTTCCAGTTTATAAGTCTAGGGCCCACAGGATTTTTCCAGTTGCTAGCTATTTCTCTTTTTGCTAGTGTAAGAGCCAAGTCCAGGAATCTGTCTGAGGCTTTATGTTTAGTAGAATGTGTAAATGCGTGTAGGAGGCAGATATCCACAGAGCATGCCACGGTCTTATTTAGTATCTGGGACAGTTTTTGACAAATCTCAGTCCAGTAAGGTGTCAGTATGTGGCATTCCCAAAACATGTGATTAAATTCTGCGTCTATTAATCTGCATCTTGGGCAACACTCTGTGGATTTACAGAAGTATTTATTAATGCGGGCAGGCGTTAGATAGGCTTGATGCAGGATATAAAAATGAATTAGCTTAAATCTGGCATTCCGCGAAGCTTTAGGTAAGTTCCGCAGTATGTGTTCCCATTCTATTTCTGGGATGTCGTGGTTGATCGTTTTTTCCCATTGTTGTTTTAGGTATGGAAGAGGGACTGCATTGTCTGCTCAAATTAAGTCATTCAGATTAGATATAGCCCTAGTCTTGGCATTTGAGGTTGTCAGATATGTGCACATTGCTTGTGTTGAGGGTTCAGTGTTTTTTGTTTGCCAGTGACTGCGTATACTGGTTTTTATGGTCTTGTATGTTAAAAAATGTTTCGCCGGGATGTCATACTGTGCTCTAATGGTCTCAAAGGATTTCAATTTATTGTTCTTGAATAGTGTGCCTACCATATTAATTCCGGCCTCCAACCAGTCTTTAAGCTCGAGTTCTGTCCTCTTCTGTGTTATTGCCTGCAGCGCGCTGAGGGGGAGTTCCGCTGAATAGGGAGTCTTAGTTTTGGTTTTACGTAGGTATGATTTCCAACATTTAGTTATTATTTTCATATCTGGACTGTCTTGTTTTTCATCTTTAGGAGAGCCCAGTAATATCTCAAACAGTCTTGCCTTCTGCGGTAAGGAGGTCTCTGCATTTGGCTTTAACGCCAAGCTGTTAGAGAACCAGAGTGCCAGCCACTGTAATTGAGCCGCAAGGTAGTAGGACTCGAAGTCTGGTGTTGCCAGGCCCCCATCCGTCATCTGTCTTTGAAGCTTTGTTAGAGCAACTCTTTTCCTGCCGTTACACCATATGAATGAGCTTACTGTTGTATTTAAGTCCCTGAAAAAGGACTTAGGAATCCAGATTGGAAGGGCCGAGAAATGGTACAACAGTCTAGGAAGTACTATCATTTTGAGAATCGCAATGCGACCTGTCACTGATAGTGGGAGTGTTTGCCAGAATGTCATGCAGGATTTTATGGAGCGGACGGCTCCGCCATAGCCAACTATATAACCTATTACCTCACCTCTTCATCCAAGAGACAATATTGAACATCCTACATGACTTTCATATGTTGTACTCATGTCTATAAATTTACTCCATGAACATACTTACATACATGTCAATCATAACACAATGAAACAAAGATAAACTTCAGAGGTACTGTATACACTTATGATATGACAGGTATGTGCGGAATACATTTTGCACAGATGTCCTTTTATATTGCAATGAATCCTCCTTCAGTGTACACTACACACACTTGTCATAACCCAAATACAGTCCTTTTATATTGCAATGAATCCTCCTTCAGTGTACACTACACACACTTGTCATAACCCAAATACAGAGCTAACAAGATAACATTGGCTGAGTAAAGTAGAATCAGGGATAGGGAATGAAGGTTGTAGAATGCTTCAACACTGAAACTTGTCTTAATTGCAGTTGCAATTTGGGACAGCACTACCACAACAATGCTTGCATGGCTTTACAAAGCTAACGCACATCACTGCAACACAATTGGAGTGACAACCATGATTGTATACTCCATTCCATTAGACCTCGTCAATACCTAAGTCTAGTAAGGGACACAGTAGAAAACCATACACATGTCACCTAACAGTCTGCACTTACCCCCTTGTGGCTGCTGTGCCACCCATCTAACTCGGGGTAGGCCACCGCCAGTATGTGGGCCATTGGGCGTGACAGGGTCTGACAGGCACCACTTCCTCATTGTGAGGCCGTTCCCAACTCAGCCTCTGCGGTCTTCCGGGCCCTGCATCTCAGGTCCTCCCACCGCTTCCTGCAGTGGGTGCTCTGCCACTGCTATGGACCCCCAGAGTCCGCACTTGTTTGGCGATGGCTCTCCATATCCCTTTCTTCTGATGGGCACTAAACTGCATGGGAGACATAGAATAAAGGAGAACATCATGTAGATGATACAAAACATCCACATTTTCTGACATACAGCATACACAGCACATACCCAGTACACTGTACACCACATACATGATTAGCATATTATTCCACCTTTTAGACATCCCATTTCAATGTGCACACACTTTCGCCGTCAAACACAACCCGAGGTGTAAGTAATCAAATGTTGTACTGACCTGTTTATCTGCAGCCCAATACAACTGTCCATACAGGGGTAGGACTCCGTCCACCAGTTTTTCCAGTTCATCTGGAGTTAACGGCTGGGGCCCTATCCCCTGCAGTACATGGCATTGTGGTTCCCAGATACAGAACACAGCAGCTCACGCAGTGGAGGTTTTGCTTGCTCGAGTGGTCACGGCCGCCACAGTCATGACAGTCACCGCCAGCGATTATCATCATTGGCCCCAATTTTCCATAGAGATCAATGTTAACCAATGAGAAGTTGCACAGCGGTTCCGACCGCCTTCCATCATGACGACTCCCGCAGGTGGAATGAAGTCACTTCCATCTGTCCTCTGCATGCAGGACAGGCGGCTGCCATTTTACATTTTTTAATGAATTTCATGTGACCCCACTGCACCAATGTTTAATGTAAGATGTCAGCTCATTGACACTCACATATCAAGTGGGTGTCAGCTGGCAATACTTTTGGTGTATGTTCATATCCATGTAAGAACATTCTGTACTGTGAAACATATAGGAAGCTTTTGTTTGTTCATGACTTCATTTCATGTACACGTCCCTCTGTCACAAGTATGGCAATATGAGGTACTGCCATAATGTCTGGGTAGGAATGGTGTGTGGATAAATGCTTCCATCTGCAACATGCCTGACAACTTACAGGACCAATCCTTGCTGATTGTCCTATGATATTTATTGGTCACAACACTGTAAGAAACTTACTGAGTACTGTTTGTCCCCCTGCCTCGATACCGCCAAATCAGAGTGATGAGGAATGCACCAGTCTACGGCCCCTAGTAGACCTAGAAACCATGGACGAGCGCCACATCATCATGACCTATCGAATGAAGCGAGTGTCCATCAGGGAACCGGTCGCCCAGTTGGAGCCAGGCCTCCTGCCAGCATTAAGGAATCCCCATACCATGCCTTCAACAGTACAGGTGTTGTCTGTCCTGCATTTTTTTGCTAGTGGCTCATTTCAGGTGACTGTGGGACTGGCTGCAGGTATGTCACAGCCGATATTCAGTGTAGTGTTACAGGATGTGCTGGATGCCCTACTAAAGCATATGGACAGCTACCTAATGTTCCCACAACATCCAGAACTGAACACAGTTGAGGCTGCCTTTTACAACATTGCTCATGTGCCACATGTAATAGGGGACATTGATGGCACTCACATCGCCTTGGTACCTCCGAGGGCCAATGAACAGGTGCACAGAAAATGGAAGAGTACATATTCTATTAATGTTCAAATGGTGTGTCTTGCAGACCAGTATACGTCACATGTGACTGCGAAATTCCTGGTTCGGTACATGATTCCTACCTCCTGAGGAACAGCAGTGTCCCTGCATTGATGTTACATCTACAGCGAGAAAGGGCCGGGTTCATTGGTAAGTGTACTGCTGTCCATGTCAGCCGTTTGAACTACCTCTCTACACGGTCAGCTCTATGCCTATCACAGTTCCCTAATGTACTGTCCCTATGTCTACACAGGTGACTCCGGATATCCCATCCTGCCCTGGCTTCTCACTCCAGTTAGATGTACAACAACAGATGGGAAGGACAGGTACAATGAGGCACATGGCTGGATGAGGCTGGATGAGGCGTGTGATAGAGAGGACTTTTGGCCTATTGAAAGTAAGATTTTGTTGCCTCCATGTCTCCGGTGGTGACCTACAGAACCGACCAGGGAACGTCTGCAAGGTCGTTGTTGCATGCTGCATTCTACATAATCTGGCCCTCAGAAGGCACATCCCACTGTTGGAGGAGGGGGACATTGCTGCAGGAGCTATGGCTGAGGCTGGTGACCCTGATACTGACGAGGATGCAGACAAGGAGAAGGCATCTGCCAACTGAACTGACCTAATTTGCCAATACTTTCAATGATTCTCAGGTATGTGTGGTTTAAAGTTTAATGAACAGTTGAACCCTGTATGGAAAATGTGATTTTTTTTATTCAATGTTGTATGCATCAAGGTGTATGAGGAGACTACTGCCTTCCATCTTTATTTTCAACCCTGAAGGGATGCTGTTTAACATGAGGGGAAGTGTAAATGCAATGCTGCCATTGCATGTGATAAATGCTGGTGCCATTACATCACATCCTTATAGATGTACTCAAGTTGTCTGGTCCAAGGTCTGAATTGATAAGACAATGGAATGTTCACACCTTTGAATTGTCCTGTTCAGCCGCCCTATCATTTTGTACTCTGAGCTGCTGTCTGGCATCTACCTGTTATTGACAATGCAAGGTGGTGTATTGTTGGGGATGCCACCTGTTAGAAATGGGGTCTTTGGTTGACAGTCAGGTTACCCCCTGTTCAAGCAAGGACCCTCACTCTAGTTAGGATAAAAGAGAATCACCCTCAGCTAACCCCTGCTTACCCCCTTGGTAGCTTGGCAGAGCAGTAGGCTTAACCTCAGAGTGCTGGGCGTAAAGTATTTGTACCAACACACACACAGTAACTTAATGAAAACACTACAAGATGACACAACACCAGTTTAGAAAAATAGGAAATATTTATCTAGACAAAACAAGACCAAAACGACAAAAATCCAACATACACAAGTCAAGTTATGATTTTTTAAAGGTTTAAAATAAAAAGAGTCTTTAGGTAGTTGTAACAACACACTAGCGCTGCTAGCGTGTAAATGTACCTGGTTTGCGTCAAAAATAACCCCGCACGGGCGGTGTGCGTCGAAAATAACCCTGCACGGTTATATGCGTCGAAAACAGCTCGGCACGGCGATGCGCGTCGAAAAAGCCAGCCACGCGACGGTCCGAAAGTCCCGCGGCGCAGGTTGCGATCTCTCAGCCTTCGTCAGCGATGCTGCGCGTCGTTTCTCCTGCTCCGGGCGTCGATTCTCCGGTCGCGTTTCCTGCGGCGTCGTTTCTCAGCTGCGGAGCCGCCGTCGCGTCGTTTTCTCCGCCGCGATCGGATTCGCGTCGATCTTTTCTCCGCACGGCGCTCGGTGCGTGTATTTTTGTCCTTAGGCTGCCAGCCTCTCCTTTCAGGGTCCCAGGAACTGGAAGGGCACCACAGAGCAGAGTAGGGGTCTCTCCAGAGACTCCAGGTGCTGGCAGGAAGAAGTCTTTGCTATCCCTGAGACTTCAATAACAGGAGGCAAGCTCTACATCAAGCCCTTGGAGATTTCTTCTTCAAGATGGAAGGCACACAAAGTCCAGTCTTTGCCCTCTTACTCTGGCAGAAGCAGCACTGCAGGAAAGCTCCACAAAGCACAGTCACAGGCAGGGCAGCACTTGTTCCTCAGCTATCAGCTCTTCTCCAGGCAGAGGTTCCCCTTGATTCCAGAAGTGTTTCTGAAGTTTGTAAGTTTGGGTGCCCTTCTTATACCCATTTTAGTCTTTGAAGTCACCTTCCTTCAAAGGGGACTCACACCTTCTTGTGAAATCCTGCCTTGCCCAGGCAAGGCCTCAGACACACACCAGGGGGCTGGAGACAGCATTGTCAGAGGCAGGCACAGTCCTTTCAGATGAGAGTGACCACTCCACCCCTCCCTCCTAGCAGAGATGGCTAATCAGGAAATGCAGATCACACCCCAGCTCCCTTTGTGTCACTGTCTGGTGTGAGGTGAAAAACAACCCAACTGTCAAACTGACCCAGACAGGGAATCCACAAACAAGGCAGAGTCACAGAATGGTTTAAGCAAGAAAATGCTCACTTTCTAAAAGTGGCATTTCCAAACTCACAATCTTAAAATCAACTTTACTAAAAGATGTATTTTTAAATTGTGAGTTCAGGGATCCCAAACTCCACATGTCCATCTACTCTCTAGGGGAATCTACACTTTAATCATATTTAAAGGTAGCCCCCATATTATCCTATGAGAGAGAGACAGACCTTGCAACAGTGAAAACGAAATTGGCAGTATTTCACTGTCAGGACATATAAACCACATTACTATATGTCCTACCTTATCCATACACTGCACCCTGCCCTTGGGGCTACCTAGGGCCTACCTTAGGGGTGCCTTACATGTAAGAAAAGGGAAGGTTTAGGCCTGGCAAGTGGGTACACTTGCCAAGTCGAATTTACAGTGTAAAAATACACACACAGACACTGCAGTGGCAGGTCTGAGACATGATTACAGAGCTACTTATGTGGGTGGCACAACCAGTGCTGCAGGCCCACTAGTAGCATTTGATTTACAGGCCCTGGCACCTCTAGTGCCCCTTACTAGGGACTTACTAGTAAATCAAATATGCCAATCATGGATAAACCACTTACATACAATTTAAACAGGAGAGCATATGCACTTTAGCACTGGTTAGCAGTGGTAAAGTGCTCAGAGTTGAAAAGCCAACAGCAACAGGTCAGAAAAACATAGGAGGCAGGAGGCGAAAAAGACTGGGGATGACCCTGCATAAGCAAAAGTCCAACACGACCCCCTACCAGCCTAAAGCCAGGGGAGAACAATCAATACCTTGATGTACTTCCCTGATTGGGGCGATAGAACAGGGACCCAGGCCCACAACAGCAGGGGCATGTTCCAGTTCTACGCCTTCCTGACTCCAGTTGGATCCCTCTGTCCATACTCTCAGGGCCCACTAAGCTAACCCATGGGGAACCCTTCTCCACATCTACAGACACCATCTGTGCAACACCTAACTTTACTTTGCTCACAGATGTATTGCAATGGGCAGATAGTACCACCAGGGCCAACACAGTGGTGTTGCCCACTCCACCCCCGGGGTGTGACTCTCGTCCTCCCCCCCCCAGGGGCAACTCTGTCCACCAGGACAGTAAGCCACAGTGGCCCCAGACAACTGTCAGGGATGAGAGCCCGACCTCAGGCCTCTCTAACCACTGTGACTGTGGAGAGTGGGGGGTGGTAGCCCCAGGTGCCTGGCACCCTTTGACCACTCTCTCTTCCACCAGGTCAGGGATGACAACCTGACCCTGGTCCTCCCCTCTGGGGCTCTGTACCCTCCCTGCAGAAGCGGCACCCCCAGAGTCAAAAACTGTCAGGGTGCTTGTAGAAGCAGTCCTGCACAATTCTTCCATCAGTGCAGGGATGTTAACCTGCAACTGATCCTTCAACCTGGGGTCTGTACCTTCAGGTTGGACCAGGGCCAGGGGTGAGGCTTCCCTCCCCCTGCCCTCTCTTCTGGGGTCCCGAACCACCCAACTAGGAGTGGCCCCCCCAGAAGACAACATGGTAGGGGCACTGTTAACAGTAGCCCCTTCCTCCAGGTCAGGGGGGACACCCTTAACCTGGCCTCCCAATCCAGGGTCTGTACCCACAGACTGGATCACTGCCTGGCAAACCAGGACTTCTTGGGGGGCATACCTACCCCCTACCAGGTCAGAGTTTACCCTCTGAACCTGGTCATCCAACCCAGGGTCACCACCCTGCGGTTGAACCACTGCCTGGCACACCAGGACTTCCTTGGGAGCACACTTACCCCTCATCAGGTCAGAGTTTACCCCCTGAACCTGATTATTCAACCCAGAGTCACCACCCTGCGGTTGAACCATTGCCTGGCACACCAGGACTTCCTTGGGAGCACACTTACCCCCCATCAGGTCAGAGTTTACCCCCTGAACCTGATCATTCAACCCAGAGTCACCACCCTGCGGTTGAACCATTGCCTGGCACACCAGGACTTCCAGGGGGGCACACTTACCCCCCCCAAGGGACACACTGTCCCGAAGGGCCACACAAGAGTCTGGCTGGCGCAGGTCTCCTGACCTCTGCCCATCTGACAGAGTCTGGATTCCCCCCAACCCAGAAATGGTCTCACCAAGGTCATTCATGGGGGGCTCTGCTCTCAGAGCTGACCCCTGACCCTCCAGGTTCTCCACTGGGGTCCGCAACCCCCTCTCAACCCTCTGTCTGGACTTCTGCACCCCCTCACTAGGAGTGGTACTGCCAGACACCAGAACTGGTGGGACGCTGGCTACAGCCGCCCCCCCAAGTTCTCCTGACACTGTGGGGTCTCCCTCAACAGATGGCCCTATGGTACAGGCTAGGCTCCCCTCCTGGTGTTCCCGCAGGGAACCCTCCAGGACCTGGGACCGGATCTCGGGCACCTTGGGCCTCAACCCATCCCCATTCCCTCTCCTCTGAGACTGGACATGGGGTCCCTCACCCATCCCACTACACTGGGACCTACCTGGGACACTACAATCCTTCCCTACCTCACTTGGTTGGGAACTACCTAGACCACTCCTCTCAGGAGCACCCCCAAATGCCTCTTCAGACTCTCTGGTACTCACCCAGAAGTCTGCCTCCATTGTAAGCTCCCTGGGGTCAGAGAACTCACACTCCACCTGGTGTTGGCATAGCTCTGGAAAATAAGGACTAGACATATGCTCTCCAGCAATTACATCACTCAGCCCCTCACATGAATTAACCAAAGTACCCTTCACCCAACCATCCAGTGACTCTGCTTTGAAAAAGCACCCCACATCACCCTCCTGAGACTGGTGAGACAGTACCTGACTGTCCCTGACACTCAACCCACACTCTTCTGGGATGTTTTCACACTCCATAACCAGGACTTCTACCTGGGGGGAACCCCTCTCCCTGTCACTCTCAACTAGAGTCAGTAGAGTGTCCCTCCCACCAGTAGGAATATGACTCCCCATGCCAGTTCCCCAATCCACCTCAGGGACCCTGTGCATCACTGGAGCTACCTCATACCCCTGAACCTCCTGGCGTGTGTTAACTCCCTCCTTCAAGTAGGGCACCACCTCTCTGGGCATGTGTACTTCTGCAGCATCACTGGATATACAATTGTTGCTGCCACCATTCCAGCTGGACTCAGCCCTCATGACTTCAAGCTCTTTCAATTTAAGCTCGTAAGCATAAATCATTTTTTTAATCTCTAAGTCCCTCCTCCTTTCTGCCAGGGCTAAGGCTCTCTTCTCCTCGGCCCTCTTAAACTCTTCCAGACTCCGGATTCGAGCTAGGAGCCTATCATCTCTTTCTGTTCCCTCCTCAGGGCCACTGCCCTCCTCTTTGGAGTAATCCTCCTCCTCAGAGTAGTTATCCTCCTCAGACTCATTTGGTGGTGTTGCCTGACAACGTTTCAATTCATCCTGAAACAGGGCTGACTCAAGATCCTCCCTTCTGGATTCCTTGTTCACAGCCAGTCCCCTTTCCATGCAGAATGCTTTAAGCTGCCACTTTTTATACATAGATAGGTGCCAGAAATTGACTTCCATTTCTGCAAAGGCTTCACAACCAAAAAACAAAGTCCAAAAATATTATCAATACTTCCAGGAGGACATCAGAGAACAAAAAGCAGAATCACAAGACAAGTAGTATGTGGTCACGTAGTGGTCTGAGATCAAAACAGTAGTGTACACTTAATTACTGTATGTCAAGTACAAATACAAGTCCAAATCCCGACCGCTGGTCACCAATGTTAGAAATGGGGTCTTTGGTTGACAGTCAGGTTACCCCCTGTTCAAGCAAGGACCCTCACTCTAGTTAGGATAAAAGAGAATCACCCTCAGCTAACCCCTGCTTACCCCCTTGGTAGCTTGGCAGAGCAGTAGGCTTAACCTCAGAGTGCTGGGCGTAAAGTATTTGTACCAACACACACACAGTAACTTAATGAAAACACTACAAGATGACACAACACCAGTTTAGAAAAATAGGAAATATTTATCTAGACAAAACAAGACCAAAACGACAAAAATCCAACATACACAAGTCAAGTTATGATTTTTTAAAGGTTTAAAATAAAAAGAGTCTTTAGGTAGTTGTAACAACACACTAGCGCTGCTAGCGTGTAAATGTACCTGGTTTGCGTCAAAAATAACCCCGCACGGGCGGTGTGCGTCGAAAATAACCCTGCACGGTTATATGCGTCGAAAACAGCTCGGCACGGCGATGCGCGTCGAAAAAGCCAGCCACGCGACGGTCCGAAAGTCCCGCGGCGCAGGTTGCGATCTCTCAGCCTTCGTCAGCGATGCTGCGCGTCGTTTCTCCTGCTCCGGGCGTCGATTCTCCGGTCGCGTTTCCTGCGGCGTCGTTTCTCAGCTGCGGAGCCGCCGTCGCGTCGTTTTCTCCGCCGCGATCGGATTCGCGTCGATCTTTTCTCCGCACGGCGCTCGGTGCGTGTATTTTTGTCCTTAGGCTGCCAGCCTCTCCTTTCAGGGTCCCAGGAACTGGAAGGGCACCACAGAGCAGAGTAGGGGTCTCTCCAGAGACTCCAGGTGCTGGCAGGAAGAAGTCTTTGCTATCCCTGAGACTTCAATAACAGGAGGCAAGCTCTACATCAAGCCCTTGGAGATTTCTTCTTCAAGATGGAAGGCACACAAAGTCCAGTCTTTGCCCTCTTACTCTGGCAGAAGCAGCACTGCAGGAAAGCTCCACAAAGCACAGTCACAGGCAGGGCAGCACTTGTTCCTCAGCTATCAGCTCTTCTCCAGGCAGAGGTTCCCCTTGATTCCAGAAGTGTTTCTGAAGTTTGTAAGTTTGGGTGCCCTTCTTATACCCATTTTAGTCTTTGAAGTCACCTTCCTTCAAAGGGGACTCACACCTTCTTGTGAAATCCTGCCTTGCCCAGGCAAGGCCTCAGACACACACCAGGGGGCTGGAGACAGCATTGTCAGAGGCAGGCACAGTCCTTTCAGATGAGAGTGACCACTCCACCCCTCCCTCCTAGCAGAGATGGCTAATCAGGAAATGCAGATCACACCCCAGCTCCCTTTGTGTCACTGTCTGGTGTGAGGTGAAAAACAACCCAACTGTCAAACTGACCCAGACAGGGAATCCACAAACAAGGCAGAGTCACAGAATGGTTTAAGCAAGAAAATGCTCACTTTCTAAAAGTGGCATTTCCAAACTCACAATCTTAAAATCAACTTTACTAAAAGATGTATTTTTAAATTGTGAGTTCAGGGATCCCAAACTCCACATGTCCATCTACTCTCTAGGGGAATCTACACTTTAATCATATTTAAAGGTAGCCCCCATATTATCCTATGAGAGAGAGACAGACCTTGCAACAGTGAAAACGAAATTGGCAGTATTTCACTGTCAGGACATATAAACCACATTACTATATGTCCTACCTTATCCATACACTGCACCCTGCCCTTGGGGCTACCTAGGGCCTACCTTAGGGGTGCCTTACATGTAAGAAAAGGGAAGGTTTAGGCCTGGCAAGTGGGTACACTTGCCAAGTCGAATTTACAGTGTAAAAATACACACACAGACACTGCAGTGGCAGGTCTGAGACATGATTACAGAGCTACTTATGTGGGTGGCACAACCAGTGCTGCAGGCCCACTAGTAGCATTTGATTTACAGGCCCTGGCACCTCTAGTGCCCCTTACTAGGGACTTACTAGTAAATCAAATATGCCAATCATGGATAAACCACTTACATACAATTTAAACAGGAGAGCATATGCACTTTAGCACTGGTTAGCAGTGGTAAAGTGCTCAGAGTTGAAAAGCCAACAGCAACAGGTCAGAAAAACATAGGAGGCAGGAGGCGAAAAAGACTGGGGATGACCCTGCATAAGCAAAAGTCCAACACCACCTATATGGAGTGATACCATTACTTTGCATATGTGTGACTGACAGTCCTAGCCTGTAGAAATGTGGTTTCCTACATGGGTTACTTCATTTAACCTTTTCCCTATTTTGGTTTCTAATGAGGTCACGTTTGTTCACTATCTGCTTTCTGACATGACTGTTGGCACCTTTGCCATTGGATGTTACTACCATTTGGATGTACTGACACACCTGCTGGAAATTCCAGCAACATCTGTCACTCCGACAAACTTGTTGTACGGATATGTGAATTTGATTACTGTTTGTTACCAAAGATGTCACTTTAAACAATGAAGACACATACACCATTACTGTGTTAGTGTTTATTTTGTGTTTCACATCACAGTTCTGAGGAGTGGGGTCATGGTTTCTAAAATCATCAGAGTGGGTGGTCCAGCTGTTGGTTCCACAAGTCCTGTATCCAGGAGCCTGGGGATAATGGGGTTTGGCATTGGACAGTCAACAGGGTGTGTCAGTTGCACACAAGGGAGAATGTTCAGGAGAGGGATCACTTCCTGGCGGTGTGTTTGATCTTGGCCTCAGGTCCTGCAGGATGTCAGGATGGACGATCTCTTTTGTGGGTGGTTCCTCAGCTGCAGGGGCAATGATGCTAGTGGCCTGTAGGTCCTCTTGCTGGGTCTCCATTTCAGTAGCTGGGGCAGATGTTGAGGGCACAGTAGTTATAAGACTACTGGATGGGGCCTGCTGTTGGGTGGAGGACACATGCTGGATTCTTGTGAGTTCAGTGAGCACCCCTACAATGGAGACCATGGAGGCATTGTGTGCCTACCACTGCTTCATGGCCACCTGATGGTATTCCCCCTGCAGTCTCTGGTTCTCCTTCAAGGTAGTGAGTATCTGGCCCATCGTGTCGTGGGACTCTGGAGATGGCCTCCTGGCCAGCCATGTCATGTTGCTGCCTCATCCCTTGGCCCACTGGCCCTTGCCCCCTGTGCCCCTGGCACAGTGTGCCCACTCCCACTGACACCAGGACCATCATTGTCTTGGGTTTGTGGTGTCGACTCCGGTCCCTGTACTGTGGGGCACACTGATGATTGATCTGTCCTTGGGAAACAGGTTTGGAAAGGTGGAATCAGCTGTGCTGTAGGTGCCACAAGGGAGGGGGATTCAGTTGTGGGCATGGTGAGGCTGGTGGTGGTGGAATGACCAGTCATGCCTGATGGGCCAGGTAAGTTGTCCCTTTCCAGATATCCAGGGTATTCTTCCTCTATTGGCCCAATATCTCTGGCCAGGAGACTCTTGGGCCCTGATTTATACTTTTTTTGCACCGCATTACTGTCATTTTTTGACACAAAAGCGACGCAAACTCACAAAATACAATTGTATTTTGAAAGTTTGCCCCACTTTTGCAAGGTGGGTGTCCCACAATAGGTTTTAGATGTAAAATTTAGGTATGATTCACTAGTTAACTTCCTATCTTTGGGGGAAGAAGCTTATTCTCAGCTGTGCTCAGTAAACTCATTGTTATTCCTGCATTTAAGATTCACTGTGTATTCTAATCTCGGTTTCCAATTAAAGCATTTCAAGTTTAATGAAAGTAATTACACTAGTTATGTTGATAAACAATAAAATGAGCTGGCTCAGAAATAAATGCAATTTTATTGAGTCACCAAGTTTACAGGTCAAATCTTATAGAGAAAGTCCCTTTTATTTTGCAATAAAACATCTTTGGCTCACCCAGGGAACAGCATCTGAGCTGTTTCCAAAGAGAGCATGTAATAGTCATTTATAAGGTAAGAAAACTTACAGTTCAAGTAAAAGAAGAAGTTATGAAATAATAATGTGAGACATCATGCAAAATATATGCAACATTTTTTTTTTATCTAGTCAGAAGAACATGTTATCTTTCCATTCAACAGATGTGATTAGGTTTAACCTGTTATACTGTGAAATGAACATCAGATTTAGCACATGAATTGTCTGCATAGCCTACAGGCTGCATTGCATAGACTGGTGTTGAGATGTTTTGCACTGGTGCAACTCTTCCTTACTCACTGTTCACTTTGTGTAGGTAGCAGTAACAAGCATTTGCAATGCAATTGGTCTCGCGTTTGCTCGAGTTAGAGCTATTAGCACTGTAAATTCCTAACTGGACTTTTCGTACCACACAAACTGAAAATAAAAAAAGTAAAAGAGTTGGCATAAGCGAGCCGATTCAAAGCGCCACCGCCACCACGAGCATGAGCGCCAAGGAGAGACACAAAAGAAAAAAGAAGTTTGCTTCAGTCAAACGTATCGGCAATCGGCAATTATCCATAAAACGGGGTCGATGGCCAAGGAGGTAACAAAACCACCCCAAGCCGGGACAAACTTAAAGCATTTACCAACTAATACAAATAATTTTTGAAAGGCAAGCCCATGAATGAGTGCTAGTGATGGACATGTGGTGGAGCGTGGTTAAGAGCCCAGATACATACCAACACTTGGGAAAAGCAGCGCTTGCACGATGCTGTGCTCGACCTAAAAACGTGCATTGGCACAAAATTGCCCCTCATTGCTGTTAACTCTCAAAGCTGTTACCACTTGTGTTGTTGTGTTGGTAATTTTAGAGAGGGGGGATAAATAGGATTATACATTTTTTGGGACAACATGTGGAACTCGGGAGTTACCATGCTGATTTTCACGTTTTCCATAGCAAGGGAAGTAAACTATATCAGTGAGCATCCACATTCCTGCTTATCTCATAACTCCGACCGACCCCATTATGTGTTGAATTAATGGGCTACTCGTAACCATGGCTGACATGGTCGTAGACAGTGCAGGCGCCTCCCTGTGACTCCCAGCATTGCCTTTCCACCAGCCTCTTCATGGCGGAAAGCAAAGTTGTGATCAGCACAACAGTGCCGAACTCAGCACTGCCGTGGCTGACCACAACTTTGACCGCCGCCATCCTTTCGGGATCCCTGATCCCGGCAGAAGTGGCGGTCTCCTGGCAGTCCGACTGCCAGGATCATAATATGTTGGTTGGATCGCCAGGATTGCTGCAGTCAGACCTCCACCGCGAGTTTGTTGGTCCATGGACCGCCAATCTCGTATTTGGCCCTTTGTCTCCAGAGTATATTACATTGGTAAAAACACAGGGCTTCTCTTTTTAAAAAAAATACACATGGCCTTATCGGGCGAAATACACTTGTGATTTCCTCTTAGGCCTAGGAGAAATATTTTTTACGCTGCATTAATCTGTGTAATTATGCGATTATGCCCGTTTGCAAAATCTGAAAATAGCGCTAAATGCTAGTTTATGGTACTTATGTAATTCTGTGTAATCATGTGTAATTTTGCTGTAATTATGTGTAATTATTCTACAGCAAATTATGTGAGTTACACCCGCCCCTACTTAAAACTGTTCCTACAAAACTAGTGAGGATCCCAGGAACCTCTCCCTCAATATTTTTTTTTAAGTTTTATTTTTCATTTTTTGCAGTAGAACAGTACAATAAAATAAAAAACATAGGGAGGGAAGAAAATAAAGAAAGAAAAAAAGGGGGGGAGTGAATGTAACATCTGCCCATTTACACAAGGGGCCTTAATGATCGCAGTGGTCGTGTATCTTCAATACAAGGACTAAACACACAATGACATCACAGTTGCGTAGAAGAAGGCATGTCCAATACAACTATCCAAATCCATACAGAGGAACATTAGACAAGCTCAGAAGCATGTAGGAACCATTTCAGGAGTACATACAGATTAAGGGAGAAAGAGTGGTTACATATGGGATGCAACACTAGGGCATACACATTAAGGTGTACATTGCGACTTTGGCGGTATTTCCCGAAGACCGCCGTCTAAGCGGGCCCCGGAAGACCGCTAGTGATGGCGGTCTGAAGACCTCTGTATTACAAGTCGCAAACAGAACACCGCCCAAAACAGCCTAAAATCAGGAATCGTCAGCCTGACCGACGGTGGGAGAGAGGCGGTTCCACCGCCAGCACCGCCACCCTGACAACATCCCACCCTCCAAACTACTTCTCACAAATCAGCGGTCTTTGCATGGTGGTAATCCATTGGGCGCGGTAAAGACCTCACATCCACCAGAATACAACACCACATTGGACAACACGAATACCCCACACCTGATACATACACACACACACCTGATCACAGCACTATATAACACACCCTTACAACCCCATAAATTTTGACAGAAAGAGGGAAGACAGCACTATCAGAAGACACTGCACCTGGATATCATAGGCATCATCACACTGAACACGCATCACACAACAAACAACAGCATCAGCAACACAACACGCACACCCTAGCACTCAACCTCACCCCAACGAACAGCACAACCAGCATCCCTACACATCACAAACCCACCACCCACAACACAACCACCATGGCACCACAAAAACACCCACAATGCACAGATGAGGAGCTGAGGGTCATGGTGGACAAAATTGTCAGAGTGGAGCCACAACTGTGTGGAGCACAGGTCCAGCAGACATCCATAGCCCCTGAAAACGGAGCTATGGCAGAGGGTTGTTGACAGGGTGAACGCAGTGGGAAGCCATCCACGCACAAGGGACGACCTCAGGAAGAGGTGGAACGACCTATGGGGGAATGTACGGTCCATGGCCTCACAACACCAAATCGCCTTAATGAAGACTGGCGGTGGTCCCCACCTCCTCCCCCTGAGTTTGCATCATGGGAGGAGAAGGTCTTGGCCATCCTACACCCAGAGGGCTTGACGGGAATACCAGGATGACTGGACTCTGGTAAGTCAACAACACTCCCCGGGTACTATGTACTCCTGCACAGCATGTACCCCCACCATCCTGTCACCCCCTCACACCATCCTTACGTGCACCAATCCACCCTGAGCCCAATACCTTCCTTTGTATTCCACACCTCTCCACTAACCCCATTCCCACACAGGCACACCTCGCGCATGGATTTCTTACACTGCAGCAAGTTCTACAACTACCACAATGCAACACTCCCATCCATTGTAGAACTGCTAATTCCACTCCACATTTGGACACCTGCACGTATAACCATGTCACCCCCCTTCACCATCAAGAAATGTTGAATGCACATCAGTACATGGCAATGACAGCAATCAAGACCAACATCAACAATATAGCAAAAAAATACAATAGCAACTTCCAAAAGACCCAAAAACGTGTAGTTGTCAAGAAACTGTCAATGCCATTACTGGTCAGCAATTGCAGGCAACAATAGCAAACAACCAGGTGTACTACAACTACTATACCATCATGTAACACACTTCATCTCACTCCACAGGTATCCCCAGTACTGCCACACAGTAGAGGATGCCAGAGATTGAAAGCCAGCCCCTCCCAATTCCCTGCTTCAATCCTGGAGCAGCAGACAGTGCTTCACCCTGCCCCCAGGACAGATCCAAGACCACCCTGCACCCTCACAAGACTTGTCCGCAGTCTTCCTGCTGACCCTTTATACCTGCTCAGTGGAAACCGGGCAAATGCCATCGGGTTATCCCCCAGAATCGGGAAACTCATACAGTAAAGTGCCCGGTGTCTTCCATCCAGGGAAAAACTGCAGACTTTGGCCCTAACTGCATAATTGAAATTTTTCCAAGTTGCACTGTCTTGCTTAGAGCTCTGCACACTCTCGATTCTTCGTGGTCTCTTTGTGACACAGGTAGGATCTAGTGCTGGCTCTGTGTTTAGCCATTGCCGCATCCTGGGTGGCAGCTCCCACTGGGTGTAAAGGAGTGCAGCTGCTTGCCAGTGTCTATGCCAGGTAAGCGTATTCTAGTCTTACCTGCATGAGGAGTATCACTACAGAACTGGTGACTAGGATAGTCCAAGGGCAGACGGCTACCTTATGGACACATCAATGCCTCGTAATAGGTTCCTTGTGTCAGCTGCTGATCTCAAGAACCTGGATTTGCTCCACCAGTGGAGACCACACAAAGTAAGACGGGGGTCTCCACCCTTTTATGTAAGAAGAGCTACCATTTTCAATAAAAATCATTGTGAGCTACTAATGTTGTAATAGTGAAAAGTGTATCCAAGATTACATTAGTGGCCACCATGTGCAAGATTACCAGCAGTCATCACCTCAGTGCATCAGACAGAGCTGCCAGCAGTAATGTAAAAAGTCTTTATCAATTTAGAATGCCACATTCCTAGACATGCGGGAGATGGGTTCGGGTTCCGCCAGGGTTTAGACTGAGGGGATGGGATCGAACTCAGGATCTCTTGACCTCTACATGTGGGATTTCCAAGCACAATGAACATACGTACCATTTGGAGTTCTTCTTTCTGCTTTTGCTATGTGCGGAACACTGCATGGACTATGCTTGTAAATGATGAACAGATATTGGGTAAGTGGCCATTTTATTATGTCTGAATGCAGTCCCACGATACAAAAAAAAACATCTATATAGGTGATACACAACAGTCACAGCTGCAGTGCCCCCGGCACAAAGGTAATAATATCAGCAAAAATTCTCCCCACATAATTTATCAGCATTAACTATAATTTTGGAAATTCTGCTATTTTATCTCCATACATCAGCTTATGAGTTCTAAAGTACACACTTTTTTGTCTTGAACACACAGTTCTGGCATACGTACATTAATTCAACCGAGAAAAACGGTCTAATATTCTAGGCTGGTCTACACAGGTAAGAACTACTTACAAGTTGTTGGAGAGCTACCAGTAGCTCACGAGATGCGTGCAAGGCATCATTTCACGGCTTTGTGTTGTATTGTGTGCTGTCTGACACTGTCCTCGATGCACTATTGTTTGTTAGGGGTCACTGTCTACATCAAGCAACAGAGTCCTGTGGTGCAAGCTGTTCCCCTTGAGCTCTTACGCGAGCTGCCCTTGAGGACGTTGCCTTCTGCAACCTATGTGCAGCAGCAGAATAGCTGCATTATCAACCTTGGCAAAGTCTTGGCAACACCATGCAGGTCACACTGAGCGACCTGGTGCACAGAGGCCATTGTGGGAGTTCTCTTTGGCATCAACAAAGTGGTCTATGAGGATATCACCACAGTGCTTCAGCACCATTTAAAGAGAGAAACACTCTCTTAAAACTGCACCTTGGATAGTTACAATGGGAAGACCGTCATTGTTTTTGGAAGACATCTGAAGTGAGACTGCAACATATTTTACAGGATATATTTTGAAATATATTTTACAGCTGCCGTTCTTTGATCGCCAGGCCACTCACACAACTCATAGATTATTGTTCAATTCTTGCAGTTTCAGGTACTTACTATCTTGCAGAATGAGTGCAGTGCAGATCTTCTACTTGACCCCTCCTCAGACCTTCCTTCCAGCTCCAAGCAAGTTATGAAGTGGCTGGAATAAGAGCATTTTCTGCATTATATTTCAACTATTGAGCATGATCATTTCACTCCAGTGAAGAAATGAGAAATTTATATACACATTGTGGGTCAAGAAGGCATAAGAATGTAAACTTGTTTTTAGTATTCAGGTTTTGACTGTACAAAAATAGCATGTACATGTCAGAAACAATAACAGCAACATGCACCTACCCATGGCCCCCCATCTGCCAAACCAGGAATGCAATGCGAGGAATATCATGTTAACAATACACATACATTCCCTGTACATTATCCCATGTCAATTTGCTACTGGTGGGCTGCTCACACCCGGCTCTCATTAGTCATCGTCTGTATGCACCACTAAATATGTTATCAAGGGGCCCCATATTTATTTGGGTCTCGACGCTCTAGGCAATTCCTCTGCATACAGTTCCAGCTGAATCTTACAATAAGTCATATCAGTCAACCAGTTTTTCTTGGTGGGCTTAACCCTGCTGCTCCAATGAAGAGATACCTTGAGCTTCCCCAGCAGCAGGGAGATTGATACAAACTGCTGGTGAGCTGGCTGAAGGTCCTTAATCAGCCCCAACAAGCATATTAACAGATCACACATTATTTGTTCCATTATCATATCAGTGAGAGCGTCGATGACCTGCTTCCAATACTCGTGAATGGCTGCACATTGGCAGGTCAGGTGTAGAGAATTAGCCTCCTCTGCCCCTCAGCGGACCATCATCACACAACCCACACCTATGAAGTTTCAGAGGAGTATAATACATTTGATGCAAGAATTTAAAGTGTATTATTCGTAAATTGCAGTTGGAGGTAAGTGTGTGTGTGTAATTGCGTGAAGCAGAAATACCAGACTGACTCCTCTAGTGATCTTCTCAGTGTGTTTCTCCAAGACCCCACAAGCCCCGTCTGTAGTCAGCTGTCTATCCACTTGTGCTGCTATGTATAATTTAGTGATTAAGTGTCTATGTTTGTCACTTGTAAGCAATACCTGTAGGGCAGTGAGGGTAGGAGGAACTGGAGGTATAACTGACGCATAGCAGTTCTAAACCTGTGGTAAATGAACCTAAAGATTGGGGTGCACGCCCAGGTGTTGATAAGGTCTCTGAGATCTACAAATGTGTCATCTGAGTATGCATCCCCCATAGTCTTTAACTCATCCTGTGTAGTCGAAATCACCGGATGATACCACAGGGGCAGTACCGGACAATATAGCAGAAGTTTCCGTGCTGAGCATCCTAGCATCTACTAGACATAAGTGGTGGATTGCACGGTGTTAATCTCTGTGCGTGGAATCCCCTCCAATTTATGTGGCAATAAGGCAGAAAGGGATCGGCATTGTCATGTTCCACCGCTAAGTGCGGTATATACTCATGTGTCGTATACATGTAGTGAGAAGAGTGGGCTTGCGTGCACAAGTAGTATAGGTATAAATCAGGAGCATTAAATCCTTCTCTTTCATACGCTAAGGTAAGTATATCTCAACTGATTCTGAGCTGCTTCCTCGCCAACACCAAAGTCAGTAGTAATGACCGAAGTCTCTTAAAAAAGCGCATGGGCAGGACTATGGGGATGTTTACAAATAATTTAAGTAATATCACCATCTTTAAGATTGCTAGTCTATCCGCCAAGGACAGAGGTAACTTTGACCAGCGGGACACCTGAGCTTCTAGTTTCAACATTGTTCTCCCATAGTTGTAACGGATCACCAACTCAGGATCCCGGTGTATCCAGACCCCTAAGTACTTGTCCGGGTCAATGTCCCACATCAGCGGAAATTCAAGGGATGCCAGGTGTTGGAAAATGGGTTATTGGTAGGGCAGGTAGGTACCTACACCTAGCAACAAGCCACTAACCTCCACCTAGGTACAGTTAGGTCTCAGTAAATTAATCCCAGCTCAACCCTTGGTAGCTTGGCAACGAGCGTCAAGGCTTAACTTAGGAGACAAAGTGTAAAGCATTCAAATATCACAAAACAGTAATTAAATAAAACACAGGAAACTGTTTAAAAATCCAAAACCAATTTATAAAAATAGTTTATATTTTTATCTTTAAAATGACACAAAAACGATTAAAATCGGTTCAGGGGAACCGGAGATATGAATTTTTAAAGAATTATTACTTTTCTAGCGCTTAGAAACAAAAAGCGCCAATAGGGTCATCTGGTTGCACCTCGACCGGGGCAAAGTCAAACTTTCAGGCTGACCGCGATGGAGCCCTGTTCGGCTACAGGTCGCGGGAGGCCTCGGTTAAAAAGTTACCTTCTGACTTAGTCTTTATTTTGAAGTTTTTCTTCACCGGGACGAACCTGCCAGTTGAATCCGACCTCCTGGAGCCCTTGTCCGGATACGCGATGTGGGTTTCCTCGGTGGAGACTTTTACCTTCGGACTTAGTCGTTTTTTCGAGATGAAAATCCTTCGACCGGGTTTAACCTGGATCTTGATCCGACGTCCATGGAGCCCTTCTTGGATACGATGGCTGGGAGGTCCCGGTCAACTTTTTACCTTCGGACTTAGTCTCTTTTTTTGGGATGTTTTTCTTTACCGGGACGAACCACGAAGTCAGGCCGGGTCGCGGTTGAGGCAAGCCGGCTAGAATTTCCGCGGCGGGTCGGTCCCTCTCTGGAGCTTTTTTCCAAAAATTCTCAAATCTTTTCCAAACTTCTGGGGCTTCACCCAGATGTTCTTTTAAGGTTCTTTTGGGGTCCACAGCTCACCCCAAGGGTCCAGAAGTTCTGTGATGGTCCTTGGGGGGTGCGGACTTCAACTCCCAGAATGCACCTGGCGCAAACTCCTTTTTGGCCACTGGACAGTGGTCAGCTGGTCGCTTTCTTCAGGAGTTGGTGCAGGGGACTCTGGTTTAGCAATTTTTCACCTGTAGCAAACAGGGAGTCCCTCCTTGAACCAGTTGAAGCCAGGCAAAGTCCTTCTTGTGGTGAAGCCCAAGTGTGCAGCTGGTGCAGTCCTTCTGAGTGCAGGGTCCAGGTGCAGGCCAGGGGTCCAGCAGGGCAGTCCTTCTTCTTCTTTAGTTCCTTTCTTGTTGAATTCTGGAGGGGATCTGAGGTGTGGGGGCAGGTCTGCCAGTTTTATTCTTGCTCCTGGGTGAAAAGCAGGGGGGCCCTGGTTCTCCAATCAGGTACAGGGTCGTCCCCCTGTGATGACCACTTCCTGGGAAGTGTGGCAAAAATCCATCCCAAAAGGCAACAGTCTCTAAAAATCCAACATGGCTGAAATCTGATTTTTGGAGGTTACATCTGGCTGAGCCCACCCACTGGTGTGGCTAAAAATCATAAACACACCCCTCTCCTGCCCTCTCCTAATCTAATCAAGGGGGCACCTAATTGTCTGGGGTTGCAGGATGTGGGGGTGTTGCTGGGTGCTCCAAATGTCCTTCTCTGCCTTTGAAGACCAGTTTGGCAGCCCTCCCCCTTCCTGCCTCACCATCTGCTGAGGGGAGATTCTCTCCCCCAAGCACATTCCTTTGTGTGAAGCCTGGCCACTTCACACCTCATCAAGGCAGCCTGGCAGAAGCTGCTGCAGGCTGGCCAATCAGAGCACAGCAGCAAAAACAATGCAGAGCTGAAATTGGCAACTTTTTAGGTAAAGTCTAAACTTTTTACCTGAACTAGTTATATTAAATCCAACAACTGGAAGTTGTGGGATTTATTACAACAATCAATTTGATACCAAATTCTTGGTATGTAACATTTAAGGAGACTTAAAAATTTAAAATAAAGTCTGCCCATTCTAGCCTATGAAGGCCATTTACTTCAATGAGGGAAAAACGAATTTGGCTGTTTTTACCTCACCAGGGCTTATAAATCTATTTTTATAAAGCCCCTGCTTATAGTTACATGGCACCCAGCCCTAGGGGCACATAGGGCACACCTTAGGGGTGACTTATATGTAAAAATAAGGTAGTTTAAGACTTTGGAAGTACCTTTAATTCCAAAGTCGAATTTGCATATAACTTTAATTTAAAAGCAGCCAGCAAGGCAGGCTTGCTTTTAAAATGACACTGGGCACCTCAGCAGTGCACCTAGGTGTGCACCACCTATGCTGTGGTCCCTAAACCTACATGCCCTACCATATACTAGGGACTTATAGGTAGGTTAACTTAGCCACTTATAATTAGCCTAATTTGCATATCCATTTTACACAGAGCACAGGCCCTGGGACTGGTTAGCAGTACCCAGGGCACCTTTAAAGTCAGGAAAACACCAGCAAAAAGTGGAAAATGGGGGCAAAAAGTTATGGGGCCTCTGCAATCAGCCCTGTTTTCTCACACAACCCCCCCCAGCCCACACGCCCAGGAGACTCAGCCCAACCCTGGGAGAGTCTTCCTGGCTTGTTAGGCGAGGAAGACAGTGAAGAAAACTGGCTGTCCCTTTGCAGGGCCTACTCTGCCTTATATCCTCCTGTCAGGGTCACTCCCTATGGGTAGTGAAGCCATCCCAACAGTAAAAGGACCCAACACAAACTGAAACTTTCCTCTAGGGGGGTCTTCCTCCTTTCCCTCTGCCAACTTGGGTAGTGAGGTGCCCACCTCCCCTACTCCAAACTTTGCTAGGGCAACACCTAGCTTACCCAAAGAGGTCACCCAACACTTGAGCAACCCCACCATGACCAATAGGGTCAGGGGGCCTACTTTGCTATTGGCCCTGGGGTCTGCCTCCCAGGCCAAGTACAGTGCTGCCAGGAAGGCTAGCACCCAGCAGAGGCTACTGACAGCTGTCAGTACCCAGAACCACACCCTAAGCTCTCCACTGACAGGTGGCTGAGCTGCTTTAGGGGCATCTTTGGGGTCCTGGCACCCCTCTTGCTGTCTAGAGTGGGGGGCTACCACCTCCTGTGGCAGACACCCTCCTTCCACTCTCCCTTCTGTCAGTGCAGGGGCAACACCTTGCATCTGGACAGCTGCCTGACTACTCAGGACTCCCTTGGGGTCAGGTGAGGCCTTACCAGTGCCAACTCTGGGCTCCCCCCTTACTGGGGCAGAGGGCCCTTGGCTCCCTGGAACTCTCTTTAAGAGTGGCCTACCCTTCCTTTTCTTCTTTCCTTTTCTTGGGGACCCCTGTCTCCTAACTGTAGGGACTGACTCCCCAGGACTTTGGGTTGGGGGGGCACCCTGGGCGACCGCCCCATCTGGGACCAGACCCACCTCTGGGAGGTCATTGCCCAGGATACAATCTAGGGGGAGGTCAGCACTGACTACCACCCTAAACCAGTCAAGGATACCCTCCCTCTCTAGGGGCACTATGGCTACAGGTTTGGTGGTGACCTCCCCTGTGGCTATCCTGACTTTCCTAGTCTCTCCTGGGACATACATGTCTGGGGTCACTAACCGGTCACTCACTATAGTGTGACTGGCACAGGTGTCTCTCAGGCCAGTGGTAGGGATCCCATTCACTTGAATGTGGTGGAAGTGCCTACTCCCACCGTCAGGGATCACCAGCTTACCATCTGGTCCTGTCTCCCAGCTCAATGCTAGGAGGACTTCATCATCTGAGGAGTCCTCCTCTATGGCTACACTGGACAGCCCAGTGCTAACCACCTTCTTTGGACAGGCTGCATCTCCTCTGAAGTGACCTGTCTGCTGACAGTCAAAGCAAGCCCTACTGTCCAAGAGCTTTTTTAACCCTGGGTCTCCCTGTCTCTGCTTGTCAGAGTGGGAGTGGGATTTACTCTCCTCCTCCTTAGGGTTCTGGGGTACAGAGGGAGTCTCTGTGGTGGGCTTACCACCTCCCTCCTTAGGTTTTTGGGGACCTGACCCCCCCTTCTTGGAGTCTCCCCCCTGGGACTTGACAACCACCCTGGTTCTCAACCACTCATCAGCTGCCTCCCCTAGCTCTCTAGGGTTGGTCTGCTTAGAGTCCACTAGATGCTGGCGTAACCTTTCTTGGGTACAATTGGTCAAGATGTGCTCTCTCATGATCAGATTGTATAACCCCTCATAAGTATCTACTTTGTTACCAATAATCCAGCCCTCTAGTGCCTTTAGTGAAATGTCCACAAAGTCAACCCAAGACTGGGTACTGACCTTCTGGGTGTCCCTGAACTTCATTCTATATTGCTCTGGGGTCAGACGAAACTTCTTGGCTAAGCACCTCTTCATACTAGGGTATGAATCTGCCTCCTCCCCCCTTAAGGTCAGAAGCCTATCCCTCCCTGAGATGGGGACCAACTCCCACAAAAGGGAACCCCAGTATTGAGGCCTAACCCTTCTCATTTGGAGTGCCCTCTCAAAGGCCCCCAGCCACTTATCTATGTCATCCCCCTCTACATAGGCAGGAACCACCCCCTTGGGTAATCTGGGGCAAACTCCCCCACCCATGGACACCTCAGCTTCTTTATCGCTGCTTCCATCTCTTTTCTCTTTGTATGCCCACTTTTTCTTTTCTAGGGCCAGCTTCTCTGCTTCCAAAGCTATGTATGCTAGCTGGGCCTCCAGCTCCCTTTCTCTGATGGATGGGTTCTCTCCTCCTGAAAGGACCCCCTTCGCACCACTAGCTTTGGGTCTGCCCCTAGTGACTGTATTTACTGAGGACCGTTCTTCCTCATCCTCACTTGGGCTCAGATGCCTTCCCTCCCCTGAGTGGTTAGAGCTTGCATCCTCCCTTCTTTCTCCCTCCTCTGGAGCTTCTTCTGTCTCTACCTCTTGGGCCTCAGCCCATGCTGTCAGGGATGTGATCAGGATTTGCTTCCTGAGATCAGTGGTTGCAGGCAACCCTCTTTCAATACACAACCCCCTAAGCTGGACTACTGTCAGTGTGGGTAGGCTAGCCAGATCAAGCTCCATGGTTCCCTAGTTTTGTGTCAACAAAAACTTTTTGCAAAAATTGGAAACAAGAATTTAGAAAAATTAAAAAAATTCAATAATTGAAATTAATCCAAATTAAAAATTAAAAAAATTTTTGCACTAGGACAATTTAAAGGATTTTTAATTTGTTTTACCTAAAACTGTAACGTGATATTGAACACAAGTACAGGATCCCGTTGCTGCTTCCAATTATGTTGGAAAATGGGTTATTGGTAGGGCAGGTAGGTACCTACACCTAGCAACAAGCCACTAACCTCCACCTAGGTACAGTTAGGTCTCAGTAAATTAATCCCAGCTCAACCCTTGGTAGCTTGGCAACGAGCGTCAAGGCTTAACTTAGGAGACAAAGTGTAAAGCATTCAAATATCACAAAACAGTAATTAAATAAAACACAGGAAACAGTTTAAAAATCCAAAACCAATTTATAAAAATAGTTTATATTTTTATCTTTAAAATGACACAAAAACGATTAAAATCGGTTCAGGGGAACCGGAGATATGAATTTTTTAAGAATTATTACTTTTCTAGCGCTTAGAAACAAAAAGCGCCAATCGGGTCATCTGGTTGCACCTCGACCGGGGCAAAGTCAAACTTTCAGGCTGACCGCGATGGAGCCCTGCTCGGCTACAGGTCGCGGGAGGCCTCGGTTAAAAAGTTACCTTCTGACTTAGTCTTTATTTTGAAGTTTTTCTTCACCGGGACGAACCTGCCAGTTGAATCCGACCTCCTGGAGCACTTGTCCGGATACGCGATGTGGGTTTCCTCGGTGGAGACTTTTACCTTCAGACGTAGTCGTTTTTTCGAGATGAAAATCCTTCGACCGGGGTAAACCTGGATCTTGATCCGACGTCCATGGAGCCCTTCTCGGATACGATGGCTGGGAGGTCCCGGTCAACTTTTTACCTTCGGACTTAGTCTCTTTTTTTTGGATGTTTTTCTTTACCGGGACGAACCACGAAGTCAGGCCGGGTCGCGGTTGAGGCAAGCCGGCTAGAATTTCCGCGGCGGGTCGGTCCCTCTCTGGAGCTTTTTTCCAAAAATTCTCAAATCTTTTCCAAACTTCTGGGGCTTCACCCAGATGTTCTTTTAAGGTTCTTTTGGGGTCCACAGCTCACCCCAAGGGTCCAGAAGTTCTGTGATGGTCCTTGGGGGGTGCGGACTTCAACTCCCAGAATGCACCTGGCGCAAACTCCTTTTTGGCCACTGGACAGTGGTCAGCTGGTCGCTTTCTTCAGGAGTTGGTGCAGGGGACTCTGGTTTAGCAATTTTTCACCTGTAGCAAACAGGGAGTCCCTCCTTGAACCAGTTGAAGCCAGGCAAAGTCCTTCTTGTGGTGAAGCCCAAGTGTGCAGCTGGTGCAGTCCTTCTGAGTGCAGGGTCCAGGTGCAGGCCAGGGGTCCAGCAGGGCAGTCCTTCTTCTTCTTTAGTTCCTTTCTTGTTGAATTCTGGAGGGGATCTGAGGTGTGGGGGCAGGTCTGCCAGTTTTATTCTTGCTCCTGGGTGAAAAGCAGGGGGGCCCTGGTTCTCCAATCAGGTACAGGGTCGTCCCCCTGTGATGACCACTTCCTGGGAAGTGTGGCAAAAATCCATCGCAAAAGGCAACAGTCTCTAAAAATCCAACATGGCTGAATCTGATTTGTGGAGGTTACATCTGGCTGAGCCCACCCACTGGTGTGGCTAAAAATCATAAACACACCCCTCTCCTGCCCTCTCCTAATCTAATCAAGGGGGCACCTAATTGTCTGGGGTTGCAGGATGTGGGGGTGTTGCTGGGTGCTCCAAATGTCCTTCTCTGTCTTTGAAGACCAGTTTGGCAGCCCTCCCCCTTCCTGCCTCACCATCTGCTGAGGGGAGATTCTCTCCCCCAAGCACATTCCTTTGTGTGAAGCCTGGCCACTTCACACCTCATCAAGGCAGCCTGGCAGAAGCTGCTGCAGGCTGGCCAATCAGAGCACAGCAGCAAAAACAATGCAGAGCTGAAATTGGCAACTTTTTAGGTAAAGTCTAAACTTTTTACCTGAACTAGTTATATTAAATCCAACAACTGGAAGTTGTGGGATTTATTACAACAATCAATTTGATACCAAATTCTTGGTATGTAACATTTAAGGAGACTTTAAAATTTAAAATAAAGTCTGCCCATTCTAGCCTATGAAGGCCATTTACTTCAATGAGGGAAAAACGAATTTGGCTGTTTTTACCTCACCAGGGCTTATAAATCTATTTTTATAAAGTCCCTGCTTATAGTTACATGGCACCCAGCCCTAGGGGCACATAGGGCACACCTTAGGGGTGACTTATATGTAAAAATAAGGTAGTTTAAGACTTTGGAAGTACCTTTAATTCCAAAGTCGAATTTGCATATAACTTTAATTTAAAAGCAGCCAGCAAGGCAGGCTTGCTTTTAAAATGATACTGGGCACCTCAGCAGTGCACCTAGGTGTGCACCACCTATGCTGTGGTCCCTAAACCTACATGCCCTACCATATACTAGGGACTTATAGGTAGGTTAACTTAGCCACTTATAATTAGCCTAATTTGCATATCCATTTTACACAGAGCACAGGCCCTGGGACTGGTTAGCAGTGCCCAGGGCACCTTTAAAGTCAGGAAAACACCAGCAAAAAGTGGAAAATGGGGGCAAAAAGTTATGGGGCCTCTGCAATCAGCCCTGTTTTCTCACACCAGGTGTGAGTGGGAATATAACACACACTGACCCAATAGTGCACTGTCCCGAGTAGTGTTAGAATCCTATGTATTTCGTGAATCACTGGGGATAGGTGCGCTGAAAGGTCCAGTATATAGAGCACCATTTCGTTCACATGTATTGAAATGCCTCATGGTCTCAGATGAAACCACAGAGCTACGGAAGCGTGTCTTTGATGAATAACCCATGCCAATGGCTCTACTGTAATGGCAAACAACAGGGGTGACAAGGGGCACCCGTGTTGCGTGCCTCTGCCAATGGGTAAACTATCCGATGTATGTCCGATTACGCATACTTGTGCTACTGGATCCAGCGGAGAAATCCCTCCGGCATAACCATATGGGCCATGATGACAAACATATATTCCCATGTGATAGAGTAAAATACTTAAGCGGCATCTAATAACACAGCTGCTGCCTGAAAGGGAGGGTCTAATTGATGAAGCAAGGCAAGTATTGTATTCAAGTTATGTGCGTTGGAGTGAGATGGAATGAACCCGGATTGGGTATAGAACCTCTGAAAGCATGCGAGGATAGACGGCGTATCATAGCAACCCTGGGCTTCCGCATCCTGTATCTTTACTATGTGTTCTCGTCACCTCGGTGTCTGAAGTTTAGCAGCCACACTGCCCCAGGCCGACGCCCCTCACCATACGCTCGCACCATGTGCCGTTTTGAGAGGAACTGTGATTCCTGCTCTGCTAGGTCTTGGAATTCTGTGAGGTGCTCACGGATTTTGACACGTGTAACTTGCTGTGGTCGGATCTCGTAGTCGTGTTCAAGGGCGTGCAGCTTGGCTTCTGTGGTGTGAAGGTGATTACGGATTGTCTAAAGGAGCCCCGCTTGTGTGCTTACACAGACCCCTCGGATCGTGACTTTGAAGGCCTCCCACAAAGTGTCCCTTCTTTT
Source organism: Pleurodeles waltl (assembly GCF_031143425.1). Lineage (NCBI taxonomy): Eukaryota > Metazoa > Chordata > Amphibia > Caudata > Salamandridae > Pleurodeles > Pleurodeles waltl. Next base: position 1,821,973,253 of record NC_090444.1, read on the forward strand.
CCCAGACCCCTCATTTGTGGCAAAGTAGTCAATAGTTGCCTACCGCACCCCCATCAAGCAGCATGGTGCACGGAATTGCCATGTGAAAGGTGCAGGGGCCACCCTCGGCAGCGTGAGGTGGAGCAGTGCAGTGGATTGATCTGACAAGGTTTTAGGCAAGTGGGCAACTTTTGTTACCCACGGGCAGGTCTCCCTCAATATTAACCAGTGATCAAATTGGGACTATGTTCTGTGCACGGACGATACAAATGTGCCCGCTTTTAACAATGGATGGTACTAACCCATAATCCTCCAGACCCTCTTGTGTGACAGTGGCCGATTTTTTGCTTTGCCAGTCAGTGAGGGCGGACCTATCCATCACTGCATCTAAATAGATATCCATATGCCTGCCCCACAATATGTTGGCCTCTGTCAGGTTGTTTAGTCATGTCCACGGCAATGTGAAAAAGTAAGGTTCCTCTACGTTGGGTGCGTAAGTATTGACTGGAATAAAGGGGGTGCCATACAAACCGCTCTGCACAATGGCCGGCCCTCATCATCGATCAGTGGAGCTTGTTATATCATAATCATCGTTTGGATCGATATGATATACCATCTACATTTTTATTTGTTACACAAGAATCTTTGTTGGTACCACTTACCAGATATTAGTCCATACATGCCTGTTGTTATTCCTCTTGAAAGTAGGTTTATGCTAAAAGTTTGTTCAGATTGTGATCACTGTTTTTTACCATGATGTTCTTATTCCTGTTTTGTTTTTAAGATCTGGATGTTAATTTAAATCCACAATAATTATTTAAGCTATATTGTTTATACATTTCTCTTTCTAACTTCTTTCCTTTTTCCTTCCTCTCGTTCTTCTTTCCTCTCTTCTTCTCCTTCTTTCTCTTTCTTCTTAACTTTTTTGGGTCTCTATTGATAAAATTATTACATGTGACAAGTTTAGAATTTTGTTTTCTGTAGCTGAACTTTCAGTCAATCAATCAATCAGTTACTTTAGAGCACGCTACTCACTCATAGGGTCTCAAGGCACTGTGAGGCATGTCCTCAGGACTCAGTTGAAGAGCCAGGTCTTGCGGTCCTTCCTGAATTGAGGTAGCAATGGCGCCTGTCTGAGGTGGAGAGATAAGGTGTTCCAACCTTTTGCCACCAGGTAGGTGAATGATCTTCCTCCAGCCGAGAACTTCTTTATGGGGGGTACGGTGGCTAGCGACTGCTGGGAGGAGCGGAGAGGTCTGGAAGGGGAGTACCAGGTGAAGTGGTGGTTGAGGTAGCTGGGTCTGATGTTTTGAAGGGCTCTGTATGGGTGTACAAGGAGTTTGAAGTTGATCCTCTTCTCGACGGGGATCCAATGGAGGTCTCCCAGGTGTCCTTTACTGTGTTGTCGGCGGGGAATGTTCATGACGAGTCTGGCGGTGGGGTTCTGGCTTTGTTGCAGCTTGCTCAGGTTCTTCTTGGTGGTTACGGCACAGAGGGTGTTGCGTAGTCAAGTCTGCTTGTGATCAAGGCATGTGTCACAGTTTTGTTGCAGTCGTTTGGTATCCATCTGAAAATCTTCCATAGGAGTCGGAGGGTGTGGAAGCAGGTAGATGCGATGGAGTTGACCTGTCTGATCATGGTGAGCACTAATTCGAGGATGACGCCAATGTTTCGTGCGTGGTCTGTGGGGTTGGGAAGGGCTGCCAAGTGTTGAGGGCCCGCAGGAGTCATCCCAGGCTTAGGAGGATGGTCCTATGATGAGGAACTCAGTCTTATCTGAGTTCAACTTAAGGCAGCTCTCCTTTATCCAGGTGGCGTCTTCTTCCATCCCGTCTCTGAAATTCTTCTTGGCTTTTGAGGGGTGTTTGGTCAGGGAGATGATCAGCTGGGTGTCATCAGCGTAGGAGACGATGTTCATACCGTAGTTCATGACGATTGGGGTGAGCGGGGTCATGCAGATGTTGAACAGCAAGGGTGCCCCACAGCTAATTTCTGTTGGTTCTGACAGGTGTGGCGGGAGCCTGACTCTCTGTGTTCTGCCTGTGAGTAAGGAGTGTATCCATCGAAGGGCCTGGATGCCTGATGTGTGGAGTCTGGCGCATAGGGTGCGGTGGGACACTGTATCGAAGGTGTCTGAAATATCTAGTTAGATGAGGGCTGCTGTTTGGCCGTGGCTGAGGAGAGAGCGGATGTCATCTATGGCGGCGAGCAGGGCGGTCTTGGTGCTGTGGTTAGCTCTGAATCCTGATTGGGAGGTGTACATGATGTTGTTGTCCTTGATGTGTTGGTGGAGCTGATTGTTGATTGCTTTTTTGGCAACCTTAGTTGGGTAGCGCAGCAGCAAGATGGGGAGGTAGTTCTTGAGATTTGTTGTGTCGGTTGTGGGTTTCTTCAGAAGCGGGTGGATCTCGGCGTGCTTCCAGTCCTCAGGGAAAGTTGCTGACTCTATGGAGCAGTTGATGGTCTTGAGCAGCTCGGGTGCAATCAAGGCACTGGACTTGTTGAAGATGTAGTGGGGGCAAGGACCGGTAGGGGCTCTGGAATGGATGCTGCTCATGATGGAGTGAGTCTCTCCTGTCGTGATGGGATCCAGACATGCAGGAGCTGTGGGGGTTCGGTGGATCCTGGTTGGGTGAGTTCGGAGAGTCTTGGGGTCCGAAGCTGTCGTAGATGTCCTTCATTTTCCAAAGAAAAAAGGCGGCTAGTCTGCTACAGAGGTCCTGATACGGAGGGATGTTAGTGGTCTCAGCTTGTGGTTTGGTGAATTCTTTGATGACGTTGAAGAGTTCTTTTGTGTTGTGTGTGGTGTTGTTGATGCCGTTCTGCAGGGCTGTTTTCCTGGTTGATCTGATGGGGCCATGGTGGGATCTTATGGCAGATTTGAAGACTGCAAGGTCTTCCAGGGATTTGCTGTTCCTCCATTTCTTCTCCAGCCTCCTGGAGGTGCGTGTTGATTCGTGGACTGCGGGGGTGAACCAGCTGGCTTTCTTGGTGGTGTGTTTCCCTCTGGTCATTCAGAGAGGAGCTACGGTGTTGGCGCAATCGGTGATCCATTTGTGGAACTTGCATGCTGAGGTGTTGGCATTTGTTGTGTCAGGGGTGGCGAGTTGCTGAGGGTGTTGACGAGTTGCTCCTCTGTGGTCTGGTTCCATTTCCTGTGGGGGGGGGGCGAGTGGTGTAAGTGTGCGCTGTAGGTGTGGAGATGAAAAAGTGGATGCAGTAGTGGTCAGTCCAGTGTAGGGGGGTTTAGTCGTTTTATGGTGACGTTGCTGCTGGAGGAGAAGATGGGGTGGAGAGTGTGTCTTGTGGTGTGTGTTGGTGAGGTGACCAGTTGCTTGAGCCCGATTGTGTCCAGGTTCTCGAGCAGCGATGAGGTGTTATGGTCGCTGAGATCGTTGATCTGGAAGTTGAGGTCTCCAGGGAGTATGTAGTTGCTAGAGGCGAGTGCCTGGGGGGCAATGAGGTCAACGATGGAGTCGCTGAAAGCTGGGTGTGGTCCGGGTGGTCGCTAGATGAGGGTGCTGCAGGTGGTGGTCTTTTAGGTGGCGTGCACTTGGAAGTGGAGGTGCTCCATGAGCAGGGATAGTTCCTGTGTGTTGATCGTTGGGTGGTCTTGTGAGTGATGGCTATGCCGCCTCCTGGTCTGGAGGGTCGGTCCTTGCAGAGCAGCTTGTAGTCGCTGGGGATGGTGATGGAGATGTCCGGGCGGGTGGCGTCTATCAGGTCCCAAAGCTCCATGGTGTGCTTGTGCAGGGAGTGGACATTGAGGAGGATGCACTGGAGGTGGTCTGGGGGAGTTTCTGGTGGTTCTGCGGCTGGGAGGTCTGGCGTTTTGCATGCGGAGAAAGTGAGGTGTCAGTGGCGGCAGGTAAAGGTCAGTGGGTGCCCTTGGGGGAAGCATGGTGGCATGTGATACGACATCCAGGGTTCAGTGCGTGGAGGGTTCCAGTGTCGTATTGGTGGATGGTGTGAGAGCCAGAGTCTGTGGCGCTGGGTGCAGTCCAGACGTGGAGGGGCACGGATGGGCTTCAGTGTGCCATCAGCGTGCCTGCTTCGCAGCCGCACAGGGGCCACCCTTAAGAAAGGGAGGGAGAGGGGAGAGATTGGTCAGCTGGGAGGCGGGAGGGTGGGAAAGTGCTACGAGAGTGGGGCTGGAGGCAGCAGGGAGTGGGGAAGCGCGGGAAAGGCTCGCACAGAGAAGGCAGAAAAAACGGATACAAAGAGTAAAAAGGCAAAACAGACGAAAATGTAATTTTGAAGATAGCGGGTGCCGGTGCAGAGTTGAAATTTGTGGATGAGGTGTACCCATGAGAAGGACTGCCTAAATTAGTCCTGTGACAGTGGGCCCCACGACAAGTTTGTACCTTTGTGAAATATACAGACCACCATGTATTTGTATCATCCTGTGGGCAATGGTGCTGTTGAGAGATTTAAACAGAGAGATTACAAGGGTTGTACAAATGATCATCAAGAATAGGAAGTGCTGCGAAGTCGATGTAAGAAAGATGATATGGGTCTATTATGTAACTCATGTTGGTTTATAGGAATGTTGGTAACAGTGTGCTTTGTTGGCAGTAATGTTGAAGGGGTTTGATGCTCGAGGGATGGTGGAATGCTCAGTGAGGGAGGTGGTTGGTGCTGGCAGGAGGGTGGGACCTGTGATGCTCGAGGACTTGAGTTTGCTGAATAAATCTCAAGAAGAAACTGGAAGTGTGGTGTAATTTGTGCTGCGGCACAACACAAGTTTGGCAACAAATTTGCTCAAGTCCTTAACCCACATGGACTACAGATTTGGCTGTGTGTCTTCAGTGTGTCCTTAGGACCAGGGACTTGTATTTATTAAAATTTTTCCTGGAGGCTTTCTTCTACTGCTGTTCTTGCTGTCTCATGCCATAATTTTGTGCCACATGTTATGGGAGAATGTTGACATTTGAGTGGGCAGCCGCACCAGTGCATTAGCAGTTGTTGTAGGCTCATTCCCTCTGGCTTTCTCCCTCATGCTCCAAGGTTGTGAGCGAGACTTATCTTCTGCAGCAACAGTAGGGGCTCGAGAGGGTTGATTGTGGCTGTGCGCTCATTGGCTTTTTTCTGGTCCACGCTGCTCATTGGAGAGGGAGTCATCACTTGCTGCCAGCACAACATTAATACTGATTGGTTTTGCTCGGCATTCAGCATTTACAATGGTTCTCATTACTTCCCCACCTACGGCAGCCATCTTAGTTTGGGCATCAATTGGATGTGCACTGTGAGGCTCTGAGTCACCTAGGTGGACTTTGTGACTCAACCTACTGGTGCATTATTCAGGAAACGGGTCAAGGCAGGGATTGCCTGATACATACTCTGTGGGACAAATGTGAGAAGCTTTGTTTTTACTTGCCTCATTGTAATGTGTGACAGTGTTACATTGGGTACTATGATGGCTATGCGTGAAATCTAAAGACAACATTGTCCTACTAGCCATTGTAAGTTGGAACTATATCTATATTCAGGATCTATTATTTGATTGAAGGTCACTTCCCGGACTGTGATTTGGAACAGTATGGCTATGCTGAATTTGCAAGCTTCACAACCATTTATGGTGACTGAAGGTGAACCAAATTTGAAGTGAGAGGAATGGAAGGGAAATTATATTAACTGTATTGCCACATTTGACACTGAAGAATTTACACATGAAAAGAAAAGGAAAGTTTTGCTGCACTGTTTGGGCCCTAGAGGGCTGAAAGTGTATAATTGTATGGAGAAAAAACCCTGTTCAGGGAATGAAGGAGACGTTACTACTCACACACTTGCAGATCTAGATGCATATTTGTCTCTTACGGTGTGCATACCGATTATCATTTTTTCCACAGAAAACAGGGTGACACCAAAAATAGAAGACTATGGCTGCTTTAAGAAAATCAGCCATTACTTATAGATTTGGCCCATTACATGAAAAATTTATCACAGACCAGGCAATTATGCCTTGTAACAATTCCAGTCTAAGGGATGGGTTATGGATTTATGGAGATTAAACCGTACAGGAATTTGCCACATATCAGTGGCTAGTTATAAGAAAGTGCAAACCCTTGCACCCTAAAATAAAATATGTAATTGGGATAGTTTTTTGTGGTGCTCAAGAGAGGACGAAGGGGCACCTTAAACTTCATATGGCTGCCAAAGGCCTCTTGTCATGAAACTAATAGCCCCCACAGCAACCAAAATTATATTAATCAGTGTAGATAGTCTATATATTCCAGAAAATCCGTTTGTTCGTAGTCTTCATATTCTTCAATCAATCCAAATAGAACATGTAGACAAACACATGTTTCGTCGCTATGGTACAGTAACCAACAACTTCACCAGGGCAATAATAATGTCAGCACATTTCTCAAAATCCAATCCCAAGAAAGTAATTCTTAGTCCTATGTTTTCAATAAAAGTGTCCAAATCCTCGCAATATGTATCAATTATTTGGTCAAAAGCCTCTAATTGTAGCAAGTTCAAAATAAGGAGTGTACTCCAAACACTTCAAGTGTGCGGTCGGCGTGTGTATTTTTCAGGTGTAAATTCTTCACTGTCAACCTTATAGGAAGTTATATCTAGTGATATTAAGGCTGAGCTCCTTTCTAGGTGTGCGAAAGCTGTAGTAGCATGTGGAAAGAAAGAGAATGTGGGAGAGGTTGTTAAAGCAGTAACTAAGATATTAAATACTAAAGAAAATCACAAAAGTGAGAAGAGGAAAAATATTAGGAAATATCATTTCTATAAAAGAGGGGAAGATCTTGATGGTAGACGCTATGGCTGTGGCAGTTCTAATCATTTAGCTGATTGTATGAGATGCCCAGGGTTAAAGCAAAAGTGTTGTAAATGTGGGGTGAAAGGACATTTCACGAGGGCGTGTTGTAAGGCTAAATCAGTTAGATGAATTGTAGATGATGTGTGCCAGGAAGGAGATCAATTAGGTTGGCTAGAGAATGTCTGCAAGTAATTAGCATACATGACAGTGTAATAGAAATCAGGTGACATAGAAGGAGGAAGCCAGTATGTGATATTGCAGCGTGTGGTGTACGCGTAGAATTGGTAGCTGTTAGAAATGGGGTCTTTGGTTGGCAGTCAGGTTACACCCTGTCCAAGCAAGGACCCTCACTGTAGTCAGGGTAAAGGAGAATCACCCTCAGTTAACCCCCGCTTAGCCCCTTGGTAGCTTGGCACGACCAGGTAGGCTTAACTTCATAAGCAATATGTAAAGTATTTGTACAAACACACACAGTAGTACAGTGAAAACACTACAAAATGGATACCACACCAGTTTAGAAAAATAGTAAATATTTATCTAAATCAAACAAGACCAAAATGACAAAAATCCAACATACTCAAATCAAGTTATGAATTTTCAAAAGAATAAGAGCCTTAATCCTTAGAAAACAGTGAGAATGCTGTTGTAACACAAAGTACTTGGTTAGTGTAAAAATTAAGCCGCACGGCCGAGTGTACATCAGAAAAGTCAGCGATGCGTCGATTCCTTACGTGCAGTGTGGTCCGTGCGTCGTTTCCTTCTCCAGGCAGGTCGACAATGCATAGTTTTTCTCACTCGCAAGATAGCTATGTGTCGATTTCCAGATGGGGCACCTCAGATTATGCAGAGTCGGGTTGACATAGACGCCCAGGGACGATGCGTGGAAAATCCGGTCACATGGTGTTAGAAAACCGCGCTGTGTGGGGTTTGTGTCATTATAAGCCTCCGTAAGCAGGTGTTGCACGTCGTTTCTCCAGCCGTGTTGCATTGATCTCCCAGCTGCGATGGAGGTTGAGCGTTGATTTTAGCAGCGAAGATGGCGGCGCGTCCTTTATCAGCAGCGTTGCAGAAGGTGCGTCATAAATTTCCTCGCACGCGTTCTGTGCATGGATTTCCAGTCCTTGTCTACCAGCTTCACCTCTCAAGGGTCCAGAGACTGGATAGGGCACCACTTGACAGGGCAGGAGTCTCAGCAAAGAGTCCAGGTGCTGGCAGGGGAAGTCTTTGATTGCCCTGAGACATCAACAACAGGGGGCAAGCTCAATTCAAACACTTGGATATTTTTCTCAAGCAGGAATGCACAACAAAGTCCAGTCTTTGTCCCCTTTCACAGGCAGAAGTAGTAACTGCAGGACAGTCCAACAAAGCACAGTCACAGGCAGGGGCAGCACTTTTCAGCTCTTCAGATCCTCTCCTTGGCAGATGTTCCTCTTGATTCCAGAAGTGATCTAATTTTCAGGGGGTTTGGGTCCACTAATTATACCCCTTTCTTCCTTTGAAGTAGGCAAACTTCATAGGAAAGTCTCTCTTGTTTGTAAGAGCCTACATTGCCCAGGTCAGGCCCCAGACACACACCAGGGGGTTGGAGACTGCATTGTGTGAGGACAGGCACAGCCCTTTCAAGTGTGAGTGACCAGTCCTCCTCTCTCTCCCAGCACAGATGGCTCATCAGGATATGCAGGCTACACCCCAGCTCCCTTTGTGTCACTGTTTAGGGGAGAGGTGCAAACAGCCCACCTGTCAAACTGACCCAGACAGGGAATCCACAAACAGCAAGAGTCACAGAATGGTCTAAGCAAGAAAACGCCTATGTTCTAAAAGTGGCATTTTGAACCACAGAATCTAAAAAGAAACTTTACTAAAAGATTTTTTTGAAATTGTGAGTCCAGTGACCCTAAACTCAAAATTTCTATCTGCTCCCAAATGGAATCTGCACTTTAATAATATTTAAAGGCAGCCCCCATCTTAACCTATGAGAGAGAGATCGGCCTTGCACAGTGAAAACCGAATTTGGCAGTATTTCACTGTCAGGACAAAAAAAACACATTAGTATAAGTCCTACCGTAAACATACCCTGCACCCTGCCCATAGGGCTACCTAGGGCCTACCTTAGGGGTGCCTTTCATGGATGAAAAGGGAAAGTTTAGGCCTGGCAAGTGGGTACACACAGACACTGCAGAATCTTGTTAACAGGGCTACTCATGTGGGTGGCACAACTAGTGCTGCAGGCCCACTAGTAGCATTTGATTTACAGACCCTGGGCAACTCTAGTGCACTGTACTAGGGACTTACCAGTAAATCAAATATGCCAATCACGGAAAGTCAATTTCACATACATTTTACATAGGAGCACTTGCACTTCAGCACTGGATGGCAGTGGTAAAGTGCCCAGAGTAACAAAAACAGCAGAAACCGAGTCCAGCACATATCGATAAACCTGGGAAACAGAAGCAAAAAGTTAGGGGAGACAGGATGCCAAGTCTAACAGTAGCTGACTAGGGATCACCTTACACCATGATTAACAAGAAGATATGGTTTGGGTTTTTCATCTCCAAGTTAGGAACCAAGCTGTATAAACCAGATATTAAACCCTAAAGTTTTGCAGACGAACCTATGAATCTTCTAGGGTTCCAGAAACTGAAATTTGAGTTCAAGGACAGGGCAGCAGAGTGCAAATTGTATGTTGCCAAAAGTGGGCCGTGTGTCTTAGGGTAAGAGGACCAAGGAGAGCTGGGTATGCTACTTGGCCCTAATAGTCCAGAGTCTGTGTTGATTGTGGAGGATGATATACACACTGGCAAGGTTTTTTTACTAATGAATTTCCATCCATGTTTTCAGGTACAATTGTAGAATTGAAGGGGTTTGTGCATGAAGTAGTACTAAAGGATGACACACAGCCCAGATTTCACAAAGAAGGAAGTATTCCCCTTAGTGTTTAGGAGGAGTTGATTAGCAAATTGGATACCTTAGGGAAATCAGGTGTTATTGAATAATGTGTTGTGGTACGAAACGGGAATTGACGTTTCATGCTGTGTGTGGATTTGAAAGAACTAAAGAAAAATGTTTTTGTAGAACAATTCCGTTCCCTCACATTAATGAGGTATTATCAGTAACTAAAGGTATGAGCTGTTTTTTAACCATAGATCTTACGGCGGCATATCATCAGGTGCCATTGCATCAGGAAAGCAAATATCTGACTGCATTTATCACACCTGCGGGCTGTTATCAGTTAAGAAGGGTACCATTTGGTTTGGCTTCAGCTGCGGCAATATTCGAACTCCTCACGTATCAGTTATTTAAGAACAAGAAAAGGATTACTTTTTTCAAGATAATATTCTGGTAATAGGTAGGTACAGGGAGGAACTAGACAAAGAACTGAAGATAGTATTTGGAATTCTGGAAGAGTGTAGGGTGAGGGCAAAAGCAAATAAATGTAAGTTTTTAAAGAATAAGGTAACATATTTGGGCCACAAAATCAGTTCCAAAGGAATTTCTCCAAAAGCAGAGTTAATCAAGGTAATTAAACTAGCTCCACCAATGCAGAATAAGATGAAGTGTGTGCTTTCTTAGGGCTAGCAGAATTCTATTTAAAATTTGTATGCAATTTGTCAGGAAAAATGTCCCATATCAAACACTTGTTGGCGAAGGTGTGTACGTTTGTGTGATCACAAGAGTTCCAAGAAGATTTCAATAATATTAAGAGAAACTTTTGTGAGGCTTCTGCACTACAGGGGTTTGATCCCAGCTGTAATAGCCTCTTTACCTCTCATGCTAGTGGGAAAGGGTTGGGGGGACTTTTGTGTCAACTTGACAACAAAGGTGTTGAACACAATATTGCCCTTGCTTCACATGCCTTAACACCCATGGAGTAAAAGTACTTGTTACAGAAAGAGAGATCTTGGGGCGTGAGTGAGGCCTTAAGCACTTTAGGCCTTCATTTGGGGAGCTAAACTGAGGCATGATCACAAGCCTTTAACCAAAGTATTCACTTCAAATGCAACTTTTGGATTGTGTTTATGAGGTTCAGTATGTGCCCGGTGCTTGTAATAAAATTGCAGACTTTCTCAGTAGATTACCTTTATTTATTGAAGAGGAAACAGGAATTGAGTTGGATTACTGTTTGGTGGGAACTTTGTTTTCTGGTGATTTATAAGGTATTGAAGAGGAGGTGTGGATCATAGAATTAGAACATGATGATATGTTGTCCAAAGTGAAGGTGTGGATCATGGAAGGTTGGCCAGAGAAGCAACATCTTGAGAAAGGTCTAACTGCATCCCGGAAAAAAAGGAACAAATTGTCTGAGGAACATGGGTTTTTATTGAGGAGTGAGCAGTCAGTCCCACCAGGTGTTTTTTTGCTGTAAGATCATAAATTTGCATTATGAAGGCCATCTTGGCATTGTGAAAACTAAAAGTAGGGTCAAACAATTGTATTAGTGGCCTGGTTTGGAAAGGGAAACTGGATATTTTATAAAGTAGTGTGTATAGTGTATACATTCTGATAAAACATTGGTCACAGGTATACCCCCTTTACATCCCTTAGAGGCTCCACAGATGCCATGGGAAAGTAGTCTCTGTGGATATTTTGGTCCTTTACAGGGTAAAGATGGTATGTTTTTGTTTGTGATCACTGATCGTTTTTCTAAAGGGCTGGAAGTGAAAATTGTAAGTAAATCGGATGCTTGTAATGTAGTTCGTTTTTTTGGAGAAATTCTTTTCAGAGAAAGGTTGCCCAAAGTTGCCATTAGTGAAATAGGGGCCAGTTTATGCCTGATGTTTTCAAAGAATTAGTGATTAAGACAAGTGAGGAATATAAGACAACTCGTGCTTTACCATACCAAAGCGAATGGTAATGTAGAACGGTTTAACCGTGTAATAAAAGGTATTGTTGAATTGTTTCTCAGTAACAATTTGGATTGGGAACGAGAAATCATGAAGACGGTGTGGGCATACAGGATTACTCTGTGTGAATTGACTGTGCAAAGTCCTTTGGAAATGATGAGAGGAAAGACTCCCCATACTAAGGACAATATAGGATGGATGTCTAATACAGGTAAGGTTAATTGGTCGCCTAAAGTGGTGAGATACAGGTGGAAATTACTCAGGCGAAGTATAAGGACTGGTATTATTTGTTACATGGAGTGAAAAAACGTTAAAGCTAAGGTAGGAAATGTTAACCAAAGTCAAAAAGGATGATTGGTGAGAAAAGTTAGGAGCAAATGTTCTAAGCCGCTGTGTGTTGAAAAGATCCTGTGCAACTCTGTATTGATGCGTGATGGTAAAGTTTGTCATGCTAGTAGATTCTCCTTGTTCAAAGGAAGGAATGGTGTTGAACCACTGGTAGAGAAATATTCTTGCTAGATAATGAAGCACTAGCATAAAACAAAGCACCCTGACAGAGCAGCACAGGAAAAACAGTCTGTTGAGAGAACTGGATGGGATAGTTCCACAGCTAAGACTAGTGGTGGTGTACATTCTACAGCAAGAGATTTTATTACGAGAGCTGGACGATCTACTGTTAGGTCTAGTCGCTACAATGATTTTATGGCATTTGGCACGGAGGTTTGTATATTCATGTGTGTAGTGGCATGCGCCTTCTTCTGCATGTTCATCATCATCAAATTATAGTATTTTGGGGTTTCCAATTGCAGTGTATTTATCTTTATTTTTTTTACATTTTTCATTTTACTTTTTACATTTTATCTGCGTAAGATAATACGCAGGGGTCCGGTTTAATTGGTGATACACCAGGGGTGGTGACTAACAGTCTAAGCAATGAGGATACCTTGTTGCTAAACCCCCCCTGAACTTTCAAGAGGAAGTAAAAGTGAGTGTGCTGCGGAAGAAACAACCAGAGCAGGACGCGTGGTTTTGATCCTGAAAAGACTGGAAGAGTAGGTAGTTGGATAACAAGTGAAATTCAGTCTGATTGGTCATTTGTTGCATACCTAGCACATTCTGTGTGTAGGTTAGGACAGTGATATGTTTTTTGTGTTGTTTACAATTTGTTTATTGTTAAGGGAGAGGGGGTACATTATGTCTGCTTATCCAGCTTATGGATACAGTGTGCTCGCAGTTCTCCATGGTCTCTGTGTGGCAGGGTGATGAATCTCTGTTTAAGAGTTCTAAGCTGGGTGACTGTTGTCACTGGGTGTCGGAGAGTGCGGCTGCTTCTCCGGGTCTGTGCTAAATAAACATACTCTATACCAGTGGTTCCCAACCTGTGGTCCGGGGACCCCTGGTGGTCCGTGAAGCCTCCTCAGGGGGTCCGCGACTGCTTAGAAACTTAAATAATATTAACAGTTTAGGTCCGCAGCTTTCAGTAATGACTCAATGGGTGGTCCCCAGATTCCAATAACGATTCAGTGGGGTCCCTGGGTTCCAGTAATGATAAAGTTGGTGTCCGCAGAAGTCAAAAGGTTGGGAACCACTGCTCTACACTTACCTGCCTGTGGAGTATCACCAAGCAGGCCTTATGGGCAATGGGCCCGATTCACAACTCAGCGGACAGGTTACTCTATCACAACAGTGACAGATATCACATCCACCAAAATCTAAATCCCATTCTATCCTATTGTTGTGATGAAGTAACCCATCTTCTGAGTTCTTAATCAGGCTCTATGTATCCAAAGTGTTTATTCATTTTATTATTTAACAGTTTTAGTTTACATAGTACATTCACTATAACACAGGGTCTTTCAATAAACAAACAAGAGGAAGTGAGCAAAAGAGATTACAACTCCAAGGTATGCCAATAAGGATAAGGAGAAGAAAGCTGAGGTGGGCGGGGAAATGAGGGGGCAAAGGAGGAGAAGTCAAGAATGAGATGAGGACAGGGGCAAGAGAAGAAGAAGAAGGGAGGGAGGTAAAAGCAGAGACTAAAGCAAGAATGAGGAGGTGGCTGATGATGAGGGAATAGTGAGGAAGGGAGAAGGGCAGAGAAGCCACCGGATGATGTAAGTGAGAAGAGAGCCAAGGCAGAGGAGCAGGGATGAGGGGAAGGCTTAGAATTGGGAGAGGGTGTGGGTGGGAAAGTGAATGATGGCAGGCGAGGGGAGGGAAGGATAGTGTGGGTGAAGGGAAGAAGTGGGAAGAGAATCAGAATAGCGATAGGGAGTAGGGTGAAGGTAGTTTAATGGAAGGAGGAGAGAGAACACAGGTCTGCAAATAAGCAAGTTGGGGATTGAAGGCATCTGCATCTACATTACAACAGAGAGCTTGGACCAGATGCAGTCTAAGGCTCAGATTTAAGAAGGGCCTTGCACCTCCTTGTGCCACATTAACGTCACAAGGGCAAATTTGCAGTGCCCTAGTTACAAAGTGGCGCACTGCGCCACTTTGTAACCCCTTTTGCCACATTATGCCTGCACCAGGCATAATGTATGCAAGAGGGGCATTCCCCCGTTAGGGGGACCTAAAAAATGGCGCAGTGAAATCTATGAGATTCCACTGCGCTATTTTTAGCGGCTATTTTTGCAGGCGTTAATTGGGGGGCACACCATTATTCTTAATGGGGCCCTATGTGGTTTGCAGGATTAGCGCCAAACTTTTTGGCGCTAATCCTGCAATGTACTACAATAGTGTCAAAAATAATGACGCTATTGCCACTTACCTGCATATAATGCAGCGGCACTTTTGTTAAATTTGGGCCTAAATGTCTAAATAGATGCAATCTTACAAGACCAGAAGCACGGGAGGGTGAGTTCAGGTCAATATAACATACTTAACTGTCTCAGATAAAGTGTTCATTGATTAAGTTTTTAAAGAAAAACACCATTTTAAATGTAAGGTAGATTGGGACGGTGTCAAACAACATCAAACGTTTGTAAATCTGGGTTAATTTTACCCCATTTTCATGGTAGGCAATATATTGACTGCAGAACAATAAAAGGTGGAGTTGGGCTCACACAAATGTGCACTGACGTTTTGCATATTGAATTAGGTTTTGTGAAATGACCTGTGTAATGAAGATGGGTTCATAGAATAACAAACTGTAGGGATTGCAGAGGGACCTTCCTACTTAATATTCATTAGGCAAGTCTCAATTTACAATCACAGGGACAGTGGTCTGCAAGTGACACCAGACACCCATTATTGTGGTCGAATTCCAAAACAATAAATGCTTTTTTAAGCAGCCTGCTTTAAAGGATGGCTTTAAACAATGTTTTCTGTTTTGAAACACCTCAGTGGGGGGGGCAGTGGCTGGGTGGACCACTTCCTCTCCCACACAAGGCTGTTATCCTGATTCACAAAAGGAAAGGGATCCAAAGACTACCTTTCCTTATGGGAAACAGTCCCCACCCCAGCTTGGGAGTCGAAATCTGGTCAGTGGTTTGCAACCTGAATTGAAGTCACAAATTATTCATACAGACCACGCCAGCCAGTAATTTGAAAGAAATGCCCCTTTCAGGGCCATTCCAAATCGTGATTTGGTGTGGATCACTAATCCCATTTTGCAATTCAGAAAAACCTTCCTGAACTGCAAATACGGTCAGAACATAAGAAAAAGGGATATCGGGGTTGCAAACCTTGTGATTCTATATATTGCAGGATTTGCAATAGCAAAATCCCTTAGTACATCTGGCTCTAAAAATGAGCAGATGATGAGGCCTTTATCAATCTAGCAATCAGAAAAGCAATAATGCTACCTGAAGGTCTTTGCGAGAAATTCTTTCTTCATCAATATAATTTGAATGCCATATCGGTCACACTATGCATGTGTATTGGCCGGATGAATTATGTAATTTGTAGCACAAGTGCAGATTGGCCTGAGCTTCCAATTGCACAGCTTTTTGTGCATTTTATGTAGTAGTCAAATCTCACATGCTTGCATGCTGAATCCCAATGTATTCAATCAAAAGTTGCACTTCTTTTGTTCTTTAGTTAATCCATTTATTGCAATAATAATACAAATTCTAAATTAATCATGTGCTCATCCCTGTGCCCCAATGCATTTTGGAGTAAACCCTTCCTCAGGAGGCTGTTTATTTTTGCATATGGGAGTTCATCTGATATGACGAATAGGTGATGCTTGGCATCTGAACTGGAATTATGTAATCTTTCTTGACTTTTGAAAGTGATACTAAGCATGGATGCCACATTCCATCTCTCTGCTTGGATCTCATCCTGGAGTTTCTGGTAGAGTAAATCAGAAGAGAATGATTAAACACTATCATATGAGCAGATAATACACTCACACGCTGACAAGAAGCATTTGGCAAACTATCTTGACATAACAATCAATTCAAGCAAAAACACATCTCTGTGTCAAACATAATCTTTACCTATTATCTAGATTGTTGGCCCATGTGACCGGGTGGTGACTTTTTCGAATATTGCAGTGTCGCTTTCCCAAGGCATACAGCCAAACTTGCAAATTCATCTTTTGACTCAACAATATGTGGTTTGGACACAGGAGCAGAGAGATGACTACAGTGGAATATATTTCTGGGCCAGTGAATCCCCAATTAAAATGCTACCAACCATTTTCTGTTGGCTAGATGCACTCCCTATTCCCAATCCAGTGTCATATTGGAGGAAACTTTAGGACCATTTGTGGGCTCATGATGTCCCAACCACACACCTGCGTCAACCCCCACGGGATTTAGAGATCAGACCATTATCTACAGTTCAGTATTTGTTGGCGTGGATTACTTATCTTGATCAGGTGGTTAAGGTGGGAAGCCAGAGAGAAGCAGGGGGTCTGCTATATTCGAAACATCAGACATTCTCCAGGCCTGGACAGTTTTCCAGATGTCTCAACCAAAGAGTTGCAGGTCAGACTAGTTCAAACCTGTTTGGACTGGTCCCAATGATTTGTAGTTTGCACACAGAGCACCATATCTGTTTCTGTTGCCAGCAGCAACACCAGAAGAGATGGAAAGTTGTTTCACTCGAGCAGCTGGAAACTTACTCTGGAAAAAGGGATGGGGTGATAAACTCTCCAACCAACAAGGTACAAGAGGTTTTGGGGTGTAAGGGCTGGGAATGTGTGTCTGCAACTGATACATCCCTTAGCCTCCTTACTATCAGTGCACCCAAATCTTTTTAGAGCCACAACCCTTTTTTTAGAATGACATACATTTGCAACCCAACTAGCTTTAATGGACATGGGACAGGCAATTTTTCAATGTTAAAGTATTGTGTGGTAGCCACTGTCATTTACAGGCAACACATTTTCAATTTAAATGGCACTAAATGTGCACAGACATACTATTTTAGTAATACAACTATACTCTGTACAAATTATTATATGTAGAAATTGGTTTTCTGTGACTATTACCATGTGTTCATCACCAAGTAAAGTGTCTTAATTTGTTATGATCCTATTAAAATCTGTTTACAGTTCAGGATTACAAAAATGTGCAAACTGTTGATTTACAGGTATTTACATTTTGTTTTTTGCTGCAGGCATTGCACCACTTTGTGCGCCAGGCATAATGTATGCGAGAGGGGCGTTCCCACACAGGGAGGCCCGTAAGAATGGCACCATGAAATCTACAAGCTTTCATTGCGCCATTTTTAGCGTCATTTTTCACGGCTGCCTGAGGCAGGCATTAAAATGACGCTGCCATTGTTCCAATGGGCCTCCCATGACTTTGCAGGATTAGCCCCATAATTTTTGGTACTAATACTGCAAACCACATTAGCTTCAAAGTATTTGCTTCATTTGTCCTAATGTGTGAAACGGTGCTCCGTATTATAAATAAGGCGCACACATGGTGTTGTAAGGGGGGGCTAAGGGTGACGCAAGAAAAGTGGCACATCAGGACGGATGCACCACTTTCTTGTAAATATCCCCCTAGGCTGACATTTGACCCAAGGGTCATGACCCACTGTTTGGGAAACACTGCAGTTTTATGATCATGGAACTCCTCATTGACTTGCAATATCCTCATAATGTACAGCAAGGGGTACCTTAGGCCACACAGTTCTAATTCAAGGAATTGTATTCATTAGGCATGTCCTCAATGAAAAAATGGCATAATCATGAGAAGAAATGCACTGTTCATAAAAATACATGTAATTTCCAATTTTCTGGCATGTTCGATGCTAAACATCTGTGTGAAAACTAGGATCCCACCAAACTCTACACAGGAATGTGAGTCATGCGAAGGCAGCAGCCATGTAAAGAAGAGGAACATGAACAGATAATCTCCTCTTATCTCCGTTGCCATATTTATTTCCTCCTTCATAAACCTATGTCTTTGTGCATTGTGTTTACACAGAAAATAAGCAATTACTTTAAGGTTTTATGCATTCCGGCTCAACTTAAATTTGTTTAAAATTTTAAAAAGTGGGGCCATTGTTTCATCCAATATTATGCCACTTCTCATGTGATCTGCACAGTTGTTCACATCTGTTGTAAAACTTGATCATAAATAAGGCTGTAATTTTCAATCCGTCCTCTTGGGAAGGGTTGGCCCATTACCTGCCGCCTCCTTCCCCTTTGTTTGCCAAGGTCTCTCAGGGGCATATTTATGAGCCCCTCGTGCCGCCGTTGTGCCACTTTTTATAACGCAACAGAGGCGCAAACCTTTAAATCAGATCCATGAGGCCACGCAAAGCCACTATGCGTGGCTCTGAATGTCCTCATATATGTGGAGTGCGGCAAGGCAGCGCCATGCGCTGTGTTGCCTTACTCTGTGCGAGGGAGGGCATTCCATGGGTGTTGCAGTGGGTGTTCCCATGCAACACCCATGGATTCTGACGCATCCCCAGATTTACAAGCGTCTTTAAACGTGGGGATGCGCCAAAACCCTAAGCCTCCCCAAGGGAGGCTCAACGAGGAGTAATATCTTTATTTCTCCTTGTTATTAACTCTATGTATGAACGCAACACACATAAAGAGAGAAAAAACCCTCCCAGGGTTGTTTTTATGCAGGAAGGCAGCGGCAGCTCCTCTGCCATTACAGAGGAGCGCCACCTGCCCGCCAGCAGCAGCCGCTGCAAACCTTGAACAATCAAACAAAAATTAACTGTGTTTATTATTGTTTCACTGTTAAAGGGGCCAGGCCACGAGGGATGACAAGGACAACCCTCAGGGCACATGTATGTTTGACCGGCTGTCTCAGGCCGGCCAAACACACATGCGCACTGTGCTCTCTCTAACCCGGCACTGTATTGCCGGGCTGGAGAGAGTAGGCACAGGCTCCCAGTTTGCCTGGGAGGACCCATTCAGGGTGCTCCAGCCAATCCTAACGCTGCGTTCATGCAGCGTTAGGATTGGCCACATGGCAGGCTGGGAGCCTGTGCCTCCAGTGACCAGGAAAGAGGAGTGGCGTGGCAGGTAAGTTTAGATTTTTTTCTTTTTAAATTTAATGTTTCTTTCATACCGGAAGGTGCCCCCTTCCTGCACAAAAACAATCCTGCCTACAATGCAGACACCCTTGCACCATGGTGCTATGAAGCCAACCTTGGAGCTAGGTAGACAAAACAGTGCCAACACAGTGGGAAAGGACAAGAATGTGCTGTTTTGCATAGATCTGGCGCATTCCTGCCCTTTGCCTGTGACTCGGGGCAGCAAGGTGACATGCTGCACTGCCCTGAGCCAAAAAGACCTAAATCTGCCCTTTAAAGTGTGTGCGCCATCCTGGCCTCGTGCCTCAGCTCGCGCCTCGCCTCCGCCAGCCATTCCAATGGCCCACCCAGGCCCCGGGCTCGCGCGCATCATTGAGTCAGAAGGTTTCGCGTCTGAGCTCCACGGGCGCAGCACGCACTTCCCGTTGACATAAAAAATACATCAAGCCTGTCCTCTTTTAAGAGGAAACGGTCGGTTTATTTTAAAACCTGAATGCAATTATAATTAATGGATGATATATTTTACTTGCCGCAGCCGTTCCCGTCTCTCCAGAGGATCCCTCGGATGACAAGATGCGCGCTCTCCGGGGGTCCACGCCTCCTAAAATAACCTTTCAAACAATACAAGTGCTGAGAGAGAGATAGGAACCCGCGGCCGGCGTTTAATGCAGATCTGCGGGGAGAGGCCGTGCGGTGGAGAGCTCCTGGGACCCTCCGCTCTCGTTAAGTGCTCTCTGTCACACGGCGCAGCGCCTAGAAGAGCCCAGGAGTCGGGTTTGTGGAGCACACCTGCCCGCTTCTAGAAGCTCCGTTCTGCGAGAAAAGACGAGGCAAAAAAACCTTATTCATGCATTGTCTCCCGAGCGTCTCAATAACGCAGCAAGAATGACAGGGGCCCTGATGCGAGCGAGGAAAATGGCCTTTACTGCTGTTAGCGGAGTGAAATACAGCAATTAGGTTTCTATGGACACTTGGGGCCTTTTCCCCGGTGCCACTGCACCTGCTGCACCAATGGTACCTGCGCCCCTTGAGTGTCCATGTCATCCTAGTTCAGCACACACTTCCTGAATCAGGATTTCTCATGCAAAAACTAGCACAATTTGTATGGGAAACGCCGCTAATCAGACTTTACAGCTCGGAAGGGAAGTGTGTAGAATTACTACATTACTCATCATACTGAGATACAAAACTAGGGCCGGTCATCCTGTAATTAAACCTGAAAATACAGCACCTGGCGGTATTATTATCTTAGGGGTGCGGTATTTACTTCTCCAAATACCAGGGAACTCGTTATGAGCCTCATTGGGGGGGATAGGGTTCTCTCCACAGAATTCTTTCGTTTTCAGTGCATCCCTTAAAGCAAACTTACCAGGTTTGGGTACACAGACTTATTTTAGTAATCACCAAAATGTAACACCCGTGACCTGGAAGCAGAGAGTTACATTTCTGTCATTCGTTCTCACATGGAGGGTCTCCCTGATTTTGGGGTTCTATTCCCCAGATAGCGAGTAAAATATATCCTCAGGTTCCAAAAGAAAAATCTTTATCACCCCCAAAAAGGGTTATTCTGTATTCACCTTGACTGGATCACCCTTCAAGCATCTGAACGCACGTTTGCGGCACCCTGCGCATGCGTAGATTGTGAGGTTATGAGGAGGTGCATCATTTATAGGTTTGTTCTAGGTCACCGAGGAGTTCTGTAGCATAAAACTCTTCCCTGCTGCTCAAAGAAAATGTGATTCTAAAAAAAGCCACAAGAATCTCATAAACGGGAAAATTGACCTGCGCCTGGATTAAATTATGAATTACAGAGTTCTTGATCTCCAGTGGTGAGCACAGCACTTATTTTTTAAGACCTGCGGTGCTTAATTTGAGCCGGTGGTTGCCGGTGGAGGGGGGCACCTGCACTTATGTTTGATGGCCGGCACTTATTTTTCTGCCTCAAGCATTTACTGCAAGCAAAATACACATATGGGAAAGATGGAGGAAAGAAAGACAGAAAAGTGTCACTAAGGGAGAAAGCAGAAAGCTGCAAGAGTGAGCTGAAGGGGTACAGAGTGGCTGTAAATGGGTTTACAGCTTTAGGCACTGGTAACTTTTGATTTATAGAATAACCACTGGAGACCTGGATTTATTTCTCACTATCAGACTTTGACCCCGAGCGATAGAGAGAGAGAAAAGGGACGAATGGGGGCCAGAAGGAGGAAGAAAAAGACGAGAAAACAATGAGAAAGGGAGAAATCATGTAGAAAGTTGGATCCACTAAATTGCTATAAAGAGACAGTAAGTCTGTGGCGGTGGCTGAAAGAGGCATGAGGTGGAGTCAAGGTTAGGTAGGCTTGGGGGTAGATTTATGAGGAATGTGGGGTAACCTTGCTGCGCTGCCCTGCGTCACAGGGAAAGGGAAGGAATACGTGGTAGTTAGAAGAATACCAGACATTCTGATCCTTTCACCTGTACTAGCGCACTTTGAGTAGCCTAGCGCCCACGCCGGCACCCTTTCACCATGGGGCAAGGGGGCCTCTGCTGCATGCAGGATTGGTTTTGTGCAGGAAGGGACACCTTCCTCCACAAAAACAATCCTGAAAGGCTTTTTGCTCTTTCTATGTGTGCTGCAAAAAGCAGCACACAAAGAAAGAGGAAAGAGAGAGAAATAATTATATTTTTCCCCATTGCACCTCCCGTGGGCAGGTGCAGGATTTTAGCGCATACCCAGGTATACCAGATTTGGTTAATCTGGGAGTGAGTCAAAACCATGGGAGTTGCATGAGAGCACCCATGCAACGCCCATGAAACACCCTTCCAGGGCATAGTAGCGCAACACAGCGATTTGTGCTGCATTACTCCAGATTTATGAAGCCAGCATGCATCACTTTTGCGTGATGCAAAAGTGACACTATGGGGCTCCTAAATAGGCCCCTTGGTGTCCAGCGACTTGACATCCATGTAAGTGGGCTCCTAACACAACATTTGGGACTGTGCACCTATTTATTACAATGTAAAACTGAATAGAAATAACTAACTGCATGCCAACAATATTCTACTGTGCACCAAACCAACACTGCACTGTGCAAGTTGCAGTGATACAGACTAGTGCAAATGTATCACACGTTCCTGGATTTGGGGAGAGTGTTGTGCACACTCATTTCTACAAAACAGAATACTAATTCAAAGGCAGCTTCATGTTGGAATTGCAGAGAGACTTTCTTGGATAGCTACTCACTGCTGTCCAGGTAAACAATACTTCCTGTACCTTAACATCCTTCATCCTACAGAAGATTGTACCATGTTGTAGCCCTCCCTGAGCCACATGGCGTTACCTGAATCTGCAGTGTTTTCTGAGGCACCAGTGACTCCCGCTCAGCACTCTGCACGGTGGCCACAACATTTATGTTAAATAGCCATCTCAGTCCCCATAACCTACTATGCACTCTGATTGAATGTCCCCAATGACCCCCAGGCATGGAACCTGAGCTGCTCCCAGGCCTCCTCCACTTAGTCCCATTTGTGGTGGAGATGTTTCAGTCAGTGGCCACACTGCAGTTATAAGATCTTCTGCTTCCTGCTGCTTCCACCACCCATACTGCTAAAGTTATAATTAGCTTGTGCAAAATTGTGAAATTACAAAATTGCTAAATTTTCTCCTTATGTAATATGAGTAATTTTAGAAAAAATACACATATTATGCAAAACTTTGCTGGTCATCTGCATGAAAATTGTATGTAAGGGCATACCTCATGCACACACAAATCCCTAGAGATATCCCCAGAGACTACTCTGAACAGAACATGTTTTGCACCTGCTGCTGAAGGCTTGTGTAAGTTAGACATCTTCAGGTAGCCATGGCTCTAGCCAGCAAAATAGTATGTGTGGGACCAACACCCACCTTCACCACCCGCACCAAGAATCTCTGGATTGTCGCCAACACCAAAATCTAAAGAACCGCCCAAGTCAACACCGTTACCATCTCATGCTTCCATACCCTGAAGATGCTGAGGACGTTTTTCAAATGGCTCCCAATTAGCACATGGAAAACTGTCATGCACAATCTCGTCATAAGCAAACTGGACTACGAGAACAATCTTTATGCCTGGATCATCAAAAAACTCACCAGAAGGCCGCATACAATTCATAACTCTGCATAAAGAATTACTGTCACCCTCCCACACCACACTCACATCACCCCATACCTGGAGGAGCTCCACTGTCTCCCCATACAGGAGCAAGCACAATTCAAACTTCTCACCCACACTTTCAGGGCAATACAAAACACTGGCCCAGAATACTTTAACAATCATATTTGGTTTCACAAAAACTCCAGACACATCCGCTCATCCGGACTCCTACTTGCATACATCCGATACATATGGAAAACCAGATCCAGTGGCCAAGCCTTCTCCTGCATCTCTCCTAAAGCGTGGAATGACCTCCCTCAACACATAAAAGCCTCCTCCTCACTGCTTCAATTCCGCAGGACGCTGAAGACCTGGCTTGTTGAGTAGTCCCACTAGGCCCTAGGTTTGGCTATGGTCACGCCTGCTCAGCTCCAGGACACCCACCTGGATGATAGTGTGTTCTACAAATCTGCATAACACAACATAATATGTAGGTTTGCTGTTCCTGGGTATAAGATGATGGCTAAAATGCCAAGCCATATAAAGGAGTGATACATGAGGTGGGGCCACTTGTCAACTATGGGTATTTCTAGTTGCTTTGACCAGTACTGAGAGGCACTTAGATTTTACAGAGTAAAATTGAGTAAAACAAATATCGGATTTCAGCTTTTTTAAGAAATGCAAGTAGCTGTCTTAGATGTTCTGTTTTGCTGACCATATTTGTGAGAATTGTCTTTTAAGGCTTTGCCTACACAGAGCTTTAGCTGCCTGTTGTGGAAGATATATTATCTCCAATACATTTGCTAGCGTGCCTGGTCCTTAGTAAGTAAACTTACAAGGGGACGCGTATAGGTCGATGAACCTTTTGAATCGCATGGAGTATCCTAGTCATGCAGTGACCATTGAACAATAAACAACATCAATAATCAAGAGACAATTTTAGTTAATCACCCTCAAACCCATCTACTCATGAATAACCACAACTCGGTAAAGAGTTAACAATGTTTATTTCCCTCTTGCTTACAATTCTAAATCATCCGTTAGTTCAAACTTTATTCAATTTGTTAATTCATTAATAAAACACCATCATTTAAGAAGACATATGCAAAAAGGTAATTCCATAAGCTACAACATTTGCATTGATAATGTAGTTCAGCAATTAAGTTTGTCAGTCAATTGTCGATGTCAACGTCAGCCTTCAATATCCTACCTAACCAAGATTAGCACTAGCATGTGGGTCTTCATGCAAAAACAATTTGGAGAAAACATAAATTTGGAAAAATCGACCTAAATGAGGATATCTATAATCAGCGCAGTTGGTACCTTGAAGAAAAGGCATAACATTAGTCAGTCACATTTTCATAGCTACCTATCCAGGATGGATCAGCAACAGATCAGTCTTCATCTTCAGGTCATCAGTTAGTCAGCTACGAAACAGGCTCACAGTATGAACCCAATATCAGCACCTTGGACAGCGTCTCCTGATGTCATCAATTTCTTCCCGCAACTCTCCTAAATTCTGAAATCTTAGCCCCTTGTCATGACTTTTTATTAGGGTCTCCCAGTCCATCCCCCTAATTGCTAATTGGTCAGTCAGTCAGCAGATATGACTTTAACCTATAGTTTTTGTTTACCAAATTTTCATATGTTCCAAGTCACAGGAAGCGGATTGGTTCTTCATGCGATGCCCTCATCATCCGGCTCATCAGGTTTCAAAATTGTTGCATATGGCTCTTCAGTCAGTGCCTCTATTGTTCAAGTCCTGGGAAAGTACATTTAGCCTGCTCTACACATAATTGTAGCAAATTGTCTTCATCATCTCCTGTCCGCCGGTACATTGCAGAAAAGTCTAGCTAAGTAGCTTGAACTTCGAATGGGTCAAGGTTGCATATGGCAGTTTCCAGTCCTTTGCAAGGCGTTCAGGTTTTCCATGTTCACAGTGTGCAAGGCCCAGTGGAACTAGGCCTTTAGTCCAGCTAACTTAAGACTACAAATTAATGTAAAACATAGGTTATACATCTCATTATGACATATTATTACATTTTTCTCATAAATTTTCATTAATGCGTACAATTTTAGTCGTTTTAGTACACATGGTGATCATACCCCGAGGGCACATTTTTCAAACATGCACATTATTTTTCTACGATTATTTTCACTACACATTTTCTCATTAGTAATAACATATAAATCATTAATAATTTTCTTAATTAGCATATCTGCTTCAACACATTAAAATATAGGTGCCGTTAAATCAGCCCATCGCTTTTTATTGGCTGGCTTTCTGGTCAAACTTTTTTGCTTGGTTCTTATTCAATAGGGTTTCTTCCTCTTCTTGTAATGTCCATCACCTGGAGCATAGCTTCTTTACCATCATTTTCGTTAGATGACTTGTAGCCTTCCATTGGTTGAGGGTCCTAAGGGCTAGATGTACAAAGCATATTTGTGGTTGGAATTGCCTGATTCCAAGAACCGGGCTGTTTCTGACTGCAAAAATGTTTTTTTAAATGTACAAACTGCAATCCTGTAACATGTTTTTGAATCACAATTTGTGTTTGCTATTCGGTATATGGAAGGGCTGTGTTTAGGGTTTTCCTTCCAAATACAAAATCTTTGAAGGAGGTGGGAACGCATTTGCAAATGGGAAGGGGACCTAGAGGAACCCCTTTCCCTTTGGGAATGGAAAAAAAATTAGGAGCACTGCCTACTCTTAAAAAATAAAACTTCAAAGTTTGTCTTTAAACACATCTTATTTTTCTTAAGGATGCCCTGTGATGGCCGTGATTCCTAATCCATCACAAATTGCGATCTATCTTATTAACTTTCCCGGGGTAGGTAGATATGCAATCTACCACGAACCACCACTTTGAAACAAAAGGTTTTATACATTAGGAATACTGAATTCCTAATTACGATTCAGATATAATCGCAATTAGGAAATTAGTATTCCTAATGGTAGTACATCTGGTCCTATATTTCCTTTTTGTTTTTAGCAGTCCATGAGGATGCATGTGTTTTCTTTCTCTCCTTCCCCCTCACCTCCCCGATTATTACTTGCCCCTCTATATACTTGGCTCTCAGAGCTCTCCTTGTTGCTTCCCCACTACCAATTCCTCTGCTGCTGCCCTTACTCCATCTCTATTTTTTATTTCTCACAGCCCCTCTCCATTGCTCTCATGAGCCTCCCACTTGCTGCCCTCACAACCCCAGTTCTCTGTTGCTCATCTGTCACTCACTGTTCTAGTTTCTTTTTTTTAAATTCAGATTCTTCAACAATTTTTAGGAGGGTTCAGCAGCAGAAATTTGCTACAGGGCTACTCCTTTAGGTAGATATGCTTCCATGTAAGTTTTTCTTTCTTTTTTTAATTTACCTCTCGAAGGTGAGCACCCACCATCTTGGAATGGTAAATAAAAATAAAAAAACAGCCACCATGTTAAGACGTATGTATGTATACTCATACAATATCAGGCAGCAGACATTTTGGCTTTTTTTGCTGATGCTGTTCAGCATTGGCAACAAGTATTTTTTTCTTTTTGCAGAATCTGAACAGCATTGACAACATGCAAGGCCAAAGTCAAAAGGTCAGCTAAGTCAGCTAACCCATTTTAAAGTCGCAACCCACTGGCTTTGTTATTTAGTCATTTTGAAACCACCACCCATCTTTTAGAAGTAGGCACGACATACCACACGTTTCAGGCAAATACTGCCTTCAGATGCATGTAAATTATTCAAGTGCGCTCGCCAAATATATACTTAGTCACTCAATCCTTACATTCCTGCTTGGGCATGCTCTGAATAGGTAAGATCCAAAAATATACTAGCAGTGAGACATTTTCTACTCAAACCAGCCTCCAGCAGGCATAAATTGTGCGAAATGTGATGTATGTGAAATTAAGTAATTAAGCAAGATTACATGAGTTACAAACAAATTGCACAGGCCTATAATAAGTGTATAAATTACAGAACAATATCTTAATCACATAGATATTTAAGGATTATAGCTCAGTGTTTGAGGTAGGAGTAGAAATGTATTTCACTGATGTATTCCACCTGCACATCCAAACAAGGGTTAGCAATGGAAGGAAAGGATACTCTAAGGAAAGGACCTTCTTTGACCTAAATCATATTAGCACAAGTCCATTAGTAGCTATGCATCTGATGGTGAAAAGGCTTTTTACGGGTGACATGGCATTCTGTCAGAAAGCACTAATCATGTATTTTAGATCCAGCAAGAGCAATGGACTCTTCTGTCTCTTGCCACTTCCGCCAATGACCACCTTCAACTGCACAATGAAGGCTAGTAGTATAACTGTGGAAAGAGGAAGGGGATAGGTGAGAAACCAGAGACTAGGACCCCACACTCATTATTTCTGCTGGATACTAATGGCAATACACGTCTGTTGTACAGCAAGATCCTCGCTCACGCTATTAGTGGCATGATTCATCATTGGGACACCTCCTGCTACCCTAAGAACCAGGATGGGCTCGACCACAGTGGAGGCAGTACTTTGATATTTATTTTTTGGGGTGATTGAGAGAATACACATCGGATCCTAGGAGAAACATCCAGATGCATCCATGGCTTTCTGTTTTTAACCTCAGCAGGGTACCCAAAATAAAGGGATGTGGAGGAGCCCAGGACATTTTTATCCTCAGATATGCATTTTGTGGGTGACATAGACTTGTCATGAGAATTATTTTTGTCTTGTCGCAAGATCAAAACCCAGGTTCAAATGCAACAGTTTTAACAGTCTTTAATAATCAAAGTTAAGTTTTCAAGTTTGGTTTCTTCGCACAGCTTTATTGTCAGAATACTTCTATGCAGTCCCAAATGTCCTCCAACAAAATCCAATGAAACCACCTGCTCTTTACAAAAGGAAGCCCATAATCAGGATCCTGGTTACATCCACACTGGATCATGCTAGACGTGGAAGGATGTGGTGAAACACGAGGAAAGTTGTACCTGGTAATCCCAGTTTCAGTCACCGCCTCCAAACAATGTGAATGTTCAGTGACTTCTGGGGAGAGTAGCTCGTCACTGGGGCGTAGTTAAGTGGTGCATTCTCCACACAAGGAAAGCCTCACAACATATAGTGCCAACACTCTGTGAGGACCACCAACCTTTCCTTCTTTCAAACTGGCTCATAATTAAGGGTGGGCGGACCTCACAGAATTGTACTTTGTGGAATTCCATAGAGGTATGTAAAAACTCTGTAAAATTCTTCGGAGTTCCGCATGCGGTGAAATGCTACCTGCCCTAAGCCAGGCCAGTCCCTGCTTAGTGCTTCTGAGATCGGGTGCATTCAGGCCAGGGTGGTATGCCATAGGTAGCGAAAGTTGCAGTTTCAGGCCTCGCATGCTGACATAACCCACCGGTCTGGAGCCTGCTGTTCTCAACTACACCTGCACACTTCCCTTCACCAACTGCCCTCCTTCACAGATTTGCTACGGAGGGCCAAGCACACCCGCTGTATTGCACCAGCATTGCAATCGCTTCCTGTGCACTTACACACAGCCTCAGAGACTGCCCTTTCTTTAGGGCCCAGCACTAGTAGCAGCAAACCAGCTCATCACCAGCAGCCTAGTATTTCAAAGTGCCTAGCCTTGCTTGCCCCTGGGCTCTAAGGCACTCTCTCGGGTCACACACATCTCTATATGGTGGGGGCTGTTGGATTACCTACCACTTAGCAGCTGATGCTCCCCTGGTCTCCAGCTCCACCTACTGGCCTCAGCATCCTAGCCCCATAACACCACTTCCTTTCCCTGGGACTCTGAGGAGACAGGTTCTTTTCAAGTGGGGCTCTGACTGCAAATTTCCTTTTTTCCAAGGACAGACCCCCCTCATGCGCAAATCCTGTTCATGCCCATTGCCAGCCCCTGTGTGCACTTAGAAGAGAAAGCGCACTGAGGGTCTAACCTGAATGCTGCTGCCTGGGTCTAGGGTTCCTGTTGCCAGCAGCCTGGCTCCCTGCCTCCCTCTGCCCCCTGATCCTGGGCTGCTGAGGACAGTGAAAGGAGGAAGGTCTGGATCCGGAGCTGGCGCCGATGCAGCCCCTCGGCAGCAGTTTGCTGCAGCTCCACGCCGACCGGCAGAAAGCAAAACCTTAGCTAGGGGTCTCCTTGCCTGTCGTAGGGCAAATACTGTCTTCATTTTGGGCCGAGTGTAAAGTGCAGTCCAGTTATGGGCCACACCATGCAAGCACAGTGTGCACACCAGTGAGCTCTGCTCTGCTGCTGTGCTAGCAGAGTTTTGGCCCGAACTCCGTTAACTCCACCAGCAGAGCAGAGCTCACCGCCCACCCTTTCTCATAATGAGCAGGTTTGGAGAATCACTCCTCCGTGCCTGCATCCTTATGAGTGTTAAGTCATTCCACCATGCAGATGTGATGTCATCCACGTAAAACAATATGAGTGTCTGTGTTTTCATCAATTAGTTATCTCATAAGTTTTGCATGTATTGAGGTATGTTAGAAATTGGATTCCTGGTTAACTAGGGTATGAGCCCTGGTCAATCAGTAACTACAATCCTAGTCAGGGTAAGGCACAAGCAAACCCTCAATTAACCTGTGCTCACCCTCTGGTAGCTTAACTTAGAGGAAATGTGTAAAGTATTTGTGCAATGCTTCAAACAGTAAAAAAGTGAAAACATCACACAAAAAGATTCCATGCCAAGTTACAAAAATAGGGATTAATTTAATAAATAAAATGGCCAAACGACAAAATTCCAATAAGTAGAACTGGAAATATTGAATTTCAAAGTTTTAAGTAAAAGCAGCACAAAGAAGCACAAAGCTCTATTGGGGATATCTGGCTCTTCTGGTCCAGGATAAAGTCACAAGTTCAACCGACCACGATGCAGCGCAGGCCATTTATAGGGACCCAGTTAGGCCCACTGAACAAAGTATCTTAAACCTGGGTTGAGGAGTATTGCGTGGATCCGCGTTGAAGAAGCGTCACACAGCCGAGGCAATGCATCTGTTCAGAGATGGGCAAGGCTGCAGTGTGAGGTCCTGCTGCATCGACATCAGGGATCCTGTCAATGGGGCTTGCAATGCAAAGGCCGGTGTCGAGAATGCGTTAGGCAGTCGAGGCAATGAGTTGGTTCCGATGAGCACAGAAGCTGCGCTGCGGGGTTTCGGTATCGTCGTAGAGACTGACATCGATGGGAGATGCGAGGAGCTTGTGCCAGGACGAGCGTCATGTGGTCCCAAGGTGCAGGAATATGGCGATGATGCAAGTCTTTGTGACGGTTCGAATCCAGGCAGCAGTGGTGATGCGTTGGTTCTGCTTGAGGATGAGCTGCTCAGCCGAGGAGATGCATTGGTTCTGCTCGGAGAGGCATCACACAGCAGAGAGGATGCGTTGGTTCCACTGGCAAACACCTTAGGCCCACCTCCAAGGTTCCAGGACTGGGTGACATCACTTTGCATTGTAGACTCACAGATGACACAGTCCAGGTGCAGAGGTAGAGTGAAGGGAAGTATTTTATGCTCCTAGACCTAAAATCAGGAGGCCAGCCAGCTAGCCCTTGGAGTCACTATGGGTTCTGGGCTCAAGTGATGCAGGTCCAGTCCTATTCACCCAGGCAGGAGGGCAACAGGTAGCAGGTAAGCACAGCAGGGGCAGGAGTCCAGCAGAGTGGCAATCTTTGTATCCACAGGACTAGACGTATACTGAAGTGGTGGTGTCTGAGGTCTGGTACTGATACCCAGTGGTGCCTTTGAAGTGGAGGTGGCTTCAAAGACAGGTCTTGAAGTGCACAGAGGTCCCGTGCTTCCTGCCCTGGCTCCAGACTCACTACAGGGGGGGTATGCAGCCCTTTGTGTGGGGACAGAACAAAGCCTATTCAGGTGAAAGTGGCGCTGGCTCCAGCTCCTTCCTACCATCCTGTTAGGATGCCCAATCAAGTCACACCTAAGCTCCCATTGTGTGTGGCTGTCTAAGGGGAATGAATAAAGCCCAACTGTCACCCACCCCAGACATGTGATCAGAGACAGGCAGCAGCCACCAAATGGCTAAAGTAAGAAAATGCCAACTTTCTAAAAGTGGTATTTTCAGAACTGAAACTTAAAATCCAACTTCTCCATAAGTTGTCATTTTAAATTGTGATTCCAGAGACACCAAACTTGAAAGGTTTATCTCTTCTTAATTGTGAATAGCGCTTATAAAATGTCATAAGTTAACTCCAATGTTATCCTATTTGAGAGATTGGCCTTGAGGCAGTGAAATACACATTTAAGAGTTTTTAACTACAAGGACACAAAAAACTTAAATGTACATGTTCTGCTTTTTAAATACATTGCACCCTGCCCACTCCAGAGTCGATCCTAGGAGTGATTGATATGTATTAAAAAAGAAGGTTTGGGCCAGGCAAAACAATTATTTTGCCTGGTTGAAATGGCATGTAAAAACTGCCCATATAGGCTCTGCAAAGGCAGGCCAGAGCCATGGTGAGAGAGCTACTTAAATGGGTGGTACAATCAATGCTGCAGGCCCACCAGTAGCATTTAATTTACAGGCCCTGGGTACTAGTGGTTCCACTTTACTAGGGGCTTATAAGTACATTAAATATGCCAATAGGGGATGAATCAATGTTACCATGTTTAGGGGAGAGAGCACAAGCACTTTAGTGCTGATTAGCAGTGGTAAAATGCAGAGTCCTAATACCAGCAAAAATGAGGTCAGAAAAGTGAAAAGTGGAGGAGGTAGGCAAAGTTTGGGGGAGAGACTACCCTAAGGCTGTCAGGTCTAGCACAGTACCATTCAAGACTGCCTCATCAGTAATTTTGTTTGACTGTGCCCTAGAGCCTTTTGCTGCCTTGTGACATGATGAGCAGATCTCAAAATTTATACCTGAGGAACTGAAATTTAAAATACTTTTTAAGTCACTGCTACAGACAGCTCTCTACTGTCTAGATCATACATTACATATTCTTACATAAGGCTTTAAGTCAGCCCCTGCTTATGATTTGATTGCTTTGTTGCCAATCTCCCTCCCCTGCTCTTGATTTGATGGCTTTCCTCATTATAATTATGTTTGTCCCACTCAGAAGCATTTACGTCACACATTGTGCTGACTGGATGAAATATCCTTCCCCTGCTGACGGTAAATATTTTTTTGCAGTGCGTTTGCTGGGCAGAATTCTGATTCTCTCTCTCTCCTCTCTCCTACCCAAACCAGCTTCCTCTTGCTTGCCAAACACCTTTTGTTTAACTGTTTTTTTCCGCCCCTCTGCTATCAGTGGGCAGTCATCTTACAATGGTTTTGGGACCATTCCAAGATGACCACCAGTGTGTGAATATACACATGCATGTGCAACAGATATATCTATCTCCAACTGGGTTTAATTGAATGAATCCCATTGAAATACAGCCACCATAGATGCAGCGCCTCCACGGTGGCCATCTCTGAATTGGATTTGTAAAAAAAATGCATTCAAACATGGCAGTCATGCATGCATGTACACCTGCAGCAGCCATGTTTTCATGCATTTTGTAATATTTAACAAAATACTATTCCAAAATAGCCTTCACAGATGCATGCACATCTATGGCATCTATCTAGGAATAAATCTCCAACCCTCTCTGTAATAAGATATGCTTGTTTTCAATTAAAATACTCTTGAGCTACTAATGTAATTTAGATGTAGTTTTAACCACAACAGACAAAATTAAATTAGAGACCACCACATCCAAGATCAGAACGAGTGATCACCTCCGTGCTTCAGGCATGGGTGCCAGCAATAATTTAAAGATGCTTTGTCAATTTGGAATACTTCTATGTGGGTAATACATAAACGCCATAACAGCATCACCCCTCACACCAAGTTAATATGAGTAACAGTCGCCCTAGCACCATTTGATTTTTGTCATTCAAATATCAGCTTTAAATATATTTTGGAAATGTAACCATTGTTCTCCAAACATCAGCTTATGAATTCTGAAAATACACACAATTTGTTTTAAATACACACTTTTCAAGTTTAGTAAACATATATAATAATTCTACCAAGCAAGATCTTTTATTTTAGTTGATTATGCTGCACACAGGAGAGCTACTTATAGGCAGCTGGAGAGCTACCAGTAGCTCACAAGCTACTTGAGGGAGAAGCCTGATTTAGGGAATAAACAAGAGCAGGCAAAGAAATAGGTTCACAGTCAAGACCTGCTGGCTTTGTCAATGCTTTTTTCTGTTCATGGTGTTCTGTTGCCAAATAAGGCCTGATATGTCTTGGTAACCTCAATAGCAGGTCATTGGCTTATAGGGCTGACTGACAGACAATAAATGAAATAGGTGGAAAACAAATGTTTTCTCTTACCGCATGTCATGCTAAGAGGCCATCTGATGCATGATGTCACCAAAGGTCTCAACACCCAATTAAACATTGCCAACCAAAGGAATATTCTGAAATACTTAATATTGTTAATTGTGTTTGGTGTAGAACTGGGCTAATATGAGAGAAGTTTGTACCTACAGTGGTTATTCCTTTTAAGAAGACATATTTATCAGTGGCGCCCGGCAGCTTTAGGAGGGAGGGGGCGGGCGGGACACACACACACACTCTCTCATTCTTTCACACACAGACACGCACGCACGCACATCCATTAACAACACTCATAACATTCAAACATGCACGCATGCACCAAACATTCATTTTAAAAGATCGCACACACTCATTCTTTCACACACACAAGCACGCACATCCATTAACAACACTTATAACGCTCAAACATGCACGCGCGCACCAAACATTCAATTTAAAACATCACACACACACACATACACTTACCTTCAGCGTCTAGGTCCCAGGAGGGTTGGGACTGCTGTTGGGGTTGGGACTGCTGCCTTCCCTCATTGGCTGACCTTGTGTCAGCCAATGAGGGAAGGCAGCAGTCCCAGCCTTGTCACCGAGTGGGATGGGGTCAGTGAGACTGCTGACCCCACCCCACTCTGTGACGAAGTGTCACTGATTGACACTCGCCCTGGGCACTTCAGGGCTTAAACTGAAGCGCCCAGGGCGAGTGTCAATTGGTGACGCTTTCCTCGTCACCCAGGGGAGGGCCTCGAGGCACCTTTGCTGAGCCGAGGAGGTCACGCCCATAGGAGCTGTGCTCTCCTCAGCCCAGCAAAGTTCAGCTCAGGAAGCCAGGAGTCTGCGCAAATCGCGCATGTCTGCTCCTGGCTGACTGAGCTGAACATGGAGAGTGTCTGTTAGGCTGACCTTTGTTCAGCCTGACAGACACTCTTCATGAGGGGCAAAGGGTAGAGGGGTGTGGCCCCTCCGCCCTAAAGGATGGGCCGCCACTGATATTGATAAATGAGGATTAAAATGGTCTGAAAACTCAATTACGTTTATATTAGTTGTATTGTGTGTACTGCATAATAGAATCACTTCTAGGAGCTAGAAAAAGAGTAAGAGAGCACACAAACAGTTGGACTTCAGTGCGGTTTAGCATTTCATTTTATTTGTACCTTTTGTACAGCAGGCACCGCATAAGAGAATTGCTTCTATGTGATAGCGACAAAGTGAAAGGAAAATATTTGGGAACAAAAACTTTGAGAGGGGAAAGGCCATTTAAAATCAATGGAATAAAATATAAAGATGATCATGACACATGGACAGGTGTTAATGTAGGGTGTGGTGCAATGTCAATATCCTCAAAATGTGATGCACTTCCAAGATCACGGTGAATCGTTTCCTGCTTGTCTTATTAGGTACATTTAAAATAGAGCTGCTAGCCCACATAGACCATTCTAAGATTTGCTTTAGGGTACCAGGATAAAAACACATTTTTGGGTGCACTCTGTAAACTGATGATCGAGTAGGTGGTGTTGGCTGTCTGGACATGTAAAGGTACCCATTAGCCTTCTTGTGAAGCCATCTTTCCATGGTGGCCTCACTCAATGTTATCAAATTAGCATGGACTGTATCCTTTCTCAATTTCTCAGGCCTCCTTTGATGACAAAGTCATGGTATGTATTGGCTACCCCAAAAAAGCTATTTTTTGCTACTCTTAGGGCCAGATGTAGGAAGGCATTAGCGCCTCGAAAACGGCGAAAAACGCCGTTTGCGAGGCGCTAATGCCCTCACGCGATGCAGAAACACATATTGCGAGTCGGTACCGACTCGCAAAATGTGTTTCAGACTCGCAAATAGGAAGGGGTGTTCCCTTCCTATTTGCGAGTCGCATCGCGATGTAGAGTTGATTTGTGACCGCGAAAGCGGTCGCAAATCAACTCGCAGTTACTATCTACTTGAAGTGGATGGTAACTCATTCGCAAACGGAAAGGGGTCCCCATGGGACCCCTTCCCCTTTGTGAATGCTCACAATGATTTTTTTTCAGAGCAGGCAGTGGTCCTATGGACCACTGCCTACTCTGAAAAAAAACGAAACTAAAAGGTTTCGGTATTTTTTCTATTTGCAGCTCGTTTTCCTTTAAGGAAAACGGGCTGCAAAGAGAAAAAAAAAAACTGCTTTATTGAAAAGCAGTCACGGACATGGTGGTCTGCTGTCTCCAGCAGGCCACCATCCCCGTGAGTGCCTAGACTCGCTATGGGGTTGCAAACTGCGACCCACCTCATAAATATTTATGAGGTGGGTCTTTGCGACCCCATAGCGAGTCGCAGAAGGTGTCTGAGACACCTTTCTGCATTTCCTTTTGCGAGGTGCAAATTGCGAGTCGCTGGGACTCGCAATTTGCACCTCGCAAAAGGAAACCTACTTACATCTGGCCCTTAACCTCTACTCATATCCAAGGTAGAAACTCACTTTACGCCATAAAAAGAAGAATCTCAACTGAAGGCCTTAAACTGATACAGGCTTGTCGCTCAAGGAGCATTTTCATCTTCATGAAATGGAATCCGACATATGTAGGTCGTTATGCTGTGTCCTCTTCAATTTAAGGATATCTATTAGTGGTGTGGCAAAATAGCTTTAGTCCCATCTCCTGCCCTTCTGTCAGCCTCAAACTTCAATACATTATGCAATTTGAATAAACTGAAAGTGAACAGAGGTTCTCATGTATAACTCTTGCTCAGACGATTATGTGGATTCATACTGGAAAAACTATTTTAGTGTCATTGTTTGGACACACTGGGTACTAGTTTGAGGTTGATCCAGCTGAAAGTCATTTTCTGGGACTAGTACCTTATAGAAACATTTTTTTTATGGTTTTGTTTTTGTTTTTTGTTTTTTTTGTTCTTTTGTTGACCGAGCATC
Organism: Pleurodeles waltl; assembly: GCF_031143425.1. Classification (NCBI taxonomy): domain Eukaryota; kingdom Metazoa; phylum Chordata; class Amphibia; order Caudata; family Salamandridae; genus Pleurodeles; species Pleurodeles waltl. Next base: position 1,822,009,643 of record NC_090444.1, read on the forward strand.
AACCAAGGGGCCTTCAGCTTCCTGTAAGAGCCTTCATGTGCTGGTTCACTGTTAAATGCCTCCTGCTCCTTCATCTAACAAGTAAACAGTGAGAAATGAAGCATTTGATTACCTGAAGCGAACCAATGTGACTGGCAGAGACACACACATTGATGTTCATGGCAAATGTGTAAGATAGGGTGGTGACGTGGATCTCTGGCCACTTCACTATATTTACAGTGCATCAGTGGATACAATCACACGTTGCCGGTCTAGTGGCCAACTGGGCAAATACATGCACTCCAGGGATCTGTGCTTGATCTCATAGCAACAGTTTCAAATACAGGTGGGTCCATTCAAGCTTTCAACCTTCTGAGGTCGATAAAATGAGTATGTTTGAATTGAGTAGCAACAGCTGTAATCTGTGAATAATACTGAGGGACTCCTCTGTGGTGAACGTGTGCTCTACAGATTTGCCTGTTTTATTGCAGGTTAACATGGTGTAGGATAGAATTCAAGAAATGCAGAAGTGCCCCAAGAAGACATAATCTATAGAAGAACCAAAAGAACAGTAAGGCAACCAGAAATGGATAGAACTTAATGTGCTAAGGAAAGCCAACCATGGGACAACCCTAAAATCCGGGGATGATAAGGTGTTATCATGGGCCTGAATCCCTGGACACAATTGGAGATCACCCAACACTGCTTTTGACGAGATCCCAGGAGAACAAGTGGTGAAAGGGAATTCAGTTCCATCATGAAGCAGATCAACCAGATGTGGCCATCTATCATACGCTTGAGTATTTTCATTCTGTATAGTACCGAAGAAATCCCAGAGTAAAAAACCTCTAAGGACCATGAACAACTTATGGGAGCTCTATTTGGCGTTGGGTTGTGCTACATGAAGAGGTGTTTAGGTTGTCCAGACACAGATCTTCAAGAGCTCTGCACTGATAAGGAACCTCTGCTTTGTCATGACCCTTCTAACACTGCTTGAAGGACAGTGAGGTTAATCCCACCTTCTCCTTCACGGGGGGCCCCAGTCCCTCTATTACACTCCACGAAAGTAGGCAGCACCTATTTTTGAAAATGAGAAGATGGGGTTGAGGGATTAGAAAGAGAGTGCTACTTGCTTTCAGCAGGATGTTTGGTAAAAGACCTGGACCAAACTCTCTGAGATACAGGACGGCCCAGCATCGCAGAGACACAGTACGATTCATTGTCTAGAGAAGAAGCAGAAGGGTTCTTGTAATATGGAAACACGTTTATGTGGCTCATGCAGTCTGAGAGTAGGGGTTGGTATAACTAGACCCCAGGAAAACCTGGGAACTTGCCCAAGACCTGAATATGACCAGCAGACCTTTCTACCTGAGGATAGAATCGTAGGCACCAAATCAAACAGGGGAAATCCAAAGCCAGTTCTTAAAAGCAGGTTCCTAGCCACCAAATCACAAGCAATAACTGGAGTAAGTAGAAGAACTATAGCCTAGCTGAAAACTAAGGTCAGTCCAACACAAATAAAAAGATCAGGACAAGGAACAGGGAGAAGGGAGACTGAGGGAATGGACCAAGGAGAAAAACAACAAAGGTGAGGGAACTGAATCACAGGTGAGAACTATCACCTGTCGGGAAAGAGTTGAAACAAATGTTGTCAGACACGGCTGTCAGCATCCAATATCTCTTCTTTATAGGCCTCTGCTATTTCTGACCTGGAAGGCAATTGCTGGTTCTCTGGTGGCTGGAGCAGCGTGTCTCAGACACAACCCTGGATGCTGTTGTCCTCTATGGCTTTCATTTCCAGTGCCAGGTTCTCCATCTTCCCCATGTGCTACCTTTCCTGAGTCGTATATCGTGTCCTACCCCAATATCTGACACCCTTCTGAGCCATATCACCAAAGATAGATTCACCTCTTCTCTATACTGTCTGCAATCCAGCATCACGCTCTACTCTTTGATGTCTTGTACAATGTGCTCTTGTTTCTTGCCAGGCCCAAGCTTGGTATAAAACTATCCCATGTTTTTTATGCCACAATCATGACACCAAAAATAGCATCCGACACAAAAATGATGTCCAAAGTATTGTTTACAAAAAATATGTCCCATTCAGTGTAGGTTTTCTATTATTAATTTGAGGGCAATATTTTAGTGAACCATAGGTATAACATTTTTCAGCTAAAACTTTAGCTGCAATATTCGTCTGCCACAACCTAACAGCCCACATCCACGAGATGCAGGGATGATTATTGTCTAAAGGAACTCCTGACATAAATTTTATGTCTTAAATGTTCTTTACAAACATATTGCAGCAGAAGCTTTAGACTATCTTCTATTACTCTAATTCAGTGATATAACTTAGACAATATTTAGAATACAGTATTCATATAAACCAGTATTCTAACAGTGATATTCTAGTAGCAACTAGTGATGGAAGGCCACGTCTTCAATTCATCTGCTAAAACTTTGCAACCAGGTACATGGTAATAAACAAGAGTCACTCTACCTGCACATTGGTCATCCACCACCTGCGGTGGCTGTCTGGAAGCAGGGCTCAACCCCTGCGCATCAAGAATTCCCTGCCTAGGCGCTGACCTTAGCCATTTTGTCAGGTTGGGTCCCGGGACCCTGGGGAGGTGCAGTTGAAGAGACAGGTTTCCCCTTGTGCTGTCAAAGCAACTCTCACTGCAACTGCTGGGGTGCATGCATTTAAGCCCTCTCAGCGGAGGGCACCTCCCTTCTCACTCCTCAAAGTGACACTTGTGTATGCAACTGTTGCAGTTTGCATCCATAGGCACATTGAGCAGCACAGCATCTTACTGGGGCTGGTGAGCTGGAGTCCCTTGTTCCGTGCTTCTGTCAGCAGACCATTCCACCAAGTTCACCCTTGTGGCACTTGAAAGAAAACCCCCAGCTCTCGCCAAACCCATGCCTTTGCTTGATGGTCAGTGTTCCAGGATGAAAGAACTCGCTCCGCGCACTGACCTCACTTAAGCGCCCAGTGGAACTGGACCACTCTGCCAGCCAACATGCGAGGGGAAGGCCAGGCCCTGTGTTTGGGTTTTATCAGATAGATGGATGAGGTTCGGGCTGGTACCATCAATCACTCACACAGGACAGCCATTATTGATCCTTCCACAGGTTCACCTAAGGAAATCTTGTTCTGACTTTTACTTCCTGTAGATAGTCAAGTTTGATCATCTTCTCTGGACTCCACCGGGGCCATTGCTGACCCACGCAGGGCAGAACCGAAGACCTCACTAAACCATCCAATTATTTAAAGCAGTGTGCGGTATGTACCAGATCAACATGGGGTAAGGCCTGTACTTACTGGGAATCCCTGCTACAGGGGAAATAATTGCAGACCCCAATCTATATCACAAACATGGTTCAGTTGGTTACCGTACCTGTCACCGAAAGACTTACTTATGCTGATCAGTTGAGTGTTGCACTTGTGCATCCCAGGGCACCTAAGGGCATCACAGACCTCTTATTGCTTGATCTTGTGTGGCTGAATGGCACTTGTCCCTCTAAGAAGCTGAATGCAGGCTGCTGGGGGACACATAACTAGTTAGCATGAAACAGCCTTGTTCGTTATTAGAATTAACCAGACAAATCTCTCCACCAAGTAAGAACGGCCATACATCATCACCCACAGAATCAAGAAAGAGCTATCAGTTTGTCAAGACTGTCTGTGTGTGGGTGGGGTCAGGTTTGCCGTGTTGAGTCAAATTAAGCCACAGGCTCCACTCCTGGTGGTGTCCTTCTGCCAATTAATTTAAGTTTCGGCTTTGCAACCATACTCCCCTGGGAACCCAAAGACTTTGTTTTCCCTGAAACTGCTCATGTGACATAGGAATAATGCTCGCAGACCTCTAACCGGCATCAGAACTACAACAGCTTCTGATCATCTTTGAACCCACAACAACCCTTGCTCTTTATAGAAGCTGCTCCCCTTCCTCTGTGTGATAAGAATCAGTGACACTGTCTACATCCTGCAGCTTTTACAAAATATCTTGCAGCTTCGTCCAGGGGTGAGGAAAGGTGCAAAACTTTTATCTCATCTTAATCTTGAAACTAGTGCCTATAGTTTGCAATGTTTTTCACCTTTTAGGTTATTTTGAGAAAACAAATAAACCACCAACATTCGCCCCATTTCAAAGTATTGAGGAAAAACGTTTTCAAGCTAGCGCACAAGAACATTCATGTTCAGAACCCACTAGAGCTTATGAGGAAATATTGCCATTTTTCTACTGTGTGGCGTAACGGACATGATACTTCTCAAATTACAGGTAGCCAACAATCAGGATATAGGTGAGACGGTGCTTGCGTAATAAAAACTTCCGAGCCCCCTAACAAGGCATGTTTAGTTGTTAATACTGTTCAGTTTTACAGTCCTCCACTCACTGCCCTACAAAACAATGGGCCTGATTTAGACTTTGGTGGACGGGTTACTCCGTGACAAACGTGACGGATATCCCGTCCGCCATATTACGATTCCCATAGGATATAATTGAATCATAATCCGCCAAAATCTAAATCAGGCCCAATGTCTCTAGATGGAATAGAACAAGCAAAATCTGAAATGATGAGATGATTTAAATCTGAGAATCCCTCTCCAAGTCTCCTTTAATACATAAGTGGGATGGCTCTCTCCCAGCGTAATTTTGTAACCCCTGCAGTCATGAAGGAACGAGCGGTTTACCACTGCTCTTCCCGCTTTATCTGGGTTAAGCTGAAAGCCCTGTGGAGATAACGTCCACAAATCCCTCAGCGGGCGCCCTTTCCAAAGGCAAGCTACTCCTTTAATTAAGTAGATGTTTTCAACATAAAGCCTTTTTTTTTTTTTAAGCAATTACCCTCTGCACCGCTATTAATTTTCGTGCTCTAAATAAGTCGTTCTCAGCAAAATGTTCTTAAAAAGGCATGCATAGCTCGATTGCCGCTCAGTCTTCCACAACCTAGGGAAAAAGTTCTAGAAGTAAGTATCCGACATGATCTTGTTGAGATGTACTTGCGGTTTTTTGTACACTGACCTCCAAAATGTTCGTGTGACCACCTTTTCCTGCCCACTGTTCAAAAAACAGAGTCTCATTGAGTCTGTGTATGTAAAATAAATAGAAAGGTGGGCTCGTTTAACAAATGCACTAATCCACCAAAAAACAGCCACAATGCAATTCTCATTGAGGATGGGGGGACTGACACACAAACATGCCTTTAATATGAGCAAAGCACACACAACCAGAATGCAATTGAATGAACATTGGAAACAAGGGTTAGAACAAAACAAGGCAGCAGCCACACACACACACACATACACACACACACCACCCTTCAAATCACAGATACCAGCAACAACAAATGCTACCACATGGTGGACTCATACCATGCAGTGTTGCTGCATCTAAAACACATGAAGGGAAACCCCACAATACCCCTCACCCCAGGGCTTGAAACTAGAGGTGGGTGAAATATTCTGATCTACTCACGGAATTGGCAGAATTTTGGCCACTCTGTGTTACTCTTTAGTGTGGAGGTCTAGCCAAATTAATCGCCATAGCTAAATTTTTCTTCTATGAGATTCCAAAATATGCGAGCTGGCAAGTGCAAGATTTGGCATTCTCTAGTGTGATTTTATAAAGTGTTCATTCGCCGGTGTTCGAGGGTGGTCAGAGAGCTGCTGCCGTGCAAGTACATTTTCTACTCGAGTGCCAGCAAAATCCACTCAAATGGCTGCGCTCTCTTGCATTGTGCTGTTTGCGGTGATTTTCAGCACTGCTTGTGCTACCAGTGCTAAACTGCAGAGCAAACGGCACAAGCTGCATAATCTTTGCCCCTTGGAGAAATTCCACTTAATCTCGCTCCATTTTTCTATAACTGGAAGTCCATGGAGTGAAACTTCACAAGGTCCGACCACCCCTACTTGGAACAGCGGGCACAACAATAAATGACACACCAGAGATGACTGGGACTGTGGCCATTTGGGCGCAGCACAGTTTCATACAGTAAGCTCGACCAGGGCATTAACACATCATCGAAGGCAAACATTTTATATATTGTAATAAACAAGCATGATAATTCTTGCTATACATTGAAAGTCTAAGCCGTTGAAAATCACCCTTTTCGATAATTAAAATTCCTATTTCCACCCACTGTGGGGGCAGGTGCATACCAACGACAATTCACATCCCTGACATGGGCCAGGTGCATCATACCTACAAGAACTCTTTATAGGAACACTGAAGCGCTTAAAATGTTCTGCATGATATGTGACATAATTCTGAATATCAGCATAAAAAGACAGAGGCCAGGGGTACACATACTGGACCGTCCTGCCAGGTGCATCCGTGACGGACTAGCCGGCCACTGCCCATAGATATTAGACCACTGCCAACTCAGGTAGAGCTAGAAGGCCCAGGGCCCCACACAGGTCAGTCTCCCTTCACACAGCTCCGTAGTTGCCAAATCATATTCTTAACTAGAGGATGACAAGAAAAGTCAGTAAAGACCATTAAGGTTTTAGAGTTTTTACCCCCAGAGCACTTATTGGGGAAATGGGTGGGTGGATGTCCCGTGGTGAGCCAAGAGCACTTAACAAAGAGGAAGGTCCCCCGTGTTCCTGGGTGTTTAAACCCTTCCCTGGTTGTGCAAGCGATGATGCTATGGTTTATGCCTGGGGGTGCTTCGATCCCCCCTCCACCAGAGTACAAGACTGCAGCTGGAGCAGCAACCAAGGGCCACAGGTAGACCTTTCCCGCTTCAGGGGAGATAGAGACAGCATGCAAGGGCACTTCCACCCACTGTGCCCCTTTTCTAGCTGCAGGTGGCGCCATGCCAGGAACGTTCATGCACCATGCAGATACTGAGAACCCGCAGGGCGAGCTCTAAACCACATTGTGCTCATGCAGGATAACAGGGACACAACATGAAACTTTAACAACATGAACCTCGCTACAAAGCAAGGGAGCAGTGCGAGCAAATGAGGGTCAATGAGTAGTGCGGAGGGAGAGGGAGCGGAGGGTGTTGGGTGGCAGGGATACAGCAGCCATGGCCACGGTGCACACCACGAAATGTCGGTAATTGGAGGGGCTCACTGGTGGGTGGGAGAAGAGAGAGGTGTGGGAAAGGGGTGATAACTCTTCTGGGGTGATACAGAAACCACACAGCTACACTGTAACTAGGGGTGGGTGAGCCACTGAAAAATGTGTTGGCCTGCTCACTTCTAACTCTGACAAAGATTTACAGACAGTACTTTAAATGGGCAGGTACTGTCCATAGAGGTGGGCGAACCAACAAATTAAGAGGAAGAGCCGAGCCAAGGGTCTGGCTTGGATCTTAGATAGGGGTGGGTGGAGCTCTTGGAGTTCTACGCCGTGGAATTCCTTGAAGTTGGCTAAAAACTCAGTTGAATTCCGTGGAGTTCCGCATGCGGCGGAGGGCCACCTGTCCGACCACCCTGAATGCGCCTGATCTCGGAAGAGCTAAGCAGGGTTGTGCAACCCGACCCTGCTTTGCGCTTCTGAGATCAGGTCAATGGTATGCTGTAGGCAGCGAAAGCTGTAGTTTCAAGCCACTTGTTCTGACACAGCCCACCAGCCTACAGCCTGCTGCCCTCACAACAGCACACTCCCCTTCACCAACTGCCCTCCTTCAAAAACTTGCTAGGGGGGGACCAAGCACACCTCTTTTTTTGCACCAGCCTTGCAATTGCTTCATCTGCACTTACACACGGCCTCAGACAGCCCTTTCTTTAGGGCCCAGCACTAGCAGCAGCAAATCAGCTCACCACCAGCAGCCTGGTATTTTCACAAAGTGCCTAGATTTGCTTGCCACCGGGCTCTAAGGCACTCTCTCAGGCCGCACACATCTCCATGTGGTGGGGGCTGTTGGACTACCTACCACAAGCAGCTGATGCTCCTCGGGTATCCCGCTCTCCCTGTTTGCCTCAGCACCATACCCCATAACACGACTTTTTTTCCTAGGGACTCTGGGTAGACAGGATTTTTTCAAGTGGAGCTCTGACTGCAAGTTCCATGTTTTTTCAAGGCACCGACCCCCCCTCATATGCAAATACTGTCCATGCCCCGTGTGCACATAGAAGAGAAAGCAAATTGAGGGTCCTGCCTGGGTCCAGGACTCCAGGACTCCGGGGTGCCCCTTGCAAGTGGCCTGGCTCTCTGCCTCCTTCTGCCTCCTGCTCCCGGGCTGCTGATGACAGTGGAAGGAGGGAGGCCTGGATCCAGAGCTGGCGACAGTGCAGCCCCTCAGCAGCAGTTCAGGCAGAGTGCGCACTGCAGCCATGTATGGGCCACACAGCGCAAGAGCAGACTGTCTGCGCTTGCGCTGTGTGGCCCATTACTGGGCAGCAGCGCGCACGCGGTGAGCTGCGCTCCGCTGCTGGGGCTAGCGGAGGTTTTGGCCGAACTCCGTGGTCCGCTTGGTGCCAAAAACTCTGTTAACTCTGCCAGTGGAGCGGAGCTCAGCGCTCACCGCTAATTTTAGAGCCCGTGCACATGCTGAGCCCTGAAAATATTTTCTGTGTAAATCATACAACAAACATCGAGTAAAATATGATAAAGTTTCTTCAAAATTCAAAAAAGTGTATTCCTTTAACATGTGGAAGCTCTGACATTGATAGGACACACTATAGCACTGCACTGAAAAGCACTTCTTAAAAGTGATAGTTTTGTACAATTGGAAGTCTGAACTCACATATTTAAAAGTGCCTTCATGCATGATAATGAAGAAAATAGAGTTTTGGTGAAATAAAATGTTTGCCTAAGATCACACAGTTTATGTGGGGAAGGTGCAATTTATCCACGTTTTTTGGTTTCACTTTGTACATATCAGCAGGAAATGCATTCCTAATGTTAAGGTTTTGTTTTTACCTCTTCATTTTTCTTCAGTTTTGAAAATGTTTGTGCAGTTTTTCAAATACAGTGCAAACTGGCCGAGCGCTTTACATGAGCAACAGTTATATTGCACAAGGTCACATGCATTGTTTACAGACATGGTGATTTGCCCAGAATTACAGGATGTTGAGCTGACGCCATGACTCAAACTTGGATCCCCAGTTCCACAGGCAGTTCTGACCGTAATGACAGATCCTTGGTAGGAGGGACACGAAAGCTCAGCTTGTTACGGGCTCGAGAATCCAGCAAGACCTCAAGCTGAGCCAGAGGCAGGCTTCAGGCTCGAGCCCGGCTCGGCCACCTCTTACTGTCCAGTACTGAGTACCTGCACTTCTTACATTTGAAAGGGAGAATACATGCACTTCCCAGCACCGCTGCAGTACATTTCATGGGAGAGTACCGGCCAGTGCTTTAAGTGGGCAGGTACTCGTCGGTACCGAGAAGCTGCAGTTTTTTAAGTTGAAAGGGAGAGTACCTGCACTTCTCAGCACTTGTGCAATATGTTTAATGGGAAAGTACCGGCACTTGTCAGGCGCAAGCAGGCACTCTAAATATTGAGTACCTCTGCTTCTACAGTTCCTTTTAAAGCTGTGTTACAGGCACTTCAAAGGAGCAATCATGTACTTCAAATAGTGAGTGCCTGCGCTTCTGTATTTCCATTTAAAGCACTGCTTGCGGAACTGGAGACGGCGTGCAGCCTGGTAGAGACGTGGGCATGGCTGGTACTCACCAGCAGAGTCCCTCAAAGCTGTGGAAATAAAGGTGAAAGGCTCATAACCAGTGCTCAATTTGTGTTTGTTTCCGGTGCGCAGCTCCTGCACTTACTTTTGAGGGCCGGCACGTATTTTTCTGCCACAAACAATTACTGCGAGCAAAAGACGCATACGGGAAAGATGGAGGAAGAGAAAAAACGAAAAAGCATCACAATAGGAGAAACAAGAGTGACTAAAGGGGCAAGGAGTGTCTTTAAATGGATTAAAGAGGCCCGAGATGGCTTCAGGATTACGCTGCCTCGTATTCCATGTTCCACATTTAATTCCAGCAGCCTCGTGTTTAAGAGAGGGCTTTGGGCACCGGCACGTTTTTATTTACAAATTAAGCACTGCTCATAACACAGTGCTAATCTGTGAAGTGCTACCCTAGTTCTTCCATCAGGGAGGCAGCTGGACATCCCTTACCGAGCAGCTTCAAAGGCCGCCTGTAATAACATGCAGGCCGCGTGGACTGCGTTTTGTTTTGCTGACTGCCATGCGGCACAGTTTAGCTTTAACACAAGACCCCGATGCACCGTGCAATCCTTCCCGGATCTGATAGCGCGCGGGAACAAGCCCAGGCCCTTGCATGTTGTGCTCCCGCGCGCCCGGCTCCCGCCCACTCCCGGCGTCAGAGCGGCGGCCGCGCACGTGCACCCACGTGCCGGGTCAGGCTCCGTAAATGTTTCTGACATTTATAGTCTCTCTCCCGCCTCTGTTTTCATCTAAACTCTGTTTTCCTCTGACTTAGGACTGACAGCGGTGAACACTGAATCATTCCGTTTATTGCATGGAAAGGGCACTGTGCAGGGAATGACATTTTATCCACAAGGGACCATGTGCGGAGGTCTCATCCGCATTCCTCTCTGTGGGCTCGTGGTGCGGGGACCAGGGGGTCATCCGCCAAACAGCGCCGTTCACCCCATCCTTCCATTCATGAGGTCGCACCAGCAAAATAAAGGCACATATTTGTCAAACCACACAAATGACAGAAATAAATAAGCTGTATTATATTAGTTGTGTGGTAAAATGATCTCATAAACTGCTCTAGTTTGGCACCAAAGCAAAAAAGACACCTTTTTGGCCGAACTGCAATGATAATGGAGATGGGGCTGGAGGGGCCAAGATTTTTGTCCAATCGACAGAAATGTAAATGGGTAATACTTGGAAAAATATTTCCCGTACCCTTAAGGATGCAATCATTTATTTTGCCACTTATGATGCCCTGTAGGTTAATTTTTTCTCTTGGAAGTTGTGTGAAAATGTTCTTGTAGTTTTGATGGCCTTATGCTAAGCGTGCACTTTATAGGTGGTGATCTCCAAAGGGGTAACACCGTTGCAGAAGGATCTAGGGGCAGATTTACCAGAAGGTGGCGCATCAGCACTGATGCGCTTCTTTTCTTTCGTCGCCCCTGCCCCACCTGACACCATGGGTGCGCCATAATTATAATACAGCGCACCATGGCGCACGTTAGACCAATAGCGTCAAAATTCTTGACGCTATTGTGGCGCTTTGCTCCACTAGCGTCAAAAAAGAGACAAGAAACCCTTCACTCAAGGACCTTGTGTACCTCATTGTGCACATGTATGTGGTATTTGTATAGAACGTACCTAGACAAAAAAAAACAGCAGAATGCCGTTCATTGGCAAAGCAGATAGGTCTGCCTGAAAAAGTAAATGCCACACAACAGTGTAACGTACAAAACCTGTCCTAATAAAAGCATATCCAGACATGTATTACTATAGTGCAAAGGTCACTTCCTATGCTGTTACCTCAGTACAGTGGCGTTGGCATTAAATAAACACACTTTACTGCCTCTTGCGTTGCCTATGACAATGACTTTATGGAGGAATACAACTTTCCAAAGAGGTGCAGACGTCTTCAATTTAAGTTTACCTTACTGCACACATTTAATCTCTAGCATCATAGTTTTGCTTAAATACCTTTATTCCTTAGCTAAATATTTGAAAAATGGCCATGTCAAAAACCGCATGTGCAGAGGCGCCAAGTGTAATACGCTGTTTATTACCGTATTTGAGTGAAGCGAAGTGTATCTTGTAAAGATGATGGCGCTGTCAATAATCTGTGGCCGTCCTAAAGTTTTAATGAATATTTTTTGTATATGAAATAATAAAGATGAGAAGATATCAGTGATTCTCTTCCTTTCATTGTTTGTAGATGACCGATACCTTGCTGGCATAGAGGAAGGATGCAGGAAGGATGTTCTCATTCTCTAGAAGGCACTTTTGAACATCTGGTTGACCTACAATCAGAGGTAGATGTTGGAGTCCATGATCCAGGGCCGGCTTTAGGGCGGTGCGAGTGGCGCGGCCGCACCGGGTGCTGACTTGGATGTGGGGGCGCTGACCTCAGGAGGGGGCGCTGTGTTTAGCAATAACTTACAAACTTGCGATTTAAAAGCACTTGCTTAAAAGTTCCTTGTGTGTCCATCCTTCAGGAAACAATTAAAATGTCAAGATACCTCTTGTGATTAATGTTCCTGCTGGGTAGAGAGATGGGAGTTTTGTCTAGCTGCAGCTTTGACTCGCCATAAGGTAGCGCAGCAGGTTAAAGTGCCTGCTGCAAAGAACAGAACTATATGAGGATAGCTGAGTGGACTAGTAAAGCCAGCCTTTACAAGCACTTCAATACAAATGAGTGCCTCTGCGAGGGGGGCTATGGAGAGATCAGAGGCACATTTGCTGGGTGGTAGTGAGGGAATCTGAGGAGGTGGTCATGGGATGCCAAAAAAGACTGTCGCCAGGGTGCCACCAGCACTAAAGCCGGCCCTGCCATGATCATTCTGTAATTTGGCACATTATAGAGAGCACATAGCACCTACATATACAGCATAGTGTGTCATTACTATTGTCCTTTGTCGATGCGCATTATTTTCAGGATGATGCAAGAGATTAATGGGTTCAGTGGACTTAAAATACTACTGTTCAAGTAACAAATGTTTCTCTCTGTAATGACACTTTATTCACTGTTCAGTATTCTTTAGCATAGGGAACCATGGGTGCAGGACTTTGATTCCGTCATTTCCACTATACCATGACCCTTTGTATTCCTTCGACTAAACCTTGCAGATAACCTTTCATAGTGAAATAACCAAAATGCATTAATAAAGGAGAACCTTCCTAAAATTAATACCATCACAGTAGACATTGTCAGGAAACCTCTGGATACACACTCAGCAGAGAAATTGAACATTGCACAGTTTGTAGAAAATCAAACATAAATCTAAAGTTGACAATCTGGCAGGGGAAGGAATCCTCATATGTTTACGTTAAGACCACTGACCACAGAAAATACATAACATATGTGATTGAAATATAGATGTGATGGTGAGAAGAAAAAGTTGTATCTACAACTTTGTCCCAGCTACTTTACTAGCTGAAAATACCTTCACCAGCGCACAATTTTGTTCTCCACACACTATTTTCTCCTGAGAAATGTACTTTCTATCTGCATCATTAAAAGAAGTTCCTCATTAAAGGCCTGTTAATGGTCCTAATATGTTTTTCAGTTCTACTTGTGTTATTTAATTTACTCCTACCCTGCAGACATGTATTATTCATGCAGGTAGTAAATTCTACTGATTTGTGTTTTCTACAAGAGTTCTTCGCACGTATGCTATGAGTATATTTCAGGGGAATGTTTTCTTTTCCTGAGTGGACCTTTAGGAAGAAAGGTGTTCCCTATGTTAAGCCAGAAACTTCCATCTTTGTGTGTTTTATTTCTCTCGGGGGATAGGATAGTGTATATGCATCATCAAGGACTACTACTTCCCTTGTCCACTCGTCAGCAAGTTCCATATTACCTTAGTGCAGTGGTTCCCAACCTGTGGTCCGGGGACCCCTGGGGGTCGGCGAAGCCTTCTTAGGGAGTTTGCGACTGCTTAGAAAATTAAATAATATTCATAGATTTAGTCCACAGCTTTTTGTAATGACTCAGTGGGGGGGGTCCCTGGATACCAATAATGATTCAGTGGGGGTCCCCAGTTTCCAGTAATGATAAAGTGTGGGTTCACAGAAGTCAAAATGTTGGGAACCACTGCCTTAGCAGGCTTCTTCAACTTGCACCTGTGTTTTTTGTCAGAATATCAAATACATATATATATATATATATGTGTGGCAGTAGCCACTCGGTAGTACTGTAGTATATATATGGCAGTAGGCGCTCTCTAGTTATAGTTAGGGTGGCAAGAGATAGGGATTTTTTGGATTTCCCAAAGGGGGATTCCCAAAACATGGTTGAAATCCAATGCATTTTCCATAGACTTTTGTATTTCGCATTAATCGTCAGCTTGATTTTTATGAAATTTGGCAATAGTACATATTAGGGGCACAGATGATTCTGTGGGGATAGTGCAGCTAAGTAGAGTAAATAAATGTTAAGCTACAAGGATTTTTTTTAGTGATATCTGTGGCCACTGTACTACTGTGATACATAGCAATAATAAGGGATTATCTGATTGGATAAGGTGTTTTTTTTCAAAACATGAAGGCAGCCCTGTTGGTTTTTACAGCAGTTTGCCTGTGTTTTGTGACAAACCTTAAGAATAAGTTTAAAAACAGGTTGTGTGTTGCACTTTGAATTTGTATGAATTCACTATAGTAGTGATATGTAGGGAATAATATGTGCAAATGATTATTATATATATATGGTTTTTTTTAAATATGGAGTACCCCTGTACTAGGGCCCAAATTTAAGAAGCGTAATTTTTTTAATAGTGTGGCAAAAACCCTACACCATATTTACTAAGTGGTGCAAACCCTTGTGCCACATTATGCCTGTGCCAGGCATAATGTATGCAAGGGGGGCGTACCCCCATTAGGGGGCATGCAAAACTGGCGCAGTGGAATTTATGAGATTCCACTGCACCATTTGTAATGGCATTTTTAATGCCTGCACAGAGCACCATTTGTTGGTTTGCATGACACTTCTTTACAGCCTCGTAATTCTTTGACAAAAACAAACAAACACAAATAATGGACAGAATGTGGAACCAATCAAATATTCACCCCCAGTCACAGATCTGGGTTTAATCCATCCATTCTTTTGCTCACCATGCCACCACAGTTTGGACCCAGCCATATGCAAATCAGTCTTGACCCTGTTCCCTTTGGGAACAGTCCAGACCGAACTGCCAGGCCAAGTCCTCCCTGGACCAGAAACAAGCATTCTGGGACTGGTTTCAGGGTATCACCCTTCATCAGCCAGGCTACCTTGAATCTGGTGGCATAGCAAGCAGGGGACCCACATCTGGGCATACCTTTCCCACTGTTGTTTTTGTAATTCGATGAGGCACGCCTGGCATCATTTGCGTTCCTCTGTGTGGAGCAGGGATTAAGCACTGATTGAGTCAACTTAATTAGTGCCATCCGCTTCCCCCTACCTGATCAAGGTACTGAATAGAAGGCTTGTGACTGGCAAAAACGTGCCCAGCAGAACAAACAAAATTGAAAAGTTTTATTTTTTAAAGCTTTCTTTTATTTTGCCAAGTCATATTTTCTCACTTTACACTCATGTTTTCTTTTGATTTTGCTCGTGAACGCTCTTCTCAATAGATGACAAGTGTTTCATTATTATGTGTAATTTCTGAAATTATGCTTTAACACATAATTATGCAGTACACCCCAATCCACCCGTATCCAATCTGCCCCACTACAACCCACCCTAATCCCACCCACTTTATCTCACACTAATTTACCCCACCTCACCCCAATCCAACTCACTCCAACTCACCCCACTTCAATCCTCCCAACCCACCCAATCTAATCTACCCACTGCATTCGCTACACTTTAAAAAAAAATACCCCAATCTGCCCACACCAATCCAAAACAATCTGCCCCAATCTAGTCCAAAACAACCTGCCCCACTCCAATCGAAAACAATCTGCCCCAGTCCAAAACAATCAGCCCCACTGCATTCTGCTGCACTGCAACCCACAACAATCTGCTCCACTCCAGTCCAAAACAATCTGCCCCCCTCCAATCTGCCCCACTTTATTTCAAAACAACCTGCTGCACTCCAACCTGCCCCTCTACAATCCCAAACAACCCACCCCAATCCAAAACAATCTGCCCCACTCCGATCAAACCTCACCACACCCCAATCAAACTCACTCCATCCCAATTCATCCCACACAATCCAGCCCACTACAACCCAGTCAACCCCACACAAATCCACTCCACCCCACACCAATCTAATCCAGCCCAGTCCAGTCTACCCCCCTTCAATCCAATGCACCTCACCCCATTCCACCACACCCCAACCCACTCCAATCCAATCCACCCCACTCCCCACTTTATTTCAATCCACCTCACTCCAGTCTGATCCATCTCCACCACAATCCAACCCACCATACTCCAATCCAACCCACCCCACTCTAATCATCCCACCAACCCCAGTCATCCCACCCCACTCCAATTCAAGACACCCTACTCCAATCCAACCCACCCCACTTCAGTCTAATCCACCCCACTCCAATCAAATCCACTACTACCCAATGCACCTCACTCCAATCCAATCCACACCCCTCCAAAACAATCCACTTTAATCTACCCCACTCAGTCCAATCCAGTTCACATTAATTCACCCTACTCCAGTAGAATCCACCGAATCCAAATCACCTTAATCTACCCCACTTCAATCCAGTACACCCTCTCCAATTAATCCACCCTACACCTATCCAATTCACCCAATCCTAATCCAATCTACCCCACTCCAGTCCAATCCACCCCACCCCAATCCAATCCAATCCACCCTTCTCCAATCACAATCCACCCCACTTCAGGCCAATCCACTCCAATCCACCGGAACCGAATCCACCCCACCCCAATCCAGTCCAATCCAATCCATCCCTATCCAATCCACCCCAATCCAATCCACCATACATAATCCAATCCGTCCCACAACACCCAAATCCACCCCACTCAATCAAATCCACCCCTCTCAGTCCAGCCCACCTCACTCCAGTCCACTCCACCCCACCCCACTCCACTCCACCCCAATCCAATACACTCCAATCTAATACACCCCACTCCAGTCCATCCAACTGCAGTCCAATTCAAAGCACACCAATCCTATCCACCTCACCTCATGCAATCCACCCCAGTCCAGTCCAATCCACCCCACTCCACCCTAGTTCAATCCACCAACCCCATTTTAATCCACTCCACCCATCTCCAAGCCACCCCACTCCATTCCAGTCTACCCCGCTCCACCCAATCCACCACACACCATCCCAATTCGGTCCACCACACCACACTCCAATCCAATCCATTCCAATCCATCCAGCCTACCTTACTCAAATCCACCCGAATCCAATACAATCCACTCCAATCCACCCCACTACAGTCCACCCCATCCCAATCCAAACCACTCCATCCCAGTTCATTACCCCACTCCAATTCACCGCAGTCCAATCCAACACAACCCACTCCAATTCACCCCCCTCCAATTCACTCCACCTACACCAGTCCACCCACTCACTCCAATCCACCACTCTCTACTCCAGTCCACCCTCTGAATCCCAATCAAATCCAATCCACCCCATCCCACCCCATCCCATCCCACTTCAGTCCGCCCCACTCAAATTCATCCAGCCCACCCAATCCAATCCAGCCCACCCCCTCTAACCATTCCATCCACTCCAATGCAATCCACCCCACTTCAAACCCAATTCAATCCACCCAACTCCAATTTAATCCACCCCGTCAGTCCAGTCTAATTCACCCCATTCCATTCCAATCCACCCCACCCCATCACTCCAATCAAAACTAGCCACCGAATCCAATCTAATCCACCCCAATCTCATCCACCTCACCCCATTTCAATCCACCCCACTCCAATCCAATCCACCCCACACCAATCCAATCCACCCCAGTCCAGCCCAGTCCAATCTACCCCACTCCAATCCAATACCCCTCACCCCAATCCACTCCAGTCCAATCCACCCCACTCCAGTCTGATCCACCCTACTCCAATCCAATCCACCCTACTCCATCCCAACCCACCCCACTTTAATAATAACACCCACTCCAGCCACCCCATCACACTCCAGTCCAATCCACCCCACTCCAATCAAGTCCACCACTACCCAATCCACCTCACTCCAGTCCAATCTACCCCACTCCAATACAATCCACTTTAATCCACCCCACTCAGTCCAATCCAGTCCACATTAATTCACCCTACTCCAGTCATATCAACCCCACTCCAAACTACCGTAATGTACCCCACTTCAGTCCAGCCCACCTCACTCCAGTCAATCCACACTACACCAATCCAATCCACCCACCCAAATCCAATCAACCCCACTCCAATCCAATCCACCCTAATCCAATATAGTGCATCCCACTCCAGGCCAATCCACCATAATCCACTCTACTCCAATTCACCTCAATCAATCCACCCCACCCCAATCCAATCCACCTCAATCCAGTCCACCCCATCTAATTCACCCCAATCCACCACACTCAGTCCAATCCACCCCACCACACCCTAATCCGCCCCACTCAATCCGATCCACGGCACTCAATCCAATCCACCTCACCCCACTCCACTCCAATCCAATACACTCCAGTACATCCCACTCCAGTCCATCCCACTGCAGGCCAATTCACCCTACGCCAATCTAATCCACCTCACCTCAGTGCAATCCATCCCAGTTCAATCTATCCCAGTCCAGTCCAGTCCAATCCACCCCACCCCACCCAATCCAGTCCACCTCACCCAATTTCAATCCACTGCTCCCCACTCCAAACCATCCTGCTGTACTCCAAGCCACCCTACTTTACCCCAATCCACCACACCTCATCCCAGTTCAGTCCACCACACTTCAATCCAATCCTTGTAGCCTACCCCAATCCACTCCATTCTAATACAATCCACTCCAATCCACCCCAGCCCACTCCAATCCAACCCCACCCCCATCCCAGTTCTGTTCCCCCACTTCAATCCAAACCATCCACCCCACAAAATTCCAATCCACCCCACCTACATTTAATTTGCTGCACTCAAATTCACTCTAATCCACCCTAATCCAATCTACAGCCATCCAGTCCAACGCACGCCACCCCAATCCACCCAACCCTACCGTACCCAACTCCAAGCCAATCCACCTCTCTCTAACCCACCCCACCCCACTCCAGTCCATCCACTCACCCCAATCCAATCCAACCTACCTCACTCCAATCCATACAGCCCACCGCAGTCTAATCAAGCCCACCCCACTCCATTCCAATCCACCCCACACCAATACATTCCACCTCACTCCAGTCTAATCCACCCCAATCCACTCCAGTCTAATCCATCCCACTCCAGTCCAATCTAATCCACCCCACTCCAGTCCAATCTAATCCACTGAGCCCATTAATTCTAATCCACCACACCCCTATCACTCCAATCCAAACCACCCAAACAATCCGATCTAATCCGCCCCACTCAAACCACCCAGTTCCATCCACCTCACCCCATTTCAATCCACCCCATTCCAATCCACCCCACAGCTATCCACCCCACTCTACTCAGTCCACCCCACTCTACCCTAATCCAATCCACCCCACTACCTCAATCCACTCCATCTCACTTCACCCTATTCCACCCCACTCCTCTCCACTCTACGACACTCTCTGCCACTGAACCCTACTCCCCTCTACTCAACTCTCTGACACTCTAATGCTCCTACTCCACTCTATGGCAGTCAAACAAATCCACTCTACGGTACTCTACTCCCCCACTGCACTATGACACTCCATGCCTCTAACTTTTAGCCATGCTGAACAGGAGCCACACTGGAGTACAATATAGCAAAACACATTGCCAAAGTCAATATCTCTTGTATAGGCAAGACGTATTGGCTTCGCCAATGCTTGTTTCATTATGATGGTATATTTCACCTTCTGTTAGCATCTATTCTTACTAAAGCTTAAGTCCTTCGAGGCTTGTTTTAGGCAGGCCTTTTCGATGGATGGCAGGGAGAGCAAGTACTAGCCTTTGATCATTGAAATTCCTATAGAATAGAGACTTAGCTTTCTTGTCCATAAAGATTTCCTTTCTCATATAATCCCTTAAGGTGTCCCTTTCACTCTTCTCGAGGTTAACATCCCATCGGACAATCCTGCCAAGCCTTGAGTGTAGGCGCTTTTCAATTCCTAATTCCAGCCTCAATGCTGGCACAGATACTGCAGTATTATAGTCAGTCAAGCTTCTGAAGACCTGCCCCTTTATTCTATTCAAAAAGGCCCATCTAGCAACGTCTGCCAACTCCATTGCATATAGTAAGGTAGCTGGACTCTTTGCCGTAGACGGCTAAAAGATGAGAAAAATGTCTCCTACCCGTGCCCTATATATTGCCCCTAAATTCTTAGTCTGGGACTGAGCTTTACATGTGTTATTTAAAATCTGGTCACAGTCGTTTAGGTTGCTGCACATTATCTTTCCCAAAAACATAAAAGTTTTTACCAATTCTAATTTTTGCAAACCTAAGCACCGGGGAAATTGTCATATTTAAGTTGTTTCTTACCATGAAAGCGGAGTATATTACTTTTAGAAGCATTGATTTTTGAGTAGTGTGTCAGCATAATTTTGCAGTGCTGCCATTCGGGTATTTAGGCCCTTAGGGATACTGTCTAAAATCACTATATCATCTGCGTAGAGGAGGCAAGAGATTGACCACCCCCCAGTGCTTGGTGGAAACCCCACAGATGGTTAGATGGTGGCCAGCAGGTCCAAAATATATAGAGAAAAGAGCAGCGGGGAAAGGAGACAACCTTGTTTCAAGCTGTTGTGCGTTGGTATTACCCTGGAGAGACCTCGATCACCCCCAACAGAACCTTACACCATGCGTAGGAATGGAGGGCAATAATTAAGTGTAATAAGATTCCAGGCATACCCAAGTATTTTCCACAGCATAGATCAATCAACTTTATCAAAAGCTGTTGAAAAGTCTATAAATGTGGCATATATCAGACAGCCTACAGGACCCACATACTTCTCATTAATTAGTTGAAGAGCAGCTATGTTATAGAAGGTCCCATAGTTTTTCCTAAAACCTGTCTGCTCCAATGGTATGTGTTTGTTTTCCTCCAGCCAGGAGTTTAGCTGTTCTAACACACACATTTAGCAAAAACATTACCCACTGCATCCAGAAAAGCAATCTGACGGTAGTTTACAAGAGTGTTATGGTCTCCCTTTTGATAAATGGGGTTGATAATGCTACCAGTCCAGGAAGTGGGGGCTGTCCTGTTCGCATTGCAGAATTTAAAAACTAGGCACAATAATCTGGCCCAAAGGGTAGGTTCCTGTTTTACTACAGAAATTGGGACTTCATCTAGGCCCATACCCGCAGAGTATTGCATTCCAATAATAGCAGACTCAATCTCCTTTATGGTAGGTGGAATAATGGGAGATGTATTGGGTTCAAGAACAAGGAGCCTCTCTTTTCCACCATTTGCTGCATATACCATGGAGATGAAATTAACCCAACTGCCTTCTCCAATGTGAGAAAGAGTGGGCCTACCCTTGTACCACAAACTTCTGTCACTATTTCCCAGAAGTTCCTCATACGATTCCTATAGACCCCCTCTCTTAACTCCACCCAAGAACCAGCGGCAAACTGCTTTCTTAAAACTCTTTTTATGCGCCTTCTCCTCCTTTTTAAGAGAGATATGACTATGCCTCTCTTTAGAGAACAAAGTAAATTGTTTCCTAACCAGTCTATTTATTTCCTTATTCAGTTGCAGGACTAAAAGGGGAGCAGGCTTTATCTGGCCTTAGGCGGTCTCTGGATAACATTTCTTAAACTCTGATTCATAAACTGATAATAGGACTGCAAAATATCGTCCTTCCAACAATCCAGGTCTGTAACCACCTTTTCTGATCTACCCTTTGAGATGGGTATCATTTTCAGGTCCTACTGAGTTTTGTTTGTTTTTTTCTCAAATTTTGCAGAAGCCCTCTCAAATTTTGAGGAGCCAACAGGGTTTGGGTACACCTCTAGGGTGAAGACAAAAAGGCGGTGGTCACTGTGAATGGAATCAAATATATATAAGTCACTTAACAGATGGCAAGAGTCATACCCGCTAATAAGGGAGTCCAAATGGCCTCACTCAATGGAGATTTATGGGTATATTGTGGAGGGGAATCAGAGGGAAATCTCCTGTTAGCTATTAGGCAGTCACTGCTTCTCAATTGATCAAGAAGAATCTTCCATCTCCTATCAGTTCTTATTTTAGTAGGAAAAGATATAGGGGGAATGTGCAAAATGCCCTCTTTTTCTACTTTTTGAAATAAATTAAGGGCATGATTGGAGATTTTGCAGTTTAGGACTCCAACCAGAATTACATGGAGGCCATTCTCCTTGCGTTAAGTGTTTTAATATAGGAGAAGGCTTTATATACAAGAATAATTAAAGAAGCATCAGGCAGAATATAAGCATTCATCAATAAAATAGGAGCTGACGTGGTCCCCCATCCATTGGGGAACAATGTTATCACTAGAAAAAGCTTAGACAAGTCATTAAAACTCACATAATTCCAATTGATCCTCTTAGTAAGAAGGATACCTAACCCCCCTTTTGCATGGCCTTTCTTAGATGGAGCAGAAAAAATCATCGCACTCCAACTCACTTAAACACCAGGTCTCCTGGAGGCGGATTATAGCAGCATTTAGATCCCTCAGAAGATACATCTTCTCTTTCTTTTTCATTATTCCTGCCACATTCCAGGAGACCACTTGTAATGCAATGCTAGTTGTATTGTATTGTGGATGGGGGTCCACGTGCATGATTTAAAGTACTTGCTACCCAGTTTTGAATTTGATAATTTACACAATCAGTGTAGGCATTAGCAGGATTCCCATATGTCACCCTTCTCCCATGAGTTTCTATATGAACTTGCAACTCAGATCTACCCCTGATCCTCCCTTAGAATAGCAGAGTTGCTCATTCCCGTCAAGATTATACAATAAATCTGACCCCTATCTTGGCATTTAACTTCCTCATGGACAGGGAACACATCAATACATTGGAGGAATTTGCTTTTTTGAAGCACCATTTTTACAAAAAATATTGAGTGGAACTTTACCCTTGTTTTTATTCCTGGCCCAGTATTTGACTAGGACACCAGTGAGATATCACTACTTTGAATTAAATTAAAGTTCTTAATATCTGCAAAAGAAATAAGTAAAGCTGCGTGATTCAAGATCAAATCAACATCAAAAAGGGGTACAAAATCTAACATATGACTTTCAAATGGGGCTTGGAAAGTGGATTGGGCTTCCTAGTCAGATGGTATCAAAGATACCTTTGCATTACAAGGTCGACAAATGGTGCCGCCGCCGGGTTACCGGCTGATGAATAGGCGGTAGACCAAGAGGAGGGATGCATAGCCACTGTGTCAAGATCGTTACCTGCTGTACAAGTGCGAATAATAGGAAACAAAGGGTTCAGACTGAGTTTTTCCTGCTGAACCTCTTCAGAGGGTACCTTGGACCTTTGTTTAGTCTTCTCCTCTGCTTGAAAGTGGAGTTTTTTGGGAACCTGTTTGCGAAATTCGCCAATTGATTCTTTTCTTCCCACTCTGTTTTTTGTTTTGTTTTGCCTTTGCGTTTGAGCTTTGTATTCTCTACTGGGACTCTGACCGAAATTTGTACTTAAGGATGGGGAAGACTTTGGAGTCAAGATTTAAAGATGTTTCAATTGATCCAGAAGTCACAGAGTCCACAGTACAGGGGTCAAAGAGGTATCTTAGCGCAAGTATAGGGCTCTCCATCCTAGAATGTGTTTTAGCAAAGGCCCACTAGAGTCTTGACAAAGCGAGCAAAAATCAAGACTGACAACTTGAGGGGCAGGGACAGTGATCCCAACATCTTAATCCGCCCTAAGGGATATCTTTTGGCAGGGGCTTTTGCTTTGCCTTGATTTACACTTTCCCGCTCTTCTTTGGAACTGGTTAGTGCCCTCAGGTTCATAGTGACCGTGTCCTGAATAGAGTCCGAACCCATCACAAATGTTTCTAACAGTGCTAAAATAGATAGATAAAATTCTCTCTATACAAAGTATTGAGTCTGAGACTTCCATCTATTGGCCTAGAAGGTTACATGATAGATTACCCATTATTTCCAAATCAAGCATCACCGATATTTGGGACAGTACAATAGATTCATCTGAGGGTGTACTGCGGAAGAGTTGCAAGCCGGCTGGATGGACCCAGAATCCTCTGTGAGAAGATTATCAGCATTTTGCCCTGGTAGGGCACCCAGAATTGTATTGAACCCTTCTTGAGTTGATTTTTATATTCCCCAGAGCAACAGGATCTGATTCTTGCCCAGTGCTTAATTTGTAAATAAAGAGGTGCCGGTGCTCAAAGCCCTTCTCTTAAACACGAGGCTGCTGTAATTAAATCTGCCAGCAATGAATACTGAGGCAACGTAATCCTGAAACCATCTCGGGCCTCCTCAATCCATTTACGGCCACCCCTGCCCCTTCAACTCATCCTGCAACTTTCTACTTTCTCCCTTTATGACGCTTTTTAGTTTTTCCTTCTTCCGTCTTTCCCATATGTGTCTTTTGCTCACAGCAAATGCTTGAGGCAGAAGAATAAGCCCCGGCCCTCACAAATAAGTGCCGGTGCTCAGCACCGGAAACAACAGGCACAAATTAAGCACTGTTCTTGCCCTTTAACACATTAATATTAGTCAATCTATTCCTCAGGAGGTTAGATTTAGTTTTAATACAGGTCTTCAACATGATCAAACGCAGTTTCCATGTGGTCATTTTTTATACTTCTACCCAGTCGCGGCTTGTGGGAATTCCTGGGGGCAGGGCAGGGTGGCCTGTGGGGGGAGGGGGATGGACTAATACTTTTAAATGTATTAAAATAAAATTTTACAAAAACTTACCTCCTCCGCACCACGCCACGCCACTCCTCTCTACCGCATCGTCGCTGCAGGCACAGGCTCCCAGCCAGCCCTGCGCCAATCCTGACACTGCTCAAAGCAGTGTCAGGATTGGCTTGGAGCACCCTGGCTGGGCGCTCCCAGGCAGACTGGGAGCCTGTGCAGGCTCTCTCCAGCCCAGCAACATAGTGCACGTCACCCCTGTGGCCCGCCCCTTTCAAAGAAAAGGATAATAAACAAAGTTTATTACCCTTTTCTTTGAAAGGTTTTGCAGCCGCAACGCTCACCCGCCCATATGGAGGAGCCGCCCCAGCTTCTACCCCAGAAACTAAGGGCTAGGTGGGGGAAAGTCAGTCCCAATCTGTAAAGCCCCCCACTTGGGAAGAAAGAAGGCAAGAGCAGGGGGGGTGCAGGGCTGCAAACAGCACCAAGACTCCGCTGCCCACGCGCTCACCCCCTAGCATAAACCTCCCTCACAGAGGGCTCACGCTGAATAAAGCTCTCTCCTCACCTCCTTTCATGCTTGTCAGTGATCCTCACCGCCACAATCCAAGAGGGCTCCAATTATTATGTGCAGGCAGGAGCAAGCCAGGGCAACCAGTCAAGCCAGATAATAAAGTGTTGCAGTAGCTCCTGCTATCATTACTGGGAGCGAGTTAAAGCGAATGTTGAGTGTGTGACACAGGGGGCAAAGACCAGGCGGTGAGGAGCTGGGGTGGTTCAACCCATTTAACCTGTCCCACGTCACACTCCACGCTCTACCACGCTCAACTGCAATCCCTGCATATGGGGAGGACTTCCGCCGCTCCTATGTGCACCAGTGTGCTCCAGCATGCGCTGGTGTTCGGACTCCAGCAGTCAGCTCCTATGTCGCTACCTCGCATCACTCCTCACCGCGCCTACAGCACGTTAGCACGTCAGCTCTCTCACACTTGAAGAGCAGCAAAAAACTTCAAGAAACACTGGATATAGGAAAGTGAAACATGTATGTAGTGGACTACAACACTGTTCACTTAAATACTATTTAACATTATACACTCAGAAACATTTTGATTGGTTATTTGTAGGACTGGGCTAGTAATCTAGCCAAAACTCTACTAAAGAAGCAGATTGAATAACAAATACACTGCATTGTATACTTTCTAAATATTATAGTATACCTGGAGGTATTTCAGTGACATTTGAGGTCATATGACCATGTTAACCAACAGAGTACAGTATTTGAAGAGAAAACCACCATTTATATGTTATGTATTTGGTTATGGCTATTTGTTGAATATATTTGAAAGAGAGACTAACTTTAATCGCACTTCCAAAAACCATGCTGCCAACCGGAAACAAAAACAATATGTTCACCTGATTGTGGAAAAAGTATTTGCTGTCAAAATGTTTTTTTTATTTTAACTATGAATCAGATGAAAACACTAACAGATTTAATTTTAACATATAAATGTTAGGAAAAAAAACAATGAATTGGGTACATTTTTAAAATATATTTGGTGTGTATTGGAGACACATGTCCAGTAGTGAACCATACATTCAGGAAGAAGCTTACTGTACATACACTACCTGGGTCCCATCTGTAAATAATGAAGGATGTTTCCATGAAGTTAATGGGTCAGAAAAAAAGTGAAAAGTATATTGGATCACTCAAAGCAGGATTTTCAAGAGAAACCTTCTAAACATCTTGTTTACCAATGGAATTGAACTTTCACAGGCAAACATCAGACAAAATCTATTGGCAACCTACAAACGCTTATGAATGTTAAAAAAAATATTTGCATGGCAAAATAAAGATTTTGCAAACATTGGAAACTGCCTATTTAGAAATATTACACAGCTACAAGCCCATTCTTTAGGCTGCATTCAAAATGATATGTATAATTCTAATTTTCAAGATATTAAGATGCTTTCTACTCATCATTCAAGAATAACAAAACTTGTACAAACGTCACACTTTGTTAAAGGACCAGAAATACAATTGGAGCAAATAAAGTACACTCTACTTACTTTGTAATCCTGGGAAGGTCCCATCAATTACAAAGTATATACAGTCAAAGTACTTTGGTGGTTAATCTGAAGTTTCAGTGTCTCCAGATATTGTATACTCAGAAAGTACAATGGGTAATCCAATTCTAGACTTTAAACAGTATGATTTGGATATTTTGCAATTTCATGAAACCATTTTTCAAATTTCAAATAAAGTGTGCATTTGCTGTAGATGGACACATTATGCTAAACAAACCAAATCAAATCAAAATCAAATCATTAACATTTATAAAGTGCGCTACACACCCGTGCGGGTCTCAAGGAGCTAGGGGAAAAGGGGGGGTTATCGCTGCTCGAACAGCCAGGTCTTTAGGAGTCTTCGGAAAGCGGAGTGGTCCTGGGTGGTCCTGAGGCTGGTGGGGAGGGAGTTCCAGGTCTTGGCCGCCAGGAAGGAGAAAGATCTCCCACCCGCCGTGGAGCGGCGGATGCGAGGGACAGCAGCGAGTGCGAGGCCAGAGGAGCGGAGGAGGCGGGTGGGGACGTAGAAGCTGAGGCGTCTGTTGAGGTATTCCGGTCCCTTGTCGTGGAGGGCTTTGTGTGCGTGGGTGAGAAGTCGGAAGGTGATCCTTTTGCTGACTGGGAGCCAATGCAGGTGTCTCAGGTGTGCGGAGATGTGGCTGCTGCGGGGTACGTCGAGGATGAGGCGGGCCGAGGCGTTTTGAATGCGTTGCAGGCGATTTTGGAGTTTGGCTGTGGTCCCGGCGTAGAGGGTGTTGCCGTAGTCCAGGCGGCTCGTGACGAGGGCGTGGGTCACGGTTTTTCTGGTGTCAGCGGGGATCCAGCGGAAGATCTTGCGGAGCATGCGGAGGGTGAGGAAGCAGGCGGAGGACACGGCGTTGACTTGCTTGGTCATGGTGAGAAGAGGGTCCAAGATGAAGCCGAGGTTTCGGCCGTGGTCTGTGGGGGTCGGTGCGGTGCCGAGGGCCGTGGGCCACCAGGAGTCGTCCCAGGCGGACGGGGTGTTGCCGAGGATGAGGACTTCCGTTTTTTCCGAGTTCAGCTTTAGGCGGCTGAGCCTCATCCAATCTGCGACGTCCTTCATACCCTCTTGTAGGTTGGTCTTGGCGCTGGCGGGGTCCTTGGTGAGGGAGAGTATAAGTTGGGTGTCGTCGGCGTAGGAGGTGATGATGATGTCGTGCTTGCATACGATGTTGGCGAGGGGGCTCATGTAGACATTGAAGAGTGTCGGGCTGAGTGATGAGCCTTGAGGTACGCCGAAGATGATCTCGGTGGGTTCTGAGCGAAACGGAGGGAGGTAAACTCTTTGGGAGCGGTTTGCGAGGAAGGAGGTGATCCAGTCCAGGGCCTGGCCTTGGATCCCGGTGGAGCGGAAGCGGGTGATTAGGGTGCAGTGACAGACGGTGTCAAAGGCAGCCGAGAGGTCGAGAAGAATGAGGGCGACTGTTTCACCGTTGTCCATCAGGGTTTTGATGTCGTCTGTGACTGAGATGAGGGCGGTTTCAGTGCTGTGGTTGGTTCGGAATCCGGTTTGTGAGGGGTCGAGCAGGTTGTTGTCTTCCAGGAAGGTGGTCAGCTGTTTGTTGACGGTCTTCTCTATTACTTTGGCTGGGAAAGGCAGAAGAGAGATGGGGCGGAAGTTTTTCAGGTCGCTCGGGTCAGCCGTAGGTTTCTTTAGTAGGGCGTTGACTTCGGCGTGTTTCCAGCATTCGGGGAAGGTAGCAGAAGAAAAAGAAGAGTTGATGACGGTCTGGAGGTGCGGGGCGATGATGTCGTCGGCTTTGTTAAAGATGAAGTGCGGGCAGGAGTGGATAGAGTTCATGATGGATTTGGTTTCTTCCGTGTTGATGTGGGTCCAGTTGTTGAGGGTGATGGCCGGGGATGCGGGTTCGGTGGTGTTTGGTTGGGTCTGGTGTCCGAAGCTGTCGTGGAGGTCGCTGATCTTGCGATGGAAGAAAGTGGCGAGGGATTCGCACAAATCCTGTGAAGGCGTGACGGCGTTGGCATTGGCGCTGGGGTTGGAGAACTCATGACGATGCTGAAGAGTTCTCTGTTGTTGTGGCTGTTTTTGTCCAGTCTGTCAGTGAAAAAGTTCCTTTTGGCAGCGCGGATCAGGTGGTGGTGTTCGCGGGTAGCGTTCTTGAGGGCGGTCATGTTGTCAGCGGTGTGGTCCTTGCGCCAGGCTTTCTCAAGGGCGCGACAAGTTTTCTTTGATTCTTTGAGGGTGTCAGAGAACCAGAGAGGTTTTTTGGTGTTGGTCTGTCGATGCGTGCGTTTGAGGGGAGCAAGGTTGTCTGCGCAGTTGGAGATCCAGTTTGTGAGGTTGAGGGCTGCGTCGTTGGGGTCGGTGGTGAGAGTGGGTTGGTTGGCGGCGAGTGCGGAGAAGAGTTGTTCTTCAGGGATCTTGTTCCACTGTCGACGAGGGATGGGTTGAGTGCGGAGGTGGCGGGTCTCGCGTCGGAATGTGAAGTGGACGCAGCTGTGGTCGGTCCAGTGTAGGGCGGAGGTGTGGCTGAAGAAGACGTGTTTGCTGGCGGAGAAGATAGGGTCGAGCGTGTGTCCGGCGATGTGGGTGGCGGTGTTCACCAGTTGTTTGAGGCCGAGGTTGGCGAGGTTGGCGAGCAGGGTGGTGGTGTTGGGGTCGTTGTTTTGTTCCAGATGGAAGTTGAGGTCGACTAGGAGGATGTAGTCCGGTGACTACAACCAAATATATTAATTTACTAGAAAAAACTAAAAAAGAAGACAGAGTAGTTTGGAGGAAACTTTCCATATATATTATTGTGAATCGGTAAAATGGCTGCTACAGGGGCGGGGCTAAGCCTGCGACAACGCGGTTTGGTGTGCTGAGGTAAAAATGAACTCTTATTTTGATGCATTTCTGGAGTCAGCGGGGCCGGCAGAGCCTGAACTACACCTCCCAGCTTTCCTTATGCCTGGAGCGGCATGGGACACACCTGGGCGAAGACGAAGAGTGGGCCCATCCTCAGCCAATCGATGCTGGCCTGGGCCTGCTCTTTTGGCCCTAGTGTTTTTGCTTTAGGATTTATCGATTTTATCCACATTATTTCTCTTCTTCAGGCCATTGGTTTTGCAGCTGGATTAAGTGACTTGCCCTCTTATAAGAGTCGTTTTTTACTTCCCAGTCCACATTTCATTTCGTACTCTGCTGATGAAAACTTTGCCAGTACTTTAAAGTTTAAGTGGCATGGCATTTTTAAGTAACATGGGCAAGAAAAGGCTGTGAGGACCACCTCAGCGACGAGACCAAATCACACCACAATAGATTATTTTCTTGCCAGGGTAGTTGGAGTTATCGCCAGAGAAATTGACCTGGCCAAAAGGCGTTCTTTCCAGGCCAGACAAAACTACGGTTGTGAATGCGGTAATAGGTCTGCTGTGGGTGCAATTGGTATGGAGAGAACTAAGGGGGTGATTCTAATTCTGGCGGGCGGCGGAGGCCGCCCGCCAGAATTCCGCCCCCATAATACCGCTCCGCGGTCAGAAGACCGCGGAGGGTATTATGAGTTTTTCCCTGGGCTGGCGGGCGGTCTCCAAAAGACCGCCCGCCAGCCCAGGGAAAAACTCCCTTCCCACGAGGATGCCGGCTCGTAATCGAGCCGGCGGAGTGGGAAGGTGCGACGGGTGCAGTAGCACCCGTCGCGTATTTCAGTGTCTGCAAGGCAGACACTGAAATACCTTGCGGGGCCCTCTTAGGGGACCCCAGGGGCCCCGCGACCCCCCCTACCGCCATCCTGTTCATGGCGGCTTTCCCGCCATGAACAGGATGGCGGTAGGGGGGGTCAGAATCCCCCATGGCGGCGCAGCAAGCTGCGCCGCCATGGGGGATTCTGAGGGCAGCGGTAAACCGGCGGGAGACCGCCGGTTTACCCTTTCTGACCGCGGCCAAAGCGCCGCAGTCAGAATGCCCTGCGGGGCACCGCCGGCCTGTCGGCGGTGCTCCCGCCGACCCTCGCCCCGGCGGTCGAAGACCGCCGGGGTTAGAATCAGCCCCTAAGTCTGTCCTATCCCGGATGTGCTGTCCTTTAGGGGGCCTTTTCCCCCGGCCAAGTGAAGTTTTACTACTTTCAGCTCCCTCCGCAATGGTTCGCTCACCTGCCACTAAGCGTGAGCGGAGAAGCAGGAGGATGGCCGAAGTTCCATCTAGCCCGGGCTGGTTAACACCGTAGACACTGCTATTGACCCACTATAACCTGTGCCTCGAAAGATCTGGCGGTTTCTGGGAAAGAGCTTCTCACACCAGTTTGGGAAAAGCTGGGCAAGCTGGAGATTGAAATGGGGAAAAATCTTGCTTTTTGCCAAACCCAGCAAGAAGCTGTTACTAGGGTACCCCCATTTCCATCTACAGACTCTGCTGCAATTTCTTGGTCATCTGGGACAATTCTGCCTGCCCCGTCAGTTCCTCAGCCAGCTAGGGATCCGGATCCATCTCCTCCACCTATTGTCACTCCGTCTGCTATTATAGCTACTGGGAAAACCACTTCTAGTACACCAACGCCGACACTTAGGAGGAAGGGTTTGAATAGGGTGAGAGCACTCCATCTCCCAAGAAGCTACTCTTCTGGTCGCGGTCTTGAAAAATGTCCCTGCTCTTGCACAAGGCCAGGAGGAAGACTACGACCAATTAAAGAACAAGGTTACTCATTGGTTTGCCAGAAACACTGATTTGTACACTCATGATTTTTATTCAAAGCTGTTATAAATGTGTAGAGGGTGCAATGTGTCTGACCCAGCGGAAAAGTAAGGGGGTGATTGTATAGTTGTAAACTTTGCCCAGAGGTCAATCGCAGGTGTGCCACTGGAGTATTTTGCTGGGGTCAATTCTGCAAATGAGAGGTAAAGGGGGTTCCCCCAGGGTATTTTTAGAAACCTCTTGCTGTCCAAGCATTAAGATCTGCACGTGGAAATTTGTGTGGACAAAATGTGTATAATGTCCCTACATTCAACCGTTTTTCTGTACTGGAACAGGTTGATTGACTGACATGCAGTAACCAGGCGTTCCTGTCTGTAGATGGTCTGGGGTCTTCTACTGAAACCCCTTGAGAATGTTCGAATGCCCCATCCCTCTACTTTCTCTATTTGTGCGCCATCTTACTGCAGTATTGGTAGCAATGTATTTAGTAGGAATGCCAATAGGGTGTCAGCTCGTGCAAAGCTATTAGCACCTAGTAGGGTTTCTCAACAGCCTGTCACTTTAGAACATTATGATTTTAAATGTTTATTTTGGAACGTGGCTGGTGTTGCAAACAAGGTAAAAACTCAGGACGGACTAAACCCAGTCTCAGGTTCTAGCATTGTCTGATTGCAAGACCTCGTCCAGAGAGGGGTTTATATTGACAGATTTCATTTGGTTCATACCGTGGCTGTAATGTCAAGAGGTGGTCACAAAAAGGGGGGGGGTCTCCTTACTTTGTGTTCTGCTACCTCAACAAGGAGAATTCTTAAGACCTATTTAGAATCATTTTCAAATGATAAGAATCTCATTTGGTGACAAGCTGGTTCTTGACATAGTGAATTGTTAGCACAATAACTTCCTTTGAACAAATGCGGACATTGCTACCTCGCTTGATTGTACTCTGAGTTCTGTTTTAGATAAACTCATGAACCATTATTTTATTATTTTGGGGTGATTTTAATTGTAAGCTGTGGTGCGTTGGAGACTTAAATGCTGCCCATTTTGAACACCCTTCCTGTGGTGATGTTTTAACTCAGTGTTGTGCAGGCTGTTCCTTTCTCTCGCCATGGATTTGGAAGAACATCTTATGGAAGATTATACATCTTTTCAGGGAAGAGGGGCAGGGAGCCTGATAGATTTTATTGCGGTCTCTTTGTCCTGTAATCAATGGGAAATGAGGCAGGAAATGAGGTTTGGATCTTGCACAAGGGGTTGAGTGATCATCACCCACTGTTTTTGCGTATCGACACTGGAAAGGTCATATCATCTCCTCTTATTGTGGATACTACCCCTGTAGGATGTGCAGAAAATAAGGGTATTACCCAGAAGGGGCAACAATTGACTCTTCTCTCATCCACAGGGCATTATTGAAGTTGGTGGGGGACCAAGTTTCAGATTGTTTAAATGATGCTCTCTCCCGTAGTGAGGTTCGAAGTGTGTTTCATATAGTCTGGAAATCAGTTGCTCGACTCTTGGCCTCAAAAGAGAAAGCAGCCGAACCCAAAGGCCAGCGGCGGTTCGATAATAGTCGTTCAAGGGCTCACAGAACCCTGGTGGACGATTTCAAACCGGACCCATGGGACAGGGGGTTGGTGGTGCATCCTAGACATGGATACAAACAGGCTATAACACAGCGAAAGAAGGATGTTGCATGAGATGCCTGGGATTAACTTAATGGAGCAAGCGTGAGCGGAGACGCCCCGTTGTTGTAGAAAACAGTAAATGATCAGTCTTTAAACAATGCACATAAAACCCCTATGGATGTTAATATCCTTCCTCAAGATTGGCATGAACATTTCTCAACCGTTTATTGCAGGAACAAGGAAGCAGGCAGTCCCTTATCAAATGATATCTTTAAGGGTAACCCTGAAAAACTGTCTTTAGATTATGGGGAGGTGATTTCTGCTCTTAGTCGGTCAAGGAGGAGTAAGGCCCCTGGCCGAGATGGGGTCCCTCTTGATATTTTTTTAAATAATCAAGAACTTTGGGCCCCATTAATAGCAAACATTTTGAGATCTGTGGCTAAAGTTCGTCCCTCAAAATGTGTCACAGTGCAAATATAATACCCATTGTTAGTAAGGGTAATAGATTAGATGCCCGCTGCTACCGCCTGCTCTCATTGATCGACTCTACATGCAAATTTATGGGCAGAATTATTTTGGAGAGACTAGAGCCGTGGGTAGCGGATAAGGGATGTTTCTCAGATGTCCAACATGGGTTCAGACAAGGTTTGGGCACTGTAGAACAATGCCTCAATATGCATATTTTGATTTCAAAGTATACCATGGGCAATAGAGGGAGCATCCATCTGGAATTTACTGATATTTCAGCGTTTTTTGATTGGGTGGACAGTGGGAAGTTGTGGTCCATCATGCTTGTTATGGGTTTCGATTTGGCCTTGGTTTATTTTTTGGCTCAGATGCATGATGGGGTAAGGGCAAGGGTAAGGTACAAAAAAATGGTGAGCTTACTCATGTGTTTGACATCAAACGTGGCGTTAGGCAAGGCTGAGTTTCGGCCCCGTTCTTATTTGGTCTTTATGTAAATGACTTAGAAAAGCATCTTTATACAGTGGAGGCAGATCTGCCAAAAGTTGGTCATAGGAAACTTCCTGCTCTGCTCTATGCGGATGACTGTGTATTAATATCAAGGATGAGTGTAGACCTACAAAAACAGATAGATGGGTTCTTATTGTTTTGAGTGGTCTGGGCTTAAAACAAATACTTCCAAATCACACATGATAGTTAGTAGGTCTTCCTCTAAAGCGCCTAAACCCCGGTTTTTCGATGAGGAAAAATATCGAATGTAAGCACTGTCACTTACCTAAGCATCCCATTTGATTGTAATAATTCTTGGACCCATCTGAAAAGGTGTAGAAGGCTTAAAGTCAAGCAAGCTTCTGCAACTTTTTTAGATTTGCTCAGAGATTGGGCGAAAAACCAGTCAAATCAAATCAAATCATTAACATTTATAAAGCGCGCTACTCACCCGTGCGGGTCTCAAGGCGCTAGGGGGGAAAAAAGGGGGGGTTATCGCTGCTCGAACAGCCAAGTCTTTAGGAGTCTCCGGAAAGCGGAGTGGTCCTGGGTGGTCCTGAGGCTGGTGGGGAGGGAGTTCCAGGTCTTGGCCGCCAGGAAGGAGAAAGATCTCCCACCCGCCGTGGAGCGGCGGGTGCGAGGGACGGCAGCAAGTGCGAGGCCAGCGGAGCGGAGGGGGCGGGTGGGGACGTAGAAGCTGAGGCGTCTGTTGAGGTATTCCGGTCCCTTGTTGTGGAGGGCTTTGTGTGCGTGGGTGAGAAGACGGAAGGTGATCCTTTTGCTGACTGGGAGCCAATGCAGGTGTCTCAGGTGTGCGGAGATGTGGCTGTTGCGGGGTACGTCGAGGATGAGGCGGGCCGAGGCGTTTTGGATGCGTTGCAGGCGGTTTTGGAGTTTGGCGGTGGTCCCGGCGTAGAGGGTGTTGCCGTAGTCCAGGCGACTCGTGACAAGGGCGTGGGTCACGGTTTTTCTGGTGTCGGCGGGGATCCAGCGGAAGATCTTGCGGAGCATGCGGAGAGTGAGGAAGCAGGCGGAGGACACGGCGTTGACTTGCTTGGTCATGGTGAGAAGAGGGTCCAAGATGAAGCCGAGGTTGCGGGCGTGGTCTGCGGGGGTCGGTGCGGTGCCGAGGGCCGTGGGCCACCAGGAGTCGTCCCAGGCGGACGGGGTGTTGCCGAGGATGAGGACTTCCGTTTTTTCAGAGTTCAGCTTTAGGCGGCTGAGCCTCATCCAATCTGCGACGTCCTTCATACCCTCTTGTAGGTTGGTCTTGGCGCTGGCGGGGTCCTTGGTGAGGGAGAGTACAAGTTGGGTGTCGTCGGCGTAGGAGGTGATGATGATGTCGTGCTTGCGTACGATGTCGGCGAGGGGGCTCATGTAGACATTGAAGAGTGTCGGGCTGAGCGATGAGCCTTGAGGTACGCCGCAGATGATCTTGGTGGGTTCTGAGCGAAACGGAGGGAGGTAAACTCTTTGGGAGCGGTTAGCGAGGAAGGAGGCGATCCAGTCCAGGGCCTGGCCTTGGATCCCGGTGGAGCGTAGGCGGGTGATTAGGGTGCGGTGACAGACGGTGTCAAAGGCAGCCGAGAGGTCGAGGAGAATGAGGGCGACTGTTTCACCGTTGTCCATCAGGGTTCTGATGTCGTCTGTGACTGAGATGAGGGCGGTTTCCGTGCTGTGGTTGGTTCGGAATCCGGTTTGTGGTCCAGTGGGCGCAATGTTTTAAAAAATAAAATCTGTCTTTATTGATTTTAAACAAACACCAAAAACACATAAACCCTCATTACAACCCTGTCGGTTGGTGTTAAAGTGGCGGTAATACCGGCAACAGTCTGGCGGTAATTACCACCAAATTATGACCATGGCGGTGTTATCTCCCATAGACAGCCAGTGTATCACACCGACCGCCAGGGTGGAAACAACAACCACTACGGTGGTAGCCGCCTACTGCCAGGCGGAAGTCAATGTTCTGCCCACCATATTATGACCAGACAATCCGCCACCTTTCCTGGGATGGTACCAATGACATCAAAAGCCTGGTGGAAACACTGCACAGAAGTGAAAGGACTCACCATTGGAGACACAGGAAACAACCACGCCGCCATGCAGCCCGAGCTACATGTCTTCTCCATGATTTTCTATGTGCTGCTCCACCACGAACATCAATGCCGACGAAGACGACAACTGTGAGTACAGCCGCCTAGCACACAAGGGAGGGAGGGAGGAAAAAGAGAGTGACACACTCAAACACCATACACACATTCAGCTGCATTACCTAAACATTTGTACCCTGTACCTCGGATGAATAATGCAAGGACAAAACGATTTTGAGAAAGTGAATGTAATGAGAGAAACACATCAAGATAAATAAGTGAGGCAAGACAAGAGATATATACCTATGTACACAAAAACGGACACAGCCCAGTCCACACTGTACGTAGTCCACATGGCCACAGGCCAAAGTCCAAGGCCAAACATGGCACCTGCCTCAACACAGAGAGAACACTGCAGGGGCATCTGTTGGTAAATAGACAGGCACCTCAGGGATACGGGGGCGAGGGGCACCTCAGCCGGGAGATGGAAAAACACCACTGGTTCTGGAGGGGGTAACATGCTCTGTGCTTGGTCCTGGGGAGTGCAAGGCCACAGTCTCTCAAGTGGGTGACTTGCCCCCTTGCTCTGGAGGGGGCATCATGCCCTGTGCTAGGTCCTGGGGAGTGCAAGGCCACAGTTTCTTGAGTAGGTGTCTTGCCCAGTTGCCCTGGAGGGGGCAACATGCCCTGTGCTTGGTCCTGGGAAGTGCAAGGTCACAGTCTCTCAGGTGGGTGTCATAGCCACTGGATTTGCAGGGGGCAGGCCGCACAGCAGCCCATGGAGGCAGGATTACATACCAACCGCCGGCAGTGATGGCTGCTCAGTGGTGGTGCTGCTGCTGGTGGGGGGAGGCTCCTGCCCATCCCCTGCAAACTCGGATGGCTGCTCACTGGAGGTGGTGGTGCTGCTGGTGGGGGGAAGCTCCTGCCCATCCCTTGCAACCTCGGACGGCTGAACAACCATGGTTGGTGGTGGGGGCTCCATCACAGTTCCTGCCCCAGGCCCCTTGCTCTTCCTGCCTTCTGGTGCAGGCTCCTTTCCCTTCTTGGCAGCAGCTTGGGCAGCCTCCTTTCCCTTCTTGGCAGCAGCTTGGGCCGGCCCCTTTCCGTTCTTGGCAGTAGCTTGGGCAGGCTCCCTTACCTTCTTGGCAGCAGCGTGGGCAGGCCCCTTTCCAATCTTGGCAGCAGCTTGGGCAGGTTCCTTTACCCTCAGGACATGTGGCCTGAATCCTTTTCCACCACTAGTGGGTGTGGTGACGACTGGACCCATGGACTGGGTGGCTGAGGTGCTTGGCTGGGTTCTTCCCACCCTGGCCAGACGTGCAGGATGGGTAGGGAAGAGGTCAGTGGTGGATAGGAACAGTTTTTTAGGGACACTGGGGCGGGAAGAGGGAGAAGGTTTGGGAGGAAGAGGGAGTGGTTGTTGGAGGTGTCTGTCTGCTGATTTTGGGTGCAGGTGCATGGGCTGGATGCTGTTGTGAGGTGGATGGTTGTTGGGTGTCTGAGTGCTTGCATTTGTGTACCTTGGGGAGGGAACAGACACAGTTGGAGAGGACACAGGGGGCATGTGCATGGTGGGGTTCTGCTTGGTGTGGTGGTGATGCAGGTAGTGGATGATGATGTTGTGCATGCAGGTGTGAGTGTGGACGGAACTGGGAGGGAGGTGGAGGAGGAGGCAGAGGGGGAGACAGTGGAAATAGTGGATGTTGGTATGTCTGCATCTGGATGGTTTTTGTGTGAGTGCCTGTGGGTTGAAGTGTGGTGCTTGTGATTGCCTGTACCACTCTTGGGTGTTGTCTTGTGTGCATGCTCATCTGCCTGTGTGCTTGGGAGGGGCTGAGGAGAATGTGACTAGGAAGTGGAACTTGGAGGATAGAAACAGGGACAATGGCTGACATCAGAGAGGAGGCCAGAGCCTGGATCGATCTCTGTTGGGCCGCCAATCCACTGTGAATGCCCTCCAGGAATGCAGTAGTCTGTTGCATTTGGGCTGCCAGCCCCTGGATGGCATTCACAATGGTTGACTGCCCTACAGAGATTGGATCTCAGGAGGTCAATAGCCTCCTCGCTCAGGGCAGCAGGGCTTACTGTGGCAGGCCCTGAGGTGCATGGGGTGAAGGAGATGCCCACCCTCCTGGGTGAGCGGGCACGGGCAACTCGATGTGGGGAGGGCGGTACTAGTACGGGTGGCAGCTTCCATCGGAGGAGGTATCTGTGTCTGAACTGTCCCCTCCAGTCTCTGCCGTGGTGCTCCCCTCGCCCTCCGTCCCACTGGTGCCCTCAGCGTCGGTGGACTCTGCCTCCTGGGTCCTGTGGGATGCAGCTCCCTCCGTCGCCGGTGCCTCGGCTCCTCCGCCAGTTGATGCTAATGCACATAAGGATAGGATGACAAAACAATAAGGGGGGAGAGAAAAAGGATACACTTGGTCAATGGCTGCACCAACACCACTGTTGGCGTACACAGCACCCTCACACACACGGAACAGGCCTACGCAATATGCCATAGCACTACCAGAGACAAAGTTAGCATCCAAGGCATGGGGAGGGGACAACAGCGCCAAATGCAGCACACCTGCGACCCACACAGCCCTGACCAGTAGTGGATGCTTACAAGCTAGGTAGCAGGATTATCCCCTCAGAACCCTAGCTCCTAGGGGGCCTACACTGCAATGTCAGGCCTGGCCTAGGGGCACCCACTGACATACAGCTCCCACCCGGATACCACCCTACCATGCATGAGTTGTAATGATGGGCACTGTACTCACCCCCTTGTGGCTGCTGTGATGCCCTCAAGCGCCCATCCAGCGCCCATCCAGCTCAGGAAAGGCCACCGCCAGTATGCGGGCTATCAGGGGGGTAAGGGTTCGACGGGCACTCCTTCCTCGTTGGGAGGCCCTCCCATGCTGGGCCTCCGCCGTCTTCCATGCCCAGCTTCTCAGGTCCTCCTACTGTTTCCGACAGTGGGTGCTCCGCCTGCCATAGACCCTCAGGGTCCGCACCTCCCTGGCGATGGCACGCCATATACCCTTCGTTTGATGGGCGCTGACCTGCAGAGGAAATACACACAGGAAAATAGTATTAGTCAAACAGTCCTGCCTGTTACACATATGGGCCACCATACCCCTTCACATCACCATTTTCACACACATGGCCCAGCACACAACCAATACGCCACCCAGAAAACATCCACCCACCCCCCTTACCCGAGGCTTTCACACACAACTCCATGCATTCATGCCACATGCATCGTGCCCAATGTATACTCTCCTGTTGGTCTGGAGGCCCATACAGCAGTCCATACTGGGGTAGGACCCCATCCACCAGTTGCTCCAACTCCGCCTAAGTGAAGGCAGGGGCCTTTTCCCAGTCACACAGGCCATAGTAGGTTCCAGACACAGGCCACAGTAGCACATGCAGTGTAGGTCCTCTCCTGTGGATGAACAGGTAGCAAGTGAGGAATATGATAGAAAATGGCAGTCACGTCCGGTGCGGTGCATACCGTCACCGCCGGCGTAGATCCCCTTTGGCCACTGTACCCCAGAGGGGCCCAATGTTACCCAGTGAGGAGTTGCACGGCGGTTCCCGTCCGCCTCCCGCAACAGCGTACAACGTCAGCGGAATTACCTCACTTCCATCTGTCCCTCCACACAGGACAGGCGGATGCCATTTCAAGGGGGGTTGGGGCAGGCCCTGGATATTTGCTGCATCACTGTTGAAAATTGGACATACTATACAAGTCACACTTACCCATTGCAAGTTAACTGCATGCAAAGTTCTGTTGTAGTCCCATTGTTCAGTTTGTGACCGGCTCCTCACTCTTTTGCCTCATAGATTGCTACCGCTGCGGATGAATAGGAGATGGAGACATACCCCCGTGTACAGACCCCTGGTGGACTTGGTAAGAATGGAGGACAGGCACCTCATCTTCACCTATAGACTTGACAGGGCCACAATCACAGAGCTGTGTGCCCAATTGGAGCCTGACCTAATATCTGCTATCTGTCACCCCACAGGGATCCCCCCTCTTGTGCAAGTTCTATCAGTGCTCCATTTCATGGCAACTGGTTCTTTCCAAGTGACAGTGGGCTTGGCAGCAGGAATGTCACAGCCAATGTTCTCAATAGT
The DNA here is from genome assembly GCF_031143425.1 of Pleurodeles waltl. Taxonomy (NCBI): domain Eukaryota; kingdom Metazoa; phylum Chordata; class Amphibia; order Caudata; family Salamandridae; genus Pleurodeles; species Pleurodeles waltl. The sequence continues at coordinate 1,822,049,644 of NC_090444.1, forward strand.
GCTGATCAAAGTGTTGTGTGCCCTGATAAAACACATGTGCAGCTACATTGTTTTCCTCCAGGTTGAAGATTTGGCTTCATTGAAGGCCAAGTTCTATGCAATAGGACATATCCCCAACATAATTGGGGCGATTGATAATGCACATATTGCATTCCCCCCCCCCGTCAAAATAAACAGGTGTTCAGAAATCGTAAGAGTTTCCACTCTATGAATGTACAGATGGTGTGCTTGGCGGACCAGTACATCTCCCACGTCAGTGCTAAGTATTCTGGGTTGGTGCATGATGACTTTGTCCTGAGGAATAGCAGCATCCCAAATGTGATACAGAGGCACAGGGTGTGGCTAATAGGTGAGCCCTGGTCCCCACCCAGTATATGTTGGTATATGGGTATGGTGTAGGCCATATAGGATAGTGTGTGGCTAAATGTTGTCCCTCAATATTGCAGGTGACTTTGGTTACCCAAACCTTTCATGGCTGCTGATCCCTGTGAGTAATGACAGGACAAGGGCAGAAGAACGTTATAATGAGGTACATGGGTGAACCAGAAGGATAATAGAAAGGACCATTGGCCTTCCGAAGGCCAGGTTCAGGTGCCTCCATCTAACAGGTGGATCCCTGTGCTACTCACCCAAGATAATAGTGGCATGCTGCATAACCTTGCCCTGAGACGCCATGTGCCTTTTCTGCAGGAGCAGGAGGCTGGAGACACCCGGGGACAGCAGAGGACCCTGTGGACAGTGAGGATGAGGAGGCAGAGAATGGGGATGAGGACAACAGAACATCAGTCATCAGACAGTACTTCCAATGACACACAGGTAAGACAGTGTTAATTTACATTTAAATGACATTTTGGGGAATTTCTGTGGCACTGGCATGCTGTTATTTCCCACTTACTGTACTCTTTGGCAATTTATTTTACAGACGTTGGCGACCTCACATATGCTCCTGGTGTGAACACTGCAGCCAGCTACAGGTCATACACCTATGCTTATTTTCTGTATAATTGAATTGCAATGTCTGTACCTGTTGAAATGAATACATACTTTAAAAATTTGACATACTCAAAAACATTTTTTTTTCCAAGGGTGTTTATTGAAGTGCTAAAATATGGAGGGGCAAGTGCAACGGGATGGGGTGATGATGGAGGAAAGTCCATGCTATAGTTCCAGTCTATTTGTAGCACAGGTACATTGTCCAAGGGGACATAGGAAGGGGAGCAATGGTATTTCAAGGTGGACAGGGTGACAGAGTAGGACACAAGGGTGACAATCAGGAGAGTCTGATTTCCTGGCGGGGGTCTTGGCAAGTGTCTCTGGCTTCTGTCTGGATCGCAGGGAACGTTTGCGGGGTGGTTCTGCTTCTGCAGGGGGAGGGGTGCTGGTGGCCTGTTGGTCCTGTGGCGGAGCCTCCTGGCCACTAGCGGCAGGAGGTGGAAGGCTGTTCAGATATCTGGCTAGTGGCAGGGGCCAGCTGCTGTGAGACTGCCTCCCTTATAATCTTGGCCATGTCTGCCAGCACCCCTGCAATGGAGATGAGGGTGTTGTTAATGGCCTGCAAGTCCTCCCTAATCCCCTGGTACTGTCCCTCCTGCAGCCACCTGTTCTCCTGCACATTGTCCAGGATCTGGCCCATCGTGTCCTGGGAATGTTGATATGCTCCCAGGATCTCTGCAAGTGCCTCCTGGAGAGTCGGTTCCCTGTGCCTTCCCTCCCCCTGGTGCAAAGCAGTCCTCCCAGTTGTCCTATTGGCCTGTGCCTCTGTCCCCTGAACGGTGTGCACACTGCCACTGACTCCAGGTCCCTGATTGTCTTGGGTATGAGGTGTGGCCTGGGGTCCCTGTAGCGGTGGACACACTGCTGATTGACTTGTCTTGGGGACAGAGGTGTGGATATGCTGGGTGGGTGCTGTGGTGGTGTTTCCTGATGGGAGAGGCTCTGTGGTGGTGTGTGACTGGGCCTGGGTAACCGGCTGTCCAGAGGTCCCTGATGGGCCAGGTTGGTCATCCAGATCCTGAAGACCAGAGTTGCTGTCATCACTGTGGGCTTTTTCTGTTGGGGAACTGGATATTGCTGGCACCTCCTCTTCGCTGACATTGGCTGGGGTACCTGTGGGGATGTAAATGCTGTGTTATTGTTTCTGTGTCTGACATATTGTGCATCCGTGGCTTGCAGGTTTTGGTTGTATTTGCCCTGCCAGCCTTCACTTGTGTAAGTTGGTATATGGTGGGTTAGCGGATTCTCTCTAGTGTGCATGCTTTAGTGACAGGTGTCCATGCAGGTCTGTGAATGGTGTTCATGCATTGGTATGGCATGCAGGGCTTGGTATTGGGATAAGTGAGATGTGATGGTGAGGTGTGTGGGAAGTGGTGGAGTGATGGGAGAGAGGGTGAGGGTGGGGGTATGTGATGGCATGCAGGTAGGAGGGTATTAGTAGTATAGAGTTGACTTACCAGAGTCCAGTCCTCTTCCTACTCTGGACAGGCCCTCAGGATGCATGATTGCCAAGACTTGCTCCTCCCATGCTGTTAGTTGTGGGGGAGGAGGTGTGGGTCCACCGCCAGTCCTCTGTACAGCGAGTTGGTGTCTTGCTGCAATGGAACGTACCTTCCCCCGTAGGTCGTTCCGCCTTTCCTGATGTCATCCCTAGTTCTTGGGTGCTGTCCCACGGCATTGACCCTGTCCACGATTATCCACCATAGCTCCATCTTCCTAGCTATCAATATCTGCTGCACCTGTGCTCCAAATAGCTGTGGCTCTACCCTGATAATTTCTTCCACCATGACCATTAGCTCCTCCTCTGTGAATCGGGGGTGTCTTTGTGGTGCTATGGGTGTTGTGTGAGGTGTGTAGGTGAGGGTGTGTAGGGTGATGTGTTGGGGTGTGTGAGTTGGGGTGCGTGAGTGGTATATGGGTGTAAGTAGTGTGTGACTTTGGCTTGAGTTAAGTGGACTTTGATATCTTCAAACGCTCGTTCACACTCAGCACTCCACTCAATCATATCTATGGAGCAGTGGCGTGAGAGGCAATCTATGGAAACAGGAGATATTTACCCTGGAGACACCTTTATCACATTCCAGGAGGCACAAGACACTTTCCGGAATTAACCAAATCATTTCTTACACTATGCAAAACTGGAAAGTGTGGCACGGGAGCTCTGGTTGGATTTTCCTGCATCACCCTGAAGACCCACATCTGACAACTGTTCTCATTGTTTCCCAAACAAATTACTCAAGGAGAACAGCAGCGACTTAGGAATGTTTATCCTGAGACCTGAAACCACTCCGAAATCTCCCAAGATGGGATGGGAACATATACACCAGGTGCATGTACATATATCAACGTGTCATCCACATATAGTGAGACAACATGGACAGTATCACTGACCTTGATCCCCCATCTCTGCACGCAGCCATCTCTGCACGCAGCAACAGTGCAAGGGGTTCAATTGCCAAGTCAAACATGAGGGGTGAGAGAGGGCACCCCTGTCTAGTACCCCATCCCCCTAGCTAAGCGCAGAAATTGGGCCAAATGCCCCATGCCCCGTAATACTGCCATCAAAAAGGCCCACTCCATGGTACTGAATGCCTTTTCAAGGTCTAGGGAGACTAAGGCCTTCTCAACATCCCCTTCCAACATAGCATGTAGAACATAGGTTAGTCAGTGGAGGTTGTGTGTGGTGATACGTGCCGGCATAAAGCTGCACTGGTCCTCATGGAATAGATAACAAACCACCCCAGCTAACTATGATTCCAATAATTTACATAGTATTTTAAGGTTGGTGTTAAGCATAGTAAGGGGTGTATATGCAGCTCAGGGCCTCCCCCAGGCTTCAGCATCAGACATACTACCCCTTTTCTCATGGTCGGTGGAAGGAGACATTTCTCCCTTGCCTCCCGATAGACCTCCAGCAACTTTTCCTTCAGGACGGGAGCATAAGCGTGATAGAATTCTGTCAGGAATCCATCACTGTCTGGTGTTTTTGAACTATTAATTACCTTTATGGCTGCACTTGCTTCCTCCAAGGAGTGATCCTCCTGTAGCTCTTGAACACCCTCCATGTGTATCTGAGGAAGCCTCACAGGAGCCAGGAATTCCTCCTTATTATCCTCATTGTCCTGTGAACCAGCTCTATAAACTGACTCAAAATGGTCCTGCAGTGCTGACAGGATATTCTGCCGCCGAGATTGTAAATGACCCTGCACATTGCGTATGGACAGAATGGAGGGTATCTCCATCTCCTGCTGGAGGAGCCACGCCAGCAGTCTGCCTGATTTATCTCCCTCCCTGTGCAACATCGGGTGGTAAAATTTAAGGCCACTTTTATCTAGGGTAACTGTAAGGGAGTGGATTTCTCTGTAAGCTGCTTAAGTCACCACATACACCTGTGCTGTATGGGCATCCTGTCTTTGAAGGTTGGCTAATCGGTCAACCTGTTTTTTCAGGTCTACTATGAGTCATCTGCACACTCCACAGACAGTACATATGCATTCTCCATGAACTACCGCTTTTAATGCCTCCCGTTCAACCACCCTAGTATCCATGGTTCCCCAGTTTGCAGAAATGTAATTCTTTCAAGTAGTTCCCATTTGTGCCTTACAGGCTGTGTCCGAGAGCAGATCGGATGGCATGCACCATGTCCGATGTCCGATATCAGTGTAGCCTCCCGCCCCAGGTCAGAGTCAGTAGAGTTGGAGCATGAATCGAGAGGAACCTCGCCATGTGTATCACTGCTCTTATCCGGGTGTAATCTAATGCTCCCTCTAGGAAGTGGTCCAATCGACTATAAGTATTATGTGTCCGAGAGTTGCATGTATATTCTCAGCTATCAAGATGTAACAGGCGCCATCCTTCCAGGAGTTCAAAGTTCTGCATTGCCTACCTTTGAGCACCCACCATCAGTGACTTGGTACCACCCTTGGGTGGGTGACAATACTCCTCCCCATCCAATACACAATTAAAGTCCCTTGCCCAGATCATGGAGCTACCCACGCTATCTGTTAACAAATCTTGCAACCCTTCAAAAAAACCAGCAGTCATCATTGTTAGGAACATATGAATTTAAGGGCTTGATTGCTTCCCCGGCCAGGGTGCCCTGATTCAAGACATACTTCCCCTCCACATTTGCCTCGCTATAAGTTAGGCGGAATGAGACCCCGGGCCCCCCTGGCGAAAGAGAAGTAAGAGGCAGAAAATAATTGACCCTCCATTTTCTTCGCAGTTTCTGTGCCTCATCTACCCTTGATGTGTCTCCTGTAGGCAAGCAATTTGGACCTTTGATGCCTGAAGAAAGAATGAACTCTATAGCATTTTGTGAACCCTTGGAGCCCACGGTTATTCCATGTAGCAAAATTACTTTTCAGAGCCATGGGTGCAATAAAGTCCCACTCCTGACCCCGCTCCTGCCCCTACCTCTCTAGTATAGAGTCTAGGACCAGCTCAAAGGCTGCCAGTCTTTAGAACTCTTGCGCTGTTGTGGTACACACACTACAACAATAACCATCAAATATTCCCAAACATCTGGAGCTATTAGCAACCACCTTTCCCAGATATACATCATAACAGCAACATTTCACACTGCAGAATCAACTGTATTCTCGATGTCAGGACCCACAGTCTACCCTGTCCCCCCAACCGCTGGCCATCACATATGTGGAGAGGCTGTCCATGAAGGCACGACCCACTCAGAACATATTGCGCCATCAGGGAATACAACCAGGTTAAGGAAGCAAAAAATAAGGCACATCTCCGCAATGTCTTAATTTGCACATCAACCACATCACGGGTAAGTCCCCACTGTCTATCAATCACATGACAGTGGCATAACAAGACATTCTGGGGGTGATTCCAACCTTGGCGGGCTGCGGCCGAATTTAGGCGGACCCCATTCCAACATTCCCGCTGGGCCAGCGGGCGCTAACCAAGTTAGCGCCCTCCGGCCCAGCGGGAATGAGGCCGCAACACAGGAGCTGGCTCCGAATGGAGCCGGCGGTGTTGCGGCCGTGCGACGGGTGCAGTTGCACCCGTCGCGCTTTTCACTGTCTGTTAGGGGACCCCTGCACTGCCCATGCCAGTGGCATGGGCAGTGCAGGGGCCCCCAGGGGCCCCAGGGGCCCCAGGACACCCCTTACCGCCAGCCTCTTCCTGGCGGTGAAAACCGCCAGAAACAGGCTGGCGGTAAGGGGGTCAGAATCCCCAGGGCAGCGCTGCTTGCAGCGCTGCCCTGGCGGATTCTCCCAGCTGGGGCAAAAACGGCAGAAAACCGCCGGCCCCGGCGGGGCGACCGCGGCTTTACAATGAAAAGAAAGCAAGGACATCATGATAGGCCACCACTGGCCGTGGATTTGGTCTGCGGCATAACCTCCTCCTGCATTAGTGAAGCTGTATCCAATCCACGCTGCCGATCCAGGCAGGCCAGGGCCATGGTAGCATCTGCCTGTATCTCCACCCTACCAGGTTCATCCCTCTCAGGGGACGGCTGGTGGGCTCCTCCCTTGCCCTCCAGCTGGTACCCTCTGAGCAGAACATTTTCATGACCCAGCTCTCCAATGAAGAACTACGCTCCTTAGGTACTCCGTCCTCACCTCCAGCCATCGCCGCACACCCTCAGGTGTATCAAAGAAATGTGACATGCCCCCTGAAAGTTCTCTCGATCTGGCCGGGTACAACAAAATATAATGTAGGCCCATGGAGCGAAGCTTGGCCTTAACCTTCAAGAAAGTTTTTCAGGCACCTTAGACTTTGTTTGTATAGTCTGGTTACTGGAAATCCTCTGATTCTCAAATGTAGCGGTGGCAGTGTCTCTGGTCATGCTAAGGATACTTCTCTGTCTTTATAATTCAAACTGCGAGCAATTATAGCCCGCAGCAGTGCCCCAGGGCACAGCAGCACAATCAGTGCTTGGTGTGCCATTTCAACAATGAACATGTGGGACAGCCCATTAGGCTTCAGGGTGTCCCTGATCCAAGCCTCAACGAAGTGCTCAGGGTGCGCTCCCTCAGCCTGCTCAGGAAATCCCAGAAAGCACACATTATTGCATCGAGAACACCCCTCCGCATCTTCCATCATAGCCTCCAGAGCCCCCGATCGGAATGTGACCACTGCACCTGCTTCTTCAAAGTGGCCTCCACCGTCTGGAGTTCCTCAATGGAGCCCTCTGCCAATCTGACCTTATCGGAGACCTTTCAGAGGTCAGTGCGCAAGAAATTGAACTTGAGGACCGACATCTCTATTTTATTTTCCAGGGCCAACCGGGAGCTCTGTATAGCCTGCATCAACTCTTCCCTCGAGGGCTCCCCCACCCTCGATCAGTACCCTGCTCCACTCGACCAGATGCATGGCGTGTAGTGTGCTAAAAAGTAGAGGCTGGAATTGCATAATGCTCCATAGTACTGCCCTGAAGGGTCCCCGCCTGCTTCTTCCTCCCCATGAGCACCAAGGAAGAAGGCCTCAATACAGTAGGGTGCCCCAGAGTACAACAGCCAGCAAAAGTCCCAGAAAGGCTCTTTCGTCCTGGCAAACCAAAGAGCCCGACCAGCATCAGTGGGACACTCATCAGTACTGCAGGACCAGATCCAGTCACCCCCTTCAGGGCCCCAACTGACTTCCAAAGGGGCAGCTCCACATGGGCCCCATCAAGGTACCTTCAATTGTGGGCCTGCAATATCTCAATTCTTCCCACAGGCTGCAGTCAGCTGAGGAGGTCCCCAGGGCCTGGCTCAACATGCACACCCTGCCTCACGCATGGCAGCCGGACCCTTTTGAGGTGGCCCTGCAGCACGGTCACAGTTGGTCACAACGACACCTGAGTGTGCTCCGCTACCACTCCTCGCAGCTCCTGGAGCCACGATCTCTGCACCAAGAAGGCTGACAGGCCAGGTCACAGCGGGCGCTACCCCACAGCTCCAGTCATCGGCAATAGAGGGCCTCCAGGATATCATATGGCACTACCCTGATTTGTAGCTGCACAGCCCCTGATCCAGTTATACACGGGCGAGACCAGTTCGCTCCGTTCAGCCTGCGACATGCTGACCTTCAATCCCGGACAGATCGCGTTCCTCCGGTGCAGGCTGCTGCCCCGCATCCGTCTTCTGCAACTGTCTCCTCGCGAGTCGAGTGCCCCCAATTCCATGGCAGCACAAAACTCCTCCAGCACTGGGATACCAATCCCGCTAGGGGGACCCAGAACCCTAGAGATCGCACCCCTCACAGAGGCAGGGCCACACCCCAGGCCCATTGCAAGCAACCGCCACTTCCTTCATCAGTGGTGCCTCTGCTGTCCCTGCAGACCCATTTCAGGTGGCAGTGGGAAGGCAGAGTGCGTGCCTTATTTTCAGAGTTCAGATAGGCCCATATTTGGCAGGATCATGCAGGGTTACACCGGGTTCGGTTGGGAGCCTCTCAAGTGCGTCCTGTTGGCAGTGGGTATGGAGGAGGCCTGCAACCAAGGGACTGGCTGGGGCTGAGGAACTCCCTGGCCCTTGGATGATTCCTGTGCCGCCCCCTGGGCCCGCATGGTGAGTGGATTCCTGATGGCATCGCTGGCGCTAAGCCTGTTATCAGGCTAGATTTGAGGAGTTGTGGTGGCACCCTGGGTATCCGCAGTGGGGCCCTCACCACTGCCCTCTTCCCCCCTATTTAGCTGGAATCCTGAGGGGATGGGGGTTGGGGCCCCTGAAACGGAGGATGGGCCCCAGGCTCATGTTACATCATTGCCGCTGGGCCCCCCGTTAAGAGGAGTCAGGTAGCTGGACTGCAAGGGATGATCTGCGCAAGTGTGCAAAGGGGTCCCCCAGGGCAGAGCGAAGCCAGGTGGAGCCCGGAGTGGAGACTGAAGCTGCACCTGTGTGGGAGAGTAGCGTGGAGGCCAAACACACTGGCTGACGGCTACTACCACTGACAAGGGGCGCTACTCGTGCTGCCACGCTTTGCTGGTCTCTACACTGCGCAGGCATGCAGGCCCCCAGACTCCTGGACACTGCACTGCAGCCTTAAGCGCTTATCCCAATTAACCTGGGCTGTTAGGACCCCACAGTTGAAGAAATGGGCCACCTCTGCTCCAGGCAGGGAGCAAGCAATCGGCAATGAGAACGGAGGTCTTGGACTCTGACGGCCATAAACTGGACACTGTGCTGGCGGCAGTGGAACACATTGGCACTTCTCTGGATCAGGCATGAACCTTGCTGGAGAACAAGATTGACAAGGTGACCAGCGACCTCACTCTGCTCCATGCAGACCATCGGAAGCTGGCAGATAAGACTTGCTCGCTGGAGAGAAAATTGAGCAATTGTTCCCCCCAGACGAGTCAATTCGAGACCTCAATGCAGGTGGTACTGGATAGAATTGAGGTGCAGGAGCGTTGAGTGGAAGATGCAGAGGGGCGCACTAGGAGAAACAATATTTGGGTTGTGGGATTCCCGTAGGGAGCAGAGGGTGAGGACGCAGTTGCCTACGCAGAGAAATGGCTTCTAGAACTGATCCCAGCATGGTCACTTACATCATTCTTCTCAGTAGAACGTGCTCATCGGGTCCCTTCGAGGGCCGGGCCCACACCCCTTCCTGCTCTGATTGTAACACTTTGCAGACAGAGACATCATTGTGCGATCACTCCCGGCACTACAGGTAGACAATGCCCGAGTTATGATATTCCCGGAGTACACTATTGCCGTGCAAAAGCAAAGGGGCTCTTTTCTATCTGTGAAGCGCAAGCTACGCACTCTTAATCTGACATATTTTTCCCCGCAAGGTTGCGGGTCATGGCTTAGGGAAAGGTACAATTCTTTGACACCACAGAGGCTGCCTGGGAGTGGTTGGAATCAGCAGAGCTGGTCAGCCAGCTCAAGATGTTGGCGGAACAGAGGGAGTCGTGGAACCTGAAACCCCGACAACGCAGGAACTGCAGATGTCGCAACACACTCCCTGTGAGAGCGGGACATACTCTTGGCCTACAGCAGATAATACAGGAGCATTGCCGGGCACTGGAGATTGCGGAGGCTATCGGATCACCATCAGCTACCTCAGATGCGGAAGCAGAACTAAATGACTCTGATGGCAAAGAGGGCTCCTTAGATGGAATGCTCTCAGACACTGGGTCTGCAGTCCTCCCTGTCCTGAAACCGCAGACAGCAGACAATATAATCTGAGCTCATACCACTGTTGATTGCTAAACTCTCAAGTCACCTCTAGTGCGTAACACCGTTGTGAAGCTCGACTGAGGGGCTCGGCTGTGTTGTTAGTTTGCGATGCGCTTGCATGATCTGACTGTATTACCTTCTTCCTAAATGGCCACACTGTGCCGCTCTCTGCCATGCCAGTTACGAGGCAGGGGAAGAGTCTGTGCCTGGCTCATGAGTTGCTGCATAAAGTGTGATGGTGTGTACCGAGCCGCTGCCTGCGCATAAGAGGCACCAGGGGCACTCTCCCGAGAGCTGACGTGGTACAACAGGCCCCCCTCACTTCTTTGTTTGTGGGTATTTGCTTCCCACACCAGTTACACCTGACAGGCAAGTTAGATGGTTTAGGCAGATACCAGTTGTCCTTCTGCTCTGATGGTATTCTACTGTATTATTTTTGTGGCAGTTGTTGGTTTTAAGCAGCATTTGTTTGTTTTAGACTGGAGTCCAGATCCCTGTCATTCCCCCTTTTCCCTGCGTCCCGTCCATAAGCCATGTAAACCCAAAAGCCCCCAAGAGCGGTATATTAATAGACTATTACCCTGTTGACTGCCTGTGAATCCCTCTAACATCCTCACTTAGAATGTGCGGGGCATACACACGCCAGCACACAGATATTCAATTACTCTTACCTTAAAAGGCATTTGATCTGCATACCTTTGCTAGAGGAAACCCACCTTGCCCTGTCAGAGATTACCAAACTGCAGTGACGCTGGCGAGGACAGTTGTTTGCAACCAATTTCTCTTCCTATGCTGGTGGGGCTCTTATTTTGGTCCAGCCGGGTATTCCATTTGTGGCTGAGGAATGGGAAGCAGACACTGAAGGTCACTATGTGTTTGTGCGTGGAAGCTTAGATGGTCGCGCATTGCTGCTGGGGTCCATCTATGCGTCAAATGTGGACCAGGCCTCTTTTTTTTATTTTTTTTTAATAAAGATATTTTTATTATTTTTTTGAAGTACAAATAGAAAATACACAACGAATATACACTATAGCAATACCTGAGAAACACCGATTTCAATACCATAGCACTCTTATCATGATGTAACATCTGCCAACTTTGTCTCAATCTTCCTGTGGAGTCCGGGGACCTGTTAAATTTAGGTTTTTAAGGTTTGCGGGATTCCAGAGATTATGGTCCTGTCTTTATGACTTTAGAGTAAGTGACCGTCTCACCCTGAAACTACTCCAAGGGGGTCGGTATGCTCTCCCCTTTTATGGCCAGTGTTCGGTCACCCCACACACAGAGCAAGGACTTCAGCCATATCTGCCCCATGGACCCTGGGTGACTTTTATTCGGGTGTGTATGGAGCTTCTTGTCGTCATAGTTTAATCAGTCAGTCAACAAACCCACCCATCTCCCCCATATTCTATTATATTTTTCAGGACACCCTCTCGCTTCATACACCAGTTTTTCGCAACCTGCACACCAATCCACTCCTCTTCTCCACTTATTAAGGGACGGCGCTTTTACGGCCTTCCATGCCGACATAATGTCCCTTTTTGCCACTAAGCAGGCCACTCCCAGAAACGTACGGCTCGATCTATTTAGCCCTGTCTCGCCCAGTGCCCCCAGTAAAAGTGGTGTTGGGGATACCTCCATCGTAGACTGCATTACCTCGGAAACTTCTTTTATAACCGCCCTCCAGTATGACTCTATAATTGGGCAGGCCCAGACCATATGGAAGAAATCAGCTCCTGGCTGAGAGCACCGGGGGCATTCGTCTGTGGTTCGAAGATTCGCCCGGTGGAGCCTCTTAGGCGTAAGGTAAGCTGCGTGTAAATAAAGGGACTGTAACAATTGAAACCGTGTGGATATGGCCAGTGTTCGGGGAGCCATTAGAGCCTCTCTCCAATCTAAATCCTCCATGGGACCCACCCATTCCTCCCATTTCCGGCGCAGTTCCCCAAGGGGAGGGGATGTATTAGTGAGGATGGAGCGGTATATTTGGGAGGTTCCCCCTTTATTTAGATGTCCCATCATAATCATAGCCTCAAGCGGGCTATACTCTGGGATGCTGTCTCCTGGTCGTACGTGTACCCTTAGAGCATGCCTGAGCTGTAGATATTTGTGAAACTGGGTGTTGTGTAGAGAGTATGTTTTCTGGAGTTCTTCATATGATCGAATGTACGAGTTGCCCCAGATGTCGCCGATCGTAGTTATTCCAATATTGTCCCAATTTCGAAAGCCCTCCAGGGTGGAGACCTCCTTTAGCCATTTCCCCTGCCAAAGAGGCGTCTGGAGAGTTAGGCGGCCCCACCACCCCGTGGCCTTCTGTGCTGTGCGCCATCCCGTGAGGACCAGCTTGGTCACCTCTGGAGTGGATTTCGGAATCGCGCCTCCATACAGGGCGTTGAAAACCCCGTTGTAACCCATCTCATGAAGTTCCAGTCTGTATGCGGGATCGGTCCAACCCCCGGCTAGCCAGTCGTTAATCACTAGTAGACGCATAGCTAGGTAGTAGAAATAAATGTTAGACATCCCCAATCCCCCGTCATAGATGTTTCTTTGACACGTGGCTAGAGCTAGTTTGTGGCGCGAGCCATGCCACAAAAATTGGCGTGCAATAGCCTCGACCTCGTTGAACCATTTCCGAGGGATTAGGTGCGGGAAGTTTTGTAGTTGGTATAGGAATCTGGGGAGTACCATCATTTTGTATAGAGCTATTCTCCCCAACGTGTTGAGTGGTAGATTCCGCCAGCGTTGGAGGTCCTTCCTAGAGTTTTTAAGAAGCGGTGTGATGTTCAGTTCCCAGGCTAGCTCTAGGAGCAGGGCTATGTGGACGCCCAGATATTTAAAACTATTGCGGCTGATTGGGATGTTGTCCTGCCAGCTAACACAGTCTCTCGAGGGGTGTAGTGGGATCAGTAGGGATTTGTTAGCGTTCAGGGTAAGCCCCGAGGCTTGTGAGAAGAGCTCTAGGAGTTCTAGGACCCGCGGGCCGCTCATTTTCGGGTTGGAGAGGTAAAGGAGGAGGTCATCAGGATACAATGCCACTCTGTCCTCTGGACCCGTAGGCCATACCCAGCCTGTTATCAGTGGGTCTTCTCTCAGCAATTTTGCCAGGGGCTCAATTGCCAGGGCGAAGAGTAACGGTGATAGGGGGCAACCCTGGCGGGTCCCGCGACGGATGGGGAATGGATCGGATGACACCCGTTCACCTGAATACGAGCAGTCGGGTCGGAGTAAAGTAGTTTTACTAGGTTTCGGAACTTAGGTCCAAAACCGTTTTTCTTTAAGACGTGTTCTAGGTACGTCCAGTCCACAGTGTCAAAGGCTTTCTCAAAATCTATTAGCAGGAGCACAAGGGGGGACCTGGTCAAGGTGTCACGTCGAGCTAGGGCATTGTGCAACCTTCTAATGCAATGTCTAGTGCTGCGTGAGGGCATGAAGCCGCACTGGTCTGGATGTACTAGCGAGGGGAGCACTTCCCTTATCCTATTGGCCAGTAATGTTGAGAGCACTTTAATTTCCGCATTTATCAGGGAGATGGGCCTATAGGCTGATCGGTCGGGCGCCGGTGGGCTCGTCTTCGGAATCACCACTATTGTGGCCTGGTCTATTTCTGCGGGGAAGCGTCCTTTTTCTGTTGCTTCGATAAACATGTTAAGCAGATGAGGACCTAAAATGTCCCCACATTTGCTGTAGAGCTCGGCTGGAAAGCCATCCGGCCCAGGAGTTTTGCCCGATGCTAGCCTGGACATGGCCGTTGTTATTTCGGCCAGAGTTATGGGTTCCTCCAGGACCTCCTTGACTGTCTGCGGGATTTTAGGGAGGATTATGTCGTCTAGTAGGGAAGACTCCCTTTCAATTTGCGGGCGGGGGCGCTCAGCGTATAGCTGGGCGTAGTATGAGGCAAAGCTCTTAGCGATTTCCCAGGGGGTCCTCGCAATTGAGCCCGCCCCGTCCGCGACCTCCGGGATAACTCTGTCGGCTAGCGGCCGTGAGGCCAGCCAGTGCAGGAGTTTGCCATTTTTATCGCCCCATCCATACACACGAGCCGCCGACGCCCTCCATGTGTGTTTCGCGGCTTCGAACACCAGTTGTCTTATTTCTTCTCTAACCATTGTTAAACGCCTCAAGGCAGATGCTGATGCCACTGTAGTCCCTGACTGCTCCAGGGCCAGGGCTTTGGCTTCAAGGGTTGTCACTTGTAATTCTCGAGCTCGTTCGCGAGCGCGCACACGGTACTTGGCATAGCCTCTGAGTGTGGCTTTACAAGCCGCCCAAACTATGCCTGGGGATTGTACAGACCCCAGATTTTGCGCAAAGTACTGAGTGAGGTGGTCTCTTATTTCAAGAATGAATTAGTTATTCTGCAAGTACCATGCGTTCATGCGCCACATGGGACGCTGATTTGGGGCTATGTCCCTATTCGGATTCTGACTGGAGAGTGATCCGAGACTCCCCGAGATAATACCTCAGCGCCAGTGACTCTAGGAACATCCAGGGCGGGCATGAGCACCAGATCAATTCTTGCCTGAGATTGGTGAGCCGCTGAAGTGTGTGTGTATTGTCGTGTTTTGGGGTGCCATGTCCTCCAAACGTCGCACAGGGCTAGACTCGTTGCCCAACCTTTTAATTTGGCTGCTCTCCCTACTCGGGTGGAAGAATTTGGTCCGGATACGTCTATCTTAGGATCTAGGACCGAATTAAAGTCCCCTCCAATAAGTGTGAGCCCCTGTGGGAGACCTCAGGCCTCTTTTCTTTGTAGGCTGTCTGGCTCTCTTTCCTGGTAGGGTGGTCTCCCATGGCTAATAGGGGTGGTTTTAATAGTGTTCTGGACCCAGACCTAGACTGTTTCTTCCCACCATTACCTACTGCACCTACAGTGGCGGCTGTGTGATTATTGAGAGAATGGCTCCAGCATTGGCGCTTGTTGGACCCATGGTGCCAGCGCAATGTTGCGACCAGAGTCTATTCATTTAATTCAGCTCGGATTGATAGAATACTGTGCACAACTAACCTGAGCGCCGTGGTGCTACGGACTGATTACCTAGGCCACACTCACTCTGATCATAATCCCCAGTTCCTACGGCTGCGTTGGGATACATCCCCTCCTGTCGTCCCGAGTTATTGGAAGATACCCATTTCAGGGCTTCACTGGGCACAGCGATCTCAGAATATTTTGAACACCATGGTGGCACTGCTTCGTCTGGCCTTTAGGAGTGGGAGGTATTTAGGCCCTCATTATGACATTGGCGGTAAATCCCACTTACCGCCTCGCTGACTGCCGCCAACATACCACCTCCGTGGCGGACAACCGTCCACCATATTATGATACACACACACCAATCCCTCACTATTCAGCCACATACACAAATCTGCCACACCAAAGGTCAGTGATAAACTGCCAGTATCAAAACCCACACCGTTACGCCAACAGAACAACGCCCATCACATTATGACCCACAAATCACCACAGCGGACATTCAATGGCGGTAAACCATTGGCGGTACATACCGCCGCGCTCAAAATACACACACACATACAAAACAACATTACATTGGTCAATTTAAATAACACACACCTGACACCTGACACCCATACACATACCACACCCACACCACTATAAAACACACACCCACATTACCCACAACCCTTTACTAATACAAACCATTGGCACAAGACAGACACCACGACAACAGACAAGACCAGAGCCACATACCACCATCACCTATACACCGTCCACGCACCCCACATCACACACCCCAACACTACCATACTCACCCTCACCTACACACCTTACACAACACCCATGGCACCACAAAGACACCCCCAATTCTCAGAGGAGGAGCTAAGGGTCACGGTAGAGGAAATATCATCAGGGTAGAGCCACAGCTATTTGGAGCACAGGTGCAGCAGAAATCCATTGCTAGGAAGATGGTGCTATGACGGAGGATCTTGGACAGGGTCAACGTCGTGGGACAAAGGATGACATCAGGAAGAGGTGGAACGATCTACGGGGGAAGGTACAGTCCATTGCAGCAAGAAACCAACTCGCTGTACAGAGGACTGGTGGTGGACCCCCACCTCCTCCCCCACAACTAACAACATGCGAGGAGCAAGTCTTGGCAATCATGCATCCTGAGGGCCTGGCCACAGTAGAAGCAGGACTGGACTCTGGTAAGTCAACTCTCTATTACTATCACCCCCTTCTTGCATGCCATCACATAACCCCACCCTCACTCCCATCATTCCACCACTTCCCACACACCCCACCATCACATCTCACTCATCCCAATGCCAAGCCCTACATGCCATACCAATGCATGGACACCACTCACAGACCTGAATGGACACCTATCACTAAAGCATGCACACTAGAGAGAATCAGCTAGCCCACCACATACCAACTTACACAAGTTAAAGCTGCCAGGGCAAATACAACCAAAGAGTGCAACCCACTGATGCACAATATGTCACACACAGAAACAATAACACTGCATTTACATCCCAACAGGTACCCCAGCCAATGTCAGGGGCGAAGAAGTGCCAGCACTATCCAGTCCCCCCACAGAAGAGGCCCACAGTGATGACAGCAACTCTGGTTGCCTGGATCTGGATGACCAACTTGGCCCATCAGGGGCCTCTGGACAGTCGGTTACCCAGGCACAGTCACACACCACCACAAAGCCTCTCCAATCTGGAAACACCACCACAGCACCCACCCAGCATACCCATACATCTGTCCCCAGGACAAGTCAATCAGCAGTGTGTCCACCACTACAGGGACCCCAGGGCACACCTCTACCCAAGACAATCAGGGACCTGGGGTCAGTGTCAGTGGGCATACCCTTCAGGGGACAGAGGCACAGGACAACAGGGACACTGGGAGGACTACTGTGCGCCAGAAGGAGGACAGGCCCATGGAACCGACTCTCCAGTAGGCAGTTACCGAGATCCTAGGAGCATACCAACATTCCCAGGATATGCTCGGCCAGATCCTGGCCAACGTGGAGGACAACAGGTGGCTGCAGGAGGGACAGTACCAGGGGATGAGGGAGGACTTGCAGGCCATTAACACCATCCTGGTCTCCATAGCAGGGGTGCTGGCAGACATGGCCAACATTATGAGGGAGGCAGTCTTACAACAGCGGGCCCCTGCCACCAGCCAGACATCTGAACTGCCTTCCACTGCCGCTAGTGGACAGGAGGCCCCGCCACAGGACCAACAGGCCACCAGTGCCCCTCTCCCTGCAGAAGCAGAACCACCCCGCAAACGTTCCCTGCGATCCAGGCAGAAGCCAGAGACACTTTCCGAGACCCCCGCCAGGAAATGAGACTCTTCTGATTGGCACCCTTCTGTCCCACACAGTCACCCTGTCCACCTTGAACTGCCATTGCTCCCCTTCCTATGTCCCCTTGGACAATGCACCTGTGCTACAGATAGACTGGAACTATACCCTGGACTTTCCTCCATCATCACCCCATCCCATTGCACTTGCCTCTCTATATATTAGCACTTCAATAAACACCCTTTGAATAAATACAAGTATGGAGTATATCAAATATTTTAAGTATGGATTTGTTTACCCAGGTTCAAACATTGCAATTCAACTGTACAGTAATGTTCACATAGGAAAGACCTGTAGTTGGCTGCAGTGATCACACCAGGAGCGATAGTGGGCCACCAACATCTGAAAAATTATTTGCCAAAGGGTACAGTGAGTGGGCATAGAAGTGGAAAATAACAGCATGCTAGTGACAAAGATAAACCAAAAAATGTCAATGAAATGTGAAGTAACACTGTCTTACCTGTGTGTCATTTGAAGTATTGTCAAATCACTGCAGTTCTGTTGTCCTCATCCTCATCCTCTGCCTCCTCATCCTCACTGTCCACAGGGTCCACTGCTGCCACACGGCCATCTCCAGCCTCCTCCTCCTGCAGAAAAGACACATGGCGTCTCAAGGCAAGGTTGTGCAACATGCAGCATGCCACTATTATCTGGCAGACCTTCTTGGGTGAGTAGCACAGGGATCCACGTGTTAGATGGAGGCACCGGAACCTGGCCTTCAGGAGGCCAAAGGTATGTTTGATAATCCTTCTAGTTCGCCCATGTGCCTTGTTGTAACGTTCTTCATCCCTTGTCCTGGGATTCCTCACAGGGGTCAGTAGCCATGATAGGTTGGACATACACCAACATATACTGGGTAGGAACCAGGGCTCACCTATTAGCCACAGCCTGTGCCTCTGTAGTTGGCCCATCACATATGGGATACTGCTATTCCTCAGGATAAAGGCATCATGCACCAACCCAGGATACTTAGCATTGACATGGGAGATGTACTGGTCCGCCAAGCACACCATCTGGACATTCACGGAGTGAAAACTCTTTCGATTTCTGAATACCTGTTCATTTTGTGGGAGGGGGACAAATGCAATATGTGTACCATCAGTTGCCCCAATGATGTTGGGGATATGTCCCATTGCATAGAAGTCAGCTTTCACTGTGGCCAAATCCTCCACCTGGGGGAAAACAATGTAGCTGCACATGTGTTGAATCAGAGCGGACAACACTCTGGTCAGCGTGCTAGAGAACATTGGCTGTGACATTCCTGCTGCAAAGCCCACTGTCACTCGGAAAGAATCTGTTGCCAAGAAATGGAGCACAGATAGGACTTGCACAAGAGAGGGGATCCCAGTGGGGTGACGGATAGCAGATATTGGGTCTGGCTCCAATTGGGCACACAGCTCCGTAATTGTGGCCCTGTCAAGTCTATAGGTGAGGATAATGTTCCTGTCCTCCATTGTTGCCAAGTCCACCAGGGGTCTGTACACAGGGGTATGTCTCCAACTCGTATTCATCCGCAGTGGTAGCAATCTATGGGGCAAAAGAGTGAGGAGCCAGTCACAAACTGAACATCATAGCCACAACAGTACAGTGCATGATGTTGATTTGTAATGCATAAGTGGTATTTGTCCTGTATGTCCAATTTTGAACTGTGATTCAGTTATTATCCAGGGCCTGCCCCCCCCCCCCTGAAATGGCACCTGCCTATCCTGTGTGGAGGGACAGGTGGAAGTGAGGTAATTCCGTTGATGTTGTGCACCGTTGTGGGAGGCAGTCGGGAACCACCGTGCAACTCCTCATTGGTTAACATTGGGCCCTATGGGGTACAGTGACCAATGGTGATGTACGCCGGCAGTGACAGTATGCACCGCCGCGGACATGACTGCCATTTTCTATCTGATCACTCACTTGCTACCTGACCTTCAACAGGAGAGGAACTACACTGCATGTGCTGCTGTGACCTGTGTCCGGAACCTACCGTGGCTCGTGTGACTGGGGAAAGGGCCCCTGCCTTCACATCGGCGGAGTTGGAGCGACTGGTGGATGGGGTCCTACCCCAGTACGGACTGCTGTATGGGCCTCCAGACCAACAGATGGGTACACTGTGAGCAGGATGCATGGGGCATGAATGCATGGAGTGGTGTGTGTGAAGGCCTCGTGTAGGAAGGGGGTTGGTGGATGTCCCCTGGGCGACGTGCAGCTTTTGTGCTGGGCCCTGTGTGTGCAAATGGCGATGTGAAGGGGTATGGTGAGCCATAATTGTTATAGGCAGGACGGTCTGACTGATACCTTTTCCTGTGTGTCTTTCTCTGCAGGTCAGCGCCCATCAAAAGAAGGGTATATGGCATGCCATCGCCAAGGACGTGCACACCCTGGGGGTCTATGGCAGGCGGAGCACCCACTGTTGGAAACGGTGGGAGGACCTGAGACGCTGAGCACGGAAGCCGGCGGAGGCCCAGCTAGGGATGGCCTCCCAACGAGGAAGGGGTGCCCGTCGAACCCTGACCCCTGGCATACTGGCGGTGGCCCATCTGGAGCTGGATGGGCGCTTGAGGGCATCACAGCAGCCACAAGAGGGTGAGTACAGTTCCCATCATTACAACTTACGGATGGTAGGGGGGGTACCTGGGTGTGGGATGTGTGTCAGTGGGTGCCCCTAGGCTAGGCCTGACATTGCAGAGTAGGTCCCATGTTGGCCAGTGTTCAGAAGTGATAATCCAAGCTAGTAGGCATCCACTACTGGTCAGGGCTGTGTGGGTCCCAGGTGTGCTGCAGTTGGTGGTATGTGCCCATCCCCAGGCCCTGGTGGCTAGCATTATTACTGGTAGGGCATTGCATAGTGTGTAGGGTTGTTCCCTGTGGGTGATAGTGGTGTGTACGCCAACGGTGGTGTTGGTGCAGCCATTGACCCAGTGTATCCTTTGTCTCTTCCCCCCCCTTTTTGTTTTGTCATCCTGTCCTTATGTGCATTAGCATCATCTGGCGGAGGAGCAGAGGCACCGGCGACGGAGGGAGCTGCATTCCAGGACCCAGGAGGTGGAGTACACCGACGCTGAGGGCACCAGTGGAACGGAGGGCGAGGGGAGCACCACGGCGGAGACTGGTGGGGACAGTTCGGACACAGATACCTCCTCCAATGGAAGCTCCCTGGTGGTGGCGGACACTTCTGTGACCACCCCAGCTACAGGTACAGCTGCCACCCCGTACCAGCACCGCCCTCCCAGCACCCCCTCAGCGATTTGCCTCTGCCCGCTCACCCAGGAGGGTGGGCATCTCCTTCGCCCCAGGCACCTCAGGCCCTGCCCCAGTCAGCCCTGCTGCCCTGAGTGAGGAGGCTATTGACCTCCAGCGATCCATCTCTGTAGGGCAGTCAACCATTGTGAATGCCATCCAGGGGCTGGCAGCCTAAATGCAACAGACTAATGCATTCCTGGAGGGCATTCACACTGGTTTGGCGGCCCAACAGAGATCAATCCAGGCTCTGGCCTCCTCTCTGATGGCAGCCATTGTCCCTGTTTCCACCCTCCCCCCTCCAACTTCCTCTTCCCAATCCCATTCCCCTCAACCCCAACCTATCCCAAGCACACAGAACAACACACAAGAGTGGCACAGGCAAACACAAGCACCACACATCAACCCGCAGGTACTCACACAAACACCATCCAGATGCAGACATACCAACATCCACTGCCTCCACTGTGTCCCCCTCTGCCTCCTCCTCCACCTCTCTCCCAGTTGCGTCTACACTCACACTCATCCACTACCGCCATCACCACCACAACTATCAGAACACATACCTCACTGGCAGACTCCACCACAACAGCCATGCACACGTCCCCTGTGTCCTCTCCCACTGTGTCTGCCAACCCCTCCCAAGGTACACAAATGCAAGCACTCAGACATCCAACAGCCATCCACCTCACAACAGCATCCAACCCATACACCTGCACACAAACTCAGCACACAGCAACTCCCTCTTCCTCCACTCCCAAACCCTCTCCCTCTTCCCGGCCCAATGTTCCTAAGAAGCTTTTCCTCTCCACCATTGACCTCTTCCCTACCCCCCGTCCTTCAAGTCTGGCCAGGGTGGCAAAATCCAAGGCAAGCACCTCAGCCACCCAGTCCACGGGACCAGTAGTCTCCACACCCGCTCATGGTGGGAAAGGATCCAGGGCACCAGGCAGCATCAAGGAAAGGGTGCCTGCCCCAAGTGCTGCCCGGAAGGGCAAGGAGCCATCCCCAGCTGCTGCTCGGAAGGGCAAGGAGCCATCCCCAGCTGCTGCCATGAAGGGCAAGGAGCCATCCCCAGCTGCTGCCAGGAAGGGCAAAAAGCCATCCCCAGCTGCTGCCAGGAAGGGCAAGGGGCCTGCACCAGCAGGCAGGAGGGACAAGGGGCCTGGTGCAGGGACTCAGTCGGAGCCCCCACCACCAACCATGGTTGTGCAGCCATCAGAGGCTGCAGAGGATGGGCTGGAGCCTCCCCCACCACCACCAGCAGCACCACCACCACCAGTAGTGGGCAGCCGTCCAAGGCTGCAGGGGATGGGCTGGAGCCTCCCCCCACAAGCATCAGCAGCACCACTACCACCACTGAGCAGCCGTCACCGCCGGCGGACGGTCTGTAGTCCTGCCTCCATGGGCTGCTGTGCGGCCTGCCCCCTGCTAATCGTGTGGGAATGACACCCAGCTGAGAGACTATGACCTTGCACTCCCCAGGATAAGAAGCACAGGGCACGATGCCCCCTCCAGAACCAGTGAGTAAGACACCCACTCACCCCATCCTCCCCAGGATCAGAAGCACAGGGCACTATGCCTCCTCCAGAACCAGTGGGTAAGACACTGATTCACCCCATCCTCCCCAGGTTTAGAAGCACTGGGCACAGTGCCCCCTCCAGAACCAGTGGGTAAGACACCCACTTGAGAGACTGTGGCCTTGCACTCCCAGGACCAAGCAGAGGGCATGTTGCCCCCTCCAGAGCATGTGGGGGAGTCACCCGCTTGAGAGACTGTGGCCTTGCACTCCCCCAGGTCCAAGCACAGGGCATGTTGCCCCCTCCAGAGCATGTGGGCAAGTCACCCACTTGAGAGACTGTGGCCTTGCACTCCCCAGGGCAGAGCACAGGGCATGTTGCCCCCTCCAGGACCAGTGGTGTTTTTCCATCTGCCGACTGAATTGCCTCCCCGTCCCCCATCCCCCTGAGGTGCCTGACTATTTTCCAAATGATGCCCCTTCAGTGTTCTCTCCGTGTTGCTGGAGGTGACAAGTGGGGCCTTGGACTTTGGCCTGTGGCCCTGTGGCCCACGCACATTGAGAACTGGGCAGTGTCCCTTGAACTGTACATTTGTATATACAATTAGATTAAATGTTTGTATGTATACTGTATTTAGATTATTACACTCACTTTATCACTGTCCTGTTGTCCTTGCATTATTCCTGAGGGGTACGAGGTATATATGTTTTATTACTGCAGCTGATTGTGTGTATGGTGTTGAGGGTGGGTGTGTGTGTGTTGCGTGTGTGTGTCACTCTCTTTTTCCTCCCTCCCTCCCTGTGCTAGGCGGCTGTACTCACTGTGGTCGTGTTCGCCATCGCTGGTGTTCATGGTGGAGCAGGACATAGAAAATCATCGGGAATATCTGAAGTTCGGGCTCCATGGCGGCGTGGTTGTTCCCTGTGTCTCCAAAGGTGAGTCCTTTCCCTTCTGAGCTCAGTTTCTGCCAGGCTTTTGTTGTCGTTGGTACCGCCCTGGAAAAGGTGGCGGATTGTGTTGTCGTAATATGGTGGGTGGAACATTGACTTCCGTCTGCTGTAGGCAGCTACCGCAGTGGTGCCTGTTGTTTCCGACCTGGTGGTGTGGTAAAGTGGCTGTCTATCTGAGTTTCCAACGCCATGGTCATAATTTGGTGGTAGTTACCGCCAGCCTGTCACTGACCGCCAGGGTTGTAATGAGGGCCTTAATGTGTTTATAAGAGGGCACTGTCTAGGTACACAATGGAACATGTGTAAAACTATCGAGGGTGACTTCACCCGAGTGGAGAGATCCCTGTTACTGCATGAGCAGAGCGCTAATCAGAACCCTCTAGGAACTCGCAGGCTGGCAACCCACCTAGTAGAACTTGCATCTCTGGTGGAAAGGATGCGCAGTCAAAATTACACAGCCTACTCAGCTTGCACATGCCGCAGCTGACAATGAAATGTTTACCAAAAATTGAATATCTTGCTCAATTTGAACCTGAAAATAAACACCGAAAACCATTTGGTTAGACATTTACTACCCTAACAGAAGGCCTTTATAGGAACACATCACTATATAAAGTTTCTCAATTTTATTCTTACAGAAATAACGCTCTTGAGGATGTGAATACTGGAAAATTGCATGTGAATGGAATGGTAGGCTGCTTAAAACGTCATTCTAAACCTACACTAATTAATCACCACAAACTTTCATCTGATAACCCTGCTAATAAATAATTTTATGTTTTGGCACACTTATAGGTTTCTAAGCCATGGCAAAAAGAGGAACAATTGATTAGAACATCAATATCATATGAGGAAACGTCATATGAATGAAACCCCTATATTACACTACCAGAGTTCCAGATTTATTTTGAGATGTTGGGAGAAGAAACTTTAGAGGAAAAGAAATCAATCGGAAATATTATGCACTACTGCATGGTACCAATAATCTTTCTAATATGGAACCTGCAGATCCACTTGGACAACCAAATATTGGTAATTAAGGTATTGTTGCTATGGGTGAAGTAGAACTTGCTATGGGTGAAATGCATTAGGATAGTGACTACATTTTATCACAGTTACATATTTAACAACATCTAATATTTGAAGCAATTAAAGCAAGTGTCATTCATGGACTTCAACATGAACATGTCAATGTTTAGATTTTTAGCCTATATTAAAAGTATATCAGTGCAGGCTGGTATCATAAAATGTTTCATTATATCTGTTATAACGTCTTACCTTCATAAAGTAACACATTCAAGCTTATCATATGTTACTACTGCTCCATGTGTATTAGCGCCACATAACATTAAAGGGAGTATATCACACCAACTACTACTACTACCAGTGGAACATAAGAATAAACAAGAATACTTAAAATTAAACTGTGATACCTTTCAGGGACTTCGTAGAATTAAAAACAAATACACATTTTGATTATAGCTTAGGTTAGTAAGGTTTCCAACTTAATGATGGCTTTTGTTCACTTACATATATTACAGAAATTCTGAAGACATCAGATGATAATTTATTTGGTAGGAAACTTGGTTTTTGGCCATCTACTTCAACTTGCTCCAGTTAAAGGGGATCTAATATTTAAAATGGTGGCAGCCAAAGAAACTCAAAACTCCTTAGGAAAAATAGGTAATGCTAACATTTCATTGCTTTTCTCATACAATGAACTAACACAAAATATGAGACAAGCAAATGACGAAGAATTTTGGAAAATATGAAAAGATATTAGGCTAGGAATTGTAACTGATAAAGCAAAAAGTGCTTCAAACAAGAGGTATATCTGCTATCTACACATTTACATAGTGCAGCTAAAGTGATACATTATGGTCTTTTGAAAACACTATCTGTTGTTTGTTTTGTACCATCCCTAAAACAATGCTCTGATTCAAATATGGAAATGTGATCAATGAAAAATGAAACAATTTTACATTTACTTTGTAAAGATTGTTTCAAAATCCATGGAGCAAATATTCCTATAACTTAATTCTTATCTACAAAATTATTAAACATTAAGAAATCTGTGTCAAGAATTGCGGGATTAGAAAAAGAGATGTTTCTTACTAAAAATGGGGTGTGATTTTACGACGCAATTTGGATGTAGAACATGGACTTGTAAATGGAGCCATGGGGCATGTACTCCAGTCTATAAAATACAAAGTTAATGATGAAATTCAGTTTGTTATTGTAGAAGTTAACAATATTAAGGAACCCAAACAAATTGGAAGAGCAACAGATAGATTTTTACAAATAAAAGACATATATTCAAAGAGAGCAATTTTCATTCTATTTAGCTTATGCTGTAACAATACATGGTTTAAGCTTGAATTATGCATTAATTAACATTGGTTTCACAGTTTTTTAAGGGGGTATGGCATATGTTACCTTATCACGTGTGAAGACGTTACAAGGGCTATTTATTATAGATCTAGATGAAACCAAAGTTAATGCAGACACTTCTTGTGTAAGTGAATATAATTGTTTAAGAAAAATATACACTCCTTCTTTTGGTAAATATCTGTTTTTTTGTAAACTCAAAATATGTATGAAAAAGAAAGAAAGCTTCACAACTAAAATGTTTTTAGAAGATATGGAACCATGTACAAAAAAAGAAAAAAACAACATCACCTTGAAATGTTAGGCTTTCAATTCAGTAATACACATGGTATTAACTGCTGTAGTAATGTGACTGTTGATCTGATTTTATATCCACATTTAGTAAAATAATTACATCTCAAAAATACAGATAAGCATTTTTGTAAGACTGTAATCAATTTCTATTCCCTATGGCAATCGAGGAAGCAATTGTATCAATCTACAAGTGGTATAAGACATAATGTTGATGTTTGTACAGGAACTCTTTGCTTCTTTATAAATGAGCAAGATGGTGCCCAAGACTTTTGTATAGAAATTCTAGCTAATGAGACTTTCTCACATGCAGATACTTTACCATTAGCTACAATTGGGAATATGACTGTTTCCAACGCTTAAATGCATTGTCAACAGCCACGGAGTTCGAAAGATTTGTTTACCTTCCAATTGCTGATTACAAATCAATATCCTTTAAAATAATTAATGTATCAGGCTCTGCACTCTACCCTTTGCGCAATGTGTGAGTCAGAGGTTGTATCTGCAATTTGTTTAACTATGGTGAATAAATATGTGTAATGACACAGAGAAGGGCTCTAGATAATATAAAAATTGATACCTTCATTACTGAATTGACTGCTAGCCAAATTTCCATTTCTGAACACACCTTTACTTGTCCTATTTTTATTATCCATCATGGAGAAAGTACAATTTCGAGACATCACACAGCATATTCAAGAAATCATACAGGATGGACTGAATATGATGGCACTAAATTAACCTTTAAACCCAGATTGCCCAAAACTCTTACCAACTCATTTTAGGTACAAATGTCTACATATATGAAATATGGACTAAATATATTACATAGTACTTACAGTAGATATGTCATTATGTGGCCTAGCATGGTTTTAGAAGAAGTATATTGCTTGGGTATGAAATGTACTCATTTACTACAAATTGCTTTTCTATTTTCACTACAACTTACAGTTGAACAAGCACAGAATTGAAACAGATTTTTCATACTCCGTTTTATTTCTGTATTTCCTCACAGTTTGATGATGAAAAAAAATATAATGCTTATCTGAACCACCTTAGGTAACAAATGATTGCATAGGTTAGTACTTTTATTGTTACTACCATTTGTGCAACATTAAATAAAAACATGCATTTATTACATATGTATGTGAACAAATGTGTATGGAATGTATTAAAACTTGTTTTTTTTTAATCAACAAATAATTTCCCATTTGAGAAATACAAAGTAAAATACATACCTAAATAATCTAATTTAGCCTTCACTTACCTTCTCATTTAGGGCCAGATGTAGCAAAGTTTTGCGAGTCCCAAATGGCCCGAATCGCTATTTGCGACCCTGCAAAATCCGAAATGGGATGCAAAAATCCAATTTCCGATCACCAAATAGCGATGCGACCCAGCACCGACTCGCAAAATGTGCGACCTGAAATTGCGACCAGCAATCCATATGCAAAACCAGTCGCAATTTGTGACTAATCGCAAAAAGCCAGTCTTGCACACCCAGATTACCACTGATTCAGAGCAGGTGGAAACCAGAACCAAAGTATAAAAGGAGACCCAGAATGCATCTGGGCTACTCAAAATGGCTGAACTGTACATGATTGCATGGAGGAGGAGAGTCTAGGCTGCCCAGCAGAGGAGGAGGAGGAGGCAGAGACAGGAGAGGATATACCGAACCAGACAGACACTATTTCAACAAACTGAGGAGGAGATTTATGACAAATATAGAATGAGCAGTGCTGTTATCTTAGAGATTATTGAACTGCTAAAACCTCAGCTTGAACGACAGAGAATGCACGGCAGCGCCATCCTCACACATGTGCAAGTGCTATACTCACTGCACCTCTTGGCCTCGGGTAGCTATCAGGGGGTGATTGCAGTAGCAGGTGGGATTCTTCAGACGTTTTCTAGATGCCATACTCGCACACATGTCCAGATATATATACCTTCCCAGGAATGAGGCAGAAATGAGCAGCACCAAGTTGGACTTCTACAGAATTGCCAACTTCCCCCATGTAATAGGGTGTGTGGATGGGACACATATACAAATTTGCCCACCTGCAAATCTGGAATATGTGTTCCGCAATAGGAAATGTACCCACTCACTAAACATCCAGGTGGTATGTGACACCCATAATATCATTACTGACATTGTAGCTAAATATCCAGGGAGTACACATGACTCATACATATTCAGGCACAGTGGGATACACCAACGCCTAGAACGTGGGGAGTTTGGAGAAGGATATCTATTAGGCATTGGTGACTACAGTCTGAAGCCTTACATACAGGTCACTGTGTAACCCTGTGATGCCCTGCTAAATTTGCCTCTTTTGTCAAACAGGTGACAGTGCATATGCCCTGAGACCATGGATACTCACCCATACCTAACATCTGGCAATCAGAACGAGAGGCGATACAACATTGCACATTGGCGGACCAGAACTGTAGTCGAGAGGACCTTTGGCTTGTTAAAGGCAAGATTCTGATGCCTCCACAAAAGTGGAGGAGCACTTCAGTATGCCCCAGAAACAGCATGCGAGATAGTTGCCGCCTGTGCCATCCTACACAACATTGCCATGAGACGTGGGCTACATCTCACCCCTGAAGATACAGACACGGAGGATGAGGAGCAAGAGCTACCACACCGACAGCCTGGGGATAGAAGCATCGCAAATGAGGGTAGACAGAGACGGAACCACATTGCAACCCAATACTTTGACAGGTACGTGGCAACCGTGACCACACTCACTAGTGTCAGACACACATAGCCCAGTTGTGTAGTCAAACAAATAAAACCTTTTTATTGCTAAACTATAATGTTGTTTGAAATGTGCAGTATGCAACCGTCTGGTATTGTAAACAGTCAAATCAGACACATTATTGTCATGTGCCTCAGTACTAGTACATGTCAGTGGCTCACAGCCTCCTCTGACTGCGGCCACCATGGCTCACTCCAGGTGGGTCCCCTGAGCCCTGCCGTGCACTGCTACTCCACAGCACACGCGCATCAGTGGCAGACACACTGCTGAATGTAGAGCCCTCCTCGCTGTCCTGCGGGGTATCCCCTGTGCCCCTTGCAGCCTGTCCGGTCTCCATGATATCAACCGCTTGGCTGATGCGGCCAAGTCCCTGTGCCACATCACCAGCAAAATGACCCAGTTCTATCTGCAGGCTGACAGTGCACCTTGACAGGCAGGTTGTGTTCATTACCAGGCGCCCAATGGATGCTGCAAGTCTGTCGAAACGGGCTGCAGTGTTGCGCTCCCTGGGCCGTGCCTGTGCCCTGTCAGCCACCAGTTCCCTGACCAATAAGTCAATGGATTGTGTCAGGTTCCCAGATGCGTGTTCATTGTTTGGAACTGATTGTCCACATTAGCCAGCCCATGGGTCACAGTGGTCTGCAGTCTTGTTAGGCTCCGGTTAATTGACCTCAGCTGTCTATTTTGCAGGCGCTGACCCCGTACTAAGGAGGCCCAAGTCCCGCAAACTCAACATCGGCGATATCCTACCTGTGCACAGACTGCACTCTGCGGCGGCGTTTGTACACTGCGCCTGCTGATGGCTGTGTGTGCCTCTCCGTAGGCATTGGTGCTGGTCCTACCACTGCTGCCTCCATATCCAGCGCAGGATCGTCCATGGACTCCAGTGGCATTTTCATGGGTGGTGGTGTCCTGCAGTGCCCTGCTGTGTTAGTGGCAGCCTCCTCCTGTGGGTCTGGCCCTTGTTCCTCTCCCTGCACGTTTGCGCTGATGGGGGGGCCTTGTGGGAGACCTGTGGGGCATAGGGGATACACTGTCAGTCTAGCGCATCTGTGTTTTGCCTCATAATAAACATTTGCCTATATTTGGACTACTGTACTACATTGCCCATAATGCACTATTCTAGAGGTTGCTAGACTGGAATGGAGCTAGTCTGGAGGTGCCTGCTGCTGTGTACTGGGATTGTGTGTATAGTGCATTTGTGGGTGTCAAAGCATATATTTTGGCACTTACTTTTTGATGTTCCAGGCGCCGAACTGTCCACATCTCCTATGCCCATTACAGCCTCTGGCTCCACTGTTGTCTCCACCATGGTTTCCAGTGCTGTAGGTGGTGGAACGGTGGATGGGCCTCCTCCAGTGCCCTGCATCTCTCTCATGCACTCCACAACCCTCTCCTTGGTCCTGGAGCAAAGGTCATACCACCTTTTCCTGATTTCATCCAGGGTGCGGTGGCTTACTCCAATAGCATTTATTTTGTCGTGGATGTCTTGCCATATTTTTTTTTTGGGGTGTCAGGGACACTCATTGCTGCCTTGCCAAATAGTTGGTCATGGTGCATGCAGCACTCCTCAGTAAGTACCTCCAACTCCTTGTCAGATAACTTGATTTTTCTCTTCCTGCCAGCACTGGGTGTCTGTGAGAAAGTAGCCTCTTTCTAGCCTTGTTACCCCCACTTTTGGCCTGTTTGTGAGTGTATGTCAGGGTGTTTTCACTGTCTCACTGGGATCCTGCTAGCCAGGGCCCAGTGCTCATAGTGAAAACCCTATGTTTTCAGTATGTTTGTTATGTGTCACTGGGACCCTGCTAGTCAGGACCCCAGTGCTCATAAGTTTGTGGCCTATATGTATGTGTTCCCTGTGTGGTGCCTAACTGTCTCACTGAGGCTCTGCTAACCAGAACCTCAGTGGTTATGCTCTCTCATTTCTTTCTAAATTGTCACTAACAGGCTAGTGACCAATTTTACCAATTTACATTGGCTTACTGGAACACCCTTATAATTCCCTAGTATATGGTACTGAGGTACCCAGGGTATTGGGGTTCCAGGAGATCCCTATGGGCTGCAGCATTTCTTTTGCCACCCATAGGGAGCTCTGACAATTCTTACACAGGCCTGCCACTGCAGCCTGAGTGAAATAACGTCCACGTTATTTCACAGCCATTTTACACTGCACTTAAGTAACTTATAAGTCACCTATATGTCTAACCTTTACCTGGTAAAGGTTAGGTGCAAAGTTACTTAGTGTGAGGGCACCCTGGCACTAGTCAAGGTGCCCCCACATTGTTCAGAGCCAATTCCCTGAACTTTGTGAGTGTGGGGACACCATTACACGCGTGCACTACATATAGGTCACTACCTATATGTAGCTTCACAATGGTAACTCCGAATATGGCCATGTAACATGTCTAAGATCATGGAATTGCCCCCTCTATGCCATCCTGGCATTGTTGGCACAATTCCATGATCCCAGTGGTCTGTAGCACAGACCCTGGTACTGCCAAACTGCCCTTCCTGGGGTTTCACTGCAGCTGCTGCCAACCCCTCAGACAGGCATCTGCCCTCCTGGGGTCCAGCCAGGCCTGGCCCAGGATGGCAGAACAAAGAACTTCCTCTGAGAGAGGGTGTGACACCCTCTCCCTTTGGAAAATGGTGTGAAGGCAGGGGAGGAGTAGCCTCCCCCAGCCTCTGGAAATGCTTTGTTGGGCACAGATGTGCCCAATTCTGCATAAGCCAGTCTACACCGGTTCAGGGGACCCCTTAGCCCTGCTCTGGCGCGAAACTGGACAAAGGAAAGGGGAGTGACCACTCCCCTGACCTGCACCTCCCCTGGGAGGTGCCCAGAGCTCCTCCAGTGTGCTCCAGACCTCTGCCATCTTGGAAACAGAGGTGCTGCTGGCACACTGGACTGCTCTGAGTGGCCAGTGCCACCAGGTGACGTCAGAGACTCCTTCTGATAGGCTCCTTCAGGTGTTGCTAGCCTATCCTCTCTCCTAAGTAGCCAAACCCTCTTTTCTGGCTATTTAGGGTCTCTGTCTCTGGGGAAACTTCAGATAACGAATGCAAGAGCTCAGCCGAGTTCCTCTGCATCTCTCTCTTCACCTTCTACCAAGGAATCGACTGCTGACCGCGCTGGAAGCCTGCAAAACTGCAACATAGTAGCAAAGACGACTACTGCAACTCTGTAACGCTGATCCTGCCGCCTTCTCGACTGTTTTCCTGGTGGTGCATGCTGTGGGGGTAGTCTGCCTCCTCTCTGCACTAGAAGCTCCGAAGAAATCTCCGGTGGGTCGACGGAATCTTCCCCCTGCAACCGCAGGCACCAAAAAGCTGCATTACCGGTCCCTTGGGTCTCCTCTCAGCACGACAAGCGAGGTCCCTCGAATCCAGCAACTCTGTCCAATGGCCCCCACAGTCCAGTGACTCTTCAGTCCAAGTTTGGTGGAGGTAAGTCCTTGCCTCACCTCGCTAGACTGCATTGCTGGGAACCGCGACTTTTGCAGCTACTCCGGCCTCCGTGCACTTCCGGCGGAAATCCTTTGTGCACAGTCCAGCCTGGGTCCACTGCACTCTAACCTGCATTGCACGACCTCCTAAGTTGTTCTCCGGCGACGTGGGACTTCTTTGTGCGACTTCGAGTGAGCACTGTTTCACGCATCCTCGTAGTGCCTGTTTCTGGCACTTCTCCGGGTGCTATCTGCTGCTAAAAGGGCTCCTTGTCTTGCTCGACGTCCCTTCTACCTCCTGGTCCAATTTGCGACCTCCTGGTCCCTCCTGGGCCACAGCAGCATCCAAAAACGCTAACCGCACGATTTGCAGCTAGCAAGGCTTGTTGGCGTTCTTTCGGCGGGAAAACACTTCTGCACGACTCTCCACGGCGAGAGGGATTTGTCCACCAAAGGGGAAGTCTCTAGCCCTTTTCGTTCCTGCAGAAACCTCAGCTTCTTCTGTCCAGTAGAAGCTTCTTTGCACCCGCAGCTGGCATTTCCTGGGCATCTGCCCATCTCCGACTTGCTTGTGACTTTTGGACTTGGTCCCCTTGTTCCACAGGTACCCCAGATTGGAAATCCAGCGTTGTTGCATTGTTGGTTTGTGTCTTTCCTGCATTATTCCTCTAACACGACTTCTTTGTCCTTAGGGGAACTTTAGTGCACTTTGCACTCACTTTTCAGGGTCTTGGGGAGGGTTATTTTTCTAACTCTCACTATTTTCTAATAGTCCCAGCGACCCTCTACAAGGTCACATAGGTTTGGGGTCCATTCGTGGTTCGCATTCCACTTTTGGAGTATATGGTTTGTGTTGCCCCTATCCCTATGTTTCCCCATTGCATCCTATTGTAACTATACATTGTTTGCACTGTTTTCTAAGACTATACTGCATATTTTTGCTATTGTGTATATATATCTTGTGTATATTTCCTATCCTCTCACTGAGGGTACACTCTAAGATACTTTGGCATATTGTCATAAAAAATAAAGTACCTTTATTTTTAGTATAACTGTGTATTGTGTTTTCTTATGATATTGTGCATATGACACTAAGTGGTACTGTAGTAGCTTCACACGTCTCCTAGTTCAGCCTAAGCTGCTCTGCTAAGCTACCATTATCTATCAGCCTAAGCTGCTAGACACCCTATACACTAATAAGGGATAACTGGGCCTGGTGCAAGGTGCAAGTACCCCTTGGTACTCACTACAAGCCAGTCCAGCCTCCTACATTGGTTGTGCAGCGGTGGGATCAGTGCTTTGAGACTACTTACCACTCTTGTCATTGTACTTTTCATAAGAGAAAAATATACAAAACAAGGTCAGTGTATATACACATAGCCAAAAAGTTTTGCATTTCCTCTTTTCACTCTTTTCTAAGTGCTGAAAAGTACTTCTAACTTTCTAAAAAGTTCTAAAAAGTTGTAAAAGTTTTTTTTCTCTGTCTTTCTAAAAGCTCTGACAAACTTTTTTCTCTTTTTCTATCACTTTAACTCTCTCTAAAAATGTCTGGCACAGGCCAAAATGTTGACCTGTCTAAGATTGCATATGATCACCTTAGCTGGAAAGGAGCAAGGAGTCTCTGCATAGAGAGAGGTTTGAGTGTAGGGAAGAATCCTTCCTTGGAATTGTTACTTAACATGCTTAGAGAACAAGATAAGGCAAGAAGTGCCCCATCTGTTGAAAAAGTAGCTAATGGTTCCCAATCTGATCCAGGGAATCCCCCAGGAAAAGATTCAGGAAAGAAACTTCCTAGCCTGCCCATTACTAGACAGTCTAGCATAGTTGGTAATGATGTTGGGTCACACCATACAAATAGTGTTGTCTCACATCATAGCAAAAGCATTTATTCACACCACAGTGGTACTGATGTTTCTGTTAGCCAAGCTGTTAGGGTGCCCTCTGTAAGGGACAGGTCTCCTTCTGTCCATTCTCACCATACTTCTGTTTCAAGGCATGTCCCTCCCACCCACCCTGATGACAGATTGTTAGAAAGGGAGCTCAATAGATTGAGAGTGGAACAAACCAGACTGAAGCTCAAGAAGCAACAGCTGGATTTGGATAGACAGACTTTAGAAGTAGAGAAGGAGAGACAGAAACTGGGTTTAGAAACCCATTGTGGCAGCAGCAGTATTCCCCATAGTCATCCTGCAAAAGAGCATGATTCCAGGAATCTGCATAAGATAGTTCCCCCTTATAAGGAGGGGGATGACATTAACAAGTGGTTTGCTGCACTTGAGAGGGCCTGTGCTGTACAGGATGTCCCTCAAAGGCAGTGGGCTGCTATCCTATGGATATCATTTAGTGGAAAAGGTAGGGATAGGCTCCTTACTGTAAAAGAAAATGAAGCTAATGATTACAAAGTTCTTAAGAATGCACTCCTGGATGGTTATGGCTTAACCACTGAACAATACAGGATAAAGTTCAGAGAGACCAAAAAGGAGTCTTCACAAGACTGGGTTGATTTCATTGACCATTCAGTGAAGGCCTTGGAGGGGTGGTTACATGGCAGTAAAGTTACTGATTATGACAGCCTGTATAACTTGATCCTGAGAGAGCATATTCTTAATAATTGTGTGTCTGATTTGTTGCACCAGTACTTGGTGGACTCTGATCTGACCTCTCCCCAAGAATTGGGAAAGAAGGCAGACAAATGGGTCAGAACAAGGGTGAACAGAAAAGTTCATACAGGGGGTGACAAAGAGAACACTAAGAAGAAAGATGGTGAAAAATCTCAAGATAAGCATGGGGATAAGGGTAAAACCAAAGATCCCACTTCAAATCTTAAACACTCTTCAGGGGGTGGGGATAAAACAAATTCTTCCTCTTCTTCTCAACCTACACAATTTAAAAAGCCTTGGTGCTTTGTGTGTAAAAATAGAGGCCATAGGCCAGGGGATAAGTCCTATCCAGGTAAACCCCCTGAGCCTACCACCACTAATACATCAAGCTCTAGTGCCCCTAGCAGTAGTGGTACTAGTGGTGGGACTGCTGGCAACAGTCAAGTTAAGGGTGTAGTTGGGTTCACTTATGGGTCCATAGTAGAAACTGGGGTAGTCAGTCCCAAGACAGTTTCTGTCACACCTAGTGGCATTGGCCTTGCCACACTGGCTGCTTGTCCCCTTACAATGGATAAGTACAGGCAGACAGTTTCAATAAATGGTGTTGAGGCCTTGGCATACAGGGACACAGGTGCCAGTATCACTTTGGTGACTGAAAACCTAGTGCACCCTGATCAACACATCATTGGACAACAGTATAAGATTATTGATGTCCATAACTCCACTAACTTTCTTCCCTTAGCTATAATTCAGTTTAGTTGGGGTGGAGTTACTGGCTCTAGCCCTTTTCGTTCCTGCAGAAACCTCAGCTTCTTCTGTCCAGTAGAAGCTTCTTTGCACCCGCAGCTGGCATTTCCTGGGCATCTGCCCATCTCCGACTTGCTTGTGACTTTTGGACTTGGTCCCCTTGTTCCACAGGTACCCCAGATTGGAAATCCAGCGTTGTTGCATTGTTGGTTTGTGTCTTTCCTGCATTATTCCTCTAACACGACTTCTTTGTCCTTAGGGGAACTTTAGTGCACTTTGCACTCACTTTTCAGGGTCTTGGGGAGGGTTATTTTTCTAACTCTCACTATTTTCTAATAGTCCCAGCGACCCTCTACAAGGTCACATAGGTTTGGGGTCCATTCGTGGTTCGCATTCCACTTTTGGAGTATATGGTTTGTGTTGCCCCTATCCCTATGTTTCCCCATTGCATCCTATTGTAACTATACATTGTTTGCACTGTTTTCTAAGACTATACTGCATATTTTTGCTATTGTGTATATATATCTTGTGTATATTTCCTATCCTCTCACTGAGGGTACACTCTAAGATACTTTGGCATATTGTCATAAAATAAAGTACCTTTATTTTTAGTATAACTGTGTATTGTGTTTTCTTATGATATTGTGCAAGTGACACTTGTGGTACTGTAGTAGCTTCACACGTCTCCTAGTTCAGCCTAAGCTGCTCTGCTAAGCTACCATTATCTATCAGCCTAAGCTGCTAGACACCCTATACACTAATAAGGGATAACTGGGCCTGGTGCAAGGTGCAAGTACCCCTTGGTACTCACTACAAGCCAGTCCAGCCTCCTGCAGTGTCTCCTTCTCCATTGTTGCTGTAGCTCCTCTCACCTGGTTGTGGCTCTGCAGTTTGGGCTGGGTGTGCTTCTCCCTCCTCCCAGTTCTATTTGGTGACTTCCTGGTTCTGATGTCATCACCGAGAGCCAGGAAGTGTTTTGTTCCACCTGCAGGCAATTTGCGAGTTAGTCGCAATTTCCGACACCGGACCACTCCCTTTGCGCAATTTGCGACATTGCTAAAAACGGAGGTCGCAAAATGCGGTGCAACACCTCTGCGACTCGCAATTTGGAATGGCGAGTCTTTCTGGCATTTGGTTTTGCGAGTCGGAAATAGCGATTTGCATGGAGGCGCTATTTCCGAGTCGCAAATTTGTACCTACCTACATCTGGCCCTTAGTCTTCTTTTGTATGTATTAATAACTGCACTTGCAAGGAAAAAAAGTACAATAATAACCAGCTCTTTATTGTAAGAAAATTAAAAATAGTTTTTATAAGAACTTCTTTTCTTTTTCTTTTGTGTTTTTCCAACTATAGGTCAACTAAACACACAATATATTTTTTTAAAACAATGCATGCAACAGGGCACAATACCTGCTGACAACAACAAAATAAGTAATCTAAGGATTTTGGGAAGGACAGTGGTGCGCTATTACAAGCTCCCAATGGATGATCTTGTCACTCTCCCCTGCAACTATCACTGTAATATAAACAGTATATCGCTGTCCCAGCAAAAGGCTCAACAATATAATGGTCTTGCCTAGGGCGGCTTACAGCATCTGACGAGCCAGGTGGTGAAATAGCAGGTAGCGCTGAAGTTTTTCAGTGGTTAAAAATAAAATGTTTCCAGCCTATTAGAAGCCTCTTGCAATCACAAGGTACCACAGTACTTCTGAGATAGTGCCTTGGTACCAGCAAAACTG
The DNA here is from genome assembly GCF_031143425.1 of Pleurodeles waltl. NCBI lineage: Eukaryota > Metazoa > Chordata > Amphibia > Caudata > Salamandridae > Pleurodeles > Pleurodeles waltl. The sequence goes on from NC_090444.1 coordinate 1,822,086,780, forward strand.
AACTGAAAGAAAAAATCATCTACAATGATAATACACAACCCCCCTTAAAAACACATCTTTTTTATTGAACCTTTAAACATTAGACTACCTAAAAAGATTATGTGATATTTATACACATATGTTACATTAGGCTACATAGGTGTTGCTCAGTGCTAAAAAAAACACACTGTTTACAATGTACAATGTACAATTAATTATGTAAACAAACATATTAAAAAATTTACTAGTTCTAAAAACACATGAAATTCACAAAAAAACAAAGGTTACAATGAAGTTCTAGTTAGGGGCTATGATACTATGTCTTACTATTTTTTTTCAAATATTTAATCACAACCATATTTTTCAAACCTATAGTATGGGCCACAACCTAACATTCAATTTCATCATCACTCACTTAGGCAAGCAACTATAACTCACCCATTGCTTATGCATTATTTATGCTGTTAAACAACATATTTAAAATCCATTAATAAATTTGGCATTTACAAATACAATATTATATAGTATGAAAAATACTTTCATTTACATTTAATATCAATGTGGATCCCACCCCTTGGCTGCTGATGGCTTGACGAGGGGAGCCACGTGTCCCCCTCCCCATACACATTAATGTTGACCTTGGGAGTGGGCTTCCCAGGGCCTGTAAAGGCTAGGGGTGGGGGGCATTGGGCCTCCTCCATTTAATATAACAAAGCAGCTTGGTCGCCATTTTGTTATGATCCTGTGGGAGTCCTGCAGGTTTTTGGCAAATTTTGCCAATTTATTTTTGTTTTTGGCCCGCGGTTTGTCAGGGTATCCTTATCCTGCCCCCTTATTGCTTTTTATTAACATGTTCAGGACAGGGTACTAAGGGGGGTCATTATGAACATGGCGGGATTTCCCACCGTGTTCATGCTGGCGGTCTAAACACAGACTGCAAGCCCTTAGAAGACCTTGCCAGTACATTGCTGACTGCTCCAGGCCGCAGTGTGTTGGGTGCAGAAGCACCCGTCTTGCATATCACTGCTTGTAAATCGGGCAGTGACATGCACAACGGGGCTGTGCACGGGGGCCCCGGACCACCCCTTCCACCAGCCTTTCCCTGGCGGGAGAAACCACCAGGGAAAGGCTGGAGGGACACAGCAGCGCTGCCCTGTCAGATAGAGAAATCCGCCATCGTCAGGCTGCCTGTTGGCTGTAGCCTGGCGGTGGCGGAGGGCCGCCTGTGGTGGTCTTCCTTTGTTCCTAATATGGCAGTCCAGACCGCCATGCCGGCGGTGGTGAATTACGTCACCGCCGGCATGGCGGTCTGGACCGCCATGTTCATTATGACCCCCTAAGTCCCTGAGACCCGAAACAGCTGCCAGCAACATTTTTCTCATGTTGCTGGAAGCCAATCAGAGTACTGGGTCCACGGGAGTCTAACTACTGTGGTAGAGAATTGGCCAAAGGAGGAAAAGGCCAATCACAACACTGTGGCCCTCATTACAACATTGGCAGTAAATGCCGCTTACCACTGTGCTGGCGGCCGCCAACATACCGTGACCGCGGCGGTATACCTCTACGGGTATTATGACCCACAGAGAAATCCGCCACTATACAGACACCCATACAAGTCCGCTAGCCCAAAGTTCAGTGATAAACTGGCGGTAGCAAAACCCACACCGTTACGCCAACAGAAATACGCCCACAGCATCATGACCCACGAATCACCGCAGAGGACATTCAACCGCGGTAAAACACAGGCCGTACAGACCGCCGCGCTCAAAATAAACACACACTAAGAAACTACATCACATTGGACAATTCAAACTACACACACGTGACACACATACACACACCACACCCACACACCCAATCCAAAATAAAACACACACCCACAATACCCACAACCCCTTACAACGAAAATAAATATTGCCAACTGAGAGAGAGACAAGCCAGGAGCACCCACTGAATCTGAGCCACATAACACCATCACCCATACGCCAGCCACGCACCTCACAGCACACACCCCAACACATCACCCCACACACCCTCACACATACCACTCACACTACACCCATGGCACCACAAAAACACCCCAGGTTCTCAGAGGAGGAGCTAAGGGTCGTGGTGGAGGAAATCATCCGGGTAGAGCCACAGCTATTCGGATCACAGGTGCAGCAGACATCCATTGCTAGGAAGATGGAGCTATGGCGGAGAGTCGTCGACAGGGTCAACGCCGTGGGACAGCACCCAAGAACAAGGGATGACATCAGGAAGAGGTGGAACGAACTACAGGAGAAGGTGCGTTACGTGGTAGCAAGACACCAGGTAGCTGTACAGAGGACTGGCGGTGGAACCCCACAGCCCCCCCACAACTAACAACATGGGAGGAACAAGTCTTGGCGATCGTGCATCCTGAGGGCCTCGCATGAGTAACTGGAGAACTGGACTCTGGTAAGTTAAATCTTCACTACTTTATCCCCCACCCTACCTTCATGCCATCACAAACAACAACCCCTACCCTCACCCCCATCACCCCACCACCTCACATGAACCCCACCATAACAACCCACCCATCCCAATACCATACCCTGCATGCAAAACCAATCCATGGACCCCCATCACAGACCTGCATGGATACCCATCACCACTGCATGCACACTAGTGACAATCACTTAGCCAAACCAAGCACAACTCACACAAGCCAAAGCTGCCTTGCTAATAACAACTATAGAGGGAAACATATCCATACACAAGATGGCACACGCAGATACTATAACACTGCATTTACATCCCCACAGGACCCCCACTCAATGTCACCGGAAAGGAGGTGCCAGCCAATTCCAGTCCCCCTCTGAAGAGGCCCACAGTGATGACAGCAGCTCTGCACGCCTGGATCACGATGACCAACCTGGCCCATCTGGGACCTCTGGACAGTTGGTGACCCAGCCACAGTCCCAAACCACCACAGATCCTCCCCCCTCAGGAAATACCACCACAGCACCCACCCAGCGGGCCCATCACTCTGTCCCCAGGACATAGCAATCAGCAGTGTGCCCACCACTACAGGGAACCCAGGCAACCCCACAAACACAGGACGATCAGGGACCTGGGGTCATTGGCAGTGGGCACACGGTTCAGGGGACAGAGGCACAGGACAACAGGGAAGCTGGGAGGACAGCTGTGCGACAGGGGGAGGACATGCCCAGGGAACCAACTCTCCACAAGGCACTCACCAACAACCTGGGAGGATACCACCATTCCCAGGAGACCACGGGCCAGATACTGTACTAGTTGCAGGAGACCCAGCAGCTGCAGGAGGGACAGTACCTGGGGATCAGGGAGGACCTGAAAGACATCCACACCACCCTGGTCACCATTGCAGGGGTGCTGGCAGACATGGCTAACACCATGAGGGAGGCAGTGGCACACCAAAGGGCCCCTGACACTAGCCAAAATGATGAACAGCCCTCCACCTCCACCGGCGCTAGTGGACAGGAGGCCCCGCCACAGGACCAACAGGCCACCAGCACCCCACCCCCTGCAGAAGGAGAACCACCCCGCAAACGGTCCCTGAGATCCAGGCAGAAGCCAGAGAACATTGCCAAGATCCCGCCAGGAAATAGGACTCTCATGATTGTCACCCTTCTGTCCCACTCTGTCACCCTGTCCACCTTGATCTGCCATTGCTCCACTTCCCATGCCCCTTTGGACAATGCACCTGTGATACAAATTGAATGGACACCACCCTGGACTTTCCCCCATCACCAACCCAGCCCATTGCAATACCCCCTCCACCTATTAGCACATAAATAAACACCCTTTAAACAAATTCAAGTATGGAGTCTGTGAATTATATGACAAATGTATTTGTTTCACAAACTGTAAACATTGGAATTCAAATATACTGTAATATTAACATAGGTATGACCTGTAGTGGGCAGCAGTAAACACACCAGGATTTAGAGTGGAGCACAGAGATCTGAAAATAGAGATGCCAAAGGATACAGTAAGTAGCCATAGAAATAGGGAAAACAGGCTGCCATGTTCAATGTCAAACACAATACTGCAATGGAAGGTGAAGTAACAGAGTCTTACCTGCGTGTCACTGGAAGTACTGTTGAATGAGTGTACTTCTGTTGTCCACATCTTCTTCCTCCTCTTCGTCACTGTCCACAGGCTCCACCGCTGCCACATGACCATCTCCAGGCTCATCCTCCTACAGAAAATGCACCTGGCATCTCAAGTCCAGGTAGTGCAACATGCAACATGCAACGAAGATCTGGCACACCTTCTTGGATGAGTAGTAGAGGGATCCACCTGTCATATGAAGGCACTGAAATCTGGCTTTCAGGAGGCCAAGGGGTCTCTCAATGATCTTCCTTGTTTGCCCATGTGCCTCATTGTTCCTCTGCCCTTGTCCTGGCATTCCTCACTGGGGTCAGTAGCCATGAGAAGTTGGGGTAACCAGTGTCACCTGCAAATATTCGAGGAATACCTGTCAGCCACACACTCACCCTTAGGGCCAAACCCACATCCATATACCTACATCAACTGGGAGAGGATCATGGGTTGACCTATTAGCCACACCTGGTGCCTCTGGAGTTGAAACGTCACATATGGAATGCTGCTATTCCTCAAGATAAAGGCATCATACACAGAGCCAGGATACTTGGCATTAACATGGGATATGTACTGGTCCACCAAACACACCATCTGCACATTAAGAGAGTGAAAGCTTTTTCTATTTCTGAACACTTGTTCATTTCTCCGGGGGGGGGGAACAAATGCAATATGTGATGTTGGGGATATCTCCCAGGGCATAAAAGGCAGCCTTCACTGTGGCCAAATCCTCCACCTCTGGGAATACGATGTAGCTGCTCATTTGTGTTTCAACAGGGCAGACAACACTCTGGTCAGCACGTTTGAGAACATTGGCTGAGACATCCCTGATGCCATGGCTACTGTCGCTTGGAAGGAACCACTTGCCAGGAAATGGAGCACTGACAGGACCTGCACTAGAGGGGGATACCTGTGGGGTGGCGGATAGCTGAAATCAGGTCTGGCTCCAATTGGGCACACAGTTCTTGGATTGTGGCCCTATCAAGTCTGTAGGTCAGGATAATGTGCCTGTCCTCCTTTGCTGCCAGGTCCACCAGGGTTCTGTACACGTGGAGATGTCTCCATCTCCTATTCATCCTCTGCAGTTGAACTCTAGGGTGACAAACGGTGAGCAGAGGGTCATATTCACACATATGTTAAAATAAATATGCATTTCTTCCTTTAAAGAAACAGTATGTGAACTCGAGAGTCAGTTGATGTGCCAATGTCTCCTGCGACACAGTTAGGTGACATGGCCTCTGCCCCCCTGAAATGGTGGCTGCCTGACCTGTGAGGTGAGACAAGTGGAAACAAGGTAATTCCACTGGTGTTGTGCACTGTTACAGTCGGCGGTCGATGATCGCCGCCCAACATCGCATTGGTTATCATTGGGCCCTATGGGTTCCAGGAGCCAATGGCGATGTACGCCGGCGGTGACGGTACGCACCGCCGCGGACGTGACCGCCATTTTCTAGCTGTTCACTCACTTGCTACCTGAACTTCAACAGGAGAGGAGCTACACTGCAAGTGCTGCTGTGACCTGTGTCTGGAAGCGACAATGGCTCGAGAGTCTGGGGAAAGGGCCCCCACCTTCACTTCAGAGGAGTTGGAGAGACTGGTGGATGGGGTCCGACCCCAGTACACTTTACTCTATGGTCCTCCAGACAAACAGGTGAGTACACTGTGAGCATGATCCGTGGGCCATGAATGTATGGATTGCTGTGTGTGTAAGCCCCGTGTAGGGGCGTGTCTGAGGGGTCATGTGCAGAGTGCTGCATGTATGGTGGGGAATGTATGTGCGTAAGGGGATGGGAGGGACATGGTGGGCCATGAGTATGACAGTCCGAACTGTATGACTAATCCCTTTTCTACTGTAATTTTCCTGCAGGTCAGCACCCATAAGAAAAAGGATATTTGCCGTGCCTTTGCCTAGAAGGTGGTGCGGACCCTGGGGGTGTTTGACAGGCAGAGCAACCACTGCTGCAAACGGTGGGAGGACCTGTGCCGCTGGGCAAGGAAGACGGCGGAGGCCCCGCTGGGGCTGGCCTACCAGCGAGGAAGGGGTGCCTGTCTTACCCTGACCCCCTGATATTCTGCATCCTGGTGGTGGCCTATCCAGAGTTAGATGGGAGCTTGAAGGCATTACAGCAGCCACAAGGGGGTGAGTACAGATTCTGAATCATGACTTTGCACGCATTAAGGTTTTACCTGGGAGGGGCTGTGGGTGCCCCTAGGCCAAGGCGAACATGGCAGAGTAGGTCCCATGCTGGGCAGGCTTTGATGCACTCCAACCCCAATAGTGTTATTGGGCATCTACTACTGGGCAGGGTCCTGTGGGTTTCAGGTATGCAGCTAATGGCGTTAGGCATTTTACCCCATGGGCTGGTGACTAGCATTGTAACTGGTAGTGCATGGCCTAGTGCATAGGGCTGTTCCCTGTGTGTTGTGTACGCCAACGGTGGTGTTGTTGCTGGCATTGACCAAGTGTAACCTCTGTTTCTCCCCCCCTTTTTGTTTTGTCCCCCTGTCCTTGTGTGCATTAGCATCATCTGCCGGAGGAGCAGAGACACCTGCAACGGTGGAATGCTGCATCCCACATGGGCCTTGAAGCTGAATCCACTGACGGTGAGGGCACCAGTGGAACGGAGGGCGAGGGGAGCACCACGACGGAGACAGGAGGGGACCCTACCGGCAGCGACTCCTCCTCCAATGGAAGCTCCCTGGCGGTGGCGGACACCTCTGTGCCCACCCCAACAACAGGTACAGCTGCCACCCCCTTACCAGCAACGCCCTCCCAGCAGCCCCTCAGTGTGTTTCCCGTGCCCCCTCACCCAGGAGGGTGGGCATCTCCTTCGCCTCAGGCACCTCAGGCCCTGCCCCTGTCAGCCCTGCTGCCCTCAGTGAGGAGGCTATTGACCTCCTGAGATTCCTCTCTGATGGGCAGTCAACCATACCGAATGCCATCCAGGGTGTAGCAGGGCATTTGCAACAAACAAATGCATATCTGTAGGGCATTCACTCTGGTGTGGTGGCCCAACAGAGAGCATTCCAGACTCTGGCCTCCGCACTGATGGCAGCCATTGTCCCTGTCTCCAGCCTCCCCCTCCAACTTCCTCTACCCACTCCCAGTCCTCTCAAACCCAGCCTATCCCAAGCACACCTTCAGACCAGCAATCAGCCAAATCAACACACAGAAGTGATTCAGGCAAACACAAGCACCACACTTCATCTCACAGGCACTCACACAAGCACCATCTGCATGCAGACAAACCAACATCCACTGCCTCCACTGTGTCCCCCTCCTCCTCGTCATCCACCCCCTCCCAGTAGCGTCTCCACTCACACCTGCAAGCACTACATCCTCATCCACTACCTCTATCACCAGCACGCCTATCACTACACGCTCCTTACTGGCAGTCACCACCCCCACATCCATGCACACGTCCCCTGTGTCCTCTCCCACTGTGTCTGTGACCCCTCCTTCCAAAGTACACAAACGCAAGCACACACACACCCAACAGCCATCCACCTCACAACAGCATCCAGCCCATGCACCTGCACCCAAACACAGCAGACTGACACCTCCTACAACCACTCCCTCTTCCTCCACTCCCAAACCTTCACCCTCTTCCCACCCCAGTGTCCCTAAGAAGCTTTTCCTTCCCAACATTGACCTATTCCCTTCCCCCCCGTCCTTCACCTCGGGCCAAGGTGGCCAGAACCCAGCCCAGCACCTCAGCCACCCAGTCCACGGCCACTGTAGCTTCTGCAGCTGTGAGAGGCTCCAAGGAGGCACCCGTCAGCCCAGCCAGTGTGCCAGCAACACCTCCCAAGGCCAAGAAGGGTCCACCACCTGGCAAGGGCAAGAAGGGGACAGCAGCCAGCAAGGGGAAGGAGGCAGAACCAGCCAGCAAGGGCAAGTCAAAGACTTCAGCTGGCAGAAGCAAGGAGGCACCACCATCTGCCAAGGGCAGAAAGGGGCACAGAACACCAGCCATGGCACTTCAGCCGTCTGAGGCTGCAGGTGAAGGCCTGGAGGCTACCACCACCACTGCCTGCACCGCCACCTGCTCCGTGGCCAGCACCGCCACCTGCACCGCAGCCAGCACCGCCACCTGCCCCGCCGCCAGCACCACCACCTGCCCCGCCACCAGCAGCACCATTGCCAGCAGCAGCAACCCCAGTGGGCAGCCGTCCGAGGCTGCAGGTGAAGGCCTGGAGGTTGCCACCACTGCCTGCACCGCCAAGTGCACCGCGGCCAGCACCGCCATCTGCACTGCCGCCACCAGCACACTGCCAGCAGCAGCAGCCCCCAATGGGCAGCCGTCCTAGGCTGCAGGTTAAGGCCTGGAGGCTACCACCACTGCCTGCACCGCCACCTGCACCACTACCAGCAGCACCACTGCCAGCAGCAGCAGCCCCAATGGGCAGCCATCCGAGGCTGCAGGTGAAGGCCTGGAGGCTACCACCAACACTGCCTGCACCAACACATGCAGCGCAACTGACATACACTGAGCAGCTGTCACCGCTGGAGAGCAGTGTGTAGTGGTGACTACATGGGCTGCAGTGCGTCCTGGCCCCTACAACACCTGTCGGTGTGACACCCAGGTGAGAGACTGTGACCTTGCCCCATCCAGGATGAAGCACACTGGGCACAAGGCCCCCTCCAGAACCAGTGGAAGAAGGCATCCCATCAGCCCCTCCTTGCCAGGATGAAGCACACTGGGCACAAGGCCCCCTCCAGAACCAGTGGAAGAAGGCATCCACTCAGCCCCTCCTTGCCAGGATGGAACACACTGGGCACAAGGCCCCCTCCAGAACCAGTGGAAGAAGCCTTCCACTCAGCCCCTCCTTGCCAAGATGAAGCACACTGAGCACAAGGCCCTCTCCAGAACCAGTGGAGGCATCCACTTGAGAGACTGTGGCTTTGCACTCCCCAGGACCAAGCAGTGGGCAAACCACCCACTTGAGAGACTGTGGCTTTGCACTCACCAGGACCAAGAAGTGGGCATGGAGCCCCCTCCAGGGCAATGGCGTTGTACCATCTTCCGGCTGAGGTGCCCTCCATTCCCCGTCCCCCTAAGGTGCCTGTGTGTTTTCGACCTGATGCCCCTGCAGTGGTCACTCCCTATTGGGCAGGAGGCAGGTGTGGCCTTGGCCTCTGTATTATGGCCCCGTGGGCCACGGACATTTTGGAGTGGGCATTGTCCCTCCTTTTGTATACATTGTACATACTGTTTATTTATTTCTGAACGTATTTCTAAAAATTACTTATATTACACTCATTTTACTCCATTCCTTTTGTCCTTGCGTTATTCCTGAGGGTTACAGGGTGTATATGTAATGTTGTTGCATGTGTTTGTGTGTATAGTGTTGGGGGTGTTGCGTGTGTGTGTCACTCTCTTTTTCCTCCCCACTTCCCCTGTGTGCTCAGCTGCAGTACTCACCGTGGTCGTCTTCTACGGCGTACATGTTCCTGGTGTATGAGAAGGTACACCAGCATGGGGAAGATCTGCATTTCGGGCTCCATGGTGTTGTGGTTCTTCCTTGAGGGTCGAGAGGTGAGTCGTTTCCCTTCAGTGTTCTGTTCCGCTGTGCTTTTGATGGCATTGGTACCGCCGTGGAAAAGCTGGCGGATAGACATGTTGTAATGCAGTGGGCTGTAAATTGTCTTCCGCCTGGCTGTTGGCGGTTACCGCCGCGGTGTTTGTTGCTACCACTGTGGCGGTCGGGGTGTTAAAGTGGCTGTCTGTGTTGGCAGTTTCCGTCGTGGTCATGATTCCACGCTTTATCACCGACCGCCAGGGTTGTAATGAGGGCCTGTATTTTCAAAAAATGGGTTCAAACCCCACCTAGCAGATATCTATAATTTTTTAACCTTAATAACTCAAAACCTACTTAACAGATTTACACCAAATCACAAAAAGCACAATCTGTGGACCAAGATGCTAAATTTCGTGTTATTCCGTTCAGTATTTTTGCTGTAGCCATCTATAAAGAAGTCTAGGGTAAATATATGGGAATTTTGCATTTTGGGACCCCTCTTTTTACTCAGCCCCCGCGTGACGGAACTTTTCCATACAAAAGCTTGTCAAAAAGTAGCACCTTTTTGGAAAGCTTTATGGAGATCTGTCAAATGGAGCAGTAGACACTCTTTAGATAAAGTTAGGATCCCGCAGTATAGAAATTCCTCAGATTTTGCTAGCTAACAACTTTGCCCCTGTTTGACAAACTCCATGAAACGTTTCATACCTATAGCTTTTTCCACATTGCCGAGGATGGAAAGTGTTGTGGTAATTAGAGAAGGGAGAGCAAAGAAAAAGCAGAGTTCCCAAAACACGTTTTTCCACCAATGTATTTTTCATAGACTTTTGTATTGGACGAAGCGCAAAAATAGCTGAATGGATCTCCATGAAATGTGGCATTGATTACCGTGTGCAGATGTTTCTTTTTGGGACTACAGGTAAGTAGTGTAAGTGTTTTTTTAACTTAGTGATGACTGTGACCATTGTAGTTTCATGAAATTTCACAAAAGTTCAGCGGTACATAACAATGACAAGGCATTATGTGATTGGCTAATGACTGCCTTTACAAAAGTTAAAGGCAGCCATGTTGTTTTAAATGAACCTTGGCTGTGCTCTGGGTTAGGGGCCTTAAATATCAGCAAGTATTATGTTGGAGGGTGTACTCCACTGTATGCCACTCCACTGTACGCTATTCCACTCTACACCACACTAATCTACATCACTCTACGATACATCACTCCATTCTACACTAATCTACTGTACGCCACTCCATTATACCCCACTCCTCTCTACCCAGCTCCACTATATGCTATTACACTCTACCACATTCCATTGTATGCCATTCCACTGTATGCCACTCCACTCTAAGCTAATCTAGTGTACGGAACTCCAGTCTAAGCCACTACACTCTACGCTACTCCACTTTATGCTACTCCACTCCATGACTCCAATCTACGCCACTCCACTGTACCACTCCATTCTATGCCATTCCACTGGACCCCACTTTACTATATGCTACTACACTCCAGGACACTCCACTGTACGCTATTACACTCTTCACTACTCCACTCTATGCACTCTACACCACGCCACTGTACATATTTCACTGTATACTACTTCATTCTTCCTCACTCCACTCAACTCCACTATATGCTATTCTAGTGTAAACAACTCCACTGTACGCCACCCCACTTCACACTATTTTACTCTATGCCACTCCACTCTATTCCACTCAACTCTACACCACTCCACTGTACGCCACAACAGTCTATGTCACTCCACTCTACACCACTTCACTCTACGCCACTCCAGTCCATGCCACTCTAATATACACCTTTCCACTCTACGCTATTCTACTGTACGCCACTACACTACACTCTATGCTATTCCACTGTGTGCCACTCCACACTACGACACTCTGTACCACTACACTCAATGCTATTCCACTATACACTGCTCCACTCTATGCTACTCCACTGTATACCACTCCACTCTACTCCCCTCCACTGTACATTACTCCACTGTACACTATTCCACTGCTCGCAACTGCACTCTACGCCACTGCATTCTACACTATTACACTCTGTCACTCCACTGTATGCCAATGCAGTCTATGTCACTACACTGTATGCTATTCCACTGTATGCCACTCCACTCTATTCCACTCCACTGTGTACCCCATCACTATATGCCACTTCACTGTATGGCACTCCAGTGTATGCTATTACACTGTACATCACAGCACTCTATGCCACTCCAATGTACCCCCTCCACTCTACTCCACTCCAATCTACTCTATTCCACTGTACGCCACCACATTATACACCACTCCACTCTATGGTATTTCACCGTATGGCACTCCACTTGATTCCACTCCTGTCTATGCCACTAAACTCTATGATATTTAACTCTACACCACTCCACTCTACATTATTACATTGTATACCTCTACACTCTGCTGAGGAACCAGGAGAAAATGTCGCTGATTCTCTCTCAGCGGTGGAGGGACACCCTAAGTCCTCAGGGTATATAGTCATACATTACACAAACCAGACGGAGTCACCAACTGTAGGAGAAAAGATACGTTTTATTAGATGGTTTACTAGCCCGAGCCAGTACAGAGTCCCAGGACAGTCAAGTGACTATCCTACGGAGGCTGCCCCTTCACTCTGGGGCACCCAACCTTATATACACACAAAACTGCTTAGTCAGAGGACAACTCCACCCCTAGTGTATTCAAGGTCGTGGAGTTCAGAATATTTCAGGGATACACGTGTGGTGGGAGAAGGTACAGATGCAGCAGGCAGGAGGTGGCAACGACCTGTACGAACCTGTTCTGGCAGTTACTGATTAAGCACAAACATTCTTGGAGCTACGGTTAGAACAAGTAAATTACAGCGATAAGTAGATTGCAGCCCAAGGCTGTGAACACAAGGTCAATCATCAAAGTTCAGGAGGTTTGTCGAGCACATGGCAACATAATAAAGATAAACAGATGCCTAGCAGCTATGGTGTATGATTAACTTTATGTACATTTTCTCACTGCCTCACTCAAATCTAGCCCACTCCACTCTATGTCACTGCACTCTACACCATTCCACTGTGTGCCATTCCACTCTACACCACTACATTCTATGCTTTTCCACTGTACACACCTCTACTGTGCGCCACTCCACTCTCTGGTATTCCACTGTACCCAACTCTACTGTATGCCACTTCACTCAATACTAATCCAGTCCTCTGTGCAACTTCACTTTATGCACCCCCACTGTACGCCACCCCAGTGTGCACTATTCCACTTTACTCCACTCCACTATATGCCACTGAACTCTACACCACTTTACTCTATGCCACTCCACTCTATGCTACTCTAATCTATGCTATTCCACTGTACACTACTCCATTCTATACCACTTTACTCTATGCTATTTAACTCTATGCCACTCCATTCTACCTCACTCCACTTTATGCCATTCCACTGTATGCTATTCCACCTTACACCACTCTACTGTACGCCACTAGAGTCTATGGGGGTCATTCCGACCCCGGCGGCGGCGGGAGCACCGCCAACAGGCTGGCGGTGCTCCGCCGGGCATTCTGACCGCGGCGGTACAGCCGCGGCCAGAAACGGAAAGTCGGCGGTGTACCGCCGACTTTCCGCTGCCCATGTGAATCCTCCATGGCGGCGCAGCTTGCTGTGCCGCCATGGGGATTCCGACCCCCTCACCGCCATCCTGTTCCTGGCGGTTTCGACCGCCAGGAACAGGATGGCGGTGAGGGGTGTCGTGGGGCCCATGGGGGCCCCTGCAGTGCCCATGCCTATGGCATGGGCACTGCAGGGGCCCCCGTAAGAGGGCCCCACTTTGAATTTCAGTGTCTGCTCAGCAGACACTGAAATTCGTGACGGGTGCTACTGCACCCGTCGCACACCTTCCACTCCGGTCGCCCGCCAGCCCAGTGGGAAGCCCAGAATGACCGCCGCCGGCCGGGGTCAGAATGACCCCCTATGTCACTTTACTGTACCCATCTTCACTCTACGCCACTCCAGTCTATGTCACTCCAATGTCCGTCCTCTACTCTATGCTATTCCACTGTACGCCATTCCACTCCATTCTGCGCTATTCCATTGTATGCCACTCCACTCTACGCCATTACACTCTACTCCACTACACTCTACTCCCGTCCACTTTACACACTTCACTCTACTCTATTCCACTGCTCGCAACTCCACTGTATGCCACTGCACTCTACGCTACTACACTTTGCCACTCACACTATGCCACTCCAGTCTATGCCATTAGCTGTATGGAATTGCACACCACTTTACCCCACTCTGCTCTACCCCACTCCACACTACACAGCTCCATTGTATGCTTTTACACTTACTCCAGTCCATTTTAAGACACTCCAGTGTACACCATTCCACTGTATGCTACTCCACTTTAAGCTAATCTAGTGTACGGAACTCCAGTGTACTCTACACAACTCTACTCTATGCTACTCTACTCTATGACTCCAATTTACACCACTCCATTGTACCACTTTACTCTATGCCATTCCACTGTACACCACTTTATTATATGCTACCACACTCCAAAACACTCCACTGTACGCTGATACACTCTACATTACTCCAATCTATGCAGTCTACATTACTCCACTGTACATATTCTGCTGTATTCCACTCCACTATAAGCAACTCCACTATATGCTATTCCAGTGTACACAGCTGCACTGTACGCCACTCCACTCCACTCCACTTCACACTATTTATCTCTGTGCAACTCCACTCTATCCCACTCAACTCTACGCCACTCCACTCTACCCCACTCAACTCTACGCCACTCCACTGTATGCCACTCCAATCTGTCACTCTACAGTGCCACACTCCACTCTATGCACTTCAGTCCATCCCGCCCTAATGTATACCTCCCCACTCTACTCTATTCTAATGTGAACCACTCCACTCCACTCTACACCACTCCACTCTATGTTATTCCACTGTATTCCACTCCACTCTATGCCACTCTACTCTACACCACTATGCTCAACACTATTCCACTCTACTCCACTCTATGCCACTCCACTCTACTCCCTTCCACTGTACACTACTCCACTCTACACTGTTCCACTGCTCGCAAATGCACTCTAGACCACTCCATTCTACGCTATTACACTGTATCACTCCACTCTATGCCAATGCAGTCTATGCCACTACACTGTATGCTATTCCACTGTATGCACTCCACTGAGCGTCACTTCATTACATGCCACTTCACTGTATGAAACTCCCCTGTATGCTATTACACTACCACACTCTATGCCACTTCAATGTACCACTCAACTCTACGCCACTCTAATCTACTCTATTCCACTGTACGCCACACCACTGTACACCACTCCACTCTGTGCTATTCCACTGTATGCCACTCTACTCTAAGCCACTCCAGTCTATGCCACTAAACTCCATGATATTCATCTGTATGCCACTCCACTCTACACTATTACACTGTATGCAACTACACTCTACCTCACTCAACGCTAGCCCACTCCACTCTATGTCACTGCACTCTACATTACTCCAGTCGTTGCCACTCCACTCTACATCACTCCACTGTGTGCCTTTCCATTCTTCACCACTGCATTCTATCCTATCCCACTGTACACAACTCCACTGGATACCACTCACTCTATGCTATTCCACTCTATGACACTTCACTTTATGGCACTCCACTGTATGCCACTCCAGTGAGCACTGTTTTACTGCCCACCACTTTACTATATGCCACTCCACTCTGTCCAACTCCACTCGACACCACTCCACTTTACACTACTCAACTCTACATCACTATACTTTATGCTATTCCACTCTACGCTAGTCAATGCCTCTCAACTGCACGCCACTACACTCTGCTCTACATCAAACTACACTATTTCACTGTACACTGCTCAACTCTGCGCCACTCCACTTCATGCTGTTTCACTCTACGCCACTCTACTCTATCTCACTCAACTCTATGCCATACCACTGTATACTATTCCAACTTATGCTACTCTACTGTACGCCACTCCAATCTATGTCACTCCATTGTACCCAACTCCATTCCAGTCTATGCCACTCCAATGTATGTCCCTCCACCCTATGTTGTTCCGCTGTACACCACTCCACTCCACTCTACGCCACTCCACTCTGTGCTATTCCACTGTATGTCACTCCACTCTATGCAGCTCCACTCCATGCTACTAAATTCAATGGTATTCCACTCTACACCACTTCACCTTACACTACTCCACTCTATGCCACTCCACTCTATGCTGTTCCCCTGATAGCAACTCCTCTCTATGCCATTAAACTCTATCTTAGTACACTCTTTGGCACTATACTCTATGCCACTCCAGTCTATGCCCCTACATTGTATACAATTTCACTGTATGCCCCTCCAGTCTATGCCACTCCACTGTTCGTCACTCCCCTATACACCACTCCACTGTACAACACTCCAATGTTTGCTATTACACTGCACACCACTCCACTCTACAGCACTCTAAAGCACCCCCTTCCACTTTTCACCATTCCAAACTACTCTATTCCACTGTACGCCACACCGCTGAATGCCACTCCAGTCTATGCCACTGTACTTTATGCTATTCAACTATACACCACTCCACTCTACACTATTATACTGTATGCCACTACGCTCTAGCCCACGCGACTCTAGACAATTCTACTCTATGCCATTGCAATCTATGCCACTCCATTGGTCGTCACTCCACTCTCCGCAATTCCACTGTGCGTCACTTCACTCTATGCTATTATATCATATGCTATTCCACTGTACACAACTCTACTGTTTGTCACTTCACTCTAGGCCATTCCACTCTACGCCACCCCAGTTTACACGACTCCATTCTACACCACTATAATCTAAACTATTCCACTCTCTGCCACTGCATTCTAATCCACTTCAGTCTATGCCACTTCACTGTATGCCACTCCACTCTATGCTACTTGAATCAACGCTACTTTTTGTACACATCTCCACTCTGTGCCACTCCACTCCGTGCTATTCCAGTCTATGCCAATATACTCCTTGCTATTCGATTGTATGCAGCTCCACTTTATGCCACTACACTCTACCTATTCCAGTCTACACCACTTCACTATATGCTATTCCATAGTCTGCCACTTCACTCTACACCACTCCATTATATGCCACTCCAATATACACCATGCCACTGTAAGACACTCCACTGTACATTATTACAGTGTACACTGCTCCAAACTATGCTACTCCAATGTACAGCACTCCACTCTATGCTACTCCACTCTACGCTGTTCCACTGTATGCCACTGTATGACACTCCAGTCAATGGCACTCCACTCTTTACCACTAAACTGTACGCTTTTCCACTCTGTGCTACTCAACTCTATGCCACTCCACTCTACGTGCCTCCACTCTATACTATTAAACTGTTTGCTGCACTCTACCCCACTCCACTCTACAACACTGTACTCTCCACTATTCCACTCCATGCCACTCCACTTTACACCACTCCACTCTACACCACTATACTCTATGCTATTCCACTCTATTCTACTGCATTCTACGCTACTCCAGTCTACACCACTCCTCTGTACACAACCCCACAGTATGCTAACCCGCTCTAAGCTATTCCACTGTACTCCACTTCACTTACACTACCCCATGCTACGCTATTCCACTGTATACCACTACACTCCACGCCACTCCACGGTATGCCAATACACTCAACTCTGTTCTAGTCTACACCACTCTAAGCTACTCCACTCTATGGCACTCCACTTTATACTATTCCCCTCTACGCCACACCACTCTATGCCGCACCACTCTACAGTATTATATGGTACGCCATTACACTGTACCCTACTCCACTCCACCTCGCTCTACTCTACAACACTCCACTCTACGCTATTCCACTCTACGCCATTGCAATCTATGCCACTCTAGTCTTCACCACTGCAGCTTATGTCACTCCTCTGTGCCCTACTCAACTCTACCCCACTCGACTCTACGCTATTCCACTGTATGCAACTCTACTGTACGCCATTCCACTCTATGCCAGTCCACTATACACCACAGTGCATGCCAGTTCACTTTATGCCATTTCACCACTCCATTCTACACCACTGCACTCTAATTCAGATTATTATAAGCTCCATACACAGTGCATTCAACTCTGTATCCATACTACATTAGCTCCACATCGCCACTCCACCATGCACTGTGTTCTCACGAATAATGTGATTTGCTATTTCATAAATGTTGTTGTAAAGATGCAACTTATAGCTAATGTAGTTTTGCTACTAAGTTGAAACACTTATAGAAATAGTTAACTGAAGAAACTATAACTTGCCCCTTGCCCTGCCCAGTGTGGTCATCAATGATGTAGTCTGGGATGTCATTAGTGACGTTATAAATGATTTCATAGAACATTTCATGAATGATGTAATATGTGAAGTCATCAGGGTATGAGGTATAGTTTCTTCTGTTAACTAAAACTGGTTATTTTCAGTTGTTTTTAGAGCTTAAAATCTTATGGTTTTACCTAATTATAACATCACTTTAGCCTTTGTTTTTTCCTATTCATTTTTAAGGGTTATTTTTATAATGTAAAATAAAACATTATTAACAAAGCTAGCTATAACTGTCAATTTAACCTTTGTTTTTTTCACTGAGTTTCCAAAGATTTTGTAATGTGAATTCACAATATAAAGTGGAGCCATTTAATATAAAAAAGCACACATCTCCAGTGTAGAGCGCTTTAAAAATTATGGTAAGCTTTCCTGGGGTCCTGCATTCAATCAAATAGGAGATTTCCGTTTTGTTGTGCTCCTTCCAGGCTCTCACAGAACTTTTAAAAACTGGTAGTGGTGCCCTTGACCCTCCTTGGGGCACCACAAGAAGGTTAATTTGTGAAAGAAAGCCCACACACGGCTTCATGGGGCGCTCCCTGGTGGAGCAGGTAATATTAAATGAGCAGCCTCACGGTTTCAATTCTGAAGCATCAATACTACAACAATTGCTTTTTTTGTTCATACTCTGGGTGTCCCGATCCCCAGTAGCGTAATACAAAATGGTGGGTCCCCGGAACAGAATGTGATGAGGAGTCCCAAAACTCTGGCCTGAGGCTGAATGGGGACCCCTAGAAGGACTGGGGTCCTGAAGGGTTGGGGCCCCCGTGCACTTCAGGGAGCTTCTGGGCCTGTATCACACCCCTAGTAGGTATATATGTTTGGCACACAGACACACAAAGGTATATTAGATCATTTATTGCCATTGATAGTGTGGAGAGAGGCGCCATTTTTGAGCCAGCCATGATATTAAACAGCTAGGTGCTCCAGTGGTCCTGCCCTTCTGCACTAAAGAGCACAGAAAGCAGTATTTAATTTGTGTTTGTTGTTCCCGGTGCGGGGCACCAGCACTTATTTTTGAAGGCCAGCACTTATTTTTCTGGCTCATGCATTTACTGCGAGCAAAAGGCACATATGGGAAAGACGGAAAGAGAAAAATGAAAAAGCGTCACAATGGTAGAAAGCTGCAAGAGTGAGCTGGAGGGGCAGGGATTGGCTTTAAATGGATTAAAGAGGCCCGAGATGGCTTCAGGATTACTCTGTCTAAGTATTCTGTGCTTGTACATTTAATTGCAGCAGCCGTGTGATTAGGAGGAGGGACCTGGGCAGCGACACGTTTTTATTTACAAATTAAGCACTGACACCACCAAGCTCCATAAAATATAATTAAAAGCACTTGCAATGCATTATGGGGAGCAACTAGGAAGGAGCAGTGATTAACAATGAACATCTTTTGCCACTCATTCAGTATTCCTTTCATTTAGTTTTTTTTTATGTGAAATTTTTGTGAGTGCCTCAGTGGCCACCCAGGGCAGCAACACCTTCATTCAATGTTGGGGCCCATGGGGTGAACGATCAAGTAATGAGGAGAGATAAAGGTATTTCTCCTCGTTACACCTCACCTGGGGATGTGTAGGTTATTGACAGATTCTTAGGTCTACCAGAGTGAATGCACTGGAACACCCATATTGCACACATGGAACGCCTTCCTAGGGCACAGTAACGCAACACGGCAATTTGCATTGCATTGCGCTACTCTAGATTGCGTGCCTTTGCCTGGCTTGATAAATCTGCCTTAAGCGGTACGTGGTGCAAGAGCGACACAACTCCTTTGATAAATATGGCCCTATATTTACATATATTTTTCCATATTCTGTTGAACAAACAGACTCAAAACCACACAACGAAAATATAGGATGACTTAACATCTTATAAATGTTGAATTCTTCTTGTGTTTAATTGTGAGGGGAGCTATATTGCTGGATGCAAGCAGGGGGTACACTTTATTCGAACAAAAAGCATGTGTTATTGTGGAACGGCGTTTAATCTTAGTGCTGCAGCCCTGCAGGAATAACAACTGCACATGGGAAGGAATAGTTTCTAGGGCTTGAAAAGCTTGAATTGTTCACGACAAACATGATTACAGTGTAAGCACACCCTTCGCTTTTTCTTTTCTTCCCTTGCCCTGTGCCTTCCCTTGACAAAAAGCTCATTCAGAGAAACCCACCAAGGAAAAGAATGAAGAGAAAGAGGTTCATGAATCAGGCGACAAAGGCTTTCAAATGAACTCTTCATGGGATGATTCTAGTTATACAACCCCAAATTACTTTTCCATTTGTACCCTGAAAACACAAATGTTAGCTTAGAATCAAAATCATTAACGGGTAATTACCAGGAATGAATCACCTTTACAAAAAAAGACACAAAGACTGGTGTTCATGGGAAACTAATGCTGAAAACCAGTCAACAAAAACAAGAAAACGGATTTTGGGTGGAGAAGACTTGGGCCTTCATTCGGAATTTCAGGGTAGGTCACTCCCCTGTCCTCACAGCGCCACCAGATCCAGATCCCCTGTTCTGCCTTCTCTTTTGCCTGCATCGCTGACTGTGCCCCGAGTGTCTGTGTTGCCGTTTGTCTGCGTTCGCGCTCCCCTTTTTTTCCTTCTGTATCCCCGAGTGCCTGTGCTGTGTGATCGCGCTCCCCTTTTTTCCTTCTGTATCCCCGAGTGCCTGTGCTGTGTGATCGCGCTCCCCTTTTTTCCTTCTGTATCCCCGAGTGCCTGCATCTTCTGAGTGCCGCCCCCCTTGCCCTCCCGCCGTCTCCCCTTTTTTTTTCCTGCTTTCTGCGCCTTTTCGGCACTTTGTCATTTTTCTAGGCCTCCTCGCCTTCGGCGCCTTTTTCCCGCCGCTTTTTGCCGCTTTTTTCCCCCTACCCACCCTCCTCCCGCCTCCCAGCTGACCCCGCCTCCCCGGCTACCCCTTAAATGGCGGCCGCTGCGAGGCAGTGGTAGCGACCCTCGACCCCAGGGTAGGTCGCTCCTCTGTCCTCACAGCGCCACCAGATCCAGATCCCCTGTTCTGCCTTCTCTTTTGCCTGCATCGCTGACTGTGCCCCGAGTGTCTGTGTTGCCGTTTGTCTGCGTTCGCGCTCCCCTTTTTTTCCTTCTGTATCCCTGAGTGCCTGTGCTGTGTGATCGCGCTCCCCTTTTTTCCTTCTGTATCCCCGAGTGCCTGTGCTGTGTGATCGCGCTCCCCTTTTTTCCTTCTGTATCCCCGAGTGCCTGCATCTTCTGAGTGCCGCCCCCCTTGCCCTCCCGCCGTCTCCCCCTCGTTTTTCCTGCTTCTGCGCCTTTTCGGCACTTTGTCATTTTTCTAGGCCTCCTCGCCTTCGGAGCCTTTTTCCAGCCGCTTTTTGCCGCTTTTTTCCCCCTACCCGCCCTCCTCCCGCCTCCCAGCTGACCCCGCCTCCCCGGCTACCCCTTAAATGGCGGCCGCTGCGAGGCAGTGGTAGCGACCCTCGACCCCAGGGTAGGTCGCTCCCCTGTCCTCACAGCGCCACCAGATCCAGATCCCCTGTTCTGCCTTCTCTTTTGCCTGCATCGCTGACTGTGCCCCGAGTGTCTGTGTTGCCGTTTGTCTGCGTTCGCGCTCCCCTTTTTTTCCTTCTGTATCCCCGAGTGCCTGTGCTGTGTGATCGCGCTCCCCTTTTTTCCTTCTGTATCCCCGAGTGCCTGTGCTGTGTGATCGCGCTCCCCTTTTTTCCTTCTGTATCCCCGAGTGCCTGCATCTTCTGAGTGCCGCCCCCCTTGCCCTCCCGCCGTCTCCCCCTCGTTTTTCCTGCTTTCTGTGCCTTTTCGGCACTTTGTCATTTTTCTAGGCCTCCTCGCCTTCGGAGCCTTTTTCCCGCCGCTTTTTGCTGCTTTTTTCCCCCTATCCGCCCTCCTCCCGCCTCCCAGCTGACCCCGCCTCCCCGGCTACCCCTTAAATGGCGGCCGCTGCGAGGCCGCGCAGCGGACGCGTGTAGCGGGCGCGCCGCAGGCGCGCCGAAGGCAAGCCCGTCTGCGGCCGTCCGCGCCTGGACCGCGCACAACGCCCGAACCCCTGGCCCCCGTGCCCCCCGCCTGACCTACGACTCCGCCACCCTCGTCAACCTCAACCCCGGCCGCACTCCGGGCTGCCACCGCGCCCACCCCAAACGGACCCACGGACCCTTCACCTGCAGCAACTGTCACTTCACCTGCCTACGGACCAGCACCGCTCCCGCCAAGAACGACCCCCCCCGGAAGCTATCTCCACTGCACCCTGGTCAACACCCGATCCGTCCACAGGCACGCCATTGAACTGTGGAACCTCCTCAACTCTACGAACCCGGACATCGCCTTCCTCACCGAGACATGGATGAATCCCTCCTCGGCACCTGACATCGCCTTAGCCATCCCCGACGGCTACAAAATCATCCGGAAAGACCGCACCAACCGCATCGGAGGAGGCATCGCCATCGCACACAAAAACTCCATCCGCATCTCAACCGACACCGACAACTCACTCCCCGACGCCGAACATCTCCACTTCACGATCCACAGCGACCCCAAGACCACCCTCAGAGGCACCCTCATGTACAGACCACCAGGACCCCGCACCAAGTTCAGCGAAGACATCGCAGATTTCGTCAACCCTCACGCACTCTCGTCCACCGACTACATCCTCCTAGGAGACCTCAACTTTCACCTGGAGAACCTCACCGACAACAACACCACCGCCTTACTGGACAACCTCGCCAACCTGGGACTGAATCAGCTAGTCAACACCCCCACCCACTACGCCGGACACACGCTCGACCCCATCTTCTCCTCCAGCAAACACATCACCTTCAGCCACACCACCGAACTCACCTGGTCGGACCACAGCTGCGTCCACTTCATCTTCAAGAAGACCACTGTGCACCACCACACCCAGCAACCACCAAGAAGACACTGGAATCGTATCACCACGGATCAGCTCGCATCAACCCTCTCCCAGAACCGACCCACCAGCACCACCGACCCAAACGAAGCCGCCAACAACCTCACCAACTGGATCTCCGACTGCGCCAACCTCCTGGCCCCCCTGAAAACTCAAGCCAGCACCAACAACCACAAGAAAAACTCCTGGTTCACCCCCGACCTCAAGGACTCCAAGAAAGAATGCCGCGCCCGCGAGAAGACGTGGCGCCTCAACCAGACCGAAGAGAACATGTCAGCTCTCAAGGACGCCACCCGCCAACACCACCAACACCTCCGCGCCGCACGAAAAACAGCCTACCGGAACAGACTTGACAACAACGCCCACAACAGCAAGGAACTATTTGGCATCGTCAAAGAGCTCTCCAACCCGGACGCAGAGAACAACTCCATCCCTCCATCACAGGACCTCTGCGACTCCCTCACGACCTTCTTCCACCACAAGATCACCGACATATACAACAGCTTCCCGACCACCGACGCAAACCCCCCCCCGGAACCCGCTACCGACATCACCACCATCCTCACCTGGAGCCCAACCACCACCGAGGAGACCACCCACGTCATGAACTCGATCCACTCCGGATCCCCATCGGACCCCTGCCCGCACCACATCTACAACAAAGCCGACGACATCATCGCACCGCACCTCCGAGATGTCATCAACGCCTCCCTCACCACCGCCACCTTCCCGGAGAGCTGGAAACACGCAGAGCTCAACGCCCTCTTAAAGAAACCCACAGCAGACCCCACCGAACTCAAAAACTTCCGGCCCATCTCTCTCCTGCCGTTCCCCGCCAAAGTGATTGAGAAAATTGTCAACACTCAACTCACCAACGCCCTGGAAACCGACGACTCCCTCGACCCCACACAGTTCGGTTTCAGGACCAACCACAGCACCGAAACCGCCCTCATCGCAGCCACGGACGACATCAGAGCCCTGACCGACAAGGGTGAGACCGTGGCCCTCATACTCCTGGACCTCTCCGCAGCCTTCGACACGGTCTGCCACCGCACCCTGATACGACGCCTCAGCAACGCCGGCATCAGAGGCAAGGCCCTCGAATGGATCATCTCCTTCCTCTCCGGAAGGACTCAGAGAGTCCGCCTGCCCCCCTTCAGATCCACAGCCACGGAGATCATCTGCGGCGTACCTCAAGGATCCTCCCTCAGCCCCACTCTCTTCAACATCTACATGACCCCCCTGGCGAACATCGCACGCAAACACGGACTTGACCTAATATCATACGCCGACGACACCCAGCTCATCTTATCCCTCACAAACAACCCCACCTCAGCCAGGACCAGATTACATGAAGGAATGAAGGAAGTGGCGAACTGGATGACAGACAGCCGCCTGAAACTGAACGCCGACAAGACGGAGGTCCTCATCCTCGGCCCCACTCCCACCGCTTGGGACGACTCCTGGTGGCCCCCCGCCCTAGGCAGCACTCCCCAACCCACCGACCACGCGCGCAACCTCGGCTTCATCCTGGACTCATCCCTCACCATGACCAGACAGGTGAACTCGGTGACCTCGGCATGCTTCAACACCCTACGCATGCTCCGCAAGATCTTCCGCTGGATCCCCACCGACACCAGGAAGACCGTCACCCACGCCCTCGTCACCAGTCGCTTGGACTACGGGAACACCCTGTACGCGGGCATCACCACCAAGCTACTGAGGAAACTCCAACGGATCCAGAACGCTGCCGCAAGACTCATCCTGGACATCCCTCGCCACCACCACATCTCAGGACACCTGAAAAAACTCCATTGGCTCCCCGTCAACAAGAGGATCACCTTCCGACTCCTCACCCACGCACACAAAGCCCTTCACAACCTCGGACCCAAACTCATCAACAACCGCGTCTCCTTCTACACTCCTCCGCGCACACTACGATCCGCCGGACAGGCCCTGGCAGCCATACCCCGCATCCGCAAAGCCACCGCCGGAGGAAGATCCTTCTCTTTCCTGGCAACGAAGACTTGGAACTCTCTGCCCAGCCACCTTCGCGCCATACCTGAACACCTCTCCTTCAGAAGGCAGCTCAAGACCTGGCTCTTCGAGCACTGACCCCCCCACCCCCCCAAGCGCCTTGAGACCCTTTATGGGTGAGTAGCGCGCTTTATAAATGCGAATGATTGATTGATTGAATTTCAAACTGTTGGGATATGAATGTCCCTCAACGGTGTACAATCTTGTTGCCCTCCCCTGAGTGCCTGACTGAGAGTGTATGGTATCCCAGTTTTGTATGTGGCCCTAGCCTCACCCTGATTTACTGTGTGTGCAGAGGCTTATACCTGTCCATTGGCACGAGTGGTCTTCTGTCCGATGACCTGGAGGGGTACACAAAGCGTACTGTCATTGCACTGACAAAGGACCATTATCTCTATCACAGCATTAGTACATAGCATGGTGGTTGCAGTGCACTGTGTTTTGTGAATCCATACCATTGACCTAACTTTTTTAAATGTGTGCTGGAGTGAAGGCCTTCACATGCACTCAAACAAAGTTAACCTTTTATACGCTAGCCCTGACCCTAACTCTAATATCCCAAGTGTGTGTTGTGCATGTATGTCTATGTGGCCTGCATGGTACATGCATTGTGTGTAAGAGTGAACCAGAGTAACGGAGGCCTGTCAGATCCGTTATGGCTGCCTCTGCTGTGGCCTTGTGCACAAGATGGCGGTACGGTTGCTTTCACAGATAATGGAATTGTGTTTCTGACATTCCTGATGCTGGGGAATGAAAGATAGACAATCAAAGTGGTGAGAAAATAGACAGGGTTTCTTTACATATTCTATTGGGCTTTTTGACAAAAGGATATCCTTATAGCACTGGTAGAAGGAGGGGGGGTGAAAGGTGGGACTGCAGTCTCTGTTGTTAAAGGTGAAATTTACCCCTTATTTAAGGCCGGCCTTTTGTCTTTTACTGAAGAGGTAGGTTGATGACAGCTAGGTGCAGAAAGCTCACAGCTCTTTGTGCCTCTGTTATGGGTGTTCCAGGCTGGAGATTACGCTGCTGTGAGGAACATCACTCTACAAACTGGCTGTATATGGAGAGCAGCATGGAAAGAACACTTGAAAGAAGAATCACCCCAAACTGGTACTGAAAGTGCAGACAGCAGATCTACATCTCCTGTGTGCCTTAGCTGTACAAAGGTTGTAAGCACTACCACACTTGTAGTTTCAAGTCCAGTTCCAAATTATCTTTGACCAAGGAAAGGAGTGCTTCATGGGTGCAACCATGGCTGGTATCCACCATACCACCAGCTTCCTATGGGTGAGAGGCCATCATAAACCACAGAGAGTAGCTAGCACAAATCACAGCAAGGAGCTCTTCACCATTGTGGAGTTCTCCAACCGCACAGCCACGGGGAACAACATCACCCACTCCCAAGAACGGTGTGACACCCTGGCAGACTTCTTCCATGACAAGATCTCAGCCATTTATGAGAACTTCAAAATCAACACCTCACCACTGGCAGCATCAGCCTTCTCACACCCATGAACACAAACCCCGAACACCTGCTCACCCATTGGGACCCTCTCACAACTCAATCTACAATCTCCATCATGAACTCCGTACACTCTGAAGCACCCACGGACCTATGTACCCACCACATCTTCCACCTTGGTAGCAAGATGATTGGCGACAAGCTCAAGAAAGTCCTGAATGTCTCCATTATCACGGCCTCCTTCCCCGAAGACTGGAAACATGCTGAAGTGAGGCTCCTCCTGAAGAAACCATCAGCTGTCCCAGCAGATCCAAAGAACTACTGGCCCATCTCCCTGCCCCTCTTTCCAGCAAATGTTCTCGATAAGGTAATCAACCAGCAACTCACCAAGCACTTAGAACACTACAACCTCCTGTACCCCTCTCAATCCAGATTCTGAGTCAACCGCAGCACTGAGACAGCCATGATTGCAGCCACTGGCAACATCAGAGTCTTCCTAGACTGCATTGAAAGAGCAGCCCTCATCCTCCTGCACCTGTCAGCTACCTTCAACACCGTCTTCCACCAAATCTTGATCAACAGACTCCACAAAATTGGAATCCAGGAAGATGTCCTCAAATGGATTGCCTCAGACCTCACCGGAAGAACCCAGAGAATCTGCCTCCCACCATTCACCTCAGAACCCAAGAAGGTCATCTGTGGCATCCCACAAGGATGGTCCCTCAGGCCCACTCTCCTCAATACATAGATGACCCCCCGGCCAACACTATCAGATAGCACAGACTCAACATCATCTCCTATGCCAACGACACTCAGCTCATCCTCTCACTATCAGAAGACCCCTAGACCACCAGAACCAACTTCCACAGAAGTATGATGAACATCGCCAAATGGATGAAGGACAACTGACAACTGCTTCAAGCTCAACACAGACAAAAAGGAAGTCCTCATCTTTGGGAACAACACCTTGCCATGGAACGACACTTGATGGCCTGCTTAACTTGGCCCTTCCCCCTTTCTGACAGACCACGCCTGCAACCTTGGCATCATCTTGGACAGCAAGTTATCTGTGCAGAAACAGGTAAATGAAGTCGTGTCCACCTCCTTCCACACCTTGCATACTCCGTAAGATCACCAGGCTGGACTATGGTAACACTCTTTATGTAGGAATCACTGCATGCCTCCTGAAGAGACTACAGGCCATATAAAACTCAGCAACAAGACTCACCCTTGATTTTCCCAGACAGGTCCACATCACTGTGCACCTCACGAAGCTACACTGGCTCTAGATGCCAGTTCAAGATGCTGACCAACACATAAAAAGTCCTGCACAACGAAGGACCAGCATACATCAACAAATGAATGAAGTTCCACCAACTGACCAGACACCTTTGATCTGCCTCCCTCTTCCTCACAGATACCCTCTGGATTCTCACACTTGGAGGCCAAAGCCTGGAACGGCCTTCCTCAGCACCTCAGGAACATCGTATCATTCCAGGAATTCAGAAAAGGACTCAAGACATGGATGTTCGAATGAACAGAGAACCCTGAAGAGGCTAGCAACTCCAGCACTTTGAGACCCTCGGGAGTGATTTGCCACGCTTTGTAAATCCTGATTGATTGACTGATTGCTTGTTCACTTGAAGTCTTGCCTTGCTAAAGGACGCTCTTCATTTAACCTGATATGTCTAAAGCCAACCTGGCTATTGACAGAGGGAGTGAGACTACCAACCCCCCAGGAGGTGTGACTGCTGAGGAAGAAACTGAAGCAGCAAGAACTTGGTGCTGTTGAGGTCTGCCAGAGAAAGAAGGGCAGAGGAGAGTGATCTGTGTGACCCAGGTGTTGGTGTTGATTCAACCCTTCTGAGCAGTGGTTCTGGGCTGGAACCACAGACCTGCGTCTGTCCCCTCAGCTCTGACCGAAGAAGTATAATCATGGTTGTCCATGACACTGTGACCACAGAAGTACATCTGCAGCTCTGTACACCACTGTGACCAGAGAAGTGTGTGCATGGCTGTCCACACCGCTGTGACCAGAGACGGGTGTGCATGGCTGTCCACAGCGCTGTGACCAGAGAAGTGTGCCAGTGGCTGTTTTCTGTGCTGCTCTGACTGAACGGTGTTGTGGTCCACCTAAAACAACCCACCATAGGCAGTGCACAAAAGCGGGAAGTAAGTGGACCGTAATTTGCCTCATCCCGTGGGGCTTCTATGGCTCCATGTATCTGTACTTCCAGCTGGAGGCAGAGAGACTGTGCACGTTGCCAGATAACAGACTGCCCAGGCCCTGCATTGAGATGACCTGCTTGTGGTAAGATTTTAAAAATCATAAGGTGATCTGTACTGAACTGAGTGCTACATATACCAGAAGGGGTAATCTGTACCTGAGCCTTGATTCATGCCTACTTCAACATGCTGACTTTGGTGGAGATCTGCCTTATTCAGGAGGGGAAGGACACGAGAGGGAAGCAATGAAATGTGGTATACCAAGGTGCAGTAGCCCTGAATTTGGGGAAGCTGTTGATGTGTCTAGGCCAGGAATTCTGAAGAGCAGGATGGTTCTGTGATCCTGCTCCAGGTCTCATCGTGATGATTTGGCTGTGGCGTGGGATGAGTATGGTGAAGTTGATGACAGCATGGTCAGATAAGGATTTCTTGTCAGCTTGTTGTCTGTGATGTTGCTGAAGCAGGTGAAGATAAGTTCCAGTAGGTGTCATCCTGTGTTGTGCCTTCCACTCCATTAGTATGAAGTTGGACAGGTCTTTGAGGAGGTTGGACGTGTTGGATTCAGTGCGGTCCCCCATGTGATAGTTGAGGTCACTGAGGAAGATGAAGGCAGTAGAGTGAGGATCAGGCGGGCAACAAGTTCACAATTGTGCTACCAAAGTTGACGCATTGTCGGGGTGGAAGAGGGTGCCACTTAAGATGTAGTTGGCAATGATGAGCAGTCAAGTGTTACATGTTGCTGATGGTGTTTTTCAAGGTGGTGGGGCATTGAATGGATTCTTTAAAGATAATAGCTTTGTCCTGTCTTGCCTTGCAATCTTGTATCTGGAGGAGTATTGCTGTGGTGATGACAAGGCCGGTGAGGTGGTTAGCCAGGTTTCAGTCAAGTGGAGCGGGCCTAGTGAGCAGTTGTGTAGCAGATCCCATATTTTTGTGGTGTGTTTAGTGAGGGAGCGAGTGTTGAAGAGTTTGCTGGACAGTGAGAAGTGTGGTTAAGTGGGTGCCAGGTGTGTCTAGTTGTGTGTATCAAATGTTTTTGACATGGTGGACTATCGTCACGAGGGGGAGATGGTGGGAGGAGGACAAGGGCTTCTTGAGCTGGGGTGGGAGGGGCTTGGGCGGGCGCTTATGGGCTTGCCTTTGGAGCACCTCTGGTGTGCCAGCAGACCATTCGAGCTGCAGCCAGAGAATAAGTAAAGACAGTTTTGGTGGGAAACTGGTCATGTCACTTCCTGTGCAGATGGATGATGGTAAATCCAATGATGTTAGACGAAGGGAAACCCAGTGATGTCACTTACTAAGCACATGAATTATGGGAAATTAGTCCTCTTGCTTCTTCTTTTAAAGATAGATTTGGTGGGAAACTAGTGATTCCATTTTCTGTGAAGATGAATGATGGTAAATCCAAAGATGTCACTTTCTGTGCAGATGAAAGATGGGAGATCCAGAGATGTCACTTCCTGTGCAGATGAAAGATGGGAAATGAGTCCTCTTGCTTAGCTTCTTCTATTGAATTCAGTTTTGGCAGGAATGTCAGAAATGCTACCATTTTCACTAATTCTGCATTTAGAAGCTGTAAAAATGTCACTTGGGCAAATAACTCTAGTTATGGTATTGCACACATAGAGGTGCTCATGGCACACATGAACAAGCAATTGTGTTCATGGTTAAAGAACATAAAGTGATTGTTCTAAAGCAGATATATATATGGCCATCTATACACAAATAGTGACTGTGTTTTTGAAGCATGTGACAGTGGTGTCATCTTTCTATTGTAGTTGTGGGTACAGCAGCTGAGGTAAAGACACTACTGTCAGAGGTGGCTGATCATCATGTACGTCTGTCATTATTACATGGAGGCAGAGCCAGTGGTCGAAGCGGGAGGGATCGGAGGGGCACGATGTGCCCCTACTTTTCTGATTTAGTAAAAACCGTTTCCCTACTTTTTGTGAAAAGGCAACTGTCTAAGGACGGTTAATTCCTATATTTTAAAGGTGCTTTAGGTGAAGCTCAAGCAGTGAGTCTCCTGTGCTGTGAAACCAAAGCGAAGCCGGGCAGACAGCTAACAAGCCTTCTTCCCTGGTGTGTGCTTCCCTGAAAGAAATGCAAATGTGCACAACTTGTTAATCTGCAAATGTAAAGGGCACTTGGGAGCTGGTACTGGCTTTAATTGATCAAATCACTCAGAGCTTTGGATGACAAAGATATCTTTTTTTCAGTGGTAGTGCAAAGAGTTAACAACTGAGCTGTGAAATGTGTGCATTTAAATTGGAATGGTAATTATATAGCGCTTACTACACCTGAAGAGGTGTTGAAGGGACAGTTATCTGAAAAAAATGCATTACGTACAGTCTGGGTATTACTAAAATCTATATTTTGGAAGCACCATTTTATCTTTTGTAACAGTCTATATTATACTGTGTGTAATGCAAATTTTAAATGACTTACATTTTCACACAGGCTCTGACATCGTAACACAAGTCACTATTCTTCACTGCGCAAATCAAGATTTAATTCTTTGGCCCTCCAGTTACACACAGACCCCTGCAGTGCATTAAGGAATAGAGGTTTCATAATGTACTATAGTGCATTTCCCACTGAGTGGCAATTTTTTAAATTTATTTTTCATTTAATCTGCATGTTTGACAGTAAAAGACTAAAAAAAAGTACAGAATATTTTGCTTTTTTAGCCACACCTTTAACTCCGCCCCTATGCTCATTGACACCCCCCCATTGCATTCAGCATCGCATTTTCCATACCTTTCTTTAATGTACTTCGACCCTTGGGCAGAGCCCACCAGACATTGACACTCCGTCCTGTGTATTGGAGGAGGTGGTGTGGCACAGAGTAGAGTCGCGACCCTTGGAATGGCATTAACAACCAAGCTCAAACTGGGCTTGTGTGATGAGACCAATGGCCCATACCACATTTTCAAGTTCTGCACCTTAGTTACAAGATGCTCCCAGAATCCCACTTTTCAGACGTACCCATGGATCATGGACGAGGGTGCCTTAGTTAAGGGAGCAGTATTAAAGGAGGCTGCTTCTGGAAGGAAGACCTAGGATGGAACATACACCACATGAGGTGAGATATTGATCCGAAGATGAACATTGAACGACTAAGAAATAATTACCATAGTTACGTGCAGTAATTCTGACAATTTGGCAACATAGTATATCTTGGGGTGGGCATCATTTTTAATCCATTTCATCTCTGCCTGCCATAATGTACATATAAAGTGAATAGCCGTTGACTGCGATGATGCACATTTATTGTGGTATTACTGATGGTATACATATGCTTCTGCTCCCTGTGATATGTGTGTTTCTGGTTTCTCCTTGCAGTGGTTACCCCACGGGTGAGGGACATCACAGCAACACACTGAGAAGTGCAGCGCTACTGCTGTTTCTCTAGGCTGACAGTTCTGCTCTGGTTACCTGGTAACTCGCATGATTGGTGTGCTGTTTTTTTAAGAAGTACATGCAACATGTGGCTATGAAAACAAGCTTTCTGCATTTCACATAGGAATTATTTTACTGAAAAGGTGTGTAGTTTATCAGCGGAACGTAATGGAGGGTCCTGGGGGAAACTAGTTGCAGACTAGTCTTCCCCTGAAGGTTTCGTGGGGAGGAGGGGAGAGGACAGGATTGGTCAGGGGTGGGGAGGGCAGGGGAGTGGGGTCACACGGAGACTGGAAGGGGTTAAAATGAGCCTGGAGAAGAAATGACTTCTTCTGCCGGCTTGCAGCATAGATTGGAGCTGGGTGGGGCTGTTTCATGGCGCTGCATCAGTAGTTTTTTGCCTGTTTGTGCAGCGGAGCAGAAGGGCTTTGAGAACTGCCCTACGCAGTCATTGATGCGTGTCAAGAGACGGAGGCAGTGCACGTGCACTGTGCACCTTGGGAGAAACCCGGCGCGCTGACCTTCTACAGCCCGGAGTATTGTAGGAGGCCTGGGTCGGCATGGAGCTACCAACTCGGGCCGTGTCACGGGCGTGGCAGCTGCAATTGCAGCGTGCAGCTCACCCAAAAAAGTAAGTAAAAAGTAAGGGGGAAGAGGAAGGAGCGCTTCTCCTGGGGCAGGAGGCCCCAAACTGACAGGCAGACATAAGAGCTTCAATGTGGCAACAGCAGTCGAAGACTCTGGGGCCAAAACTGGGGGTATGAAGGAGGCCAGTGTGGGGGGTGGGGGGGTGCAGGGAGGGAGGAAGCAAACAGCCATCAAGGGATGACCCAGAGTGGAAAGGTGGAGCCGGGGGGTCACCAGAGTTCACTGGGTTGAAGGCCCCTTTGGACCTGAGTCTGGCACAAGCAGGCAGCAGCAAGCTCAGGAGCTCAGCCTCCTTGCACGGGGGCAAGAGAAAACAGGGAGGAGATAGCAGCGGCTGCCTCAGGCAAGGGGAGGATACAGTTTCTCACCCAGTGGGTCACAGGAGTGAGGGCACGGCGTGAGTGTGACGAGTGATGGCAGGGGATATAAAGTGGACGGGGTCGTGCGTGGCTTTGGGCAGGTTGGCCTGGAGAGTGGCCATTGTAGCAGGCAAGCGGTGGACTTGGAGGCCAGGAACAGGTAATAACGCAGGGCAGTGGAGGAGACAGAGGCACTTGGAGAGCGCTTGAGTAGAGCCAGGGACCATGGGGCAGAGCAGGTGCAACAGGTCAAAAAGGCAAAAGGGGCACCAGCCAAGGGTGGAGCTAAGAATGGGTTGGAGAGTCAAAATCCCAAAAGGGCACTGGCTGTGGGTGCCTGAGGAGGTGGAAGAGGGAGGCCAGGCAGAGGGAGCTGGTGTGGCTTGAGGGAATGGTAACAAAGGTGATGCGCCAGGCTCAAGACCAGCAGGTGAGGCTGGCAGGAGGATGGCGACACCAGCAGGGAGCATGACAGCCCCAGAACGTTGGTCTGAAGAAATAGGGGGGTTCACTGCAGCCCTCCTTATGGCAAAGGACCGCATGCGTTATTCAACACCTAAAGAGCGGACGGCCAGGGAGGATCCATGCACACTTTTACGGAAGGTAGATCGAAAGACTGAGTGATGAGTGAGGCAGTTGAATGTGAGGATGAACTGGATCATGAGTGATGATTGGGAGGAAGGGTAGGTGTGTGAGGAAGAATTGGTGGTCGAAAGGCAGGAGCTGGGGATTGAGTCACAGGTGACAGGAGTTGGTGTCCTACAGGAGTCAAGTGCGGATGCCCGAGGCACACGAGGGCGGTGGTAGCAGTCGGGCACAGCAAACAGGCACCGGAGGGAGAATGACACTGGCATGCCAGCAGGTAAAAAGGACTGGGGGGCCGTGTGGGATGCACAGGAGGGTGGATCAGGGAAGAAGTCATTTAAATCAATAGGAGTGGGTGACAAGTGATTGGAAAGGAGGGTGAATCTCGGCAGGAGACTGATAACAAGACAGAAGCGGCAGAACGGGGGTCCAGATGGATTCTTCAAAGGTAGGGAAGGGGGAGAGCAAGGAGACCAATGAGGAGTCTGGGCACAAGAAACATTTACCCTACAGGGGTCTGGTCATGCCGCTGGGGTTGCACTTATCCGACAAAGCACAATATGGAAGCATGAGTATGTTGACGTATTTAAGCTCCTTCATAGGAACGTTCAGGTAAAAGAGGGGTCGAAAGAAGAAGAGTGGGAATCGGCCAGGAAACCCAGAGTTCCTATTACCATGGAGAACTGGACGTCCGCATTTTAGATATACATTAGCATCTAGTGTGATAAATACCCCGCTGGGGCCATTGCCTTGTTTAAGTACATGGACATTATTAGGAAAGCACAAATGCGCTTTGGGGGGGTTTGCTTGGCTTAGCTACGATGAGGAATTCAGAGCGCGGGCCAACGTAAACTCTGATAAGCCATGGGGGGCACATGGATTCTGAGCTATGGACGCAGTGGATGTCGTCCACCCAATCTACAGCCTCGACACATACAAGTCGTTTCAGCCACGTCCTGCCCTACAAGGTGCAGGTAATGCATCCAGCAATGTGGCCAGAAGTAACTCTGCAGGGGGAACATCGGAGGCCTGCTGGAATTTTAACAGGAAACCTTGAAGGTTCAAAATGAGTGTTCCAAGTGCAGGGGCAGACACCCCATCACACAATGTTTTACGTTGGCCAGCCCGGCAGATCAATGGAGGGTGGGGAGGGGCAGAGGACAGCAGGACCCTGCTGGTCCAAAGAGCTCCTACGCCAATTAAGCTGGAAGCATTACTGTAGCAAAGTACACTCTTTTTGGCATGGTTACCCCAACTTTTTGCAAGCTGTCAGTATGCTTTTACTTTTTTCATTGAGATCCTGCTAACCAGGACCCCAGTGATTGTGCTCTCTTAGTCTAAATTTGGTTACCTAGGTCTTTGCACACCCCTCAATTGGCATACTGGTGCCCTATATAAGTCCCTATTTATGGTACTTAGGTACCAAGGGCATTGGGGCACCAGGAGTTCCCCATGGGCTGCAGGATGTATTGTGCCACCCCCGGGAGCCCATGCAAAATGTGCCTGCAGGCCTGCTATTGAAGCCTGCGTGAAAATGTGCATGCACCCTTTCGCCACGTCACTGCACCAGCTCACTGTAAGTCACCCCTTTGGTCAGCCCTCCTAGTCCAGAGGGCAGGGTGCAGGTACCTGTGTGTGTGGGCACCCCTGCCTGAGCAGAGGTGCCCCTACGAACTCCAGTTCCATTTCACTGGACTTTGTAAGTGCAGGGAAGCCATTTCTGCCATTCACTGGACACAGGTAGTAACCTGGTAGTGACACAGGTACGTAATGGTAACTCCGAACCTGGGCATGTTTGGTATCAAACATGTTGGAATCATACCCCAATACTGTTTTAGGCTCCTTAGAGGACCCCCAGTATTGCTCCTACCAGTCTTCTGGGGTTTTCCAGGCAGCCCGCGCTGCTGCCACCCCATAGACAGATTTCTGCCCTCCTGCTGCTTGACCAGCTCAGGCAGGGGAAGCTAGAACAAAGGATTTCCTGTGGGAGAGGAAGGCAATACACTCTCTCCAATTGGAAATAGATTACATGGCTTGGGAGGGTTATCCTCTGCAACCCTTCGGTATGCTTTGAAGGGCACATTTGGTGCCCTCCTTGCATAAACCAGTTTGCACCAGTCCAGGGACCCCTGGTCTCTGCTCTGGCATACAACTGGACAAAGGAAAGGGGGGTGACCACTCCCCTGTCCATCACCACGTCTGAAGTGGTGCCCGAAGCTCCTTCAGGTGGCCACTTGTTTCTGCCATCTTGATTCCAAGGTAGGCAGAGGTCCCTGGGAGCATCTGAGTGGCCAGGTTCTGTAGGTGATGTCACAGCCCCCTCCTGATAGGTGGTCACCCTGCTAAGTGACTAAAACCCCCTTCCTGGGCTATTTAGGGTCTCCCTCTTGGATGGGTCCTCAGATTTGACGTGCAAGATTCCAGCAGGACTCCTCTGCATTGTTTACTTCCTCTTCTGGCCAGTGAGAATGCAGCTGGACACTCCAGGAACCATCAATCTGCAACTTCAGTGACGACTCCGCTCAGCAACATTGTTTCTTTGGCTCCTTCTCGCAACTGGCAATATTTCCCCCGGTTGTGCATCCTCTGAGGGTGGCAAGTCTTCAGCCTGCACAAGAAGTAAGAAGGAATCTCTCTTGGAGTGAAAGAGTCACTCCCCTGCATTCGCAGGCACCAACTGCAACGACGACCGGCTGCGTGGATCTGCTCTCCTCTGGAACTGCATGAATACTGCATCACAAGTGGTGGTATAGAATGGTCCCCTTGGTCCTCTCTGCCAGCTGTTCAACTTGGGAGACGGTAAGCCCTTGCCTCTTCCTGCAGGACAGAACCCCTGTGCAGCGAGACTCTTGCAGCTACCAAGGCTTGTTTGCTCCTCTCCAAGGGATCTTTAGGCTCTGTGTAGTCCCGGCCCTCAACACATCTTCCTGCAAAGCACAGTCTCCTTCCTGCTGCTCCAGCGACATGAGACTCCTCTTTAGGTGTGCTGAGTGGGCCTCAATGCGACTCCTGTGCCTGCTGCTGGTGGGTTGCCTGTGTAAGCTGACTTCTCTTCTTGTGCCTCTTCCAACTGTTGAGGGTCACCCTGGACTCCCCTCCTTGGCTCAAGTCCCCGGGGCATTGCTGGTCCTATTCAGCCTTTCAACTCGTCTTCTTCCTCTGTTGCATTTGCCAAGGCTTGTTGGGGGTTCTCCAGCACCACCGACCGACTGCAACCTGCCAGACGACATGGAACACCATCTGCATCACTCTAGGAACTCTTCTTCAACTCCTGTGCTGCACTACTGGTCTTCTTCGTGCCTCGTCAATCTGGTCCTGCATCCACAGAAGAGTGGGAGGTAGCTCCTGCCACAATCGGACACTCCATCAAGAACTCGACTTGGTCCCCTTCCTCTGCAGGTCCTCTTCTGCCAGGATCCACCTTTGGGTTCTTCCAGTCTTGTTTGGGTCTTTCATAATCCTTTACCTAAGTCCTCCTGTTGGGTTTGGGGAAAACCAGGAACTTACCTCTTCTATCCTGGTCGCTGTGGGTCACTCTGGTCCTAACCTCTTGGGGTTACTAGTTCCTCCAGCTCCCCTCTAATGATTCCACTTCCTTGAGTGGGGGACTGTATCTCACTTTTTTATATGGTTTGGCCCTCCCCTAGGGCCCTCACTATTTTCTATTACTTTGGCAATGCTTATTGCTTCTATGCTCTTTACTGATTGCTAATGTGTATATAATAGCGTGTTTACTTACCTCCAGTTGGGGGACTGCCTATTCAGTATTCTAGTATTTGTGTTACCATAATACCAGTATTCTAGTATTTGTGTTACCATTTGTGTAACACTGTGTGGTTCTTTCATGTGTGATAGTGCTGTGCGACTATAGTGGTATTGCATAAACTTTGCAAGTCTCCTAGATAAGTCTTAGCTGCTCATCCACAGCTACCTCTAGAGAGCCCTGGCTTTCACTAATAGGCGATACCTGGACCTGGTATATGGTGATAACACCCTAGCTGCTCACCACACACCAGACCAACTTCCTACAATTAATACCT
The DNA here is from genome assembly GCF_031143425.1 of Pleurodeles waltl. NCBI lineage: Eukaryota > Metazoa > Chordata > Amphibia > Caudata > Salamandridae > Pleurodeles > Pleurodeles waltl. The sequence continues at coordinate 1,822,124,483 of NC_090444.1, forward strand.
TGGCTGGCACAATATCCTGATGCAGATGTGGCAATGAGACTGGAACGGGGGTTTCGGGAAGGGTTTCAAGTGGGATACCAAGGACCTAAAGGTCTCCTGTGGGCTGACAAATTGCGGTCAGCCAAGGAACTTCCAAGGGTAGTGAGGGTCGAGAGCGAAATTGTGCAAGGAGGTACAGAAAGGGAAAATTGTGGGCCCTTTTTTGGACTGTCCGCTTTCCGATCCACTCATATCTCCACTGGGGGTGGTTCCTAACAAACAGGAAGGTGAGGAAAACAGCGGACACAGGAAAACAGGTTAATACATCACTTATCCTGGCTCGAGGGTGCATAGGTCAACGACTTCATATCCACACAACATACTAGGATAGTGTACTCCTCAGTTGACAATGCCATTGGTTTGGTCAGACAGTGTGGGCAGGGACAGCAACTGGCAAAGTGTGACATTAAATCTGCATTTCATTTTTTATCTACACATCCCGGGGATTTCTCTTTGTTGGGGTTGAAGTTCGAGGGAGCCATCTATGTAGCTAGGGTGCTGCCCATAGGTTGCGCTATTTCTTGTCCCCTCCTTGAGTCATTCAGCTCCTTCCTACAATAGGTTTTCATGAAGGGGAGTGAGGATGAAGAGGTCACACACTACCAGGACGATTTCTTGTTTGCTGGTAAGCCGGGCTTTGGTGATTATGGCAGGGCATTGCATAAGTTTGAGGTTATGGCACATACATTTGGGGTGCCTCTGACTCCTGAAAAGACGGAAAGCCCCAGTACAAATTTGATTTTTCTGGGGATTGAGTTGGGCACCGTCAGCATGATCGCACAGTTGCCAGAGCAAAAGGTGCAGGAGATTCAGTGTTTCTTGGAAGACGTGAGGGTTGAAAGATGCCTGGGGCTTCAAAAAGTGCAGAAATTGTTGGGCTTCCTCAACTTTGCATGCAGAGTGGTGTAGAGGGACATATGTTTTGCAGACAGCTTGGCATGGCTATGTCTGGTGCCATGCTGCCATATCACAGGATTTGAATTTCCATGGCGGCGAGGGCAGATTTTTGAGTCTGGCACTCCTTTCTGGGGGAATTCATTTGGCGTGTCAATGTGGTTTCAGGAAGAGAAGACGGTGTGGCAGGTACAGATTTTCTCAGATGCGGCGGGTCGCAAGGCTTTGGCTTGTTTTCGGGTGGCAGGTGGTGTGCAGAGTGCTGGCCACAGCAGTGGTGGCAGCAAGGGAACAGCATTGCGTTCTTGGAGTTCTTTTCACTTCTGGTGGCATTGGTAGTGTGGGTGATGAGTTGCAGAACAGGACTCAGATTTTTCATGTGGATAACATGACCGTGGTGGAGCTAGTGAACAGACAGAGAGTAGGAGATGATTTGATTTATGCTAAGACGATTTATGTTGTGCCTGCAAAAGAATATTGTCTTCAAGGTGAACCATGTGCCCAAAATGAACAATGTTATAGCTGACTCGTCTTGTTCACAGTGGAGCCGCTTTTGCAGTATGGCACCAGGAGCGGAGGAAGTCTGGGAGTGGGGGGCATGAAAGTTCATAGGCTGGTGGAGATGTCCTTAGCCGAGACTACCTTTTCTAGCATCTATGGTGCAAAGACAGGGCTGTCCAGACATGTTGGTTTTGTATTTATGGGAAAAAACGATTTGGTACATCTGTCAGGACTGACACTACTGCAACACATGCAGAGGGATCTGGAGATGCTAAAGCTCAGACTGCTTTGGACATGTTTGGTGTGGACGGAATTTGTGCCACGTAGAAAATGGAGGGGAGCAGTCAAACATACAGCCATCGACAAGCCTCGGAGAAAGGTTAACAGAGTGATGAGGCGTTTTGTTGGGGAAATTACATAAAAGTGGTGGTACATAGGGGTATCTAGGAGGAAGTGGGGTGCACCTTTCTGATTTGGGATACACCTATTACATTGTGAAACTGAAGGATGTGTTAGGGGGGTTTGTGGAATGAGAGGGTGTGGTCCGGGGGGGACCCAATGTGGGTGAAGGTGTTGTAGTAGTGAATGTGTACAGGGGTGGGTCAGAAAAACACCCTTCAAGGTTTTTCTGGGTGGCGGTACATGGGGGGATGGAGAGTCAGATGCGGGCGGATCCACCCATTTGGAGGAGGAATAAGGAGTTCAGGTGAAGGAAGATCTGGGGGTAAGTTGACTGGAACAGGTGAATGAAGTGGTGGTTGGAGGATGTTCCAGAAAGGAAGTGACGAGGACAACGGTGATGGGAGGAAGTGACGGGGTGACGGACGAAAATGATGCTTGATGCATTATGGTGAGTGAATGGTGAAGGGGTCAAAGGAGAAAACACAGTTGATATTTTAACCCCTTCGCTGCCGGGCCTTTTCCCCCTCCTGTGGCGAGCCTTTTTTTGGCTATTTGGGGCAGTTCGCGCTTAGGCCCTCATAACTTTTTGTTCACATAAGCTACCCACGCCAAATTTGCGTCCCTTTTTTCCAACAGCCTAGGAATTCTAGAGGTACCCAGACTTTGTGGGTTCCCCCGAAGGAGGCCAAGAAAGTAGCCAAAATACAGTGAAAATTTAGTTTTTTTTTTTTAAATTGGAAAAAGGGGCTGCAGAAGAAGGCTTGTGGTTTTTTCCCTGAAAATGGCATCAACAAAGGGTTTGCGGTGCTAAAATCACCAGCTTCCCCGCTTTCAGGAACAGGCAGACTTGAATCAGAAAACCCAATTTTTCAACACAATTTTGCCATTTTACTGGGACATACCCCATTTTTACGATTTTTTGTGCTTTCAGCCTCCTTCCAGTCAGTGACAGAAATGGGCATGAAACCAATGCTGAATCCCAGAAACCGAAACGTTTCTGAACAGTAGACAAAATTCTGTATTCAGCAAGGGGTAATTTGTGTAGATCCTACAAGGGTTTCCTACAGAAAATAACAACTGGAAAAAAAATATATTGAAATTGAGGTGAAAAAATCTGCAATTTTTCTCTATGTTTTACTCTGTAACTTTTTCCTGCAATGTCAGATTTTTTAAAGCAATATACCGTTACGTCTGCTGGACTCTTTTGGTTGCGGGGATATATAGGGCTTGTAGGTTCATCAAGAACTCTAGGTACCCAGAGCCAATAAATGACCTGCACCCTGCCTTGGGTTTTCATTCTATATCGGGTATACAGCAATTAATTTGCTGAAATATAAAGAGTAAAAAATAGCTATCAAGAAAACCTTTGTATTTCCAAAATGGGCACACGATAAGGTGTTGAGGAGCAGTGGTTATTTGCACATCTCTGAATTCCGGGGTGCCCATACTAGCATGTGAATTACAGGGCATTTCTCAAATAGACGTCTTTTTTACACACTCTCTTATATTTGGAAGGAAAAAATGTAGAGAAAGACAAGGGGCAATAACACTTGTTTTGCTATTCTATGTTCCCCCAAGTCTCCCGATAAAAATGATACCTCACTTGTGTGGGTAGGCCTAGCGCCCGCGACAGGAAATGCCCCAAAACACAACGTGGACATATCCCATTTTTTGACAGAAAACAGAGGTGTTTTTTGCAAAGTGCCTACCTGTAGTTTTTGGCCCCTAGCTCAGCCGGCACCTAGGGAAACCTACCAAACCTGTACATTTTTGAAAACTAAAGACCTTGGGGAATCCAGGATGGGGTGACTTGTGGGGCTCTGGCCAGGTTCTGTTACCCAGAATCCTTTGCAAACCTCAAAATTTGGCTAAAAAAACACATTTTCCTCACATTTCGGTGACATAAAGTTCTGGAATCTGAGAGGAGCCACAAATTTCCTTCCACCCAGCGTTCCCCCAAGTCTCCCGATAAGAATGGTACCTCACTTGTGTGGGTAGGCCTAGCGCCCACAAAAGGAAATGGCCCAAAACACAACGTGGACACATCCCTTTTTTTTTTTACAGAAAACAGAGGTGTTTTTTGCAAAGTGCCTACCTGTAGATTTTGGCCCCTAGCTCAGCCGGCACCTAGGGAAACCTACCAAACCTGTGCATTTCTGAAAACTAGAGACCTAGGGGAATCCAAGATGGGGTGACTTGTGGGGCTCTGACCAGGTTCTGTTACCCAGAATCCTTTGCAAACCACAAAATGTGGCTAAAAAAACATATTTTCCTCACATTTCGGTGACAGAAAGTTCTGGAATCTGAGAGGAGCCACAAATTTCCTTCCACCCAGCGTTCCCCCAAGTCTCCCGATAAAAATGACACCTCACTTGTGTGGGTTGGCCTAGCGCCCGCGACAGGAAATGCCCCAAAACACAACGTGGACACATCCCATTTTTTGACAGAAAACAGAGGTGTTTTTTGCAAAGTGCCTACCTGTAGATTTTGGCCCCTAGCTCAGCAGGCACCTAGGGAAACCTACCAAACCTGTGCATTTTTGAAAACTAGAGCCCTAGGGGAATCCAAGATGGGGTGACTTGTGGGGCTCTGACTAGGTTCTGTTACCCAGAATCCTTTGCAAACCTCAAAATTTGGCTAAAAAAACACATTTTCCTCACATTTCGGTGACAGAAAGTTCTGGAATCTGAGTGGAGCCACACATTTCCTTCCACACAGCATTCCCCCAAGTCTCCCGATAAAAATGATACCTCACTTGTGTGGGTAGGCCTAGCGCCCGCGACAGGAAATGCCCCAAAACACAACGTGGACACATCCCATTTTTTGACAGAAAACAGAAGTGTTTTTTGCAAAGTGCCTACCTGTAGATTTTGGCCCCTAGCTCAGCCGGCACCTAGGGAAACCTACCAAACCTGTGCATTTTTGAAAACTAGAGACCTAGGGGAATCCAAGATGGGGTGACTTGTGGGGCTCTGACCAGGTCCTGTTACCCAGAATCCTTTGCAAACCTCAAAATGTGGCTAAAAAAACACATTTCCTCACATTTCGGTGACAGAAAGTTCTGGAATCTGAGAGGAGCCACAAATTTCCTTCCACCCAGCGTTCCCCCAAGTCTCCCAATAAAAATTATACCTCACTTGTGTGGGTAGGCCTAGCACCCGCGACAGGAAATGCCCCAAAACACAACGTTGACACATCCCATTTTTTGACAGAAAACAGAGGTGTTTTTTGCAAAGTGCCTATCTGTAGATTTTGGCCTCTAGCTCAGCCGGCACCTAGGGAAACCTACAAAACCTGTGCATTTTTGAAAACTAGATACCTAGGGGAATCCAAGGTGGGGTGACTTGTGGGGCTCTGACCAGGTTCTGTTACCCAGAATCCTTTGCAAACCTCAAAATTTGGCTAAACAAAACATTTTCCTCACATTTCGGTGACAGAAAGTTCTGGAATCTGAGAGGAGCCACAAATTTCCTTCCACCCAGCATTCCCCCAAGTCTCCCGATAAAAATGGTACCTCACTTGTGTGGGTAGGCCTAGCGCCCACAAAAGGAAATGGCCCAAAACACAACATGGACACATCACATTTTTTCACAGAAAACAGTGCTTACCTGTGGATTTTGGCCTCTAGCTCATCCGGCACCTGGTGAAACGGAGCAAACCAGCACATTTCTGAAAACTAGACAGCTAGGGGAATCCAAGATGGGGTGACTTGTGGGGCTCTGACTAGGTTCTGTTACCCAGAATCCTTTGCAAACCTCAAAATTTGGCTAAAAAAACACATTTTCCTCACACTTCGGTGACAGAAAGTTCTGGAATCTGAGAGGAGGCACAAATGTCCTTCCACCCAGCGTACCCCCAAGTCTCCCGATAAAAATGGTACCTCACTTGTGTGGGTGGGCCTAGCGCCTACGAAAGGAAATGGCCCAAAACACAACGTGGACACATCACATTTTTTCACAGAAAACAGAGGTGTTTTTTGCAAAGTGCCTACCTGTGGATTTTGGCCTCTAGCTCCGCCGGCCCCAGTGGGGGCAGAAATGGCCTAAAATAAATTTGCACCCCACCACCCCCCCGGGGAGTGACCCTTGCCTACGGGGTCGCTCCCCTTGCATGACAGCGCAAAAAAAAAGATCCCCAGTGCCTAGTGGTTTCTGCCCCCCTTGGGGGCAGATTCACCTAAAATCGGCCGATCTGCCACCAAGGGGGGCAGAAATGGTCTAAATACAATTTGCCCCTCCAGGGGAGCGACCCTAGCCTAAGGGTACGCTCCCCATCTGTAAAACAACAACAACAAAACATCCCCGGTGCCTAGTGGTTTCTGCCCCCCTTGGGGGCAGATCGGCCTAATTAAAATAGGCTGATCTGCCCCCAGGGGGGGGCAGAAATGGCCTAAAATAAATTTGCTCCCCCCACCACCCCCCCCCCAGGGAGCGACCCTTGCCTACGGCGCAAAAAAAAAGATCCCTGGTGTCTAGTGGTTTCTGCCCCCAAAGCGGGCAGAAATGGCCTAAATACAATTTGCCCCTCCAGGGGAGCGACCCTTGCCTAAGCGGTCGCTCCCCATCTCTAAAAAAACAAACAAACAAAAAAAAAACAGAAAAGAAAATTAGCCCTGGCGCCTAGAGGTTCCTGCCCCCCCGGGGGCAGATCGCCTAATAACAATAGGCCGATCTGCCGCCAGTGGGGGTAGAAATAGCCTAAAATAAATTTGCTCCCTCCACCCCCTCCCCCCGGGGAGCGACCCTTGCCTACGGGGTTGCTCCCCTTGCTTGACGCGCAAAAAAAAAAGATCCCTGGTGCCTAGTGGTTTCTGCCCCCCTTGGGGGCAGATTGTCCTAAAATTGGCCGATCTGCCCCCAAAGCGGGCAGAAATGGCCTAAATACAATTTGCCCCTCCAGGGGAGCGACCCTTGCCTAAGGGGTCGATCCCCATCTCTAAAAAAACAAACAAAAACAAAAAACACAAAAAAAAAAATTGGCCTGGCGCCTAGAGGTTTCTGCCCCCCGCCTAAAATAAATTTGGCCCCCCACACCCCCCTGGTGGAGCGACCCTTGGCTACAAGGTCGCTCCCCTTGCGTGACGGCACAAAAAAAAAGATCCCTGGTGCCTAGTGGCTTCTGCCCCTGACCTAAAATCGGCCGATCTGCCCCCAAAGCGGGCAGAAATGGCCTAAATACAATTTTCCCCTCCAGGGGAGCGACCCTTGCCTAAGGGGTCGCTCCCCATCTCTAAAAAAACAAACAAACAAAAAAAAAACACAAAAAGAAAAATAGCCCTGGCGCCTAGAGGTTTCTTCCCCCCCGGGGGCAGATCGGCCTAATAACAATAGGCCGATCTGCCCCCGGGGGGGCAGAAATGGCCTAAAATATATGTGCCCCCCCACCCCCACCGCCGGGGAGCGACCCTTGCCTACGGTGTCGCTCCGCTTGCCTGACGGTGCAAAAAAAAAAGATCCCTGGTGCCTAGTGGTTTTGGCCGATCTGCCCCCAAAGCGGGCAGAAATGGCCTAAATACAATTTGCCCCTCCAGGGGAGCGACCCTTGCCTAAGGGGACGCTCCCCATCTGTAAAACAACAACAACAACAAAAATCCCCGGTGCCTAGTGGTTTCTGCCCCCCTTGGGGGCAGATCGGCCTAATTAAAATAGGCTGATCTGCCCCCCTGGGCAGAAATGGCCTAAAATAAATTTCCCCCCCTTACGTGAAATTCACGAACAAAAAAAAAACTCCCTGGTGTCTAGTGGTTTCTGTCCCCCTTGGGGGCAGATTGGCCTCATAAAAATAGGCTAATCTGCCCCCAAAGGGGGCAGAAATGGCCTAAATATAATTTGCCCCCTATGGGAGCGACCCTTGCCTAACAAAAAACAAAACAAAAAAAAACAAAATTATCCCTGGTGCCTAGAGGTTTCTGCCCCCGGGGGGGGGCAGAAAAGGCCTTAAAAGAAATGCCCCCCCTGGGAGCGACCCTTGCCCAAGGCATCGCTCCCTTATGTCAATTTCAATTTTAAAAAGACATCCCTGGTGTCTAGTGGGCGTTTTGACAGCCGGATTGCTTTCAATCCGGCTGCCAAAACGCAGAGAGAGACTTCAAAGGGAAGGAAATAACTTTCCTTCCCTTTGAAGCCTCTCTCGGCCTCCCCCACTTGATCGGAAGAGAAATGCAAAGCATTTCTCTTCCGATCGTGCTGGAAGCTGAGCTTCCAGCGCGATGGGGGAGGCTCTGTGACAATCAGCGCACGCTCACGTGCTGACGTCACAGGGGGTGTGGGGGGGTCGGGGGATGGAAGGGGAAGGGCTTCCCCTTACATCCCTGACTTGGGGGGAACCCCACAGAGGGAGCGCTAGCGCTCCCTCTGGGCTGTGTGCCCAGGACGTAATGGTTACGTCCTGGGCACAGCAGCACTGTGCCGCAGGACGTAACCATTACGTCCGCGGCACAGAAGGGGTTAAGGATTTCAGTATGTTGCATTGTTGCATGTTGTCATTTTTATTGCAGACTTGTCCTAATAAATGGCCTTTTGCACAGACACTGGAGTCAGTATGATTGCCCCACGATGGAGGGCCCTGGGGGAAGCTAGTCACAGGCTAGTCTTCCCCCCAGAAGTTTTGTGGGGAGGAGGTGAGAGGACAGGATTTGTCAGAGCCAAGAGAGGAAATGACGTCCTCTCCCAGCCCGCAGCATAGATTGGGGGTGGACTGAGCTGTTTTAGAACAGTTACTAGAGTGGGGCGCGGTGAACGATGCCATGTTAGGACGGGTTGCAGGAGAGTGGGGGCGGTATATGGGGGGTGGAGAGTCAGATGCGGGCGGATCCACCCCTTGGGAGGAGGAATAAGGAGATCAGGTGAAGGAAGATCTGAGGGTAGGTTGAGTGAAACAGGTGAATGAAGTAATGGTTGGAGGATGTGTGATGCATTATGGTGAGAGAATGGTGACGGGTCAAAGGAGAAAACACAGTTGATATGTTAAGGATTTCAGTATGTTGCACTGTTACATGTTGTAATGTTTATTGAAATCCTGTCCTATTAAATGGCCTTTTGCACAAACAGTCGGTATGATTGCTTCACGAAGGCCTTTGCGATGGAACGCATAGGGCTGTGTGAGTTTCATTCAGCAAGCTAGGAATAACCAGCGATGCAGGAGATATAATGCTCTGTCGAAAGTAAATATCTGCATTCCATTTGGAGGCCTAGAAAAATTGGTGACTTGCATATGTTACATGCACGGTGAAGCGATAAGCCTTACGTGTCCTTCGTCCTCAAGGCCTATGATGAACAGTGACGTTGTGACGTCACATGAGCACGTCACTTTTTATCACGCAAGCACATTGGATGAGCGAGGATAACCCAGGTGATGAATAGGATAGAGAGGTACTACTGTAATCATGTCTAAAGTGAATTTTCGCAGCGGTGACAGGCATCGCTACAGCGCATATGATATTGATCTCTGCTATAAAGGTGTCACTGTTTACTTCTGCACACATATTTTTCAGTGAGGTGAATTTTTGTGCATAGCCACTGCATATTTGGTGACAGGCATACCAGTTTTATTGCTAACTCTTATTTTCATTCTATATTTTGCTTGCACTGTAACAATTAGTGTGTCAGTCTCACAAACTGATCATAGCAGCGAATGGAGATCAAGGAACTTCAGTGGAGTACATTATAATAATTAGTCAATGTATAGCATACTCACCCTCTTACAAAATATAATAATTCTAAGGTTGTTCATGGCACTGTGTTTATAGGAATGCAAGGGGTGAATTTAAAAATAGTGAGTATAAGGCGTATTCTAAATTTTAACAAATCATTATTTAGTCGCCATGTAGAATGTTACACAACAACCATTTTTCTTTAACCAGCCTGGAGAACCACCATGAGATGGAGTAAATGGAAAGGAGTATCTGAACTATGCCAGAGTATGTGGAACTAATTTAGGACCAGAGAATGGAAATTACTATTGTTATTACATTGTTCGGGGCGGAGTGTCAGGAGGAGTTAAACAATTAACCTGTACTTTCTGCTGAAGATGAAAGTGTTTTGAATGAATTTGGGATTTGCCTAAATACGTGCTTTACAGTACATACCTCATGTGAGTATATTAAGTTGCAGACTTCCAAGTAAGTTGTAAGTATTTTTATTTAAAGACAGCAGGACAGGAGAGATGCTACACATAGCACCTGACCACCACCTCCAATCATCTCAACCATCAACCTCTTTCTTCTATTCCAGAATTTTTTCCCCTGGCATTCTACGAGCGCGTGGTAAATACAGCGCATTGGGTGTGACAGTGGAAGCATGCAACCCATCTTCCCCCTTTACAACAGAAATAAAAGAATTAAATTTGTACATGCAAAATAGAGTATTATAACAACTAAAATACATGAGTTATAATATTTGGAAATGTTATTATCCATGTGTTCTAAATCAATGTTCTAAAATCAGTGAAAATACAAGAGCTTGTTTTATGCAAATGCAATACATACTGGTCATACACAAACAATAGAATGTGGAGTTTCAAAATATAATCCGGAACCCGTTGAGCAATCTAGTTACGCTGGATGTAGGAATGTTGGAGGATGTGCCACTCCACGTTCTCCACACCCGCACCCCACCTTTTCTTGCTCCATATTGGATGGGTGCCAACACAACACCACAATCTTGTTCTTGTTAGACCAAAAACTTCTAGAACCATTGGCCTTCCTAGCCAGAACAATGGGCACAACCCAATGGTAAGTTTCCACTGGTTCTATTACATTATTTTCCCATAATTTGTTAAATTATGCCTTCACTTCCGCCCGTAAGACCAACGGAACCCTGCAGACTTCATGAACTACAGGCCAATCCCCCTTGTTGATCTTTATTTTATGCATAAAGCCTTTGAACAAACCTAGTTAATTTTTTAAAACGTCTGGATAAGAAAGTCCTGTGCTTTTTACTGCAACGTTAGAATCTTCACATAGTCCTTCTTTAATACTACTCGGCCAGGATGGTTGGGGTCTAATAGGATTGCCAGGTTACCTTGATCAAACCATCCTAACAGGCACGCATCATCCTTCGCCACTGTGCCACAATACTTGCTCTCTCTAAAACTTACCTCTGCTTCAAACTCTCCTAGAACTTCAAGGGGTTAACCCATGTAACCCGCAGGGTGAATGGTGGAACATCTCAAAATTACCCCTTGAACTTGAAATAGCTCTTTCCATTTTTTCTCACAGGTGTGAATGGAGACCCAGGATCTGCCATTACATTAATCACCGCCCGTTAATGTTCACTACACAAAAGAGTCTTCTTGTTCCTTGACTTGTTACTCCCCTTGCATCCTCCTCATGAGTGTTCAGATTTGATCCAGTAATATCAAAGACTTTGGGGGTCATTACAACATTGGCGGTAAAAGCCGCTTACCGCCATGCAGAAGACCGCCAACACACCGCCGCGGCAGCGGAATTCCGCCACGGTCGTGATTCAATTTTTTTTCCGCCGGCCTGTTGGCAGTCTTACCGCCGCTTTAACACCAACTGCCAGGGTTGTAATGACCACCTTTGTCTTCTTCAGTAGATGAAGGGCTCTCTTCATCCGGTTTGTTCTGCTCCATTCTATGCACTTTGCTCTCACCCACTTTCCCAGATGACGTGCACACTCTCACAAATTGTCCCTTTTTCCATGCATTTGGCACACGTTTTGTGAGTAGCAGGGCGCACTTTGGCATTGCCTAGGTGAGATGTGCTGCCATATCTATAGCACTTCAAATGTTTGATAAAAGGCATCTTGTCGAACTTATCACTTTGGTTGGCTCTTTCATGTTTGTCCTTTTTCTCATTCTGTTTGTACTTAGTTTTAACTGTTAACACACCTTGCGATTGTGGTTGTAATTTTATGTCAGACACTGACATTTGTTCCATGTATGAAGTGGTGTTCTCAATCTTGGTAGCAATCTTCAGGGGTTTTTGTAATGTTAGGTGTGGGGTGGATAATAAGGCTTCCTGCACTTTCTGTCGTTAGTCTTCTCATTAATTGGCCCCTAATTATCTCCTTTTCAAGTTTTATATTCACAGGACACTGCAAGCATGCGTAGTGCACCTACATAATGGCGCAGACTTTCCTGGCTCTTGTACCCTCTTGTAAAATGTATATCTTTCTAAGGTAACGTTCTTACACTCTTGAAAGGGTACATCCAAGGACTTATTGGCTGAAGTATATTCATCAACTCCATCACCTTCACCATCCTACATAAGTACCACTTCTTTGGGAATGTATTTTAAGATTTTACAACCTTTTGTGCTGAGGCAATATTTTAACAGAGCAAACTTTTTCTTGTGTGTGAACGATTTTCCTTCAAGTGCATCCAGATACGCCTCGAACCTTCTTTCCATTGTTCCCAATCTGTCTCAGGAGCTGATGGATTAGGTACAAAAGCAGGAGGAGGTGCAATCGACTGCTGCATGGTGAATGCCGAGATATCACACCACTAATCAGTCACCAAACAATTTTTAAAATGTACCAAATATCAGTTCCACTCAATTTCACAGTATGCAGTGGTTGAAAATAGAGTGGATAGCAAAAATCAGACTTCCACTCCTTGTGTGCGCATTAAATATAATCAAAATATAGTGTGTGCATCACAAAAATTATGCTGTTTTGAATTTGTTCGTGTATTACTTGGGGTGTGATATTAATTCTCCACACTGACGGCTGGACAGTAAAAATACATTCAGTAGTGGTGTGCGTATCACCGAGGGAGGTCATGTACAAAGGCAACTTTATAAGAATATATCCTTGAGGTTGGCACAAACGAAGATGTCTGTTGTGTGCACAAATGTAACTTTTAGAAATATATTGCTTTAGGTGTGCGTATCACCAGGTGTGATGAACACGCTTTATTGGTATAATCTTGAAGTTGGCCCAAACAAGGATGGCTGCTGTGTGCACAAATGTAACTTTTAGAAATGTTTAGCTTTAGGTGTGCGTATTACCAAGCACGCTGAACACACTTTGGCCCAAATGAAGGTGGCTGTTGTATGCACCAATGTAAATAGTGGGGAACTGAGGATCAAAGTGGTGAGTATATCACCGAACGATGTGGTGAATGCGCTTAAGATTGTTGTCAGTAAAAGGTAGCCTGATCCAAGATGGCCACCGTCAGCTAGTTGTACGTGCATGATTAGTGCCTCCTAGGAAAGGCCACATGCGGTTGATGGCAAAAAGGCTCACGCAGCAGATGACAGACAAGACTTGCACAACCGAAGATTATAGAAGCAACAACCCACAAAATGTCCTGTACCTTAAGTGCTGTCTCTTCCAAACTGCTCCTTTCCACTCCTTCCTTCTCCGTACAGCCATGCCCAAGTCAAGATCTTCCTGGAGTCATTCTGAAGTCATCCGATGACTCCAGCTGGGCTATTCCTGTAATGATCTGATGAAGTCATCCCAAACCATCCTAAAGTATGTGTATAGGCCGAAATATTTAAATGAGATCACTCTATAGTCATCACAAAAACTACTCTGGGATGGTGTCCTGATTACTTTAATTGAATATGCGTGATGATCTTTTACTACTCCAGGAACACCAACTAACAACTTCAGGATGAGTGTTAATTACAACAGGATGATTCCACAGCAACTTCACAATGACTGAGGATTACTCTAGGATGCTTCCAGGACAACTTTTGGATGACTGTGAATTATTTCAGGATGACTCCATGACAACTTTAGAATGAGTATCGATTACTCCAGGAGGATTACAGGAAAACTTTAGAATGAGTGTGACTTACTATAGGATGACTTAATGACAACAGAAGGAGGAGTGTGAATTACTCCTGGATGATTCAGGAAAAATTTTGTTGGCTGTTGGTAACCAATGAATGATTTATTATCGAGTGAGGATTGTAATACTCACTGCAGATTCAATTATATTAATTCTATGATATGAACATTTTATGGTCACATTTCCTCAAATCTAGTGCCCATCAAGTAATTTAGATCAACTAATCTGTTGCTAAACAAGTACTGTGAGGTGCAGGACCCATGTACCATCTTGTTCAAAAGGGAATTGTGTTTGAATGTAAGAAATGTGTCTTGTTTATACATTACAATTAAATCTAAGTAACTAATAAGCAGCTAAAAATAAACTACGGCTGTGGAATAATACTTTATTTTCTGCGCAATAAAAGGTGGTGGTGGGCCTGGGGGTGGTATAAAAAAAAATCTGAGTTAGGAATTAGCAAGAATACAACACCCTTTGAATTCAAAAGAAGCCTTTTAATCTCTGATACTCCCTAATATTCAGTAGACATTGCCTTCATTTGTGTATAAGACATTACCTGACATTTTTCTAATATGGTGATATGTGGGAAAAGACTAAACAAAACAGAAGTTGAAATAAAATGGATCCAAAATGACTTCTAAATTCATTTTATTCAAGTGAAACACATACCTGATCCCAAAAGGGCTCAGGTACCATAAAATAGAACAGTAAAAGTAGACAAGAAATGGTCAATGAAAACCGGTACTTCGTTGTTTGCTTCTAGATTTGCTGGTTTCTTCAGTTCTCATCTGGCAAGGAAGATCTTTATAGCAAGTTTTCACTGCATCGTTTTGATGTTCATGGTTGGCCAGCTTTTGGCGATGTACACAGATTTCATAAACTCTGAAAGGATTACAAAACCCTAGATAAGGATCTTTTTCCAAAGAGGGTGTGATCTTCAAAATGCAACAAGACCATAATCTTCCAACAGTCAGTACAGTTTGTTTATGGTGAGTGGTCACAGGAGCACAGGTTATATTAGGTCATTAGTAATGGAGCAGGAGAAAGAAAATTTCCATTCCTGAACTGTCTGTAATGGAGAAAGAAGTAGATTCAGAAGATCAATCCCATACGTACGAGGGTGTACTTAACGGGTCTTCAAACTGAGTGGGGTGGGGGCAGGGACAACTGGACGAAGACATCCCACATTGCAGATATGCTTGCAATCCTGGTGGTTCACTCATAGATTACGTGTTGGATGTCCTGCTGTCAAGGACACTCGTCACCAATATTGAGTTATGGACTTCCAAGTTGCATGTATTTTTATTTAAAGACAGCACGACAGGAGAGATGCTACACACAGCGCCTGTCCACCTCTTCCATGACACTTTTCTGCAATTTGAATATAGCTTTTTTTACTGGATTATGAAATTAAATTGAAATGCCATACATTGCCATCCCTAAGTAGAGCAGAATCACAGAAGACTTATTCCACTTTGTGGTCATGAAAAAAAACTTCCCCTACCTTTCTGAAATCCTGATCTTTCCTGATCTTTTCACCTTAACTATATCCCCTACTTTGATATGGACAACCTTGCGTCAGTGATTCTCATCATAGTGTTTCTTGTAAATGGCCCGAGCTATTGTTAACATATTCTTTACATTTTCTGGTGGCCAATTAACTATTTTAGATTTAGACATCCAACATATATAGGGGGTCATTCTGACCCTGGCGGTCCAAGACCGCCAGGGCCACGGACGACTGAAGCACCGCCAACAGGCTGGCGGTGCTTCATTGCCCATTCCGACCACGGCTGTAAAGCCGCGGTCAGAAAACCGGGTCCGGCGGTTTCCCGCCGGATTTCCCCCGGCTGGGTGAATCCTCCATGGCGGCGCTGCAAGCAGCGCCGCCATGGGGAATCTGACCCCCTTCCCGCCAGCCTGTTTCTGGCGGTTTTTACTGCCAGGAACAGGCTGGCGGGAACGGGTGTCCTGGGGCCCCCTAACAGGGCCCCAGTATGCTTTTCACTGTCTGCCTAGCAGACAGTGAATAGCGCGACGGGTGCAACTGCACCCGTCGCACACCTGCAACACCATTCGGAGCCGGCTATAGTGTTGCAAGCTTCTTTCCCGCTGGGCCTGCGGGCGCTATTTTGGTTAGCGCCCGCCGGCCCAGCAGGAAAGTCAGAATGGCCCCAGCGGTCTTTTGACCGCGGAGCGGCCATATGCCAGTTCCAGCCCGCCGCGGTTGGAAGGAGGGCCATAGTCTTTGGAGAAAGTATTGTGGCCTGTGGTGACACATGGTGTAATTCTATATGTACAGATTGTTTGGAATAATTGTTTGCTCCATCGTAGATAGTTAATTTTAGCCACGTGAATAGGACCTTTTATGATATAGTTGAACCATTCCACAGCTTCATCACCTGCAGGGAGAGAAACTGAGGTGGTATAATGTTTGATACCATTTCTCTCCAAGAAAATCTTAAAAGTTTCTGAAACAAATTGTGGCCTACTATCTGTAACAATATATTTGGTAACATTTCCTTCAAAAATATTTTGTCAAAAACACTGACTATTGCTGTGTTTATCCACAATTTGTGCCTCAGGCCATTTAAATGCATAATCTATAATCACTGTAATGTATTTTGTTCACCACCCTTCTAGGATTGGCCCTTTGATATCTATTCCTGTTCTTTCCAAAAACATGTTGGGAATATTGATTGGACATAAAAGTGACTATGAGTTGTATGGGTTTTGTCTGAATTAATACATTTTATGCAATGTCTAACTTTCCTTTCAATTGATATATCAGTTCCTGGCCACTAGTACAAGTCTTTCATTCTACTCTTAGTTTATGCAATACCTAGATGTCTTTTAAGGCAAAGGTCAAGTAATTGTGTCAGGATAAATTTGCCACTTCGTATTGCTATATCATTTTCGATTGACAATTTTGGTCTAAGGGTCTGATTAAGATATTGGCGGGCAGGTGACTCCGTCCCATTAAATTATGGGATTTTGATTTCCGTGGACAGGATATCAGTCACAGTTGTGACGGAGTAACCTGTCCGTCAGTATCTAAATGAGGCCCTCAGTTCCAAAATGTTCTCAGAGTTTTCTTCTATTCTTTTTTTCTGGCCAAACATTGACCGTAGTACTGCAAACTTTCATCAAAACCTGGTCACCATCATGAGCTTCTAACTTCTCTTCCTGCGATAAACCTTGTACTTCTGTATTATTAACACTAGTTACACAAAGCTTCTCAAAATCATCACTAGGTACGTCGTCCAGTGTTAGTGTCATGTGACTAAGAAAGCCTTAAAATAGTCTGGTTTTCCCAAATATTCTAAGATTCTGGCAGCAATTAATTGGAATGGCAGCCTATTCCAATGGTATGGGACCAAAAAAGAGAAAGAACGTCCCTCATTATGTGTCTTTTAAGTATGAAGGGAGAAAGGTCTGTGCCTTATTCAATGATTTCAGGCTCCTAGCTGGATGGTAAACAGTTATTCTGGACTGCAGGTAGGCCATACAAAGCTCCATGAACCAGGCTGTGCTTTCTAATAGGAAGCTAAAGCTGCTTCTGAGGGGGAGCCAGAAGGGAGATTGCATACCAGGTGGGCTTTGTACTCTGAACCAACCATAGACCTGACAAGAGTGCCTCATTTGTGGCCACCAGAAGAGCACTGCTATAGTCTAATCAACTAGACATAAGAGCTTGAGTTACAGATGTCCTACAATTGAGGGGGGTCACAGAATGACTTTCCTGAGCATGCAAAAGATGCCAAAACAGGAACCAAAGATTGATATAAGTTGTTCCATAATAGAAAGCTCATCATCCACTAGAATACCCAAGTTTTTGCCATCTTTGGGCATGGGGAAGTACCAAGCTCACTAAGCCTTGAATCTGCTAATCAGCACTCCTTAAAATGCCAAACAGTACAATCTCTGTTTGGCTCCCATTTAACTGTAAACAGTCTGTGTCATTCAGAAGGCCAAGTTTTGCATACAATTAGAGAACCTAACTTTTGTGGTCTCAAAATCATGCCCAAAAGAAATTCCTACTTGTGTGTTATCTCGATAGGAAAGAATATCAAATCCGAAGGACTCCTCAATCTTAATTAACAGGGCCACATAGATTTTGAGGAGCACGGGGCTCAGTGATGACACCTAGGGACCCCCACAGCAATTGGTCACAATCCCTGATTTAAAAAGGTGGAATAGAGACTGTTTGAGCTCTGTCTTTCAGAAAATCCCTGAGCCAGGCTAACGCCTGTGCGTGTACTCCAATGTCATACAGTCTCTGAATGAGCACTGCATGTGACACTGTGTGGAAGGCAGCTGAAAGATCACGTAAAATCAATATTGCCGATCTACCTTCGTCCAGAGTAGTCCTAATGGAGTCGGTAGCAGCCAGAGAGCTGTTTCTGTACCATGGGCTGCTCTGCACCCAGACTGTGAGGGATCCAAAATAAGATTGTTATTAAAATATTGGGAGAGTTGTTTATTAATCAGTTTTTTGATGATCTTGCTGGGGAATGCAAGTAGCAAAGTCAGATGGAAATTAGAAAAATTAGGGTCTGATGTAGGATTTTTTTAAATAAGGGAGACAGACACCAACTTCAAACTTTTGGCACCTTGGCCATTTTAAAGGAGACATTAAACAAGTCCATAAAATGAGGCACTAATAATGGTAGCTAGGAAGCAAATATAGTTCAGGCAGCCATCCTCCGATGATACCAACTTAACTTTCAGAAGTGTCTTATGTACCTCCTCGAGGATAATCGAGTCAAACATTCCCCGTTGACCAAGAGCACCTGGAGGAGGGAAGTTATAATCTACCTTATCAGCTATGGGGTTCTGTTTGGAGGGCCACATCCTCATATATTTTGTTGATCTTCTCACAAAAATAACTTGTGAGAAAATCACTTAAGCCCTGGGAAGCAGGCATCAGTGTCCTGCAGGCATCAGGCTTCATAAATTGGGTCAAAGTTTTAAAAATCTCTTCGGCTGCATTGCCTGACTTCTTGATCCTTAGCAACAGAAAACTCCTGCGAGCCTCCCTCAGATGTCTAAGGTACATTGTAAGAGCCAATTTATAAACCCCTCTTACCTGGGAAGATTTTGGACCTGTGCCTCATCTTTTCCAGTTGCTTACAGTTTAGTCTTTCCGGGCTAAGCTCTTCCTTATGCTGTGCTGCTTGAGTTTTAGTCTGCTTATTCTTGAATGGTCTAGGCATGGGGAACCCTATCTAGGGCCCTATTAAGAGAATCCTGGTATCTTTAGGTAGCCATAACAATGTCAGAGAAACTCTTCAAATCTGGGAGTTCGAGACAGTTCCATACATTAACTTGGTTATTTTTTTATGGAGGTAGACAATACAATGCTCCTCCTTACACAGAGAACTGAGGTTCCTAGACAGTGGCGATCCGAATTCAATAAATAGTGATCAGTCCAAGCTAGCCATGTAGGTTGATTGACCTTAAGTCGAGTTGAATTACTGACTATTAAATTGAGTGTGTGGATAGCTATATGTGTTGGCCCTCCACTATTTGTGCCAGTATAACCACCTCCAGATCTGCCAACAGTTTCTTTTAAAAACTCCCCAAGATAGTTAACATCTCCCAAAATGAGTAGGCGTACTGAGTCTAAACATACTCATCACTAACTGGTTAGCGAAGTGTGGGTCTATTATAGATACATTCACTTTACTAAAGAAAGCAATCACCACTCCACCTCCTACTCGTTCTTTACTATCTAGTTTCACTAATCTATACTAATCTAGGAAAGGAATAGGGATATTTAGGAGGGCTAGTGGGTAAAGGCATATTATATCTGCAATATCAGGATTATGGGAAGATAAAAGGTCTTGTCGCCTGATCTTTTGAGTATAGTACATTCAACTCCTTACCTGTTTTCAATGTATGTCGTGCACTACTCCCTAATGTGTGGAGGAACAGCAAAAGATGTAAACTCACAAAAACTACAGGAGAAAGGACTAACCAATTTATCTGGCATGTGCATAAAGCAGTGTTTGAATGTTTCCCTACGGTGGCGTAATTACTCAGCTATATCGCTCAGCCCTCCCACAGGGCCAGGGGAAAAAGGAGCAAGGGTTCTGATGATGGTCGGGAGCAGACAGGCACATATGAACTTTCCTTTGGCACGCCGGAAACACATCTGTGCTACCAGCTTCCTTAAATCCTGTGCCTCTGTGTGCACTAGTGTGACAACCACTCCAAAATGGTGGCTGCAAGTTGCCAGAACAGAGGTCATTTAAAAATGTCTTCAGCTCTCTCTGCAGTGGTGGCTCCTCCGTGATGGCGGAGGAGTGTTGCCCCACTGCTGGAGGCAGAAGATGAATACATGTACAAAAAAATGATAATAGAGCAATTAATAAAACTACTTTATTATCATTTTATTTTATGTGACGGAGCCAAAGCTGAGTCTTGAGGAAGTGGCCATCCCTCAACAGTAGCAGGAGTGGTGGGCACAGGGCACTGCAAGTGCGCATGTTGGTTTGGCTGGTTGTCTTAGGACAGCCAAATTGACATGCGCACTTGAATATCACCTTGTTGAATAGAGAATAGCAGGCGCAGGCTCCCACACCCTGTTGGAGCATAAAACCAGCCCACTCCGTCCAATTCCAGCGTTTGTCTCATGCTGGGTTATACCAGCATGGGATCACCATCTGGACTGGCACATGGGAGTCAGGAAGCCTGTTCATCGGGAGTAAGAGAACAACGAGGCGGCGAGCTGGTGTGGCGGCGTGTGGCAGGTAAGCTTCCCTTCCTTTTTTGTATTTTTGTCCCCCACGCTGCCCCACCAATTTTCCCTGCTAGCAGTTGCCACTGTCTCTCTGCCAAACAGTACAAAATGGGGCAGACCGGAGAGCACGCAATAGTATAGGGACAAGGTTGTTAAATAATTTCCCAAAACTGGACTCCACCTTCAGCCAATTAAAAACTAAAAACACAGATAATCACACATTTAAATATTAAATAAGGAAAATACCACCATGATAGGGTGCAAATGTACTAACCATTTTCAACCTCCAGAGCTCAGGTTGTAGCTGCACGTCTGCACTTCCAGCTTCTTTAAATTCTGTGCCCTCAAGTGCATTCCAGCCTGTAATGCATCAACTGCCGCAAAATAGTTTCTACAAGTTGCCAGAAGAGAGGTAAATTCAAAATGTCTTCACCTCTCTCCACCAAACGATACAAACCGGGGCGGACAGCAGAGCACGCAATAGTATAGAGACAGTTGTTAAAAAACTTCCATCAAACTGATCTCCAACTTTGTCCAATTAAAAACTAAAAACACAGATAAAGTCACTTTAAAATATTAAATAAGAAAAATACCGCCATAATAGACGAGATAGAGTGCAAATGCAGTAAGCACAATCAAACCCCAAAGCGCCGGATATAGCTGCGTGTCCACGCTTCCAGCTAACTTAAGTCCTGTAGCACCAAGTGCATTCCAGCCACTGGAGCATCAGCCACCCCAAAATGGCAGCCGCAAGTTGCCAGAAGAGAGGAGTTGTACTTTGGAACAATGCCGGCATTTACCACGCCTTTAACAACGCGTCTCCGAACCGCAAATGCGTTTCTACAACGCATTCCTTTACCATGCAAGTCATTACAATGACTTGCCTTGGTGAAAGCGCTGGACTTTGGAATAGTATAATTACTATTCCACTTCCAGTGTGTGCTACAGTAGAGAAAGTGTTAGACTTAAAGTCCAACAACGCTTTCCCTAAGGCAAGTTGTTGTAATGACTTGCGTGGTTAAGGAAAGCGTTGTAAAGACGCATTTGTGGTTCAGGCCGCGTTGTAATGCACATTGTGGTTCGAGCCATATTATTGAGGCTGTTTCCCGAAAACTGTAAACTTCGCTCTTGTATAGCGCAATACTCACCCGTTAGGGTCTCATGATGCTGTACACATACCGCTGTGGAAACCCTCCTGGCTTTTCCCTGTGAGGCGCCCACTCCTGGGCAACCCCCAGGGTGAAGCCAGGCATCCAAGCGCTGTCAGGGTCATTGTGGAGATTAAGCAAGCTATCGCCCAGAGTTACGGTGTGGGACCCATTCATTAGATTAGGCACCGAAGCAAGAATTAACTGGTCCAAGGGAATTGAGCCCAAGACCCACCGAGGTAGGAATTGAACCCTGGTCCCAGGCCAGATCATTGCATCAGGGTCTGCCACTCTAACCATTGTGCCACACTTCTCCACAAGAGGTAATGTCAAAATGTCTTCAGTACTCTATGCCAAATGGTACAAACTGGGACAGATCAGAGAGCATGCAATAGTATAGTGTTAGAAATAGGGTTTCCGGTTGACAGTCAGTTTGCACTCTGCCCAAGCAGGGACCATCACTCTAGTCAGGGTACGGAGATACACACTCAAGATAACCCTTGCTCACCCCCTTGGTAGCTTGGCACAAGCAGTCAGGCTTATCTCAGAGGCAATGTGTAAAGTATTTGCAAAAACACACACAGTAACACAGTGAAAACACCTCAAAAGAAATCCACACCAGTTTAGAAAAATAGCCAATACTTATCTAAATCAATCAAGACCAAAATGACAAAAAACCAACATACACAAGCAAAGATATGAATCTTTAAATTAAAAAGAGTCTTAATCCATAGAAATCAATGGATGCGTTGTTTTAGCACAAAGTACCTGGTATGCATAAAAATAAAGCCGCACGGGCTGGCGTGCATCGGAAAAAGCAATCAATGTGTTGATTCCTTACTCGCAAGTGAGGCTGTGCGTTGATTCTTTCTCTGCCGGTTGAACGATGCGTTGATTCTTTCCTCGCAGGGGAGAGATACGTTGATTTCCGGACAAGCAGCCCTGGGTCTGGGCGGTGATGTTGAAGATTTTGACACCCAGGGACGATGGATGGAAAATCCAGATGAACGGCTGAGATGAGCTGGCAATGCGTAGATTTCACCGGCGCTGGGCGAGTTTTCAGTCGTGGTGTAGGCACTGCATTGATTTTTCTGCTGCTTGGCTCCAGTGTGTATATTTTCACCTTGGGTTCACCAGCTTCTCCTTTCAGGGGCCCAGGGACTGAATTTGGCACCACTTGGTAGGGTAGGGGTCTCAGTAAGACAGCCCAGGTGCTGTGCAGATGAAGTCTTTGATGGCCGTGAGACTTCAGAATGGGGGCATGCTCAGTCCAAGCCCTTGGAGAATCTCCACAAGCAGGATACACAGCAAAGTCCAGTCTTTTTCCTCTTTAAGGCAGACGCAGCAACTTCAGGCCAACCTAGCAAAGCACACACAACAAAGGAGCAATGTAGGAAAGTAGCATCTTTCTAGTTTGGTTACCCCCCCTTTGGCCTGTTGGTCAGTGTGTTTGACTGTGTCTACTGGTATTCTGCTAATCAGGACCACAGTAGTTATGCGCTCTACCTTAAAATTGTTTGTTACATACTGTTAACACAGTATTTCACTCACAATCGGCATATAAGTGTCCCCTTATAAGTCCCTAGTATATGGTACCTAGGTACCCAGGGTATTCGGATTCAAGGGGACGCCTATGGGCTGAAGCATATATTTTGCCACCCATAGGGAGCCCATGCAAAGACTTCTGCAGGACCGCCATTGCAGCCTGCTTGAAAAGGTGCATGCACCCTTTCACTGCACCAGGTCACTTGTAAGTCACCCCATAGCAGGGTGCAAAGTACCTGTGTGTGAGGTCATCCCTGCACTAGCAGAGGTGCCCCCACGACCTCAGGACCATTCTCCCGGACTTCGTGAGTGTGGGGACACCCTTTTAAGCATGTTCTGGACATAAGTCACTACCTATGTCCAGCTACATAATGGTAACGCCGAACATAGGTATCAAACATGTAGGAATCATACCCCCATGCTTTTGCAAGCATTGGTTGTATGATCCCATGCACTCTGGGGGCTCCTTAGAGGACCCCTGTACTGCCATTACAGCCTTCTGAGGTTTTCCAGGCAGCCCCAGCTGCTGCCACCTCACAAACAGATTTCTGCCCTTCTGTTGCTTGAGAGGCTCGAGCCCAGGAAGGCAGAACAAAGGATTTCCTTTGGGAGAGGGATGTTACACCCTCTTCCTTTGGAAATAGGTGTTACAGGCTTGGGAGGCGTAACCTCCCCAGGCCTCTGGAAATGCTTTGAAGAGCACATTTGATGCCCTGCTTGCATAATCCATTCTACACCGGTTCAGGGACCCCCAGTCCCTGCTCTGGTACGAAACTGGTCAAAGGAAAGGGGAGTGACCACTCCCTTGTCCATCATCACCCCAGGGGTGGTGCTCAGAACTCCTCCAGAGAGTCCCTGGGTTTTACCACCTTGAATTCCAAGTTGGCAGGGAACATCTGAGTGGCCAGTGCCAACAGGTGACGTCAGAGCCTTCCCCTGATAGGTGCTTACCTATTTAGCCAACCAATCCCCCCTTCAGGGCTATTTAGGGTCTCTCCTTTGGGTGGTTCTTCAGATTCGGATTGCAAGACTCCATCCGGAATCCTCTGCAACCTCCACTTCAACTTCTCACCAAAGAAACTGCATCTGGACCCTCCAGGAACTCTACAAACTGCAACAAAGAAGCAAGATGCCTTCTGCAACATTGTATCTTCAGCTCCTGCCAGCAACTGCAACTGTTTCCTGGTCGTGCATCCTCTAAGGACAGCCCATCTTCAGCCTGCACCAGAAGAGCGAATGAACCTCCCTTGGGGTGAAGGAGTCACTCACCTGCTTCATTAGGCACCTACTGCAACAACGAACGGCTGCGTGGGGCCCCTGCCTGCTGAGCTGCGTGGATCCTGCATCACAGGTGGTGGACTTAAGTGGTCTCGATGGTCCTGGCGTCCTACTGTACAACTTTGGTGGAGGTAAGAGCTTGCCTCCCCATGCGAGACAGTACCCCCGTGCACCACATGTTTTGCAGTTGCAAAGGCTTGTTGGCATCCTTCCACGAAGTTCTTCGTGCACCGTGCAGCTCCGGCCCCCAGCACTCTATCCTGTGATGCACATCTTCCTTTAGTGGTTCTCCGGCGGTGTGGGAGCTTTTGTTGTAGTGCTGCATAGGCCTCCTTTTGCACCTCCTTTGTCCCCGTGCTGCGGGACTCTTGTGCGCAATTCCTGGTGTTCTATGGGCTCTCTGAGTTGCTGAGTGACCCCTCTGACTCCCCGTCCTGGGTAGAGTTCACCTGGTCGTTCCTGGTCCCTGGCAGCGCCATTTTCCGCTAACTGCAAGCTTTGCCTGTGCCAAGTCTTGTTGACAGACTCCAGCGACGCAAACCAGACTGCAATCCACCATCCGGCATTGGATTTCACTTGCACTAAGCAGGAACCTGACTCCGTCTTTTTGGGTGCAATACTGACTGTTCTTCTTCACCGGTGGTTCTTCTTTTGCAGCTTCATCCGGGTTAGCAGGGGCTCCTGTTCACCCTGGACCCTTCTGTGCTTCTTGGACTTGGTCCCCTTCTTCCACAGGTCTTCAGATCCAGGAACCCACTGTTGGTATCTTGCAGTCTCTTCTGGTTTTTGCATAATTTTTTTTCTTGTGCTTCTGTGTGTTCTGGGAAAGTTACTTCTTCTGGGAACGTTACTCCTGCTTTCCTGGGAACTGGGGTGGGTTCTAGTACGTACCTTTGGGGTTTTCTAGTACTCTGAGTGACCCTCTACACACTACACTTGCCTTGCCTAGGTGGGAAACCAACATTTGCATTCCACTTTCTTAGTATATGGTTTGTGTTCCCCCAGGCCCATTTCTAACTATTGTGATTTTCACTAATTGCACTGTTTTCTAACTGTTTTTACACCTGGTGTTGCAAACTAGTGTGTATAATTTGTGTATTACTTACCTCCTAAGGGAGTATAGTCTCTGTGGTATTTTTGGCATTTGTGTCACCAAATAAAGTACCTTTATTTTTGTAACATTGAGTATTTTCTTTCATGTGTGTGAGTACTGTGTTACTATAGTGGTATTGCATGAGTTTTGCATGCCTCCTAAATAAGCCTTGGCTCTTCAGCTACAGCTACCTCTAGAAAGCCTGGTGTCTAGACACTGCCTACATTTCACTAATAAGGGATAACGGGACCTGGTATAAGGTGTAAGTACCATAGGTACCCACTACAAACCAGGCCAGCCTCCTACAGGCAGTAGTCCTCCTCCAGCTCTTCAGCTCTTCTCCTTGGCAGAGGTTCCTCTTGATCCAGAGGTATTCTAAAAGTCTTCGGTTTTGGGTCCACTACTTATACTCATTTCTACCCTTGAAGTAGGCAAACTTCAGAGGATAGTCTATGTTGTTCACAAGATCCTACCTTGCCCAGGCCTGGCTCCAGACACACACCAGGGGGTTGGAAACTGCATTGTGTGAGGGCAGACACAGCCCTTTCAGGTGCAGGTGACAGCTCCTCCCTCCCTAATCTATCCCATGAGACTCACCCGGATATGCAGGACACAGCTCCCTTTGTGTCACTGTCCAGAGGGAATTCACAAACAGCCCAACTGTCAGTCTGACCCAAAAGTGGATTCCACGGGCAGGCAGATGCCAGAATGGTTAAGCAAGAAAATGCCCACTTTCTAAAAGTGGAATTTCAAACTGACAATCTAAAAACCAAGGGCCTGATTTATACTTTTTGCCGCAAAACTGCGCAAACGCAGCTTTGCAGCAAAAAGTATAGCGCCGGCTTGCGGTATATTGAAATCAGGACATGTAAAACACAGCAGTACATGCCCCACCTTTTAAATACACTGCACCCTGCCCATGAGGCTACCTCGGGCCTACCTTAGGGGTGACTTACATGTAGTAAAAGAAGGTTTTGGCCTGGCAAGCGGGTACACTTGCTGGGTCGAATTGGCAATGCAAGACTGCACACACAGACACTGCAGTGGCAGGTGTGATACATGTTTACAGGGCTACTCATATGAGTGGCACAATCAGTGCTGCAGGCCCAATAGTAGCATTTGATTTACAGGTCCTCTGCACCTGTAGTGCACTTTACTAAGGACTTATTAGTAAATCAAATATACCGATCTGGGATAACCAATCATAATCACAATTTATACAGGGAGCACTTGCACTTTAGCATTGGTCAGCAGTGGTAAAGTGTCCAGAGTACCAAAAACCAGCAAAAGCGAGGACCAGCACACAGTCAGAAATACAGGAAGGAGAGGCAAAAAGACAGGGGAAACCACGCCAAGGATGCCAGGACTAACATATAGGGACAAGGTTGTTAAAAAAATCCCCAAAGCTGATCTCCACCTTCTCCCAATTAGAAGCTGAAAGCAAAGATAATCACACATTAAAATACCAAGTAATTAAAATACCACCGTACTAGGCAAGATAAGGTGAAAACGCAGTAAACACAATAAACCTCCAAAGCTCCGGTTGTAACTGCATGTCTGCGCTTCCATCTTCCTTGGCAAGTCTTTTTCTGCCTATTAGGTGGCACTCAAGGTGCACACTGTACCAGAAGAGTTTTGGGGGTTATCACTGTGGAAACAAATGTCTACTATGAGGAGGGACACCTTACTTACACTGGAGGTAGGGGCCAAATGAAGTATACTCCAATGAAAACCAGCCTTGTTACCAGATTTGGGCCCACCCCAGAGAAGTATTGCATTAGGTTTAGGGTTAGGCAACAGTTGCAGAACCAGTCTTGGGTGAATTTCTCTGATTACGGCAGCAAGGCACTGAATGGATGAGTGTGGGGCAGCAAACTGATGATTGTATTAGGTTGTTTAATTTGATACTGAGAGAGTTTACAGTGCTGCAACAGCCCCTTATTGACAACAAGCTCACTGACCACAGGGAACTTGCAGAGGAGGTGGAGCTCTGGGTCAACACCAGAGCATCCAAAAATGTATTTGATGGTTTGGGGGGGTCACCAGAAGGCCCTGGAAATAATTCCCACTGGAACAAAAGTAACCAGTCCCAAAAATAAATGGGTTTTATGACAGACAGAGGTTTGTCCCCAACGTCCTGAGTGTTACAAATATGGGCACTTCAAAGGAGTCACCAAATGTCCCAGGAGGACACAGACCCCCACTGGTGGGTAGACACCTGGTTTGGCCAGTGTAGCACTTGGGGAGGAGGTGGTCCCAGTTAGCAAGGGGGAGAGAGCAGAGGTTACCTCGGTGTCCTTAGGGGATAGACAGATGGTGGCAAAAGTCTATATACCTTCCAATCCTTCTATGTACATGTAGTGGGTCACCATTGATGGGCAAATGGTGGAGGCTTTGAGAGACACAGGAGCCAGTATTAACCCTGTGAGCTGCCATCTGGTGTCTTCAGGGCAGGTTATCTGGAATACATTCCACCAGCTCAGTCACAGACAACCTTGAGAACCACTACCCAGTGGCTCTGGTTCACTTTGAGTGGGGGTGGTTAAAGTTTAAAGTAACCATCAGCCCTCTCATGCCTGTAGATTATCTGTTGGGCAATGACCTAGAGCACACTGTCTATAAGGAAGTTAAGATCAGGTCACACCTATAGCTTGGTTTCAGTGGCACAGAGAGCCCGGGATCCCTGGCTGGGCATACCCTGCGCATTTAGGATGGCAAATGCAAAAAAACAAGGTAATGGATGGAATACTTGATTATTCCCCGCCACTGGCAATCACTTAGGACTGCATCCCAGTCCATCGTTTTTTTGCCCACCATACGAAACTGGTCCTAGGTGACTTGTATTCCAGTTCAGGGAGGACCTGGCCTGGCTGTTCAGGCTGGACTTCTCCCATGAGTAACACGGTCACGACTGATTTGCATATGGCTGGGTCCAAACTGAGGGTGCATGGTGGGTGAAAAATGATGGATTAGGATACGGCACAAGCGATTGCCAGACCCTTCGATTAATTCAAGTTTTCAAATCATCACCTTGTTGTTGTTGCATTTAACGCCCTACGTGCGACCGTTATGCCCAGACATGGGTCCTGTGCTCACTGTGCCACTGGAATCTTGCTATTCCTGTCTGAACAGCCCATAATAAAGACAAAACTGATTCTAGGTTGCTTGTATTCCGGTTCAAGGAGGATCAGGTTTAACAGTCCAGGCTGGACTGTACCCATGAGGAACAGGGTCAGGACTGATTTGCATATGCCTAGGTTCAAACTGAGATGGCTTGGTGGGTGAAAAATTATGGATTGGGATGTGGCGCAAGTGATTTCCAGTGGCTGAGATTAATTCAAGCATTCCATTCATCACCTTGTTGTTGTTGCCTAGAAGTGAAAGGGCAGGGGGTGTGGGAAACCAGCCCCTGGTTCTCCCACAGTATTGGTTGAAAGCACCTGAGGAGGCCATCCCTGAGCTGACGAGAGGAAATTACTGCACAGGGAGATCTATCTGCCTGAGCTTATGGGATGACAAGTTGAGGGCGGGCCCACCAGGGAGGAATTCTGCAAGGCACAGAAAGAGTGTCCAACTCTAAAGGGCTTAAGCAGCAAGCTGAGGCCCAGACAGCAGGTGATACCGCTGCAGATCACCTTACAGTGAGCCTTTTGTTCCTGGATCTGGGGCAGCCTGTATGCTGATGGTCCCCCTGTGTTACAGGGCCTTCCTACTGTGGCTGGCTCATGATATTCCACTGGCATGACATCTGGGGGCAAGGTATAAGACCTTTGCCTGTCTTGTCCCCATTTCTCTTGGCTCCGAATGAAGACAGCCCCAGGTACCTTCTGTAGTCTTGTTATACCTGCCAGGCTAGCAGGAAAACTGATAAAATACCAATGGCTCCCCTTATTCCCTCGCCTATCCATGGTACTCCCTTAGAGAGGGTAGGCATTAACATTGTTGGGCCCCTGGACACCAAAACAGCCTTAGGCAACAGGTTCATGCTGGGTTTGGTGGACCATGCTACATGGTACTAAGGGCCATCCGTCTGAGGTCAGTGACTGCACCTGCGGTGGCTAGGGCCCTGATGGAGATTTTTTTCCCCAGTGGGTTTCCCCAACATGATATCTGACAGAGACACCAACTTCATGTCTGACTACATGAAGTCGATGTGGGACGAGTGTGGGATAACCTATAAGTTCCTCACCTGCTATCACCCCCAAACAAATACGCTTGTTGAGATATTTACAAAACCCTCAAAGACATGATTATAGCCCTGCTTCAGCCCATGAGGCAGAAGTGTGCTGTCCTCTTACCATGCCTGCTATTTGCCTCCAGGAAGGTACCGCAGAAGGGAGTTGGTTTTAGCCCATTTGACCTCCTCTCTGGGATACCACAAAGCTCTCAGAAAACCCCTCAGGATGTAGTCAGTTACATGCTGGCCCTGCACGATCAGATGCAGCGCTTCTAGAAGAAAGCTAAAGAGAATCTTGATGCCAGTCAGTAAGTGATGACACCACAAGGCCACCCTGGTGGAATTTAGGCTGGTTAAAAAGTGTGGGGCATGGAGCAGTAGAGCCTAGAGGGCTCCAAGACCATTGTACAACCCATTTGAGATGAACGAGTGGAAGGTGGATAGCAGGTACCTGGAGGTTTTCAAGATCCTTAGAAACCCCATAAGGGTGCTTCACATAAACCTCCCTTGGACTTTGGAGAGGTACAGACCTCTTTCTTTTGCCCCACATTTTTCGTATGCTTGCTGAGTGAGACTTAGGTTTGCAACTGACTCTTTAAGAAAACCCTTAACCGAGGTTCTGAAATGTACCCTTTTCACCTTCCTTGTGCCTTTACTTGTTAGTTTCTTTTTGCCCAAGATATCCCCTTTCCAAATTATTTTTGTCTTTTATTTGCATTGTACGTTTTGCCCTTATGTCCTGTAGTTAGAATTAATCCGACCTTCTACTAAAGAGTGTAGGGTGAATTCCCATATGTCCCTAGTTAGCTGCGCTAAATTATTTCTGCTTGCACTAATGTGTAAGAGAGATGTTCACCGGAGCACCAAATTCTTTTGTTGCTGTTCTGTATTGTAATTACTGAATGTTCGGTTTGCTTTGTCCTGACTAGAGTGCAATTATTTCGCCGCTTTGGCTACCCTAGGATCACATTGTAACTTTAGAGTATTTTCCTGAGATTTTTTTTTACATTAACTTGCAATTTGAAAACGCTTTAACTTCATTTCTGATTTGGGTTTTCATTGTGTGACTAAATTGGCTACACTGTAAATTAATTGTTGAATGATGCCTTGGTAATTAACCGTTAACCCCTGCTAGGATGCCAAGATCCGTCGACCTCGATTAGAGCATACTGAAAATGCTGCAGCAGCAGCCAACCTGCAAAAACAGCCACTTTACGTGCTAGGGGAAACAACATAATGTGAATTGGCTTTGCATTCAGGGACTGAGTTGAACCTGCATGTCATCAAACAAAAACAAAAACTTACAGTTTAAGAAACTGCAGATTATTTAGAACTTGAAGTCAGTCTTTTCCAAACCGAATGGTACAAAAAATTAGCTTTCAACTAATTTTACTTCTGATTCTGTTTATTAAATAACATGACGAAACATCTCCAAATCTAAATGCTGCCTTTCCCTTTTGGCTGCAAGCGAGGTCAGGAAGGAACTTCTGAACGTAAAAGAATCTTACCTCTCCCTCGTGCGCATTGTCATTACTGGCAGTGTGCACGAAAAGAGGGATCTAAATGGCCAATCACTGCAGGGCTTCATAATAAAGGCATCCAGTGATTGGCCCTGTTCATGGACCTAACCCTCCCCATCCCTGCGCTGCCTCATATGCAAGAACACCTAAGCATAGGTCCAACCACATGTCCTCCTGAGCCAATCCAGATGCTGTTCCCTTGCTGTTATGTTACCAAAACAGCATGAGAGCAGCACCAGAATTGTCTCGGGCAGGAAAACCCAGTACTAATTAGGAGTATGGTGGCCTGCAGGTTGTGATCCTCCGGCTCACTAATACCATGGTGGGGAGAGGTCTCTTGTGCTCATGTTGGACTGGTCAAGGAAAGGCAGACGTCCAACTCGACATGCCCACCTTGAAGAGAGGGTGTCATTGACCCAGGTAAGCGCGAGCCTCAGCCTACGGGTCTTATGTCAAATGTCTGCTGCTAATCATTTTATGACTATCCCTGCATGCCCTGCCCTCCTCATTCACGATGGAGGAACTAAGCGACCACGGCAGCACCTGAAAAAAAGCACTGCTGCGGTTGCAGGGAAAAAAAGGGGGTTCAGCGCTCTGACGCACTTATGGAGGAGTCGCAGATGCTTAGGTCACCATGCCGCTGATGACAGAGGACTAAGTGGAATGGGACAGCAAACCTGTCTTCCAAGAGGCACGATCAGTCAGAAGAAGGTGTCAACCTTTCCCCTACGCTGACCACAGTACATCAGAGAGAGTGTCACCAGTTGTTAGGTCTGTTTGTCTCCCTGTTCTTCCTCACCCCTGGGCTCACACATTTGTGTACCTATGACATAGATACTGGGGACAATATGGCTGTTACAAATTAAATTTACAAGTTGTCGAACAAGGTGAGTTGAGGAGACCTAGATGCTGGTATTGGGGTAATTGAGCTATCCCACAGTTGTGCTGGTGGCCAAGGCTGCCCCACCCAGCACCACCCCAGAATTAGGTTCTGTATGGATTGCCAAGGACTCATTTCCATCACTAAGACTGACGCATAGCCAATCCCTTGAGCTGATGAGCTCATTGGCAGGCTGGGTGTTGACAAGATTCTCAGTACCTTTAGTCTTACATCAGGGTACTGGCAGATAGCCTTGAATGGTGGAGCCAAAGAGAGGTCAGCATTCTTGACTCTAGAGGGCCACTTCCAGGTTCGGGTGATGCCCTTTGGTTTAAAGAATGCCCCTGCCACCTTCCAGAGGTTGGTGAAAAGGGTCCTGGCTGAAAGGAGGCAGTCTGTGCCACCTACTTCGCTGTCTTCAGCTGCAGCTGGGAGGGATCCAGGTACCACCTCCAGGTGGTGCATCTAGCTCTGCAGTAGGCCAGTAAGTGTCAAGTAGGGCAGAGTATCATTGTATATCTGGGCTGCAGGGGAAGACAAGGTGCAGCCCCTCCAGGCCAAGATTGAAACCATCCTGGCCTGGCAACATCCAAAAAATACAGACTGAGGTGAGGCCCTTCCTGCGCCTCACCGGATATTACAGGTGGTTTGTTAATGCCTATGGCACTATTGTTGTCTCTTTCACTGAGGTGACTTCCAAGAAGCAGCTCAAAAAATTTATCCGGACAGAGTCCTGTCAGAAACACTTTGACATACTCAAGGGGGTCATGTGTATAGCACCAGCATTCCAGCTGCTGACTTCTCCAAGGAGTTTATTGCACAGATATACACTTTAGAGCATGGCATACGGGCTATCTCAGCACAGTTGAATGAGGAGTGTCTAGACCAACCTGTAGCCTTCTTCAGTAAGAGGTTACTACCCCAATAACAGAGGTTGAGCCTTATTGAGAGGGAGGGCATTGCTGTGGTCTTGGCACTGAAGAAGCTGAAACCATACCTGTTTGAGATTGACTTCTGTACTCAGATTGACCACAGGCCCCTCAGACGCCTCATGCAAATGAGGGGTGAAAATCCCAAGCTGCTGAGGTGGTCTATCTCCCTACATGGTCTTTTACTGGTAAACACCGCCCTGGGTCAAACAACGTGAATTCAGATGTGAACTCCCTGGAGGTTGGGTAGTTCTCCCAACTGTCAGAAGGTTACGTATTGGGGTTCATGAGGCCTTCAATGTAGAGTTGCCCCACTTGGTCAGGCTGGGGTTATTACGCTCATAAGGCCTCTGGATGAGTGGATCATGTTGTGGTGGCTAAAAAGGCCTCAGGGGGTATCAGGGTCTTTGTCGATCTAAGGGCACCTAATCTAGAGGTATGAAGTAATGGTGCAATTTTTGTAGTACAATTGTTTGTAAAGATTACAAGAGATCTTTAAGGATATGCTGTTCGAGGTTCCTTTTAAAAGAGGAAATTGATGTAACCTGTAACACATGCATCAGTGTAGCATTAAAGATCCTGCACTCATTTCCAGAGTATGACTGTTTCAGGGTGGAAGTTTTTTTAATAAGGCGGTGTCCAGCTCAAGCAGCATTTGGCTTCTCAAAGTAGTTTACTACCAAAGAGCTAATGTGTTTGCAGTAAATATTCAGGTTTATTCAAATAGATTGTCTTTCATGTAATGTATGCAGTTTTAAAGGCAATGCGATAGTCTGTGGTGTGCACCCTTGTAAAGAATTGAGTGGTGTGATGCACTGAAATCGTTTTGAACTGGAGACCATATGAGTTTCTGACGGGATGACTGCCTTGATTGGAGCTAGGCAATATTTAGGCAACACACTCAGCAGCACACTTAATTAGTCTATAATTGAGGTGACTACGATTGAATAACAAGCTTAGTCTTCTTTTGAGAAGAAAGGCTTGAGGCTACATAGAAACTTATGGGCAGCTGTAGAATTTGGCAGGTTAGCAGCCAGCAGGCCTGCCATATTTAGAGCTCACCATCTGCCCAGAAGTGATCTCTGTGTCTTCAGAGGAACTACTATAAAAGCAGTTCCTCTGATGGCACTGCAAGTTTGGTGCACAACTGCCGTCTTTCAGGTGGCCACAAACCAAACATTTGTGTTGTTCAGATACAAAATCCTGGAGTTTGTTATTGAACCACACAAAAAAGAATGACCCCACAAACAAAAGTTTTCATCTCACAAAATAGATGGATGGTGGACACTGCTGAGTACCAACTTGAAGCTCTGACCCTGTCTCTTTTTTCATTTGAGAATAGTGGGGCAGTGAGGTTCGAGTTCCCAGCGTGGAATCTGGAACCTTGGAGAGGTGGCAGTTACTGTTGGGACATGACGGAAGAGAAATAAAAAGATTGGAGATTGTCTACTTTATGTCGTCTTCCTTTCAGATTATTTTAGTTTCCAAGGTTGCCGTTAGACTCCATGACTTGTGGTTTGCCATAGAGGACCACCCAGTGCACCTTCTCCATAGGAACTGCTGAGTATCTCCCCAAACTCTGTCATATTAATCTGCTTCTTGCTTTTGTATAAGATCTTTTCACCTCACAGAAAGATCACTTCCAAGGAGCAGACAAACTATAATTTATGATAGCTTGTCTATTGTTTCCCTACTCTAACTTCCTGATGTTAATACTTGTGTTTTCCTTGCAGGCTTCTAGTTCCAGATTCACTACCTGTTCCAACCTGCTTCCGCTGTCCCAGCAAGCCAATCTTCTCTGCAAACTCTACACAATCAACTGTTAGCCCTGATCTTTTGGGGGTGGGAACAGAGCACACCGTCTTCACCATTTCCTCTGAGGAAAAGAAAGCCCCCCCCCCCCCATCTTCTCCAGTCCTCCCTTTAGATGAGTGTGACATGGAGCCATGGGAGGCACAGGAAAATGAAGATTGCAGAGACTCTAGTGAGGAAGATGAACCAGTTGTTCATGTCAAGAATAACTATCGGAAGCGGAGAACACATGTATTCAACTTACTCTTGTACCAACACAATCATTCTTGAAAAAAAATTGAAATTCAGCAACTTACTTTAATATTCATAGCTCAGGTTGTGCAGCATCCTTAACAGACTGGCAATGATACAGTCAGTTCCTGTATGTGGATGGTAAATCAGTACAGTGTTGCATCTCTGCCAGACCAACCAACAGACGAATAGCAACCAGAAAATATTGGACACCTTATAACACTTATCAAGAGCTCTCAGTGTGATGGCACACCCAGCCCAAATGATCTTCCATCAGCTTCATTTATATAGGATTTGAATAACTGTAGTCATTGCCTTTTCCCATTATTGGATAATGCCATTTAAAAAAATGTAATCCTAGACTCCTAGAAGAGCTCTATTTTACACTGACTACCCACCCAACATTACAAGCACCTGCTGATTAATTGTTTTATATCACCCACAGGCCAACAGCTTGGCAGAAAGATTAAATAAAAAATTGAAGGAGTGCAGTCAGTGGATTCTTGAGTGTCAGGCTCATCAGGCAATGACTTGGGCTCACAGGAACATCCCATGTACTGTTTCTAAAGAGTCTACTTTTTTCATGATGATGGGTGTAAGCAAGTTGGTGAGATCCATAGTGCAAGTAATAATGCCAATACTATTGAAATCATTATAGGTGAGTGCCAGATGAAGTATAAAAAAATACCATGATACCAGTCCATTATGCTACAAGTTGCAATTATACCAGAGCCACAGAAGGTTGTCAAAGTCATGTTGTTACATTATGCAAATTTGTAGCTCACTACCACCCAGAAGGGTATCTTGGCGCTGAGCAGGTAGTGGTCTACGTACACCTAAAGCCAAGTGGGACTACTCAAAAAGCCAGGTCTTCAGCTTCTTGCAGGATTCAAAAAGTGCGAAGAAGGCTCTTAAGTGTAGCGGCAGGTCAATCCATGTTTTAGGAGCGATGTAGGAGAAAGCTTGACCACCAGTTCTGGTTTTATGTTTGCGTGGGATTTGTGCAAGCAGGAGTCCTGCAAGTAGAGGTGTCTGGAAGGTTTGTAAAAGCAGATGCAATTGCTGAGGTATTCTGAGCTAGTCTTACGTAGTCCCTTGAAAGTGTACGCAGGAAGTTTGAACTGTACTTGTTTGTTAATGGGAGTGATTCTAGCCGCTAAGTTCTGAATGGTCTGCAGCCTTCTGGTGAGTTTTTTGTTGATCCCGACATAGAGGGTGTTCCCATAATCCAGCAAGCTTGTGGCCTGGGCATGAGTGACAGTTTTCTGGGTGCTGATTGGGAGTCATTTGAAAATTTTCCTCACCATCTTCAAGGAATGAAAGCATGAGGTGGTGTTGTTATTGACTTGAGTGGTCATGCCAAGTTTGCTGTTGATTATGATTTTGAGGTTCTTGGTGTGTGTGGAGGACATGTGTGTCGGTTCTAGCTCTGTGGCCACCAGGTTGAGTCCCACAGTGATGTGCTCTTCCCAAAAATCATGATTTTGCTTTTGTTGGTGTTCTGCTTCAGGCATTTGATCTTTATCCGATGGGTGATTTCAGTCATGCAGACATTGAACTTGAACCGAGTACTGGGCGTCTTGTCCGTGAGGGAGAGAATTAGTTGTGTGTCACTGCTGCAGGAGAGGACGCAGATATTGTGAGAGTGGATGATGCTGGCTAGAGAGGTCATGTAAGTATTGAAAAGAGTCTGTCTCAGGGAGGATCCTCACAGAACTGTGCAGATGAGGTCGCAGGTATCCGAGGTGGTAGATGCCAGGCTGACAGACTGGGTCCTTCTAGTGGTTCGTGGAACGTAGGTAAGAACTATGTATGTTTGGATAATAGCAGGTCAATACGGTGTGTAACGTTATCTAATATTCTGAGTTTCAGTCTGGTGCAATCGAGTGTTGTGACTTAATGAACGATCTCTGCGTGGGAGATAATGATGAAAACTTGGTGATTATTGACTTGAGTCACATCATTCCTCCTTCTTTATGGAAAAGAGTATGCTAAGGATTATGGGAGAAAGTGTTCAGTCGTATGATTTGTTTGCTGGCGTTGGTGGTTGTGAGTTTAATAGTGATGGAGTAAGAGTACCTGAGTAGGATTTTGTTCTTAAGTACTGCTTCCCTGCTTGAGCTATTTCTTGCGATATTCTCTTGGAAATAGATTTGCATCTTAAATTCGCTCATGTTTGTTTTGCTTGTCTTATTTTCTGGATCACATTCTGCTTTTCTTGTAAAAAGAATGAAGTGTTGTGATAGAGGCACATATGCTCTTTAATGCTCTTGAACACATCGGCTTGCAATTACATTGCACGTTTCTTTGTTCTGTGCGTGTGAGATAAGTATGTGTAAAGGGGTTTTGGTGAAGGTTGCAGTAGGTGAATAAATTTAAATTTGTTAACTATGTATACCTTGCCCCCTGTGTTTTTGTGTGTGGGGGGTGTTCAGTTTTAGCAGTTCTGTTTGAACCCCAGCGTAGAATGTGTAATCTGTGTCATGCCTGAGACTGTTTGCAACAGTGTGTGCAGCAGGTCTGTCAGGAAGGAGCCTGTAGGAGGGCCAAGAGTGGGATCCAATAATGGCCTTACCAGGACCAGAAACTAAACTTGGCTTTTAAAAGCCTTATATTCTTTCTATAGTTCACTCTGTACGCACTTCCTGTAGCTGAAGAGGAACAATTAGGTGATTGCTGAGAAGCTTAACCTAGAATATGAAATCCACCATGTGCAGTGATCATTGGAAGGATCTGTGATGTCACTTCCGTTTCCCCTGGAGCTTGGTGACGTAACCCTGCGGAAAGCGCCCCTTGGCACAGTGGTAGAGCATCTGTGACACAAGGACTCCGAGGCCTGCGCGTTCTCCTCCATTAAGAGTAAGACGTGTTCAAGCTCATGAAGTACATATCGATTTAGAAGTGCGCCATCGTTCATCATCTGGATATATTGAATTATTAATGCCAGGCTTTCCATTATGGAAAGAGCTCTCACTCCCCGGGGCTGCCCTAATGAGAAGGCCGGGCCCAGCGTCAGAGCCCACCTGAAGTAATGAGAAAAGGCCATATTGCCTCGGCGCCACCCCCGGCGACCGGGTCGAGGAGACGGAAGCCGGGCCCGGTAATGAGCAGGGCCGGGCCTCGAGCACGGTCTCAGCCCCGGGGGAGCGCGGGGAGGCGTCGCCGGCCATCTCCTCAAGACATTTGTGCCGGAGCTTGTGAGGGTGAAGACGCCGTCACCGCAGGCACTCCGCGGGGCCCTGGCCTGCCAGGCCGTGTTTATCTGCCGTGTTTGAGGAACAATAGGATCTCTTTGTTTTTTTGTGTGTATCAGGGGAGTCAGTAATTCAGAATTAAATGGTATGTGCACGCACTGCTTCGGATTAGAAACACGAAAGGTGCCTTCAGCAATGACTCCGGCGTTAAAGCATTTAAAGGTCCTCACGGTAAACCAGGAAACCCCATTGAACTCGGCAGCACACTGGAGTTAAGAACCGCTTTAACTCCTTTGCTGCCAGGCCTTTTCCCCCTCCTGTGCCAGGCCTTTTTTTGGCTATATGGGCAGTTCGCGCTTAGGCCCTCATAACTTTTTGTCCACATAAGCTAGCCAAGCCAAATTTGCGTCCTTTGTTTCCAACATCCTAGGGATTCTAGAGGTACCCAGACTTTGTGGGTTCCCCTGAAGGAGGCCAAGAAATTAGCCAAAAAACAGTGAAAATTTCGTTTTTTTCCAAAAAATGGGAAAACGTGGCTGCAGAAGAAGGCTTGTGGTTTTTTCTCTGAAAATGGCATCAAGAAAGGGTTTGCGGTGCTAAAATCACCAGCTTCCCAGCTTTCAGGAACAGGCAGACTTGAATCAGAAAACCCAATTTTTCAACACAAATTTGGCACTTTACTGGGACATACCCCATTTTAACGATTTTTTGTGCTTTCAGCCTCCTTCCAGTCAGTGACAGAAATGGGTGTGAAACCAATGCTGGATCCCAGAAACCTAAACATTTCTGAAAAGTAGACAAAATTCTGAATTCAGCAAGGGGTCATTTGTGTAGATCCTACAAGGGTTTCCTACAGAAAATAACAACTAAAAAAGAAAAATATTGAAATCGAGGTAAAAAAACAGCAATTTTTCTCTACGTTTTACTCTGTAACTTTTCCCTGCAATGTCAGATTTTTGAAAGCAATATACCGTTACGTCTGCTGGACTCTTCTGGTTGCGGGGATATATAGGGCTTGTAGGTTCATCAAGAACCCTAGGTGCCCAGAGCCAATAAATGAGCTGCACCCTGCAGTGCGTTTTCAGTCTATACTGGGTATACAGCAATTCATTTGCTGAAATATAAAGAGTGAAAAATAGCTATCAAGAAAACCTTTGTATTTCCAAAATGGGCACAAGATAAGGTGTTGAGGAGCAGTGATTATTTGCACATCTCTTTATTCCGGGGTGACCATACTAGCATGTGAATTACAGGGCATTTCTCAAATAGACGTCTTTTTTACACACTCTCTTATATTTGGAAGGAAAAAATGTAGGGAAAGACAAGGGGCAATAACACTTGTTTTGCTATTCTATGTTCCCCCAAGTCTCCCGATAAAAATGATACCTCACTTGTGTGGGTAGACCTAGCGCCCGCGATAGGAAATGCCCCAAAACACAACATGGACACATCACATTTTTTAAAAGAAAACAAAGGTGTTTTTTGCAAAGTGCCTACCTGTAGGTTTTGGCCTCTAGCTCAGCCGGCACCTAGGGAAACCTACCAAACCTGTGCATTTTTTAAAACTAGAGACCTAGGGGAATCCAAGATGGGGTGGCTTGTGGGGCTCTGACCAGGTTCTGTTACCCAGAATCTTTTGCAAACCTCAAACTTTGGCTAAAAAAACACATTTTCCTCACATTTTGGTGACAGAAAGTTCTGGAATCTGAGAGGAGCCACAAATTTCCTTCCACCCAGCGTTCTCCCAAGTCTCCCGATAAAAATGATACCTCACTTGTGTGGGTAGGCCTAGCGCCCGCGACAGGAAATACCCTTAAACACAACGTGGGCACATCACAATTTTTGACAGAAAACAGAGGTGTTTTTTGCAAAGTACCTACCTGTATATTTTGGCCTCTACCTCAGCCGGCACCTAGGGAAACCTACCAAACCTGTGCATTTTTGAAAACTAGAGACCTAGGGGAATCCACGATAGGGTGACTTGTGGGGCACTGACCAGGTTCTGTTACCCAGAATCCTTTGCAAACCTCAAAATTTGGCTAAAAATGCACATTTTCCACTCATTTCGGTGACAAAAAGTTGTGGAATCTGAGAGGAGCCACTGTCCTCCTTCCACCCAGCGTTCCCCCAAGTCTCCCGATAAAAATGGTACCTCACTTGTGTGGGTAGGCCTAGCGCCCACAAAAGGAAATGGCCCAAAACACAACGTGGACACATCACATTTTTTCATAGAAAACAGTGCCTACCTGTGGATTTTGGCCTCTAGCTCAGCCGGCACCTGGGGAAACCTAGCAAACCAGCACATTTTTCAAAACTAGAAACCCAGGGGAATCCAAGATGGGGTGACTTGTGGGGCTCTGACCAGGTTCTGTTACCCAGAATCTTTTGCAAACATCAACATTTGGCCAAAAAAACACTTTTTCCTCTCATTTCGGTGACAGGAAGTTGTGGAATCTGAGAGAAGCCACAAATTTCCTTCCACCCAGCGTTCCCCCAAGTCTCTCGATAAAAATGGTACCTCACTTGTGTGGGTAGGCCTAGCGCCCACGAAAGGAAATGGCACAAAACACAACGTGGACACATCACATTTTTTCACAGAAAACAGAGGTGTTTTTTGCAAAGTGCCTACCTGTGGATTTTGGCCTCTAGCTCAGCCGGCCCAAGGGGGGGCAGAAATGGCCTAAAATAAATTTGTTCCCCCACTCCCTCTCCCCCCGGGAGTGACTCTTGCCCATGGGGTCGCCCCCCCCTGCGTGACATTGGCGCAAAAAAAAAAAATCCCCGGTGCCTAGTGGTTTCTGCCCCCTTGGGGGCAGATTGACCTAAAATCGGCCAGTCTGCCCCCAAGGGGGGCAGAAATGGTCTAAATACAATTTGCCCCCCAGGGGAGCGACCCTTGCCTAATGGGTCGCTCCCCATCTCTAAAAAAACAAAAGAAAAAATTTGGCCTGGCGCCTAGAGGTTTCGGCCCCCCCCGGGGGCAGATCGGCCTAATAACAATAAGCCGATCTGCCCCCAAGGGGGGCAGAAATGGTCTAAATACAATTTGCCCCCTAGGGGAGCGACCCTTGCCTACGGGGTCGCTCCCCACCTAAAATAAAAATAAATGATCCCTGGTGCCTAGAGGTTTCTGCCCCCCCTGGGGGCAGAAAAGGCCTTCCAAAAAAATGCCCCCCATTGGGAGCGACCCTTGCCCAAGGGGTCGCTCCCTTATGCCAGTTTCAACAAAAAAATAAAATCCTTGGTGTCTAGTGGGCGTTTCAAAAGCCGGGTTGCAAGCATTCCGGCTTTTGAAACGCTCAGAGCAACTTCAAAGGGAAGGAAATACATTTCCTTCCCTTTGAAGCCTCTCTGGGCCTCCCCCACGTGATTGAAAGAGAAATGCAAAGCGCATTTCTCTTTCGATCGCGCTGGATTGGAGGAGGCCCTGTGACAAATCAGCACGCAATTGCGCGCTGACGTCACAGGGGAGGGGGGGCGGTCAGGGGTGGAAGGACTTCCCCTTCCATCCCTGCCTTGGGGGGGTGGGTGGGGAGCACAGGGGGGGGGGAGCGCTAGCGCTCCCCCCATTTCCCGGGTGTAGGACGAGGTGACCTCGCCCAAGGCACCCGGGAACCGATGCCTTGGACGAGGTGACCTCGTCCAAGGCACCCTCTGGGTTAAAAGCAGGGGGTAGACTGGGAGGGTGGGGGGGCCAAGGAGGTGTGAGCTTTAGATTTTCCGACAATCACGTTGGCATGTCGTGTTAATATAATATATGTGAAGCTGCGCATGAGGGTGGCTTAAGTGCCAGTGGAAAGGTAAAGGAGTGTGGATTTTGAAGGGGTACTTAAAAAACACAGCATTTTGAAAAATAACCATGTTTTTTAAGATCTTCAAAACAAAGATAAGAGAGTGTGTGTTCTTTTTAGTCTGGATGAGTATTTAAAAATTCCAGATGAAATCCGACAGACATCCTACCATACCCTACTGAAGGCCCCCATACTCAAATATTTATTTAATTATACATTTATTAGAGGGGGGTGTAACACCCCAAAGACCCCCATTGAAGCTGCGACTCCTCAGATACAAAATCTCTGCTGCTTTTGCCAGACTCGTCCTCCTGGATTTAATAATGAAGTGTAAGAGGATGGTTTTATCAGTGGGAGTGATCCCAATGGCCTCTTGCCTACAAAAAGCCCTGGAAAAAAAGTCAGCTTGCCATTTGTGCGTTCCTCAACCCTAACAATACGCCCATGTTTGAATCCATTCGTTGCACTCTGGCGCCTTCTTGTGCCACATACAGCATCCCTACAACGCTACTGCCAACTGTCTCCTCGCCTTAAAGTTCTTTCTTTTCCAGGCATCACAAGCAGTCATATCCATGGTGGGCAGCACCATGATAGTGTTCCAACTCTTGAAGGCGAGGTGATGCTGTAATAGTGGTGGACTAAGTGCTATGGAAGCATTGAATCATATTAACCCCTATGGTTCCCTGGATGAGCTGGTCTCGCCCTCGGCCACAGTTGCCGTGTGCTGAGGACGAGACCAGCTTGTCCTGCACCAGGCCCACAGGGGGAACACTAGCGCTCCCCCCTTGGGCCTCCCACCCAAAACCCCCCCCCACAGGGCATGGATGGAATGGGAATTGCCTCCCCTTCAACCCCTCACCCCACACCCCCCTTTGACATCTGATTGCGAGCTGACCTCATCAGAGGCCGCCCCCATCACGCTAGATCGGGTGGTGGGGGCAGGCAGAGACATGAAAGGAAAGGCCTTTCCTTCCTTGTCTATTTAAGCATTTCTGCAGCCCGATCGTAAAGCAATCGGGCTGCAGAAATGCCCACTAGACACCAGGGATGTTTGTTTTTGTTTATTTACTTATAAGGAGAGCGGCTCCTTTGGCAAGGGCCGCTCCCCAAGGGGTGTAATTTTTTTTTTAGGCCTTTTCTGCCCCCCCACCCCCAGGCGCAGGTCGTGTATTTTAATTAGGCCGATGTGCCCCCAGAGGGGGCAGAACCCATTAGACACCAGGGATACTTTTTTTTTTATTAGTGTTTTACATGTGAGGAGCGACCCTTTTTAAGGGTCGCTCCCCTGGGGGCAAATTGTTTTTTGGACATTTCTTAACCACTAGACACCAGGAATTATTTTTTACGTCAGTTTCACGCAAGGGGAGCGACCCCGTAGGCAAGGGTTGCTCCCCTAGGGGCAAATTCATTTTAGGCCATTTCTTCCCACCTTGGGAGCAGATCAGCCCATTTTTCTTAGGCCACTCTGCCCCCCATTTTTTTTACAGATGGGGAGCGACCCCTTTGGCAAGGGTCGCTCCCCTGGCGAGCAAATTAATTTTAGGCCCTTTCTGCCCCCCCTTGGGGCAGATCGGCCTATTTCTATTAGGCCGATCTTCCGCCGGGGGCGGCAGAAACCACTCAGGCACCAGGGATTGGTGTGTGTGTGTGATTTGTTTGGGGGGGGCAGCCCCATGGGCAAGGGTCACTCCCCTTGGGGGCACATTATTGTTGGT
This sequence comes from Pleurodeles waltl, assembly GCF_031143425.1. Taxonomy (NCBI): domain Eukaryota; kingdom Metazoa; phylum Chordata; class Amphibia; order Caudata; family Salamandridae; genus Pleurodeles; species Pleurodeles waltl. The sequence goes on from NC_090444.1 coordinate 1,822,168,140, forward strand.
CATTTCTCCCCCCCTTGTGGGCAGATCGCACTATTTGTGTAAGGCCCATCTGCCACCAAGGGGGGCTGGAAGCCCACCAGACACCAGGGAAGATCTTTTTTTTAAAAAAGAGGGTGACGGTATGGCCATACTCCCACCCCAAATAAATGGGGACAAAGTTGTTCTGCCCACCGGTGGGCAGATGGGGCAATTTTCCCCAAACCACTCCCCGGCCGGGGGAGGCAGAAGACCTAGATGCAAGGGGATTAAAAAATAAATAGTGGGGTGGTGGCTACCAACCAGTATGGTCATGGTTATGCCCCCACCCCAACTGAAGAGGTAACAGTCTTTCAACTCTCCCTCCACACACTAAAAGATCGTATCCCAATGGCAAGCAAGATGACATTAGATTATTTTGGGTTTTGGTTTTACATTTGGGCCATGAGAGCTTGGCTAACTCTCACAATCGTCCTTCTTGGAATGGTGAGGGCTGCACTTTTTGGACTTTGGGGCGCTGCCATGTATAAAAATCCACAAGACCTAGACACATCTGAAAACTAAACGTCTGGGTGAGTCCACTTCACATGCACCCCACACCATTTTCTTACCCACAATGCCCTGCAAACCTCCAACTTTGCTCAAAATCACACATTTTTCCCACATTTCTGTGATGGAACCTTCCGGAATCTGCAGGAGTCCACAAAATTCCTACCACCAATCATTGTTGCGTCTATATTGATAAAAATTCTGCCCTACCTGTCAGCCTAAAAACGTGTTTTTTCAAACTGCCCTTTAGACCCTTCTGCACAAATGAGGTATAATTTTTATCGGGAGACTGAGGGGAATGTTGGGTGGTAGGAAATTTGTGCCAGTGCAGTAAGCCCATACAGAAATGTGGAAAAAATTCTATTTTTTAGCTAAATTTTAGGTTTGAGGAGGATTATGGGTAAGAAAACACTGGGGTATCAATGCAAGTCACACCTCCCTGAACTGAACTCCCCTGGGTGTCTAGTTTTCAGAAATGCCTGGGTTTGGTAGGTTTCCCTAGATGGCTGCTGAGCCCAGGACCAAAAACACAGGTGCCCACCCTCAAAAACAGGTTGTTTTATATTTGATAATTGTGATGTGTCCACATAGTGTTTTGGGGCATTTCCTGTCGTGGGCACTAGGCCTACCCACACAAGTGAGGTACCAGTTTTATCGGGAGACTTGAGGCAACACAGAATAGAAGAACACGTGTTATTGCCTGTAGGAGGCTGGCCTGGCTTATAGTGGGTACCCTGTGGTACTTACACCCTGTGCCAGATCCAGTTGTCCCTTATTAGTAGAATAGAGGTGTTTCTAGCAGCTTAGGCTGATAGAAGGTAGCTATGGCAAAGCAGCTTAGGCTGAACTAGAAGACATGCAAAGCTCCTACTATACCACTTATATCATATGCACAATATCATAAGAAAACACAATACTCAGAGTTACTAAAAATAAAGGTACTTTATTTTTATGACAATATGCCACAAGTATCTCAGTGAGTACCCTCAGTAAGAAGGTAAGTAATATACACAAGTTATATGTACACAAACCCAAAACAGGTAAGTAAGAGTCAGAAAGTAATGCAAACAGTGTAGAATTACAATAGGTTGCAATAGGCAAACATAGGTCTAGGGGCAACACAAACTGTCGTAGTTTGGACTCTTGCTCTGAGCAAGACTGCTGGTTTAAGGATGGCAGTACTTTTGTTTGTAGGCGACTGCGTCTTTCCTACAACAAGTCGCAACTGTCATCCCAACCTTACCGGCTCACTAGCAGCACCTCACCAAAAACACAATAGTAAAAGGTGATTTATGGCAGCCGTTTACGCATGGACTCACAAATAAGATATCTCAGGGATTGTCGTGGTTAAACGGAAATTACCCTTTTCTCACAGATATATTATGTCTCATACAAACACAGGCAATGACACAGATGCAGTATAGTTATAATAGCTTTTTATTTAACATAACTGCAATTTGCGGTAAGTTGCATGGACTGCAATGATTAGGATAATGAATATAGCAAGTAACAGTATTGTGAAGAAGAGAGTCATTGTTATGAAGACCCCCGCCATTTTGCAATACATGAAAGAGATATATAAGATGGAATATGCCCTATTACCCTAATGTGAATAGGCCTAACCTCCTACCTAAAGGAGAGCTGGGTTTGCTAAACCTAATCTGCCAAAGTCGTGTCCATGAGAGGAGCCCCCAACCCTCGTTACCTTGGAATGAGGTCTCTATCTCAGACTCCGTAGGGACACGAAGACTGGGTCAGCGTCAAGACGATTGCAGCATCGGTATCAGCGATGGTGGCGATGCCCTCTGGTTGGAATCCCTCTGATTATCTGCCTAAAGTTTGATGTATTTATACAGATCTACAAGGTCCCCTGACATAGGTGTATTCCAAAACAATAGATAACAGGCATACTTGGGACGGCAATTAATATCAACAATCCCTCGAAAATATAGAGAGGGAAAATCCCTAAGTGTGAACACCTACTGTGTGTTTGTCTTTCGTGTTTAAACTTGACGCCTTGGCGCAGTGAAACTGATAATAAAACTCATAACAAGTGGCCTAACTATAAACAAGGCAGCCATCTTAGAGGAAATAAATAATTAAATGGGCTAAGACAGAGCAAGCTAAGTAGGTTCAAATTCACTAGGTGACGGGGGCACAAGTTTACAAGCCTACGGCTAAGCTAACTCCTGCTATCCTGTTAAAACAAACTAGGATTCACTACACCCTCCCCATTGCCGTAACAGGTATGATGAAGGTATAGGAACCCAAACGCTAAAAAAGCTGCTTCTGAACTAAAGGCCAAAGGCAAAAAACAAGCTAATAAAAAAAAAAAAAAGCTAATAATAAAAATCGCTGTGTGTGAAAAACATGTTAAAAAACTGTCTAAAAACACATACAGAGATGTTAATATCAACCATGACAACTACAGCAAACGTTTATTATAATTGCATAATTTGGAATCGGGAATGGTAAGCACATTCATCAAATTATGTGTTATACGCAGGATCTTGAAGAATGTCATCGAAGTCACCAGTCAAGGACCTCAAAAATGAGTCAACATCGTCCAAAGTGAAGTCTAGTGCTGGGCGGACAAACGGATCCACAGAGCAGAAGTGAGCCATATACACCGGTGCATCAATACTTGCTGCAGTGTCCTCATCCATGTTAGATCTTATAACGGAAGGCTCATAGGTGGCCTCGCGGAGCAACCGCAGTCTCAAGGGGCATGACCGTGTATGAACCCTCATCGGGGACATCAGCAGTTCGTGGTCCACGTTGGTGCAACAGCAAGACAGACCATAGGCAGATGTTCAAAGAGACACCATATGCAGCGGAAGACCGGTTGTACACACCAGAGAAGTGGCCGGAATGACAATGACCAGTCAAGCTCCAGTTCCACCAGCAAAGGTGTACCGAAGATCCGAACCATGCGCTCACGGCACAGTGGAGTTGACGGGAGCGGCTCCATTGCTCTGTGTTGCTGGAAAGAAACAACCACCGCGAATCAGAAGAAATAGCAGTAGTAGTCCGCCAATTAAAGCCAAAATAATCGGAAAGCCACCAAACACACTGGAAAAGAGAGAATGGATGGCTCATGGGATGACTCCGAAGACAGTCTGGAAGATGGACACGAAACCAGACCCGACAGCCTTAAAGAAATGCACAATCCCAGTGGTGCTTGAAGCATTGAATATTCTGGACACCAGCTCTCCAAAGTGTTTGGGGAAATCGGTATTTAAAAGGGATTGTATCTCGGCTGATGATCTCGCAATCTGGAGAGCATATGTCTCTTTTGCGGAAGTCAAGGCGACCTGTTTCTGAAACAATAGCGCCTTTAGTCTACTCAACTTGTCATAGTTCATATTAATAGTATCTATGTGGGGCCACATGTCAGATACATTTATCTCTCGTGTGGGGGAAAACAAAATATGTCCACAACATGTAACGACCTTCGTGACTGAGATTGCGTAGGCAATTCCAGGTCGCAAGCCGCAACAGCTTTGATCGTTCAGTAGAACATAACTTCCATTGGAAAGTACATGAAACACTGGACGAATCAAGGGGACGGGAGTACCCTTCAGAAAACAGGCCAAATTTGCGACCCCCGCATTGCAAAGACCGTGAAGAGACACCTGTTTGCATATCATGGAATGACGAACCGCAGTCTCACATTCACTTCCGCTAAGAAAGACCTCCTGTTCACCGTTCAGACATTTATAGTCAAAGGGCAACTCCCACTCTTCCTTAATAAAGCTATCTCCTAGCCGCTCATATCGTCCCACGGCAAGATGTTTCAGGCAGCTCGAGAAACGAAATGTTGAAATTGGTAAATTAATAATGCCATGCAAGAGCCAGATAGTTGAAGGACTCTCTGCTACTGTGAAGGGCAACTTATCTAACTTTTCTACTTGAAGCAGGGTGAAACTAGCCTCCCTTTTAGCCATTGTCTCTTGTTCCCTGGAAAAATTAAAAGCAGTGAATAGTTCACTCCCATTAATGTACCTCCATGGAATGTGGCCACTTTTCAGTGTCTGTAATGTCCAACCCAGCTGCATGATGGAAAGTAGCTGCGTTTGCCCATGATATAACCGGGACAAGTCTGTCTGAGTGATATCAATAGCAGACGACACAATATTTGATAATGTATAAATCCTGTTGGACAGCGTGTTCATGCCATTGTCGACAACAGCTAATGTTTTTTCCAAATTCTCTTTATCGAGTTGCCTTAAACGTGCAACAGCCTCAATCTGGGAAAGTTTCCAAATTTCATTGTACATAGCATATAAAAACCGTTTCGAGCGTTGTTTTCCAGGACCTAACAGGAAATCCTGCAAGTCTATACTGTCAGAAAGAGTGTTCAGGTGTCTCTTAACCGCTGTTAACGTGTTTGTCTACACCCATTGCTGGCACAACTTACCCACACTGTATGTCGTAATTATACCTGTATGTTGACCTGATAGAAAGCGAGGGTCAGGCCTGTGAATGGAAAAACCCCTTGAAGAGTTCAAGAAACGCTTTTGACACTCATCAGTGTCGGTGGGCCATACCAACCACCCGCCGGGACAAGAAAGTGAAGAATTATAGGCACCAGCCTTAACCATTGCATCTAGTCTGTCTTCTGAGACATTAAGAAAGTCTTGCCAATCTTTAAATTTTGTAGGAGCAGGGATACTGGGTGTGTTCATGTCTTTAATTTTTGCTAACCCTAGACAGGATGTGTGCTCCATAGTGTCATTTAAGAAAATCATTTGCACAGGAATCAGCCGTGCCCGAAACAAAACCTCTGTACCCTGTATCTGCCAATCTTGTGTTCCCCATACACTTTTCAAATCAATAGTGTTTTTCCAATATTCGTAACCCTCTAGCGAGAGCCGGGAAACAAAGGGATCTGAATAAATCAGTTTTGGATCTGTTAGCAAAAGTTTACCAATATGTGCCGGAGGTATTTTAAAATAATACGACTCCGCTTTCCTTGTGTCATGCCCAGAAAAGTATGTAAATTTATCGCTGTAATACTTTGGACTCCCCACCCCTGGTGTGGAACAGTGTTCCCACTGTGTGTAGTTCAAGAGAGGCCTATATCTAGTTGCACGGTGTAGGTAGTGATGTCCCCAATTGTTATAGCAGAACATTTCCCCATAATACATTGTATAATCATATACATCATCACTTCCAAAAGCGGAATAGTCCTTCATTTCAGCTAGCATGGAATTAACTGTTTGGACATCCCAATCATCAGAGACAACATTATGTGTAATAACATCAGACACTGAAATTTTGAACACGTATGGTATTTGAATTATCTCCGTAGGCCCGTATATATCGAATGGAACTTTGTCCCACACAATCCCATCAGTAATTGGTATAGCTGTAATATTTACAGGGGACAAATCTCGTCGGACCTTATGTGAAGAATGATGCGGTGTTAAAATTTCATCAACAGGCTCCACAGTGGAGCGATCAGGAATATAGTGACCATTAATCAGCAAAAAGAAAATAGTCACAAAACCAACCCATAAAAATAATGCAATAAATGTCAAACAGAACCATAGATAGTTCCATGGGTATATCAAATAGTTCTTTTTAAGCCATCGATACAGCTTACTACTTTTTGAAAGTTTGTCAGACACAGTTGAGGAGGAATCCGAAGAAAAATTATCAATGTCAATGAAATAGCCAGAGGAAGTCTCCGCAAACACAGGACCCGCTGAATTCTGATCCGCCGCTCGTGGAGGCTCATGATAGACAACTTCATCAGCCGTGGAAGAGTTCGTATAAAATACAGCCAAATCTTGAAGCGGGGTGGTCACCGAAGATGTGACTGGAACCAACAAAAGTTCATTTTCAGCCCTCCCATGGTCGAGGAAGTGTCTGGAACAGCAGTTGACATAGTTGCATAGTCAGTAGTAGCGATGTTCATCCTACTATGTAGATGGATGTCCTGTTGGGTAGTGAGAGGGGATCGGGAACCACCCAAGGGACCTCCTGGTCTACTGTGAAGAATCGGCCACATGGTGTAGTTTGATGTCATCAATGGAGATGAATCTGTTCGATTTAGAACCAGACAGTGGTGGCAAAATGACAGTCCTGGTGCCTTTTATTCCCAAGACTGGTACAGGTGCTCTGTATGATGGACCGAACTCCTTTTTCACAGTGATCTTCTCACGAACCAGATCCCCAACGTTAGGAATCCAGCCAGTCGAAGTTTTCGCCAATTCGCTTATTCCTAAGGTGGCAGCACTTTCAGATGATTTATCATCACGAAATTGCTGAAGCTCCTGTAAAACAGTGAGACGTTCTTTTATGTCAAATGGTGTGTCTGCTGCCACCATACCAGGGGCATCAAGATCTGGGACATACATAGGTATCCCAAAGAGAACCTCATATGGAGACTTCCTCACCAAGGACCGTCTTGGCAGATTATTCAGTGCTCTCTGGACCCCATATAGGTGATGTAACCAACTGTGGCCTGAACCTAATACTCGAGCTGTTAAGGACTGCTTTAGATCTCAATTCCGCCTCTCCACGACCGAATTTCCCTCAGGATGGTATGGTGAGGAGTAATGGAGTTCAACACCCATCGTCCCCATGGTGTCCCTAAATGCCTTAGAGGCAAATGCAGGGCCCTGGTCCGAATGGAATGCTGCAACCGCATATGTACCGATAAAGATCAGCAAATCTTTTATAACAGTCCGTGTGTCAGCCGACCGCTGTGGCCATACCCACAGGAATCTAGAACAGGAATCCACAGCCACTAAAATGTATTTGTATGCACCATCAGGCTGTAAGGGACCACAATGGTCTAGGTACACACACTGGAGTGGCTTGTCTTACACTAAGAGGGATGTCTGCGGAGGGCGTTTGATATTAGAACCCTTAATCTGCTGACAAATGTCACAACAAAGGACATACTGTTTAGTCCGTCTGCATAGACCAGGCCACCAGTATCGCTGCTGTAAAATTGTTATTGTGGCCTGTATACCAGCATGTGCAGAAGCGACACCCTCATGTGCGGCCGTAATCAGCTCTAGTCTCTGGTCTTCATTGGGGATCACTCGATCTCCAACCCCAGGAATTGTTGTATAAGCAACATTCTGTGCACTGATATGGTAAGTATAGTTTGTACGGTATCCTTTCGGAAGGGTCTTGCCTGCAGCCGAAGCTTTAACGGCAATCAGTATTTCATTATCCAATCTCGTCCGAGAACGAGTTACTGCAGCCACAGAAGCCGTAGCTACTGATGCTTTGGCTGCTTCATCAGCCAAATTATTGCCGGCAACGTGTACTCCTACACGTTGGTGTCCTAATGTATGAACTACATGGACACATGGCAGCTTATCCTTAAGGTCAGCCACCCTTCCCCACAACATTTTGTGTTTAATGGTGTTCCCTTTAGAATCTCTAAACCCGTTCAGCCTCCAATGAGTGAGATATTCATTGTATGACTGGACGCAGTAATATGAATCACAGACTATCAAAGTCTGGTTTCCTGCCTCAGTATGTTCGAGCACTAGAAGAAGAGCCTTAAGCTCAGCCAACTGGGCTGTGCAGTCCCCTAGGGTCTGCGTGTAGCTATTGTGAGGGTGGAAAACGCCATCTTCCATCACTCCACACACGGCTGCGCAACCTGCCGAGTATTGATGTTTAGTACCTACAGCCGGTTGTGCTGATCCGTCAGTATAAATGATAGTATCATAACTGTCTAGTGGCAAAATATTTAGAGGAGCGGGGTACTCCTGTTCATACTGGAGAAACTCTTGTGTCTGAAGTCTGGGATCGAATACATAATCGACATCAGTGGCGGTCAGAGACGTTGCCCATTGAATCCAACGTGGATGTAATGCCTTAGCGTCCGGAGCGCTCGCTTTAGTGACCGCCTCTAAGGCCGGCACCGGGGAGACAACAATAATGCGTTTCCCTTGGGCAAGTGGCCTCTCCTTTATGACGGCCATCTGAACTGCTGTCAGAATCTTTTCTGTAGGTGCAAAACGCTTTTCAGCATTGGAATATAAATGTGATTTATATTCTATCGGCACTGTGTCATCCTCATTAAAGGTGACATAAGTAAATCCAAGTGCTCCAGCAATTATTCTGATGACCAAATTCGTTTTATTGTCACATGTGTGTAAGTGTTTAGCATCGAGCATGTCCCGTTGCATATCCCTAAGGATATGTGTGTGTTCAATCGGCCATTGTCTGCTAGAAAAATTGGGCTGTATTAAGTCATAAAGTGGCTTGATGCGTTCTGCATAATCTAGAATGTATGTTCTGCCAAAATTGAAGAAACCCAGTAATGACTGTAATTTCTTAAGTGTGTTGGGAGGCTGTAGTTGAGCACACTTTTCTAGAAAGTGCGGGGCTAGGCTCTTCCCTTCATTTGATAGCTCATATCCCAGAAACAACACACTAAGAAAGGCTATCTTGCTTTTCTTAAAATTGAATTTATACCCCAGATCTGCAAACCCCAAAATGATCCGATCGACCCTTGCAAGATGAATGTCGAGGCCGTCGTCAGTAAGATAGATATCATCCACATAGGACAATGCATCAGAATCAATTTCGTTCAAAATTGATGTTACACAGGCTGAAAACAGGCCAGGGCTATTTATATTGCCTTGAGGTAAACGACAAAAGCGTTTCTGGGAGCCAAATGAAAATGCACTTAGGTCCCTACTCTCATGCGCTAAATTCTGGCAGAAAAATCCATTAGATATATCCAATGTTGTTTTATATTTTTTACGCACTATATTATTTAGCAGTGCTGTGCTGTGGGAGTTTTGTATAGCATATCTGCGTGTATGACTATTCAAATGTCTATAATCAACCACTATTCTATATGAATGATCTGGCTTCGCAACAGGGAATAGTGGATTATTCATTGCCGATGTACAGGGCTCAATCACTCCCTGGTACTAAAGTTGTGACAGTATCTCCGTCACCGGAGCTTTCGCCTCATGTTTAACAGGGTATTGTGGCTGTGGTTGGGGTGTAGACCTAACGGGTATAACATGACAAGGAGAGTCCTTGTCCCAACCTACATGATTACGGTATAGTGCAGGTGCCTGCGCTAAAGCCCATTCAGCAGCATAGGCTTTTTTGTCTGCTTCTGGAACAAGATCGGAGAAAGAAGGCAAAATGACATCTTCCCTATGCGGGAGCTTGCAGACGTGTTCAGGTGGCCAATCTCTCTCGGCCAACAGGATATCACTAGTTAGTTCATCCCAAAATATTACAGTAATAACTCGTTCCACGTCTCCCTCTATCTGAATTGTTAAATCATAAACCCGATCGGGTGGGAGAACGCGGCCATCCGCTGTCTCAACCGCGATGCAATCGCTAGTTGCTGTCGCATCCAGATGATCTTTCAGACTCTGGAGACATATCGTGACCTCTGCCGCGCTGTCCAACAGAGTTACGGCCCACTTCTTGTTCCTCAACAGTGTTCTCAATACTACTGGCATTTTTAACTGTCAGTGCTGCCACTTTCTTCTTTTTAAACTGCGGCTTTTGCTGAGGAGTTTTTTCTTCTTTTTTAATGGCAGACTGTGGTGAGTCTTTCTTTTCTTTCACGTATTCCGGACGTCGATCTTGACGGCCCCCTCTCTCGCTACGTTTATCCGGTGCGTCCTTAAAGGAACGAGAGGGACGTGAATCAGTATATCTGTCTGGAGTCCTAATGTTCTCCCTATTTCTAAAATTATACCTCCTTTCGGAGTACTCTGGATGTGGAGAATCAGCTCTCTTATTTCTTTTGTCTTTGAAATCTTTTTGTTTGTCCCAGCGCTTTTTAGTGGCCTCTTGTGCCTGCTTTGTACCTTCCTTACGGGTGGTACATGGTAATTCCATTTTTTTAGGTTTGGCTCCCAAACTATCCCGTCCTATACTAGTATAGGTATCGGAAATTATTTTCGGTAGCTGTCTCTCTTGTTCCAGATTCGGAGTTTCCCGGAGACGCTGGCGTATTGCTAGTGCCACCGCTTCCCCTTTAATATTACTCAGTATTATCGAGGCGACGGCGTCAAAGTTACGCATCAATTTCATCCCCAGATCCAGGGCCGGTGCAGCCCCATGTTCATTTTGTATTTGTCTTAACACCTCCGGTAAATTGGCAAGTGTTGGGGTACCATGTGTGGTAGTATAAACGGCAGCGAAGACTGTGCCCCATGTGGCGCAGTCATCCACCGAGGGAACCATCCCAAACGGCAAGCACATAGTGAGCAATCTATGTTTTTCCTGTGGTCCTGTATGGGGAAACACAGCTTCCAGCTGATTAGTTTTCTGGGCAATCCAGAACAGTATTTTTTCCCGTTCCATGGGCACTTTACCCATAATAGTATGCACTGTTTGTGGATTAATCCCAGTAGCCAATTGATAACCACCAGCTACTGGCAGTTCTGGACGCGCTGGTGTTGTGTTCAATGTTCGCATTACGAACTGAACCAATCGTCTATATAATGCCACTAATTCATTATATAATACTCGTAAATCTGCGATCAGCATATTCTGTATGCCTGGGTGAGGTGTATATGTGGCAAACATAGGCCACGTAGGGCCCTCATTACTTAAAGGACCTAGCCTCACTCTTCGTAGTACATGTGGTAGGGCGCCTTCAAACCATTTTGATGCTCTTGATATGTGAGCGATATCTCATGATACTGGTATGCTTCGTACCGTACAGGCACGTTCGCAATATCATATGTGTGAAATGTGTGCGTTCTTTGGTCAGCCTCAGGAAAGGTGACCCAACAATAAAACGTTTCTGTTTGGTATGCTTCAGTTGCCTCTATTATCAGCGTAACATCCCCGCCCTCTTCTGTAAGGCCATGCGCTAATAAATGTTGTGTAAGTGCATGTCTAGCATTTGCAGGAATGTCTATGGTATTAGCCATAGTTGTTTAGAGAAACGGAACACCAAATAGAGGAAGTTTTTCCTTTTTATGAGTTCGAGCTCGAACAACCTACAGCTTAATTAGGTGTTACCTGTTCAGCTGAGGAGGATTCTCCCAAAGACCACGGACGTCTCCGTATAATGGTACTTAGGGTACCTGTTGTCTGTGAGACAGTGATAGTCAGGGTATCCGTAAATTAGTGCCTAAACACCATTGTTGGTGGCGCCATGTCGTAGTTTGGACTCTTGCTCTGAGCAAGACTGCTGGTTTAAGGATGGCAGTACTTTTGTTTGTAGGCGACTGCGTCTTTCCTACAACAAGTCGCAACTGTCATCCCAACCTTACCGGCTCACTAGCAGCACCTCACCAAAAACACAATAGTAAAAGGTGATTTATGGCAGCCGTTTACACATGGACTCACAAATAAGATATCTCAGGGATTGTCGTGGTTAAACGGAAATTACCCTTTTCTCACAGATATATTATGTCTCATACAAACACAGGCAATGACACAGATGCAGTATAGTTATAATAGCTTTTTATTTAACATAACTGCAATTTGCGGTAAGTTGCATGGACTGCAATGATTAGGATAATGAATATAGCAAGTAACAGTATTGTGAAGAAGAGAGTCATTGTTATGAAGACCCCCACCATTTTGCAATACATGAAAGAGATATATAAGATGGAATATGCCCTATTACCCTAATGTGAATAGGCCTAACCTCCTACCTAAAGGAGAGCTGGGTTTGCTAAACCTAATCTGCCAAAGTCGTGTCCATGAGAGGAGCCCCCAACCCTCGTTACCTTGGAATGAGGTCTCTATCTCAGACTCCGTAGGGACACGAAGACTGGGTCAGCGTCAAGACGATTGCAGCATCGGTATCAGCGATGGTGGCGATGCCCTCTGGTCGGAATCCCTCTGATTATCTGCCTAAAGTTTGATGTATTTATACAGATCTACAAGGTCCCCTGACATAGGTGTATTCCAAAACAATAGATAACAGGCATGCTTGGGACGGCAATTAATATCAACAATCCCTCGAAAGTATAGAGAGGGAAAATCCCTAAGTGTGAACACCTACTGTGTGTTTGTCTTTCGTGTTTAAACTTGACGCCTTGGCGCAGTGACACTGATAATAAAACTCATAACAAGTGGCCTAACTATAAACAAGGCAGCCATCTTAGAGGAAATAAATAATTAAATGGGCTAAGACAGAGCAAGCTAAGTAGGTTAAAATTCACTAGGTGACGGGGGCACGAGTTTACAAGCCTACGGCTAAGCTAACTCCTGCTATCCTGTTAAAACAAACTAGGATTCACTACACCCTCCCCATTGCCGTAACAGGTATGATGAAGGTATAGGAACCCAAACGCTAAAAAAGCTGCTTCTGAACTAAAGGCCAAAGGCAAAAAACAAGCTAATAAAAAAAAAAAAAAGCTAATAATAAAAATCGCTGTGTGTGAAAAACACGTTAAAAAACTGTCTAAAAACACATACAGAGATGTTAATATCAACCATGACAACTACAGCAAACGTTTATTATAATTGCATAATTTGGAATCGGGAATGGTAAGCAAATTCATCAAATTATGTGTTATACGCAGGATCTTGAAGAATGTCATCGAAGTCACCAGTCAAGGACCTCAAAAATGAGTCAACATCGTCCAAAGTGAAGTCTAGTGCTGGGCGGACAAACGGATCCACAGAGCAGAAGTGAGCCATATACACCGGTGCATCAATACTTGCTGCAGTGTCCTCATCCATGTTAGATCTTATAACGGAAGGCTCATAGGTGGCCTCGCGGAGCAACCGCAGTCTCAAGGGGCATGACCGTGTATGAACCCTCATCGGGGACATCAGCAGTTCGTGGTCCACGTTGGTGCAACAGCAAGACAGACCATAGGCAGATGTTCAAAGAGACACCATATGCAGCGGAAGACTGGTTGTACACACCAGAGAAGTGGCCGGAATGACAACGACCAGTCAAGCTCCAGTTCCACCAGCAAAGGTGTACCGAAGATCCGAACCATGCGCTCACGGCACAGTGGAGTTGACGGGAGCGGCTCCATTGCTCTGTGTTGCTGGAAAGAAACAACCACCGCGAATCAGAAGAAATAGCAGTAGTAGTCCGCCAATTAAAGCCAAAATAATCGGAAAGCCACCAAACACACTGGAAAAGAGAGAATGGATGGCTCATGGGATGACTCCGAAGACAGTCTGGAAGATGGACACGAAACCAGACCCGACAGCCTTAAAGAAATGCACAATCCCAGTGGTGCTTGAAGCATTGAATATTCTGGACACCAGCTCTCCAAAGTGTTTGGGGAAATCGGTATTTAAAAGGGATTGTATCTCGGCTGATGATCTCGCAATCTGGAGAGCATATGTCTCTTTTGCGGAAGTCAAGGCGACCTGTTTCTGAAACAATAGCGCCTTTAGTCTACTCAACTTGTCATAGTTCATATTAATAGTATCTATGTGGGGCCACATGTCAGATACATTTATCTCTCGTGTGGGGGGAAACAAAATATGTCCACAACATGTAACGACCTTCGTGACTGAGATTGCGTAGGCAATTCCAGGTCGCAAGCCGCAACAGCTTTGATCGTTCAGTAGAACATAACTTCCATTGGAAAGTACATGAAACACTGGACGAATCAAGGGGACGGGAGTACCCTTCAGAAAACAGGCCAAATTTGCGACCCCCGCATTGCAAAGACCGTGAAGAGACACCTGTTTGCATATCATGGAATGACGAACCGCAGTCTCACATTCACTTCCGCTAAGAAAGACCTCCTGTTCACCGTTCAGACATTTATAGTCAAAGGGCAACTCCCACTCTTCCTTAATAAAGCTATCTCCTAGCCGCTCATATCGTCCCACGGCAAGATGTTTCAGGCAGCTCGAGAAATGAAACGTTGAAATTGGTAAATTAATAATGCCATGCAAGAGCCAGATAGTTGAAGGACTCTCTGCTACTGTGAAGGGCAACTTATCTAACTTTTCTACTTGAAGCAGGGTGAAACTAGCCTCCCTTTTAGCCATTGTCTCTTGTTCCCTGGAAAAATTAAAAGCAGTGAATCGTTCACTCCCATTAATGTACCTCCATGGAATGTGGCCACTTTTCAGTGTCTGTAATGTCCAACCCAGCTGCATGATGGAAAGTAGCTGCGTTTGCCCATGATATAACCGGGACAAGTCTGTCTGAGTGATATCAATAGCAGACGACACAATATTTGATAATGTATAAATCCTGTTGGACAGCGTGTTCATGCCATTGTCGACAACAGCTAATGTTTTTTCCAAATTCTCTTTATCGAGTTGCCTTAAACGTGCAACAGCCTCAATCTGGGAAAGTTTCCAAATTTCATTGTACATAGCATATAAAAACCGTTTCGAGCGTTGTTTTCCAGGACCTAACAGGAAATCCTGCAAGTCTATACTATCAGAAAGAGTGTTCAGGTGTCTCTTAACCGCTGTTAACGTGTTTGTCTACACCCATTGCTGGCACAACTTACCCACACTGTATGTCGTAATTATACCTGTATGTTGACCTGATAGAAAGCGAGGGTCAGGCCTGTGAATGGAAAAACCCCTTGAAGAGTTCAAGAAACGCTTTTGACACTCATCAGTGTCGGTGGGCCATACCAACCACCCGCCGGGACGAGAAAGTGAAGAATTATAGGCACCAGCCTTAACCATTGCATCTAGTCTGTCTTCTGAGACATTAAGAAAGTCTTGCCAATCTTTAAATTTTGTAGGAGCAGGGATACTGGGTGTGTTCACGTCTTTAATTTTTGCTAACCCTAGACAGGATGTGTGCTCAATAGTGTCATTTAAGAAAATCATTTGCACAGGAATCAGCCGTGCCCGAAACAAAGCCTCTGTACCCTGTATCTGCCAATCTTGTGTTCCCCATACACTTTTCAAATCAATAGTGTTTTTCCAATATTCGTAACCCTCTAGCGAGAGCCAGGAAACAAAGGGATCTGAATAAATCAGTTTTGGATCTGTTAGCAAAAGTTTACCAATATGTGCCGGAGGTATTTTAAAATAATACGACTCCGCTTTCCTTGTGTCATGCCCAGAAAAGTATGTAAATTTATCGCTGTAATACTTTGGACTCCCCACCCCTGGTGTGGAACAGTGTTCCCACTGTGTGTAGTTCAAGAGAGGCCTATATCTAGTTGCACGGTGTAGGTAGTGATGTCCCCAATTGTTATAGCAGAACATTTCCCCATAATACATTGTATAATCATATACATCATCACTTCCAAAAGCGGAATAGTCCTTCATTTCAGCTAGCATGGAATTAACTGTTTGGACATCCCAATCATCAGAGACAACATTATGTGTAATAACATCAGACACTGAAATTTTGAACACGTATGGTATTTGAATTATCTCCGTAGGCCCGTATATATCGAATGGAACTTTGTCCCACACAATCCCATCAATAATTGGTATAGCTGTAATATTTACAGGGGACAAATCTCGTCGGACCTTATGTGAAGAATGATGCGGTGTTAAAATTTCATCAACAGGCTCCACAGTGGAGCGATCAGGAATATAGTGACCATTAATCAGCAAAAAGAAAATAGTCACAAAACCAACCCATAAAAATAATGCCATAAATGTCAAACAGAACCATAGATAGTTCCATGGGTATATCAAATAGTTCTTTTTAAGCCATCGATACAGCTTACTACTTTTTGAAAGTTTGTCAGACACAGTTGAGGAGGAATCCGAAGAAAAATCATCAATGTCAATGAAATAGCCAGAGGAAGTCTCCGCAAACACAGGACCCGCTGAATTCTGATCCGCCGCTCGTGGAGGCTCATGATAGACAACGTCATCAGCCGTGGAAGAGTTTGTATAAAATACAGCCAAATCTTGAAGCGGGGTGGTCACCGAAGATGTGACTGGAACCAACAAAAGTTCATTTTCAGCCCTCCCCATGGTCGAGGAAGTGTCTGGAACAGCAGTTGACATAGTTGCATAGTCAGTAGTAGCGATGTTCATCCTACTATGTAGATGGATGTCCTGTTGGGTAGTGAGAGGGGATCGGGAACCACCCAAGGGACCTCCTGGTCTACTGTGAAGAATCGGCCACATGGTGTAGTTTGATGTCATCAATGGAGATGAATCTGTTCAATTTAGAACCAGACAGTGGTGGCAAAATGACAGTCCTGGTGCCTTTTATTCCCAAGACTGGTACAGGTGCTCTGTATGATGGACCGAACTCCTTTTTCACAGTGATCGTCTCACGAACCAGATCCCCAACGTTAGGAATCCAGCCAGTCGAAGTTTTCGCCAATTCGCTTATTCCTAAGGTGGCAGCACTTGAAGATGATTTATCATCACGAAATTGCTGAAGCTCCTGTAAAACAGTGAGATGTTCTTTTATGTCAAATGTTGTGTCTACTGCCACCATACCAGGGGCATCAAGATCTGGGACATACATAGGTATCCCAAAGAGAACCTCATATGGAGACTTCCCCCCCAAGGACCATCTTGGCAGATTATTCAGTGCTCTCTGGACCCCATATAGGTGATGTAACCAACTGTGGCCTGAACCTAATACTCGAGCTTTTAAGGACTGCTTTAGATCACAATTCCGCCTCTCACGACCGAATTTCCCTCAGGATGGTATGGTGAGGAGTAATGGAGTTCAACACCCATCGTCCCCATGGTGTCCCTAAATGCCTTAGAGGCAAATGCAGGGCCCTGGTCTGAATGGAATGCTGCAACCGCATATGTACCGATAAAGATCAGCAAATCTTTTATAACAGTCCGTGTGTCAGCCGACCGCTGTGGCCATACCCACAGGAATCTAGAACAGGAATCCACAGCCACTAAAATGTATTTGTATGCACCATCAGGCTGTAAGGGACCACAATGGTCTAGGTACACACACTGGAGTGGCTTGTCTTACACTAAGAGGGATGTCTGCGGAGGGCGTTTGATATTAGAACCCTTAATCTGCTGACAAATGTCACAACAAAGGACATACTGTTTAGTCCGTCTGCATAGACCAGGCCACCAGTATCGCTGCTGTAAAATTGTTATTGTGGCCTGTATACCAGCATGTGCAGAAGCGACACCCTCATGTGCGGCCGTAATCAGCTCTAGTCTCTGGTCTTCATTGGGGATCACTCGATCTCCAACCCCAGGAATTGTTGTATAAGCAACATTCTGTGCACTGATATGGTAAGTATAGTTTGTAGGGTATCCTTTCGGAAGGGTCTTGCCTGCAGCCGAAGCTTTAACGGCAATCAGTATTTCATTATCCAATCTCGTCCGAGAACGAGTTACTGCAGCCACAGAAGCCGTAGCTACTGATGCTTTGGCTGCTTCATCAGCCAAATTATTGCCGGCAACGTGTACTCCTACACGTTGGTGTCCTAATGTATGAACTACATGGACACATGGCAGCTTATCCTTAAGGTCAGCCACCCTTCCCCACAACATTTTGGGGGTTATTCTAACTTTGGAGGAGTGTTAATCCGTCCCAAAAGTGACGGTAAAGTGACGGATATACCACCAGCCGTATTACGAGTTCCATAGGATATAATGGACTCGTAATACGGCTGGTGGTAAATCCGTCACTTTTGGGACGGATTAACACCTCCTCCAAAGTTAGAATAACCCCCTTTGTGTTTAATGGTGTTCCCTTTAGAATCTCTAAACCCGTTCAGCCTCCAATGAGTGAGATATTCATTGTATGACTGGACGCAGTAATATGAATCACAGACTATCAAAGTCTGGTTTCCTGCCTCAGTATGTTCGAGCACTAGAAGAAGAGCCTTAAGCTCAGCCAACTGGGCTGTGCAGTCCCCTAGGGTCTGCGTGTAGCTATTGTGAGGGTGGAAAACGCCATCTTCCATCACTCCACACACGGCTGCGCAAGCTGCCGAGTATTGATGTTTAGTACCTACAGCCGGTTGTGCTGATCCGTCAGTATAAATGATAGTATCATAACTGTCTAGTGGCAAAATATTTAGAGGAGCGGGGTACTCCTGTTCATACTGGAGAAACTCTTGTGTCTGAAGTCTGGGATCGAATACATAATCGACATCAGTGGCGGTCAGAGACGTTGCCCATTGAATCCAACGTGGATGTAATGCCTTAGCGTTCGGAACGCTCGCTTTAGTGACCGCCTCTAAGGCCGGCACCGGGGAGACAACAATAATGCGTTTCCCCTGGGCAAGTGGCCTCTCCTTTATGACGGCCATCTGAACTGCTGTCAGAATCTTTTATGTAGGTGCAAAACGCTTTTCAGCATTGGAATATAAATGTGATTTATATTCTATCTGCACTGTGTCATCCTCATTAAAGGTGACATAAGTAAATCCAAGTGCTCCAGCAATTATTCTGATGACCAAATTCGTTTTATTGTCACATGTGTGTAAGTGTTTAGCATCGAGCATGTCCCGTTGCATATCCCTAAGGATATGTGTGTGTTCAATCGGCCATTGTCTGCTAGAAAAATTGGGCTGTATTAAGTCATAAAGTGACTTGATGCGTTCTGCATAATCTAGAATGTATGTTCTGCCAAAATTGAAGAAACCCAGTAATGACTGTAATTTCTTAAGTGAGTTGGGAGGCTGTAGTTGAGCACACTTTTCTAGAAAGTGCGGGGCTAGGCTCTTCCCTTCATTTGATAGCTCATATCCCAGAAACAACACACTAAGAAAGGCTATCTTGCTTTTCTTAAAATTGAATTTATACCCCAGATCTGCAAACCCCAAAATGATCCGATCGACCCTTGCAAGATGAATGTCGAGGCCGTCGTCAGTAAGATAGATATCATCCACATAGGACAATGCATCAGAATCAATTTAGTTCAAAATTGATGTTACACAGGCTGAAAACAGGCCAGGGCTATTTATATAGCCTTGAGGTAAACGACAAAAGCGTTTCTGGGAGCCAAATGAAAATGCACTTAGGTCCCTACTCTCATGCGCTAAATTCTGGCAGAAAAATCCATTAGATATATCCAATGTTGTTTTATATTTTTTACGCACTATATTATTTAGCAGTGCTGTGCTGTGGGAGTTTTGTATAGCATATGTGCGTGTATGACTATTCAAATGTCTATAATCAACCACTATTCTATATGAATGATCTGGCTTCGCAACAGGGAATAGTGGATTATTCATTGCCGATGTACAGGGCTCAATCACTCCCTGGTACTCCAGTTGTGACAGTATCTCCGTCACCGGAGCTTTCGCCTCATGTTTAACAGGGTATTGTGGCTGTGGTTGGGGTGTAGACCTAACGGGTATAACATGACAAGGAGAGTCCTTGTCCCAACCTACATGATTACGGTATAGTGCAGGTGCCTGCGCTAAAGCCCATTCAGCAGCATAGGCTTTTTTGTCTGCTTCTGGAACAAGATCGGAGAAAGAAGGCAAAATGACATCTTCCCTATGCGGGAGCTTGCAGACGTGTTCAGGTGGCCAATCTCTCTCGGCCAACAGGATATCAATAGTTAGTTCATCCCAAAATATTACAGTAATAACTCGTTCCACGTCTCCCTCTATCTGAATTGTTAAATCATAAACCCGATCGGGTGGGAGAACGCGGCCATCCGTTGTCTCAACCGCGATGCAATCGCTAGTTGCTGTCGCATCCAGATGATCTTTCAGACTCTGGAGACATATCGTGACCTCTGCCGCGCTGTCCAACAGAGTTACGGCCCACTTCTTGTTCCTCAACAGTGTTCTCAATACTACTGGCATTTTTAACTGTCAGTGCTGCCACTTTCTTCTTTTTAAACTGCGGCTTCTGCTGAGGAGTTTTTTCTTCTTTTTTAATGGCAGACTGTGGTGAGTCTTTCTTTTCTTTCATGTATTCCGGACGTCGATCTTGACGGCCCCCTCTCTCGCTACGTTTATCCGGTGCGTCCTGAAAGGAACTAGAGGGACGTGAATCAGTATATCTGTCTCGAGTCCTAATGTTCTCCCTATTTCTAAAATTATACCTCCTTTCGGAGTACTCCGGATGTGGAGAATCAGCTCTCTTATTTCTTTTGTCTTTGAAATCTTTTTGTTTGGTATCGGAAATTATTTTCGGTAGCTGTCTCTCTTGTTCCAGATTCGGAGTTTCCCGGAGACGCTGGCGTATTGCTAGTGCCACCGCTTCCCCTTTAATATTACTCAGTATTATCGAGGCGACGGCGTCAAAGTTACGCATCAATTTCATCCCCAGATCCAGGGCCGGTGCAGCCTCATGTTCATTTTGTATTTGTCTTAACACCTCCGGTAAATTGGCAAGTGTCGGGGTACCATGTGTGGTAGTATAAACGGCAGCGAAGACTGTGCCCCATGTGGCGCAGTCATCCACCGAGGGAACCATCCCAAACGGCAAGCACATAGTGAGCAATCTATGTTTTTCGTGTGGTCCTGTATGGGGAAACACAGCTTCCAGCTGATTAGTTTTCTGGGCAATCCAGAACAGTATTTTTTCCCGTTCCATGGGCACTTTACCCATAATAGTATGCACTGTTTGTGGATTAATCCCAGTAGCCAATTGATAACCACCAGCTACTGGCGGTGCTGGACGCGCTGGTGTTGTGTTCAATGTTCGCATTACGAACTGAACCAATCGTCTATATAATACCACTAATTCATTATATAATACTCGTAAATCTGCGATCAGCATATTCTGTATGCCTGGGTGAGGTGTATATGTGGCAAACATAGGCCACGTAGGGCCCTCATTACTTAAAGGACCTAGCCTCACTCTTCGTAGTACATGTGGTAGGGCGCTTTCAAACCATTTTGATGCTCTTGATATGTGAGCGATATCTCATGATACTGGTATGCTTCGTACCGTACAGGCACGTTCGCAATTTCATATGTGTGAAATGTGTGCGTTCTTTGGTCAGCCTCAGGAAAGGTGACCCAACAAAAAACGTTTCTGTTTGGTATGCTTCAGTTGCCTCTATTATCAGCGTAACATCCCCGCCCTCTTCTGTAAGGCCATGCGCTAATAAATGTTGTGTAAGTGCATGTCTAGCATTTGCAGGAATGTCTATGGTATTAGCCATAGTTGTTTAGAGAAACGGAACACCAAATAGAGGAAGTTTTTCCTTTTTATGAGTTCGAGCTCGAACAACCTACAGCTTAATTAGGTGTTGCCTGTTCAGCTGAGGAGGATTCTCCCAAAGACCACGGACGTCTCCGTATAATGGTACTTAGGGTACCTGTTGTCTGTGAGACAGTGATAGTCAGGGTATCCGTAAATTAGTGCCTAAACACCATTGTTGGTGGCGCCATGTCGTAGTTTGGACTCTTGCTCTGAGCAAGACTGCTGGTTTAAGGATGGCAGTACTTTTGTTTGTAGGCGACTGCGTCTTTCCTACAACAAGTCGCAACTGTCATCCCAACCTTACCGGCTCACTAGCAGCACCTCACCAAAAACACAATAGTAAAAGGTGATTTATGGCAGCCGTTTACACATGGACTCACAAATAAGATATCTCAGGGATTGTCGTGGTTAAACGGAAAATACCATTTTCTCACAGATATATTATGTCTCATACAAACACAGGCAATGACACAGATGCAGTATAGTTATAATAGCTTTTTATTTAACATAACTGCAATTTGCGGTAAGTTGCATGGACTGCAATGATTAGGATAATGAATATAACAAGTAACAGTATTGTGAAGAAGAGAGTCATTGTTATGAAGACCCCCACCATTTTGCAATACATGAAAGAGATATATAAGATGGAATATGCTCTATTACCCTAATGTGAATAGGCCTAACCTCCTACCTAAAGGAGAGCTGGGTTTGCTAAACCAAATCTGCCAAAGTCGTGTCCATGAGAGGAGCCCCCAACCCTCGTTACCTTGGAATGAGGTCTCTATCTCAAACTCCGTAGGGACACGAAGACTGGGTCAGCGTCAAGACGATTGCAGCATCGGTATCAGCGATGGTGGCGATGCCCTCTGGTCGGAATCCCTCTGATTATCTACCTAAAGTTTGATGTATTTATACAGATCTACAAGGTCCCCTGACGTAGGTGTTTTCCAAAACAATAGATAACAGGCATGCTTGGAACGGCAATTAATATCAACAATCCCTCGAAAGTATAGAGAGGGAAAATCCCTAAGTGTGAACACCTACTGTTTGTTTGTCTTTCGTGTTTAAACTTGACGCCTTGGCGCAGTGACACTGATAATAAAACTCATAACAAGTGGCCTAACTATAAACAAGGCAGCCATCTTAGAGGAAATAAATAATTAAATGGGCTAAGACAGAGCAAGCTAAGTAGGTTAAAAGTCACTAGGTGACGGGGGCACGAGTTTACAAGCCTACGGCTAAGCTAACTCCTGCTATCCTGTTAAAACAAACTAGGATTCACTACAAAACCATATACTCCAAAAGTGGAATGCGAATCACAAATGGACCCCAGACCTATGGGAGCTTGTAGAGGGTCGCTGGGACTGTAAGAAAACAGTCAGGGTGTCCAAGATACCGCACCCCAAGACCCTGAAAAGTAGGAGTAAAGTACACCTACTACCGCAAAAGAGCACAATAGTCGTGATAGGGGGATTTCTTCAAGAACAACAAACACCAGCAAGGCACTGAAGATGGATTCCTGGATCTGAGGACCTGTCCAAGAGTCGCAATAGTGTCTCGAGGGGGCAGGAGCCCAGAAAACCCCGGATGAAGGTGCAAGGAAGCTGCCTCCAGGTGGGAGAAGCTTGGAGTTCTGCAACAACGAAGAGGACTAGGAACTTCTCCTTTGGATGGAAAATGTCCCACGTCGCGATGAAGGTTGCAGGAGTGTTCCCACGCAGAAATACCACAAACAAGCCTTGCTAGTTGCAAGGGTCGTGGTAGAGGTTTTTGGGTGCTGCTGGGGACCAGGAAGGACCAGGATGTCGCCTCTTGGAGGAGGAGACAGAGGGGGCGCTCAGTAACTCAGAGAGCCCCCACAGAAGCAGACAGCACCCGCAGAAGTACCCGAACAGGCACTTGGAAGATTTGTGAACCGGAGGTGGCTCAGAGTCACAAAGGAGGGTCCCACGATGCCGGAGGCCAACTCAGAGGGCTGAGCACTGCAGGACGGAGTGCTGGGGACCCAGGCTAGGCTGTGCACAAAGGAAATCCTGGAAGAGTGCACAGGGGCCGGAGCAGCTGCAAATCACGCAGTACACAGGTTTGCAGTCTAGCGTGGGGAGGCAAGGACTTACCTCCACCAAACTTGGACTGAAGGATCACTGGACTGTGGGAGTCACTTGGATAGAGTTCCTGTGTCCCAAGGACCACGCTCGTGGTCATCCAAGTGTCTCCTCATCCAAGTGGCGACATCCTGGTCTCTCTTGGGCCACAGCAGCATCCAAAAACCCTAACCGCAACCCTTGCAGCTAGCAAGGCTTGTTTGCGGTCTTTCTGCATGGGAACACCTCTGCAAGCTTCTTCACGATGTGGGACATCCATCCTCCAAAGGGGAAGTTCCTAGTCCTCTTCATTCTTGCAAAACGCCAAGCTTCTTCCATCCGGTGGCAGCTTCCTTGCACCCTCAGCTGGCATTTGCTGGGCTCCTGCCCACTCTCGACACTGTCGCGGCTCTTGGACTTGGTCCCCTTGTCTTACATGTACTCAGGTCTGGAAATCCACTGTTGTTGCATTGCTGGTGTTTGTTTTCCCTGCAGAATCCCCCTATCACGACTTCTGTGCTCTCTGGGGGTTGTAGGTGCACTTTACACCTACCTTTCAGGGTCTTGGGGTGGGCTATTTTTCTAACCCTCACTGTTTTTCTTCCAGTCCCAGCGACCCTCTACAAGCTCACATAGGTTTGGGGTCCATTCATGGTTCGCATTCCACTTTTGCAGTATATGGTTTGTGTTGCCCCTATACCTATGTGCTCCTATTGCAATTACTTTTCTTGCTATAACCTGCATAATTTTGGTTTGTGTACATATATCTTGTGTATATTTCTTATCCTCATACTGAGGGTACTCACTGATATACTTTTGGCATATTGTCATAAAAATAAAGTAACTTTATTTTTAGTAATTCTGTGTATTGTGTTTTCTTATGATATTGTGCATATGACACCAGTGGTATAGTAGGAGCTTTGCATGTCTCCTAGTTCAGCCTAAGCTGCACTGCTATAGCTACCTTCTATCAGCCTAAGCTGCTAGAAACACCTCTTCTACACTAATAAGGGATAACTGGACCTGGCACAAGGTGTAAGTACCTCTGGTACCCACTACAAGCCAGGCCAGCCTCCTACACCCGGTCCACAAACAACAACAAAAACAGCCTGTGCACTGACCTATTAAACCCGTCTGTTGGGCACTGCCTGATATTCCTATTGGCCAGTCCAAACTTAATCAGTGCTATTCCAGGAGAGAATTAATGTCCGAAGAGACTGGCTTATAAGGTGTTATCGTAGAGCAATCATGCCTTCCTGCCTTCCTGCCCGGTCTGCCTCTGAACCACATCCTTTGGGAGGAGATGTATAATCAGATTCTGGAACCAACCTTTTGCAGTATCCACCCATGTTCAGTGTTGAGTATGAAGTGAGCAACTGGGCTTTTGTTTTGGAAATCAGTAGCTCTGGTTACAATTGAACTAGGTAATTCTAAACCCTGCGCAAATCCCTGTTTGCCAAGTGATCAGATTATAAATTGGGAATAATGTATCACAGCCGGTAATTAACAGGTATGAAGAGAACACCTGCATAATTTCCCCAGGTGCACATAGGCAGGTAAAACCAGAAAGCATCAAAATCTGCATGTTGTGGCCCTAATGAGTTGCTAAACGTGTTACAGGGGATACCTATTGCACCTAATTTTAAATACTGAACCGTGGGGTAAGCATATGGTGAGCTAGTTATCGCCAACCTCAAGAGGGCACTCATAATGAAGGTTTGCATCAGCAGCAGATATTTGGGCTGTAGAACCCAAACACTCCGAGACTCATTTTCCGTTTGAAAGCTGGACACTCGCATGTCTTAATGACTGCCGTCGATTTCGTCATTGGAATCACACAGATTCACTGAATCAAATGTCTTCAAACAATGTGATGTTTCTCTACAGCATGGGTGCAAGAGAGCAAACTCATTTGTGGCATTTCTGCTGCAGTTTTGCTGGATAATAATTGTAATAACCTGTTTTTAAGATACTGCTTCATACCACCTTTCTAAGGCTGTGACTCCAAAGTTTGGAGAGGAGCATGAGATATTCACTGCAATGGGTAAATACCATTAGATGTGGGTGAGGTATTTACTGGGTGTGGTAAATACAGTATACAGTCTATTCTGAGTTTTCTACTTGCAAATGAGGCATAACCTGCAGAATCGGTTTTCAACACACCAAATTCTGAAAGTGTTTTTTTTCCCCAGGCATTTTCCTCTGATAAATTTACTCAGTATACCCACCTTGGAAAGATGAATCCAGAGTCTGCTTTTTTGAGATGCAAACTCATGACGTGCAAGTGACTGCATATGTCAGCAGCAAGGGTTCAACTCAATGAGCCATCCTGCATGCTTTATCATGGCTTTGTGCTTCATTCTTGTGTGACTTGAAGGTGCCTGGAACATTCAATAGAAACATTCTATGTGCCATCCTGGGTATGATGAGGAGTGGTTTTGGTGCTCTCTATCTCTAACTAGTGCAGCAATGACCATTTGCAAGGCTCTCTCAAAGTACCTAACCTGGTCAAAATGCATTCTCATTCTACAATCATTGTGCACTTGGAACTTGTGCTGGTCCAGCCCGAGGGCTATGAAGAAGTTTGGGCATGTGCTGGACCTGACAGTTTAGAAAGCTCAACCTGGATCCAACATCTTAGTCCTGCGGAGAGCTGCTGAATGGATGGACTATTAGACAAGCCTTACAAAGACGTTGCTACTTCGTTAAACATGGGTACCACATTTATACTAGTGACAATATCTGCCGGACCCATGCTGGATCAATGACACAATATCGAGGTAAAACAATATCATTGGACACAAACATTGTGTCAAAAATATCAATTATCAAAATATTGTGTCTCTATACTTATAATGGTAAATACAACAACTAACAGGATTAAAAAATGTACAAATATCATTTTTAATATGTATTTAGTTTGAAGTAGTAAATATTAAATATTTTAGTATATAACTTTAATATAACATCAGTTATGTACATTCTACTAATACTTAACACTATATATAAATATATACTTATATATACACACCTCATATATGCGTTTATATATATATATATATATATATATATATATAGTGTAACAATTATTATTCATTAAATTAATTTTGTTGCTTTTTTTATTTACTACTATGAAAAGCATTTATATCCATATAAGCTATTTATCTCTAAATATATATTTAAATAAAACGTAAAAAATATTAACAGTTTAATTACAAAATATTTAATTACCAAATAAATAAAATACAAAAACACAAAAAAATAAAAACCAAAAAAACACAATTAGAAATATTAATAATAAAAAAATATATATATACAATTAAAAGTGCGAAGTATTGGAGTCTTGGAATATTACATATAATATTCCCACTCTAGTTAATGGAACAATAGGGGAACTGTTTGGACTTCAGAGGGGTTATATTTATCATTCTTATCCAAACAGTTCAACAGTAGGTAAGTTGTTGGACTTAGGAGGGGATAGATTTACTGTTCCCACTCCAAACAGCGCAACCGTAGGGAAAGTGTTGGACTTCGATGAGGTTAGATGTACTATTTCTACTCCAGTCAAAACAACACTGTTACACACTGTAACTGTTGGACTTTGAAGGGGTTAAATTTACTATTCACACTCCACACAGGGCAACACTAGGGAACTTTGGTCAGGTTAGGTTCAGTATTCCCAGTCTCTGCAGCAGCAGGGAAAGCGTTGGACTTCAGAGGGATTACATTTATCCCCTAAGTCTAAGCAAGTAGGAAAAACGTTTGATTTTGGAGGGGTTACATTTACTATTCCCACTCCAGTCAGTGTAACAGTAGGAAAAGTGTTGAACTTTGGAGGGGTTACATGTACTATTCCTGCTCCAAACAGCGCAATAGTCGGAAAAGTGTTGTTGAACTTTGAAGGGGTAAAATTTACTATTCCCACTCCAGTCCGTGCAACCGTAGAGAAAGTGTTAGACTTCGAAGTGATTACATTTATTATTCCTACTCCAGTCTAAGCAATAGTAGGGAAAGTACTTCACTTCAATTCAAACACATTACATATTTGAATAACCATATTGAATTAGAATAAATATTAAACTCATAATATAAACGTTATTATTTAATATTAAAAATTAATTAAACAAATAAAAAAATGAGCAATTTACATAAATAATTATTGAAATAAGTATCAATTGTAAAAATCAATGTTTACTATTTTAATAACTATTTACTATTTTAAAAATAATTGTAATAATGATTTACTATTAAATAAAATATTAATAACATACTGATTTAATTATTACTTAACTAACTTCCCACCCTATACCCTTACCCTTACAAAAGTCCCAGACCTGAAAAAAACAAAAATAGATAAGTAAAGCACAATTTACAAAACTGATAATTAAAACATTAACAATTAATAATTAGTTGTTAATTCTATATTATGTAATTAGCTTCCCACCATATACCCCGACAAGCCCAGCAGACCACACCTAAAATATAACTAAATAACTAAAATATATAAGTATTATAGAATGTACATAATTGATAATCAACTAAGTAATCAATTAACAATAATTAATGGTTAGTTACATTTTACTTATTTCATTCCACACCCCAAGCCCTACAAATATAACTGAAACACCTTAAATATAACTGAAACATATAGGGCCTCATTACAAGTCTGGTGATCACTTGACCCCCAGACTACGCGGTCAGCAGTCAGAGGAGCATATTTTGACCATGGCAGTCCTGCCTCGGTGGGACAGCCAGGATCAGAGATCCCGGCGGTCTGGCAATTGCGGCGGTCCTAATCTGCTAGGGCAGCACTGCACAAGCACTGCCCTGGGGATTACAACCTCGTTCTCCACCAGCCATTTCATGGCGGTAACACCGCCATGAAAAGGCTGGTAGAGAATGGGTGCAGGGGCCCCAGGGGGAACCCTGCACTGCCCATGCACTTGGCATGGGCAGTGCAGGTCTCTCCCCCCCCCCCCGGCCAGCAGCATTCTCGCAATGTTCACAGTCTGCTTTATGACTGAAAACAGTCATAAAAAAGAACACCATTCCTAAAAAAACGGTATTACCTAAAAAGACAATATTGTCACAGCGATAATTTTGCATCAAAATGTTTTTGTATTACAATATTTTATTACAGATTTTTCTGTCTCCCAATATTTACAACTCAATATTTGTTGAAACACCCCCCATGCTACTGCTTGTTAGTGCCATTGGATCCTGTTAACATGCGCATCCCACTGTGGAACAGACCTTCAGTACTCTTCACAACAGGGCTCAGAAGACCCTGTTAGTTTTCATCAGTGATTGTGACACACAGCCTAGTCTGTAAGGTAGGCCATTAGGCACAGCACTAATTGCCAAGGGTATTCCATGCACTGACCTTTCCAATATTGTCCAATCGTCCACAGAAATATCCTCACTGCTCATGCTTATCTAAGCCCTTTGCCAACCAATTGCAAGGATTGTTACAATAAATTCTCAGGGTCACTTCCACTGTTGTGTGCTTAGTGTCATTTTAGGGGCATTGCAGCTTTTCAAATGTGCTTAAAGGAAGACTCAGGGCCTCATTACGAGTTTGGTGGGCAGACTGGCAGACCGCCATACTGGCAGCCGCCAAAGGACCACCAAGTTGGCGGTCATACAGACCGCTGTATTACGAGTTGCACAGCCAGGCCCGCCAAAACTCAGCCAAAAAACTGACACCACCAGGACTCTGGAGGGTGGGAAATAGGAGGTCAAACCACCGGCACCCCAGCTCGTCAACCTACCACCGACCGTATAACAAGTGGAAAATCACAATGGCGGTTCCACCATGACGGTCTTCCAATGGCAGTCCGAACCACAGCGGTCTGCAGTCACCACAGTAAAACACACAACCACATTGGATGGATTCAAAAGCCATACAGCTGACACACATTCACACACCTGACACACCCACAAACAACACCATAAAACACTCCCCTTCACAAACCACAATCCTTTGTTACTCCCACGTGAAATACAGCAGCCAGAGCAAGATAGATTAGGCACCCCACCAACTCACACATTCACATACCACACACTCTCAACATGCACATCACCCCATTTGCACATCACTATTGTAATCACTCACTATCACCTGTTTGGCACATAGCACCCTTCACCATGTCACAAAAGAAAAATCCCCATTTCACTGATGATGAGTTGAGAGACATGGTGGATGAAATCATTAGAGTAGAACCACAATTATTTGGAGCCTAAGTCCAGCAGACTACTATCACTAGGAAAATGGACATGTGGCAGAGGATAGTCAACAGGGTGAATGCTGTAGGGACCACCTCACGCACAAGGGATGACATCAAGAAGAGGTGGAACGACCTCAGGGGCAAGGTGTGTTCCATGGGATCCAGGTACCAGCAGGCTATTCCGAAGACTGGCGGTGGTCCCCCACCTCCTTCCATACCGCTCACATCATGGGAGGAGGTTTTCACCATCCTGCATCCTGAGAGCTTGACAGGAATACGTGGGGAAGTGGAGTTGTGTAAGTCACAATTAAAATGTCACCCCACTCACCACCTCTGTGTCCAACTGTACAAATACCCCTATATGGCATCTCACATGTGAAGTTAACTCGCCTAGGGGCACAGCACCTGGGTATGGTGTGGGTAATACAGGGACAGGCAGCACCACAACTCCCAGCAGGCAGTGTTCTACCATAACAAAAACAAGAACAGTGTACCACACCCACACCCAAATTAACCTTATTGTGCAAATCCCTTGTGAACTGTACTCACTTTAGACAGCTGGGGACAGCTGGACTGTGTGAGTGCTGGACAGGCACTGACAGGAATGCTAAGGTCAGGGGGCAATAGTAGTGTTACCCACCCCAGCCAACACACTGAACACCTCAAACAATACACCCTTCTCCCTCCACTTACCCATTGAAATGTACTCACCTGAGGGAAGGACACCTATATAGTGTGTGAGTGCAGTACTGGCAGGAAAATGGCTGCATCTCATAGGAGGATCTCTTACTCTCACAAAAAGCAGCAGTATATCAAACACCTGCAAAAATAACTGTGATATCTGAAATTCACACATGAAGTGCAAATTCCCGGGGAAGATACAAAGGAATTGCCTGTAGTACAGGAAAACACAGGACTGCTAATGTCAGGAGGATATGTATACTTCATCCAGTGACGCAACCCACTCTGCACAAGGTCACCTATCCCTGTAGACATACTTGCATTGGAAGAAAGCCCTCCTTAGAGGAGTGACAATGTAAACTGTGAGTTGTGTTTTGAGCAACTTCACTCTAAAGCCCAGGAGCCCAAACCCATGCAACCTCAAATACCAGGCCACTCTACATAAGGTAATGTCCCACTGTCTACAAACTCACTTATGAACTTGACACACCTGGGAGGGACAAGGATACAGGATATGGATACATCCTCTGATGTGTCAACACATATCTAATCCATCTCCAGCAACTAAGCCAAGATGGAAATTGTGTGGTGAGGAAGGACACCACAAAATGTTGTGAAAAAACATCTAAGACAGATCTAAGGCCACCGCATGTGTAATCTGATTGGCTTTGGCAGCTGTCACATCCATAATGCCATGACCATAAGTTGACAACTAACACATCACGGGCTGAGTCCCATCACTGGCTGCATGACACAAAACTGATGTCAAGATAACACAAAGTACAGTCTGCCCACACATTGTTCTGCATGCACAGTTAGTAGTCTACAGCCATCCCTCCAATAGCTAAAAACTTACAGACAGTCTGACCTTACTGCACTCGAATGGGACAGGCATGTAACTACATTGTCAGGACATTACAAATCTTAAGATGTGTACTTGTTACAATAGGTAAATCAGCAAATCCATTGTGACCAGGGACTTAGACCAATGTCACTGTCAAATGTAGGAGGTAGATGTCAAAATACAACCTATAACCTTGTATCTCTTACATCAACAGGTTGAGCTGCCACTGCAACCATAGAGACCATTGAAGAGATTGCCACCACCCTCATGGAGGAAGCCCTCAGTGGGGAGAACACTCCTGGATCAGTGGACGTTGAGGACTGTGCTGGCCCATCCAGGGAACCTGCTCAGACAACACCTGTGAGCCTCAGTCTGACCAAATCAGATCCTTTCAGCCCTTTTGCATCAACATCACAGGAAGCCTATTGCCCCCAAACCTGTGCACAAGGCCAGTTACAAACATCTCGTGCCCCCCAGTTCAGGTTCCTGAGTCTCAGCAACCCACCTCCGACAATGATGGTCCTGGAACCAGTGGGAGGGTGCAAGCTGCACCATGGGTGTAGGCACATGGGGGTAGGGTGCGTGGGAGGGATGCTGTGGTCCGGTGGTGTGAGGCCACTAGGGAAGAGCCTGGCCAGGACACCATCGCCCAAGTCTTGGGAGCATACTTGCAAACCCAAGGCGTGATGAGTCAGGTACTCACTGAACTCAGAAAAATGAGGCAGATGCTGAGGATCAACCATCAAGAGGCTATGGAGAAGTGGGAGGCCACCAACAACATCTTATACTCAATATCTGGGGTGTTCACTGACATCCACACCATCCTGAGCAGGGACCATGAACAATACTACATGCCTTCCAGTGGCCCTGCAACACCAGGCCCTTCGACATCAGTGCCAGCAAGTGGAAGGGAGTCCCTCTCAGGAGAAGCTACCACCTTCAACAACCCTGCCTCTGTATCTACTGATCCCCCCGCAAGCGGGGATGCCCAGTCAAGAAGATAGGAGCATTGGATGGCAAGACAGACACCACTGCCAGAAAGTGAACTCTTCCTGATGACAGTCCTTTGTGTGTCAGGTATCCACCCTGTTGACTGTACTCCAACAACTTTCTATTTTCCATGGTAGTAGGACACTGGACATTTGGCTCCCAATGTAGTGAATTCTACTAAAATGATTTCATTCGCCATTACTGATTCACTCACATATCATTACTTTGTTGTCCTCTGCTCACTTAGTGTGTGCACCTATCTAAATAAATGCACCAATAAGGTAAATATTGACTTCTTGCTTCTGTTACACATGTTGAAATGTTGAAATGTAAGAAGCCATTGGGATGCAAAGGAAGAAGACACAAGATGGTAATTGAAAGAAGGATATATCAGTGGTAGTG
This sequence comes from Pleurodeles waltl, assembly GCF_031143425.1. Classification (NCBI taxonomy): domain Eukaryota; kingdom Metazoa; phylum Chordata; class Amphibia; order Caudata; family Salamandridae; genus Pleurodeles; species Pleurodeles waltl. The sequence goes on from NC_090444.1 coordinate 1,822,200,884, forward strand.
TCATGTAAGGGATAACTATCTACACACTGAAACACGTTTGTTGTCACATCTAAAATGTATTTGCACACTACAGCACATAGGGATACCCAATCCCATTGCCATAGTCCGGTATGTCTGAAAACATGTAGAATCAGGCAAGGTATGCCAATGTACCATCCCCCACACCATAAATGAAAGGGTTTACACAGACCTTGCCCTGGAAATTAGGCCATCATATTAGTGGATGTGTACACCAGATAGACACTTATCACATGCCAAAACCATGTCTGCCAACTTAACATACACCATGACACAGACAGAGGGCAGTACGACAGACCCCGATCATAGCTCCATCCTGTTACAATGACCAAGCAGATGCTGCTAATACACTAACCCATGTCAGTGTTGTGACACAGGCACTGTATCATGCAATGTGAAAACACATCAACAGCTACAAACAGGACATACAAGTTCATTGTCCAAATATTCTGAAGGGAGAATGCATGCATTTAACTTGATGACGTGTCTAGGCCAAATGATCACACGCATGAGAAGGTTGCACCAGCACACCACTAAAATCAAGTGTATTGTGAACATTACCTTCTTACGCACCCAATGTCCAGGCTGCTTGGGCACAGAACTCATACACCCACACTGTCAGCAACATTACCTGGATCAATCCATTTTCACTTAACATGTCAAACCAGCAATTGCAACATGTTAATGACACAACTTGGAAATGCTCACATGAGGATGGCATGGTGAAGACACCTGGAAGAAAATTACACACTACAATGAGTCCGAGCTGGTCAAACAGGGTAGACTTTATCACATCATGTAATGTGATGGATTGCGATGGCTGTAGGTTCTATGAGTGTGCATTGATTGGTGAGTCAAAAAGCATGCCTCAGTGTGAGCCAAGTGTGATAGTGGAGTTAGTAGACTGGCTGTGATCTGTATGGACTGTATACTGTGGTTGTTAATCAAACATATTGCTGTGTGGATCTTACAAATCAATGGCCTCTTGGTGTGTTACTTATCATTGTGTTCCTGGTCTCTGTCAGTTGGCCATTCCTTGTGTCACAGATATTACAGTTGACCTGCCTATTTAGTGCTGGGCCTGATCTGGGTGGTGTGTGCGTCAGCCAGTTGGACACTGTCTGTAGGCTTGTCCCTGTGTCCAGTGATTGTAATGTGCCACAGGTGGTTAGGATGGTGTAGGAAGCTGGGTCTGTATACACTATATCAAAATGAGATATAGGCCCTCATTACAACCCTGGTAAATGCTGCTTACCGCCGTGCAGAAGACCGCCAACATACTGCTGCGGCCGCAGAAATCCGCTACAACTGTTACGACCCATAGCTTGTAATCCGCCATAATCCCGACACCCACACAAGTCCGCCACACCAAAGGTCAGTGATAAACTGGTGATAACAAAACCTCCACCGTCACGCCAACAGGAATACGCCCACACTATCACGACCCACGAATCCACGCCGCGGTCTTTCAACCGCAGTTTTCCATTGGCGGTACACACCGCCGCGCTCAAAATACACACACATATACAAAACACAACCACATTGGACAATTCAAAATACACACACCTGACACACATACACACACCACGCCCACACACCCAATCCAATATAAAACACACACCCGCATCACCCAAAAATTTGAAAGAAGGCCAGAGAGAGAGAGACTACCTAACACAAGACTAGCATCCACAGACACACAACACCATCACTCACACAACATCCACGCACCTCAAACAACACACAACAACACATCCCCTCACACATCACAACACACACCACCTCACACATCACCCACACCACATCAGGACACCTCAACGACACCCCAGGTTCTCTGAGGAGGAGCTCAGGGTCATGGTGGAGGAAGTCGTCCGGGCAGAGCCACAGCTATTCGGATCACAGGTGCAGCACACCTCCATTGCAAGGAAGATGGAGCTATGGCGCAGAATTGTCGACAGGGTCAACGCAGTGGGACAGCATCCAAGAACAAGGGATCACATCAGGAAGAAGTGGAACGACCTACGGGGGATGGTGCGTTCCGTGGTCTCCAGACACCAGATTGCTGTACAGAGGACTGGCGGTGGACCCCTACCTCCTCCCCCACAACTAACAACATGGAAGGAGCAGGTCTTGGCACTACTGCATCCTGAGGGTCTCGCAGGAGTAGCAGGCGGACTGGACTCTGGTAAGTCAAATCTTTACTACTATATCCCCCACCCTACCTGCATGCCATAACTTACTCCCACCCTCACCCCCATCACTCCAACACCTCACATATGCCCCACTATCACAACCCACCCATCCCAATACTAAGCCCTGCATGCAACACCAAAGCATGGACACCCATCACCAAAGCTTGTCCACTACAGATACCCACACAGACCCCAAACCAACTATCACACAAGGACCAAGACAAGAATGCAAGCACTGAAGTACAGAGTCACTCACCCATTGCACACAATGGCACACACAGATGCAATAATCAGGCCTTTTCACCCCTGCAGGACCCAACCCAACGTCACCGGACAGGAGGTACCAGACATATCCAGTCCTCCCACAGAAGAGACCCACAGTGATGACAGCAGCTCTGCACAACTGGATCAAGATGACCAGCCCGGACCATCAGGGACCTCAGGACAGTCAGTTCCCCTGACACTGACACAAGCCACCACAGACCCTCCCCCCTCAGGAAACACCAGCACAGCACCCACCCAGCGTGCCCATCCCTCTGTCCCCAGGACACGTCAAGCAGCAGTGTGTCCACCACTACAGGGAAATCAGGCAAACCCACCAACCCAAGAAAATCAGGGACCTGGGGGCAGTGGCAGTGGGCACACGGTTCAGGGGACAGAGGCTCAGGAAAACAGGGAAACTGGGAGGACTGCTGTGCGACAGGGGGAGGACAGGCCCAGGGAACCCACTCTCCACGAGGCCCTCTCCAACATCATGGGAGCTTACCATCATTCCCAGGAGACGATGGCAAAGGTACTGGCCAAGTTTCAGGATACCCAGCGGCTGCAGGAGGAACACTATCTGGGGATCAGGGAGGACCTGAAGTCCATAAACAACACCCTAGTCACCATTGTAGGGGTGCCGCAAGACCTCGTCAACACCAGGAAGGACACTGTGGCAGAACAAGGGGCCCCTGACACTAGCCTGGACGATGAACAGCCCTCCACCTCCGCCGGCGCTAGTGGACATGAGGCACCGCTACAGGAACACGACACCAGCACCCCAGCCCCTGCAGATGGAGAACCACCCCGCAAACGGTCCCTGAGATCCAGGAACAAGACAGAGATCATTGCCAAGACCCCGCCAGGAAATGAGACCCCCGTGAATGTCACCCTTCTGCCCCACTTTGTCACCCTGTCCATCCTTCAACTGCCATTGCTCCACTTCCTATTCCCCTTTGGACAATGCACCTGTGAAACAAATAGACTGGACTCTGCCGTGGACATTCCTCCACCATCACCCCTGCCCATTTTACAACCCCCTCCACTTACTTGCACATAAATAAACACACTTCAATCACAAAACAATCTGGAGTCAGTCTGTGCTTTCTCAAACATGTAACTGCAATAACCATGACATATAGCAATGTAAAATTACATGTGAACATACCGATGTAACACAGCTGTAGAGCTGGAGGAAATATAGCAGAGGACACCAAGTGGGACCCACATCTGTGAAATGGAAAGGCAAAGGGACAAGTCAGGGTCCATACACTGCGTGAAAATGACAGACTTATGCTAGCTCCAACAATATTATGAGATGTGGAAGGCAGTGACATCTTCTTACCTGTGTCTCACTGGAAATATTCCATGATTATGCTGTTTCTGTTTTCGATATCCTCTTCTGCCTCCTCTTCTTCACTGTCCACAGGCTCCACAGCTGCCACAAGACCACCAGCTGGACCATCCTCCTGCAGAAAAGGCACCTGCCGTCGCAAAGCCAGGTTGTGCAGCATACAGCAGGCCACGATGATCTGGCACACCTTCTTTGGTGAGTAGTAGAGAGAACCACCTGTCATATGGAAGCACCGGAACCTGGCCTTCAGGAGGCCGAAGGTCCTTTCTATCACCCTCCTAGTTCGCCCATGTGCCTCATTGTAGCGTTCCTCTGCCCTTGTCCTGGGATTTCTCACTGGGGTCAGCAGCCATGACAGATTGGGGTAACCAGAGTCACCTGCAAATGTCAAGAGACAACTGTTAGACACACACTAACCCGTAGGGACAACCCCATACCCAGACAACGAATCACACTGTATAGGGTCCCTGTCCTCACCTATTAGCCACACACGGTGCCTCTGGAGTTGCCCCATCACATAAGGGATGCTGCTATTCCTCAGTATGTAAGCGTCATGCACGGAGCCAGGAAATTTGGCATTCACATGGGAGATGCACTGGTCTGCCAAACACACCATCTGTACATTCATCGAATGGTAGCTCTTCCGGTTTCTGTACACCTGTTCACTCCTGCGGGGGGGTACCAAGGCCACATGTGTCCCATCAATGGCACCTATGATGTTGGGGATATGTCCCAGGGCATAGAAGTCACCTTTCACTGTGGGCAAATCCTCCACCTGAGGGAAAACGATGTAGCTGCGCATGTGTTTCAGCAGGGCAGACAACACTCTGGACGACGTTAGAGAACATTGGCTGGGACATCCCTGATGCAATGGCCATTGTTGTTTGAAAGGAACCACTTGCCAGGAAATGGAGTACTGACAGGGCCTGCAATAGAGGGGGGGATTCCAGTGGGATGGCGGATAGCTGACATGGGGTCTGGCTCTAACTGGGCACACAGTTCATGGATTGTTGCACGATCAAGTCTGTAGGTGACTATTACATGTCTCTCTTCCATTGTCGACAGGTCCACCAGCGGTCTGTACACCAGAGGATGCCGCCATCTCATCACCTGCCCCAGCAGACGTGCCCTATGGACGAGAACTGCGAGCAGAGAGTCAGCCAACACTGAGGTATCACAACATGTCATTTGCACACATTTATTAATCCGCAATGGGCCTGTTACTGTGTTTATTCAAGGCCTACATTGGTGTGACGCAGTTGATATTGATGTCATGTGGCCCCCTGAAATGGCGGCTGTCTGACCTGTAAGGTGGGACAAAGGGATATGAGGTAACTGCGCTGGCGTTGTACACCGTCGCGGTAGGCGGTGGAAGACCGCAGCGCAATCCTGCATTGGTTAACATTGGACCCTATGGGTCCGAGGAGCCAATGACGATGTACGCCGGCGGTGACGGTACGCACCGCCGTGGACGTGACTGCCATTTTCTGTCTGTTCACTCACTTGATACCTGACCTTCCACAGGAGAGGACCTACACTGCAAGTGCTGCTGTGACCTCAGTCTGGAAGCGACCATGGCTCGTGTCTGGATCAAGGGCCCCAGCCTTCACTTCGGAGGAGTTGGCGAAACTAGTGGATGGGGTCCTCCCCCACTACACCCAACTGTACGGTCCTCCAGACAAACAGGCGAGTACACTGTGAGCATACTGCATGGGCAATGCCTGTTTGGAGTGGTGTGGATGGATGATAAATGGGGGGGGGACTGAAACCTGCATGTGCGGACGGTGAGTGAATGTGCGTCAGGGCAAGGGTGGGAATGTGGGCCAATGTGTATGATGGTCCGGATGGGTAAAGATTTTCCTTTTCCCGTTTTCCCCTGTACTGTTCCTCTAGGTCAGCGCCCACCAGAAGAAGGATATTTGGTGTGCCATAGCCAAGGACGTCCGGACCCTGGGGGTCCACCACAGACGGAGCACCCACTGCCGTAAAAGATGGGAGGACCTTCGCCGCTGAAGCAAGAAGACGGCGGAGGCCCAGCTGGGGATGGCCTCCCAACGTGGGAGGGGTGCCCGTCGCACCATGACCCCCCTGATGTTCCGGATCCTGGCGGTGGCGTATCCAGAGTTGGATGGGCGCTTGAGGGCATCACAGCAGCCACAAAGGGATGAGTACACTCTCATTCAGCTGACTCTGCGTGCATTACCAGGTGTCTGGGTGGGGGAGGTGGGCTGTGGGTTCCCCTAGGCCAGGGCGATCTTGGTAGGCAAGGTCCCTTGTGAGGCAGTCTCATTGGCACCCCAACCCCACTAGTGGTTACTGTGACTTCCATGTATTGTGGATGTGATTAATCTAGGAACTGTAAGTGCATGGCTTAGTGCAGAGGGCTGCTGTGTCTGTAGTGTCCGCCAACGGTAGTGGTGTTGCATGCACTGAACATGTCTTTCTTCTGTCTTCCCCCCCCTTTTTGTGGTCTCCCTGTTCTTGTGTGGAATAGCATCATCAGGTGGAGGAGCAGTGGCACCGGAGCAGGAGGAAGCTGCATGTCACTTGGCCCTGGAGGGCGAAACAACGGAGTCTGAAGCCACCAGTAGGACGGAGGGCGAGGGGAGCTCCACGGCGGGGACAGGAGCAGACAGCAGTGACAATGACTCCTCCTCTGATGGGAGCTCCCTTGCGGTGGCGGGCCCCTCTGTGCCCCCGCATCAACAGATACAGACGCCACCCCCCCACCAGCACTGCCCTCCCAGCAGCCCCTCAGCGTGTGTCCCGTGCCCGCTCACCCAGGAGGGTGGGCATCTCCTTCGCCCCAGGCACCTCAGGCCCTGCCCCAGTCAGCCCTGCTGCCCTCAGTGAGGAGGCTATTGACCTCCTGAGATCCCTCACAGTTGGGCAGTCTACCATTCTGAATGCCACAAACAAATGCATACCTGGAGGGCATTCATTCTGGGTAGGCAGCCCAACAGAGAGCATTTCAGGCTCTGGCTTCAGCACTGATGGCAGCCATTGTCCCTGTGTGCAGCCTCCCCCCTCCAACTTCCTCCACCCAGACCCAATCCCCTGTACCTCAGCCTATCCCAAGCACATCATCAGACCAGTATGCACACACATCAACACACAAGGGTGGCTCAGGCAAACATAAGCACCACACATCCCACAGGCACTCACACAAGCATCAAACCCATGCACACATACCAACATCCACTGCCTCTACTGTGTCCCCCTCCTCCACGTCTCCCTCCTCGCCTCCCAGTCTCGTCCCCACTCACACCTGCATGCACTACATCTTCATCCACTACCTCCATCACCAGCACGCCCATCGCCACACACCGCTCACGTGCACTCACCATCCCCACTACCATTCACACATCCCCTGTGTCCTCTCCCATTGTGTCTGTGAGCCCTCCTCCCAAAGTACACAAACGCAGGCACACACCCACCCAACAGCCATCCACCTCACAACAGCTTCCGCCCCATGCACCTTCACCCAAATTCAGCAAACGTACACCTCCTACAACCACTACCTCTTCCTCCACTCCCAAACCCCCTCCATCTACCCATCCCAGTGTGTCTAAAAAAATGTCCTGGCTAATATTGACCTCTTCCCTACACCTCCCCCCGTCCTTCCCCTAGGGCCAGGCTTTCCATGTCCCAGCCCAGCACCTCAGCCACCACATCACCAGCCACAGTGGTGCCAGCAACTGCGGGGTATTGGAGTGCGCCAACCATCAGGGCTGCCAGTGTGCCACGGAGCGAGGGCAAGGACATTCCGCCACCTGCCAAGGTAAAAAAGGTGCCCACATCCCAGAGGGAGAAGCCGAAAACACCTGCCTCCAAGGGGTCAGGGAAAACGAAAGGGGATAGTGGCAAGACAACTGTGCCACCATCAAAGGTGGGGAAGGGCCAAAAAGTGAAGGACAGATCAGGAGAGTGCATGGTGGCACCAACTGAGGGACCAGTGTCACACCTTCTGTCCACGTCAACGCCAACCTGTACGGCGGAGAACACCGCCACCAAGCCCGCAGCCAGCACCGCCGCCACAGAGCCCGCAGCCAGCACCGCCGCCACAGAGCCCGCAGCCAGCACCGCCGCCACGGAGCCCGCAGCCAGCACTGCTGCCACGGAGCCCGCAGCCAGCCCCGCCGCCACAGAGCCCGCAGCCAGCACCGCCGCCACAGAGCCGCAGCCAGCACTGCTGCGACTGACACCGCCGCGACTGACACCGCCGCAAGCACCGCCAGCGGTCCCGCGACATCCTGAGACAGTGGCACCACCGCAGACATGCCTACCATCCCCAGTGGTGAGTGGTCCGAGGCTGGTGGTGAGTTTGTGGACCCTGGGCAGCTTCCATGAAGCATCACTGTCATCGCAGTTGTCACCTGCATATGGAATGCGAAGCCGCAGCAGTGTGGGGTATGTCTCTGCCTCCATGGCGTATCATCCTATCTGTACCTTGGCAATCTCGTGGCACACACACCCAGGCGAGTGTTTTGTTCCGGCAACAATGCACGTGGAGCACTCTGGGCACAAAGCCCCCTCCAGAACCAGTGGAGAAAGGCATCCACTACCTCAGTCCTTGGCAGGATGAAGCACTCTGGGCACAAAGCCCCCTCCAGAACCAGTGGAGTATCACATCCACTACCTCAATCCTTGGCAGGATGAAGCACTCTGGGCACCATGCCCCCTCCAGAACCAGTGGAGACTTATCCACTTGAGAGACTGTGGCTTTGCACTCCCCAGGATAAAGCAGTGGGCAAACCACCCATTTGAGAGGCTTGAGAGACTGTGGCTTTGCACTCCCCAGGATAAAGCAATGGGCAAACCACCCACTTGAGAGACTTGAGAGACTGTGGCTTTGCACTCCCCATGATAAAGCAGTGGGCAAACAACCCACTTGAGAGACTTGAGAGACTGTGGCTTTGCACTCCCCAGGATGCAGCAGTGGGCAAACCACCCACTGAAAAGACTTGAGAGACTGTGGCTTTGCACTCCCCAGGATAAAGCAGTGGGCAAACCACCCACTGTAAAGACTTGAGAGACTGTGGCTTTGCACTCCCCAGGATAAAGCAGTGGGCAAACCACCCACTGTAAAGACTTGAGAGACTGTGGCTTTGCACTCCCCAGGATACATCAATGGGCATGGAGCCCCCTCGTGGAGCAGTGGCGTTGTGCGTTCATCAGGCTGAGGTGCCCCCCTCCTCCCCCGAGGTGCCTGTATATTTTCTATCTGATGCCCCTCCAGTGTTCTCTTCGTTTGGAGTCAGGTATCTAGTGTGGGCCTCGCCCATGCATTTTGGGCCCAGTGGTCCATGGACAATGATTGGTGCACTATCCGGACTTGTATATTTGGTGTACATAATTGTATATACTGGATTTAGACTTTTGACTTATGTATTTTTATTGATTAGAATCGTGACAATCATTTCCTTTTGTCCTGACGTTATTCAAGGGGGTGGGGGGGTGTATATGTAATGTTTTAGCATATATTTGTGTGCATGGTGTTGTGGGTGAGGGTGGGGGTGTTGCGTGTTGCGTGTGTGTGTCACTCTCTTTTCCCTCCCCCTCCCCTGTGTTGTAGGTGCAGTACTCACCGTGGTCGTCGCCGCTGTCGTTGGAGCTCCTGATAGAGGAGCAGGAAGACCATCGCCGGCAGTATCTGTAACTCTGGCTCTATGGCGTCCTGGTTCCTCGTGCGTTGTGCAGAGGTAATGTTTTCCCTTCTGTGTACTGTTTCCGCCGTGTTTTTATTTGCGTTGGTTCCGCCCCGGAAAAGGTGGCGGATTGCCGTGTTGTGATAGGGTGGGCAGTACGTTGTCTTCCGCCTGTCTGTTGGCGGTGTCCGCCGCGCTGTTTGTTTGTACCGCCGTGGCGGTCGGAGTGTTAAAGTGGCTGTCTATGTTGGTGGTTTCCTCCACAGTCATAATCCCAATTTTTTTTCCGCCGCCCTGTTGCCGGTATTACCACCACTTTAACACCGACCACCAGGGTTGTAATGAGGGCCATTGTGTGCACAGAGTCCCCAAGAGGCTTTACAGAGACAATAATAGATAATACTAATGCTCTATTTGTGGTAGTGTGGTCGAGCAGTTAGGCTTATCAGAGGTTAGTGTTAAGCATTTGTTGTACACACACAAGCAATAAGTGAAAACACACACTCAATGACTCAACTCCAGGCCAATAGGTTTCTATATAGAAAAATATTCTTTTGTTAATTTATTTTTAGAACCACAAGATTCAGATTGCAGGTAAGTACATTAAATGTAAGGTACTTTGCATAGGTATATTTATAACTTTGAACCAAAACAGTAATGTACACAGTTTCTCATAAAATGGCAATAAGCTGTTTTAAAAGTGGACACAGTGCAAAATTCAACAGTTCCTTGGGGAGGTAAGTATAGTTAGGTTAATGTGGTAAGTAAAGCACTTACAAGTTCAGTCTCCAGGGCATAGGTAGCCCACTGCTGGTGGTTAAAGTCAACCCCATACACCCAGCACCAGCAACACAGGGCCAGTCAGGTGCAGAGGTCAAAAAGGAGCCCAAATAACATGGACGCTTATGGAGACAGGGGGTGCTCCAGTTCTGGTCTGCTGGCAGATAAGTACCCGCGTCCTCGGGGAGCAGACCAGGGGGGTTTAGTAGAGCACTGGGGCACACAAAACACACCCTCAGCGGCACAGGGGCTGCAGGGTTCAGTGGGCAAACAGGGCATAGGGTTTTGAATAGGTTTAATTGGGGGACCAGGGGTCACTCAGACGTTGCAGGCAGGGCACAGGGGGGCTTCCCGGGCCAGCCACTGACTGGGCAAGGGTGAAGGCTGCCTGCTGGTCACTGCTGCACCGGTGGTCGGTTTCTCACAGGCTTGGGGGCTGTGGATGCAGTGCTTCTCCAGGTGTCGGATATCTTCGTCCCAGGCAGTTGCGGTCAGGGGGGTCCTCGGGATTCCCTCTGCAGGCGTGGTCGTGGGGGTGCAGAGAAGTTAGCCCAGGGTGGACACGTCGTCGGGGTCACCTGGGGATACTCTATGGGTCGTTTGTTTCTCCGGACACGGGCCCGAGGCGTCGGGTGCAGAGTGTTGGGGACTCACACTTCTGGAGTGAGGTGAGAGTCCCTTTAAAGATAGTTTCTTCTTTCTTTGGTTGGACAGGTCGCTGTCCACAGAAGTTCTTGATCCGTTGTAGTTGCAGGGCAGTCCTCTGAGTCGGCTAAGGTCCCTGGGCCCCCAGGGTGTGTCGCTGGTGCAGGTTCTCTGAAGTTGGAGACAGGCCGGTCGGGCTAGGGCCAAAGCAGTTGCTGTCTTCCTTCTTCTCTCCGGGGTTTAGGCAGTCCTTCTTCTTTGTAGGTTGTCAGGAATCTGATTTCCTGGGTTCAGGGTCGCTCCTAAATACTAAATTTATGGGTGTGTTAGGGCTGGAGGGCAGTAGCCAATGGCTACCGTCCCTGAGGGTGGCTACACCCTCCTTGTGCCTCCTCCCTTTGGCGAGCGGGGCACTTCCCTATTCCTATTGGGCTAAATCCTCCAAAACAAGATGGAGGATTTTCCAAAGAGGGGGTCACTTCAGCTTTGCTCACCTTAGGGGTGGACCTGGCTGACGGGGTGACCTTGTTTTTCTCATTATCTCCTGGACTTGCCGCCAAAAGTGGGGGCTGTGTCCGGGGGGGCGGGCATCTCCACTAGCTGGAGTGCCCTGGGGCATTGTAACACAAAGCCTGAGCCTTTGAGGCTCACTGCAGGGGGTCAGAACCCCATCTCTCAGAGGCAGGCTGGCACAGACTAGTCAGTCCTGCACTGAAGGATTGAGTAAAATACAGGGGGCATCTCTAAGATGAGCTCTGTGTGCATTTGTTAATGAATGCAACACTGGCATCAGTGTGGGTTTATTATTCTGAGAAGTTTGATACCAAACCTTCCAGTATTCAGTGTAGCCATTATGGAGCTGTGGAGTTTGTTTTGACAAACTCCTAGACCATAGACTTAAAATGGCCACACTGTACTTAGAATGTCTAAGAATGGACTTGGACACTGTAGGGGCATATTGCTCATACAGCTATGCCCTCACCTGTGGTAAAGTGCATCCTGCCTTAGGTCTTTAAGGCCTGCTAGATGGGTGACTTACCTAGGCCACAGGCAGTATTTTGTGTGCATGGCATCCTGAGGGGGATGCCATGTGGACTTTGCCTTTTTCTCCACACCAACACACACAATCTGCAATGGCAGTGTACTTGTGTTAGGTGAGGGGTACAACACATGCTGCATCCTTTAGGGACCTTCCCTAGTCACAGGGCCCTTGGTACCACTGGTACCTTTTACAAGGGACTTATCTGTGTGCCAGGGGTGTGCCAATTGTGGAAACAATGGTACATTTGTAGTGAAAGAACAGTGGTGCTGGGGCCTGGTTAGAAGGGTCCCAGCACACTTGCAGTCAAGTCAGCATCAATTTCAGGCAAAAAGTGGGGGAGGGGGTAACTGCAACAAGGAGCTATTTTTCTACAGATGGTCAATACAGGATGTTTTAGCTAGGCACACTGGCATGTATGTGACTCTGCCTTTAATTTTGTTGGACTTTTTGACATGATTTCCTTTCTTGTCTTTTGAATCTATGCAGGTCAACGCCCATCAGAATAAGGGGATCTGGTGAGCCATTGCCAAGAATTTGTGGACCCTGGGAGTCCACAGCCGGCAGAGCGCCCAATGTCGGAAGAGGTAGGAGGTCCGAAGACGCTGGTCCTGGAATTGTTGAGACTCAGCTTGGGCTGTCCTCCCAACGTGGACGGGGTGCCCGTGGGACATTGGCCCCCTAATGACCTACATTCTTGTGGTGGCTTACCCGGAGAGGGATGGGTGTTTGAGGGTAGCACAACAGCCACAAGAGGGTGCGTACAAGTGAAATTTCTAGTTAGAGCCTTTGATAAGGTGTTTTGGTGAGGGAGTGACTATTACCCTTGACCATGAGGGATGTCCAATGTGTTATAGTTCATATTTTTTGTAGAATTAGTGACAGGCCAAGTGTTTCCAACTGATGGGCTGTGCGTTTTTGCACTGGCATCATAGATACCACTGTGGGAAACTCTCAGACCCTCAACTCAGCGGGGGGACATATGTGTGTCTTTAGTGATCCAATACAAATCATTTGTTCTTCTGGTGACTCTCAGTTTTCAGCAACAGGTTACTCCTCCTAGTTGTTGCAGTCCAAACGTGAGTATGAAGTGGGTCAATGTCCCCTGCTATGTGTCTGGGATGATGTGGATATTGACATATGGCACCCTGGGGCAGGTGTTGTTAATCATATATTGGCATCAGGTGCATCACTGCAATTTATGATGTGTAGGTGTCAGTCATACATGTGTGATGACTTACATGGCTACACCTTGGCTACTGTAGCACACTACTTTCCCTTTGTAAATGGGGAATGTGCAGGAGAAAGTGTTCTGTCTCTTTACTATATCCAAAATTCATTTTGGCTACATGTCAGTATGTGCACCATTCCCCTTAAAATTACATATTTATGCTAATGGAGAAGGCATGTGCTATCCATGTGGATGGGATTATGTCTGGAGTCTCTCACATACATGTGTTTTGTGAGCTCTGGTTGTAATAGCAGGCTAAAATAATTCGCCCTGTTCTTGAGGATCCGCAGACAGGAGTGTTTCACCATCATACCTTATTAGACTGATACCATAATGCATCACAGTGTGTCATTAGTCATGTACAACTGCAGTAGCATTGAGGGTCATGAGTGCTAGGGCCAGAGAGATATGTTTTCCAGTTCATGTTCATATGTACCCTTGATGTGTGATTATGGCCCTCATTATGACATTGGTGGTAAATCCTGCTTACCGCCACACTGACGGGCGCCAACTTACCGCCATGGTGGCAGATATCCATTCACCATATCATGACACACACACACCAATCCGACAGAATTCAGCCACATACCCAAATCCGCCAGACCAAAGGTCAATGCAAAAGTGGCAGTCCCAAAACCCATACCGTTACGCGAACAAAACAACGCCCATCACATTATTTTTTTTGTAAACATATTTTATTGGTTTTTCAATTCCACAACAACTCCCCCACTGGGGTTCTCAAATGCTGTATTTATACAATATAGATCCATGAACAGGTCTGTTCCATTCTAGACTAGTCGCTGCTTCACTTATAGTAGATATCCACAGAGCACTGAAATCATGACAGAGGGATAATACAATCTGCTATTGCTCATCCCTATCAGTACATCCTGGTCTCATTGTATACATGCTTGAGGAAAACAGTAGTGGGTGTATTGCTCTAGTAAGCAGACTAGGGTTCATATATGCTCAGTTCCATCCAGCCCCATCCCACCCCCCACACCCCATCGCCCCCTCCGCCCACCCGCGCCCTGCCCTGTGCCAATATCTCGGGCTGCGCCCAAGCTTGTGTTGCGTCAAGGTGCCTCTCTGTTTGCTCCTAGTTATGGGACTTGTATGTGTTCAGGCCTCTTTTCTGCCAATGGTCTGTTATGGAGGGAGTGTCACTGCATGGTGCAGTCGGTATGGTATGGATAGTCTATTCTGTCTGGGAAGGCTCTACCTCTTCCTGCAGTGCTGCGACGATCTGCTCCCAAGCATTCGTCAGGTCCGGGGAACCCCCTCCACGAGCCAGCTCCCTTTGTCGCGTGGGCTCTCATTATTCTAAATGAGACTACTGGATTTCTAGGTAGCAGGATCGATAACGGTGTGGGGGACTGAGTCTGACCCACGTGTAAAGAACTCTGTCACCCTAAATCCGGTTTTTGCTCCGGCTAACTAGCAGTGCCTCATTTCTCCCCTGTGGAAGGAATGATTTGGCAGCCGAGCGCATGACATCTTCGGAACTTCTCAGGGAAGTCGTGGTTACTCAGATCCAAACCAACTCTCTTATTTCCAATATGATCTCATATACAAATGACAAAGACAGTATAAGTTTTAGATAATGTTTTAATAAAACAACTGCATTTTAGATATTAAGGCGTGAGCCGCAATAACCAGAACGATACAACACAGTAGGATTGTGATAGTTACCAGGAGAGTAAAACATAAAAACAAAGCTATCATATTGTCAAACAGTTTCTACTCTCCCTCTGCTTGTTCTATCTAGAGCACAGCATGTTAAGCTTCTAGTTTGCCTATTAGAATCACTATGGGGATATCAGCCCTCATACCTGAGCAAAGACCTGTGATCTTGGTTCAGCATCTGCAACGAGGCAGTCAACGTCAAGTTGTGGTTCCCTGGTCGGAATCTCCCTCTTGCGTGTATTGGGACAAGGAAGTGATTTTATAACTAACATGTCATCGTGATCACAAAATGTCCCTACGCAGGAATGCCAAGTCTAAACTCTTACCACGTCTATCGGCAATGTACCAGACTGTATCCTTGACTGAAGCACAGAGTGAATATGTTATGGAGAACTCCAGTGCTGAAGTAGGCAAAACAGTGTGATATGAATAAAAAACAACACCGTAGAACTGACTATTTGAAAAATAACAGTACGAAGCCTAATAAAAAGCATGTAGAGCAGAGTGCACAGAGGCTCTAAGCTGTCAGCAAATGAATAAAATATATTCAGGGCAAAATGCACAAAGGCCTAAAGCCTGAAGCTAAAGCGCAATGAATACGTAAAACTAACCACACTACACCCTCCCCTTGTCGGTAGCAAGTGGTTCCAATAATATAAAAGGATGCCCTAAATATAAACAATACCTAAAACAAGTATTTCGACAAGGTGAGAAGACAACAAAGTCATAAATTTAGGTAACATGTGGTCATAAAACCAAATTCAATATAGTGTCAATTTTGTAAAAATCCAATCGTCAAATAGAAGCAATAGAACGCAGGAGTTCCTCCACTTCGATATATGTCAATATCGGAAGATCCACGCCACAAAGTACTATGGAGCAGGTGTGATCCAAAGCCCCAAAACCATTCAGGGCGGCACCCCGTGCAGGGCCTATGAAAGAGACAATACCATCTTCCTCCAGGAGGGGAATCTCATAAACTGCCTCACGAAGCAAGCGCATCCGTAGTGCACAAGTCTGGGAATGAGCCCTAATCGGGAACATCAACAGATCAGTATCGACCATTGGAGAGCGCTGCAATGAGAGACAGAGAGCCAGTGCATGTTCAAACGAGTACCAAAGGCATCGAAACACGGGTTGCATACAATCCAAAACCGGTCTGAATGACAGAGACCAGTCGCACTCCAAATGTCCCAGGAGTGTTGCTCCAAAATGCTGCATCATGCGTTCACGACACAGCTGCGCTGATGGGAGCAGCAGTACAGGATCTCGTCGTGACGGGACAGCCATTGCGAAAAAATAGCAATAACAGCAAGACTCCAGCCATTAAAGCCAAAGTAATCGGGAAACCCCCAAAAATGCTTCAGAAAATAGAATGTATAGCCGAAGGTATCAAACCGAATATGGAAGAGAAGGTATGAGCAAAACCAACACCAACAACTTTGAAAAAATGTGCAATACCAGCAGTGCTGGAAGCATTAAATATACGTCCCTCAAGTTCACCGAAGTGAGTCGGAAAGTTAGTATTCAAAAGGGACTGTATCTCCGCCGATGACCTTGCCACCTGAAGTGCGTAGGCCTCGCTAGCAGATGTAAGGGCCACATGCTTTTGAAACAATAAAGCTTTTAGCCAACTCAACTTGTCAAAATCAACCTTGGAAGTAGCAATATGAGGCCAGATGTCCGCTACCTCCCTAATTTGAGTGGGGGGAAACAACACATTCCCGCAGCACGTAACGGCCTTGTTGACAACGACGATGTAAACTATTCCGGCACGCATGCCACAGCAGCGTTCGCTGTTAAGAACAATGTAACTGCCATTAGAAAGCACCTGGAAAGTGTTTTTAATAACCGGGACTGGAACTCCCTTCAGATAACAAGCTAAGTTAGCAATCGAAGCGTTACACGCCCCGTGCAAGGACAGCTGTTTACAAACCATTGAATGGCTGACAGAAGCTTCGCATTCGCTGCCGCTAAGAAAAACCTCCTACAAACCATTAACACATCTGTACTGAAAGGGAAGGTCCCACACCTCGTGTATGTAACTGTCTCCCAATAGTTCATATCTACCCACCGGAATGTGCTTCAAACACAAAGTAAATTGCAAAGTAGAGATAGGCAAATTAATAACCCCATGGATCAACCATTCAGCTGACGGAATCTCAGCTACCGTGAAAGGCAGTTTCTCTAATTTTTCAATATTTAACATAACATATGTCGCTTCCTTTTTAGCCATAAGTTGTTGTTGATGAGTCAAATTAAAAGAGATAAAGATCTCCCTGGCACGAACGTGCTGCCATGGAACGCGACCCGCCTTCAAGGTCTGAAGAGTCCAACCCAGCTGCTTGATGGACCGCGTCTGACTCTGCCCATGATATAAAGAAGACATGTCCGATTTAATAATGTCAATGGCAGAGGAAACAATGCTGTCAATCGTGTAAACACGTTCGGAAAGGGTATGCATGCCATTATCAACAACAGACAAAGCCTGCATCAGATTTTCTTGATCAATCTGCCTCAACCGGGCTGCAGCCTCTTGTTGTGAAAGCTTCCAAATCTCATTATAAACCTCGTATAAGAACCTTTTCTTCCGTGGTACTCTGGGACCTGACAAAAAATCTTGTAAATCCGTATTATTAGACAGTAACATGAGATGTGACTTAACTGCATCCAGCGTGGATGACTTCAACCATTGCTGACAAAGCTTCCCCACACTGTATGTAGTTATAATATCAGCATGTTCTGGTGAAACGTAACGAGGGTCTGCCCTACTAGTCCTGAACCCCCCTGAAGAGGTGACAAAACGTTGATGACACATATTAGTGTCTACAGGCCATAATAACCACCCGCCTGGATGTAACGATGAAGTGTTAAGTGTACCATTCTGGATCCAATGTGTAAAGTCACTGAAAGTAGCATTGACATAATGCTGCCAATTTTTTAATTTAGAAGGGACAGGTATACTAGGCAAAGTTAACTCCTTAATCGTCGCTAAGCCCAAACAGCTAGTCTGTTGTACTGTGTCATTGAGGAAAATCATCTGCACAGGGATAATACATGCTCTAAATAACGTGTCCCTGCCTTGCATTTGCCAATTTTTCGTACCCCAAACACTTTTCAAGTCAACAGTTTTGAACCAGTATTCATATCCCTCGACTGACAGTTTAGATACAAACAAATTGGAATACAGTAATTTAGTATCGGTCAATAACATTTGCTTATTAGAATACGGCGTAACTTTAAAATAGTAGGACCTAGCATTACGTGGATCATGCCCAGCAAAGTATGCAAATTTGTCATAATACGTTTTTGAACTCCCTTGTGGAGGAGTCGAGCAATGTTCCCATTGCACATAATTAAACATGGGCTTAGGGCTACTAGCTTTATGAAGAAAGTGGTGTCCATAATAGTTGTAACAAAACATGTCACCATGATTATCTCTAAACTGGTAAGCATCTTCATCGTCATAGACAGTATAATATTGCAAATCCGTTAGCATAGAATCTACTGTCTTCACATCCCAATCATCAGAAACAATCCCAGGTATAACAATATCATTCATTGATAATTTGAGGACATACGGTATTTGAATCAATTCAGTGGGACCATATATATCAAACATTACTTTATCCCATACAATTCCATCCGGAACTGGTATAGCAGAAATGTTCACTGTGGACAAGTCTCTTCGAACCATATGAGACGAAAAATGTGGTTTTAACACAGTCTCCACGTGCTCAATGTCAGATCGATCAGGAAGAAAATGACCATGTATTATCAGAAAAAAAGTAACCACAAATCCCAACCATAATAAAATAGTCATCACGGCCAAAAACAGCCAAAAATAGTTCCAAGGAAAAACAAAATATGTTTGTTTAAGCCATCCCAGCAGCCGTCGTGGACCGTGGACAGAAGACATCGAAGACGAGGAGCCGGACCCATCATTATCAGCATCGTTGAAGCAGCCAGAAGCAGTTCTAGCAAAAGGTGCAACTGTGAACGAAGAAGCAGACGGAGGCTCTCGCCGTGGCACGCTATAAACCACATGTTCAGAAACGTCAGTAGAACGTACAGCAATTTGATCACAAGATTCCATATTAATCGCCGTCGGTGGAACAATCGCAAGATCATCATCCACCCTCCCCAAGCTCGGAGAGGAAACAGTGTCGGTGAAAATCACCTGCAGCGGGACCTCGTCCCCAGTAGTGAGAGGGATTCCGGAACTACTGGGTGTCCCTCTTGGTCTGCTGTGCAGAATCGGCCACATGTTGTAACTTGACATTATCAATGGAAACAAAGCGATTTCCTTTGGCCCCTCGCAGCGGCGGTAAAATCACAGTTCTCGTGCCGCTTACCCCTAACACAGGGACAGGTTCTCGATAGGAAGGACCAAATTCTTTTTTAACTGCGACCTTTTCACGCACTAGATCCCCAATTCTGGGTATCCAACCAGTAGGTGTTACTGGCCCATCCTTAATTCCTGAGGAGGCAGCATTGGCAGAAGAGTTATCTTCACGGAATTGTTGTAAATCCTGCAAAACAGTGACACGATCATTTATGTCAAAGGGCGTATCTGCCGCCTCCACACCAGGACCATCAAGATCAGGAACATACATTTGTGTTCCAAACAGGCACTCATATGAAGTACGACCCCCCAGTGACCTTCTAGGCAAGTTATTAAGTGCTCTCTGTACTCCATATAGGTGGGCTAGCCAACCACGACCCGTACCTATAACTCTGGCCGTTAAGGACTGCTTTAAATCACGATTTAAACGCTCCACGACAGAATTTCCCTCGGGATGAAACGGAGACGAGAATTGGAGTTGGACCCCCAACTAAGCCATGGTGTCCCTGAATGCCTTAGAGGCAAAAGCAGGGCCCTGGTCCGAATGAAAAGCCGCAACTGCAAATATATCGACAAAGATGCGCAAATCTTTAATAACAGTGCGAGCGTCAGCCGAGCGTTGTGGCCATACCCATACAAATCTGGAGCACGAATCTACAGCAACCAATATATACTTGTATGCACTATCTGGCGTCAGCGGACCACAATGATCCAAGTACACACACTGTAATGGTTTGTTTGAAATCAGAAGGGGCGTCTGCTGCGGGCGTCTAGCCGACGATGCCTTAATTTGTTGACAAATGTCACAACAAAGGACATACTGCTTCGTCTCTTTATAGAGACCAGGCCACCAGTAACGAGCCTGTAAAAGTGAAATTGTGGCAGCCACCCCAGCATGTGCAGAAGCCACCCCCTCATGGGCTGCAGAAATCAATCGAGGTCTCTCTATTTTATTCGGAATTTCACATACACCAATGCCTGGAATTGTAACAGTAGCATTTAGCGCACCATTCAAGCAGTAACTATATTTTGAAGGAAATCCTTTAGGAAAGGGCGTGCCATCAGCAGTAGCTTTTATGGCAGCCGATATTTCTGTGTCTGGTTTGGAACTCGAACGAGTCACTGCGGCCACAGTGGCGACAGCCACTGTCGATTTCGCGGCTTCATCAGCGAAAGTATTCCCAGCAACGTGTATTCCAACGCGCTGGTGTCCAAGTGTATGCACAACATGGACTTTAGGAAGCGTTTCCTTCAGATCCGCAACCTTACCCCACAACATTTTATGCTTAATGGTGTTGCCTTTAGAATCTCTGAACCCATTCATCTTCCAATAGTGTAAATATTCGTTGAAAGACTGCACACAGTAGTAGGAGTCACAGACCAGCAAGGTTAAAAGTGCCGGATCCGCGTGCTCCAATGCTAACAATAGAGCTTTGAGCTCAGCCAGCTGTGCCGTGCAATCTCCCAAGGTTTTAGTATAAGTATGTCTGGGGCAGAACACTTCCCCCTCCATAGTGCCGCTCACCACCACACATGCAGCAGAATACTGTTGTTTAGTCCCAACCGCTGGTTGCGCAGAGCCATCAGTATACATGACCACTTCATATTGGTCAATAGGCAATGTACCAGCAGGAACAGGGTATTCTATTTCATATTGAAGAAATTCTTGAGTCTGCAGTTTAGGGTCAAATACATAATCTACATCAGTGGCTGTCAAAGACGTAGCCCATTGTATCCATCGCGGGTGTAGAGCCTTTGAATTAGGAACACTCGCTTTTGTAACAGCCTCTAAGGCCGGAACCGGTGAAACGACAACAATGCGTTGACCCTGGGCCAGCGGTCTTTCTTTAATAACAGCCATCTGTACTGCAGTGAGAATTTTCTCAGTTTGTGCAAAACGTTGCTCTGCAGCAGAATACAAGTGAGATTTGTATGCAATTGGGACAGTCTCCCCTTCATTAAAGGTGACATAAGTAAACCCAACAGCCCCAGGTATCACCCTGATCACTAAATGTGTCTTATTGTCCCGAGTGTGTAAGTGTTTAACTGCTAAAAGATCACTCTGTAATTCCCGCAGTATGTGTGTATGTTCAATCGTCCAAAATTTACTCGAAAAATTCGGGCGAATCAACTCGTATAAGGGTTTTATACACGTTGCATAATCAGGAATGTAAGTTCTGCCAAAATTCAGAAACCCCAACAATGACTGGAGCTTCCGAACCGTATTAGGAGGCTGCAATAAAGCACATTTCTCCCAAAAATGTGGCGCTAGGCTCTTGCCCTCACTCGACAACTCATATCCCAGGAAAATGACGCTGAGGAAGGCAATCTTCGATTTCTTAAAATTAAACTTATAGCCAATATCAGCAAACCCCACAACAATGCGCGATACACGCCTTAGATGTTGCAGAATCTCATCATCTGTCAGATATATGTCATCAACATATGATAATGCTTCAGGGTCGAACTCATGCAGCAGTTCAGTTACACGAGCCGAAAACAGTCCTGGGCTATTCTTATACCCCTGAGGCAAACGACAAAAAATTTTCTGAGTGCCAAACGCACTGAAACAGGTATAGTCCCGACTCTCGGGCGCTATATTCTGGCAGAAAAATACATTCAAGATATCTAATGTTGTCTTGTATTTTTTACGCACTATATTATTCATAAGCGCTGCGCTGTGCGAATTCTGTATTGCATATGTGCGTGTATGACTATTTAAATGTCGGTAATCCACCACTATCCTCTATGAATGGTCCGGTTTAGCAACCGGAAACAAGGGATTATTCATCGGCGAGACACAGGGCTCAATTACACCCTGATACTCCAATTCTGTAAGAATTTGTCTAACCGATGCCCTAGCTTCAAATTTGATAGGATATTGCGGTTGTGGCTGAGGTTCGCCCTTTATCAGTATTACATGATAAGGTGATTGTCTGTCCCACCCCACGTTATTTCTATACAAGGCGGGAGCCTGTGCTAGAGCCCATGAATTACTATAGGACTCCACGAGTTCTCTCTTAACAAGTGGTGAGAAGGAAGGTGTAATAACCTCCTCCCCAACTGGACAGTCGCGAACAAAGTCAGGTGGCCAATCTTGTTCGGCCAACAGAACATCATATGATTTTACCACATGGTCCCAAAAAATGGCGTTTATAATACGGTCAATGTCCCCTTCCAATCGCAGAGTTACTTCATATACTCTATCAGGATCAGAGACTCGCATATACGCCGTTTCGACTTGTATGAAGTCATCAGTTGCTTTCACCTCCAGATGCTCTAGAAGACTCCGGCGAACTATTGTGACCTCTGCCGCGCTGTCTAACAGTGCTAACGCCCATGTCTTGTTCGTCAAGAGAACTCTCTTCTTGAGCGGCATGTCTAACTGAGACAGCTGCCACCTTCTTCTTTTTGAATTGCTGTTTCTGTTGCAGCGGTTTCTCTTCTTGTTTAATAGAAACCTCCGCTGAGCGTTGTGAATCCTGTCTCGGTTTCACGTACTCCGTCCTCCGCTCTGACCGCCCACCTCTCTCACTTCTCTTTTCCGAGGAGTCCTGAAAGGAACGAGATTGGCGTGTATCAGTATATTGATATCTATCAGGCGTCTTCAAAGTATCCCTATTCCTGAGATTATACTTATTCTGTGGGGTCTCCGGTTGCGGAGACTGCCCATCATCTTTCTTAGGTGTTTGCTGTTTCTTTTCCCAGCGCTTTTTCGAACCCTCAGGTTGTTGCTGTTTAGCATTATCTTTATTATTTTTACCCTGTAACTGGGGTTTTTGTGGTCTAGCCCCTAGGCTATCACGACCAATACTAGAATATGTTTCCGCTATTATTCTCGGAAGCTCCCGCTCCTGTTGAAGCAGCGGAACATCCCGAAGACGCATACGCACTGCTAGTGCGACTGCCTCTCCTTTGAGATTACTCAAAATAATAGAAGAAACTGTGGCAAAATTGCCCAGCAACTGCATGCCCAAATCCAAGGCAGGGGCAGCCCCATATTCATCCTGAATCTGTTTAAGTACGTCCGGTAAATTAGCTAATGTCGGTGTACCGTGTGCCGTAGTGTAGAGCGCGGCAAACACGGTGCCCCAGGTAGTACAAAGGTCCACCGGAGGAACCATCCCGTACGGCAAACACATCGTCAAAATTCTATGTTTATCCTGAGGTCCCGTATGGGGAAATACTGCTTCCAGCGTATTAATTTTTTGCGCCAGCCAAAACGGAGTCTCCTCTCGTTTAGCCGGTACTTTACCCATAACTGAGTGTACAGTGGCCTGATTAAGACCCGGAACCACCGCCTGTGGGTGCGCTGGAGCAGCACGCGCTGCATTCGTGTTTAATGTCTGCATCACAAACTGAACTAATCGTCTATATGTAGCCATTAATTCTGTATATAAACGACGAACTTCAACCACTGCCAACTGAGCAACCGCAGGATGTGGTGTATATGTAGCCAATAAAGGCCAGGTAGGACCATCATTACTCAGTGGCCCTAACCTTACTTGTGCTATTGTGTGTGGGAGGGCGCCATCAAGCCAATTATGGTGTTCTTGATAAGATAGAGGTATTTCTAAATAAGCGTAAGCCCTGTATTGTCCAGGGACATTCGCAACTGTGTATTCGTGAAAAGTATTTGTTCCCCCATCCACTGCTGGAAAAGCGACCCAAGAATAAAAAAGTTCAGTTCTATAGGCTGCATGGGCGTCCACCACAAAAGTGACCGGACCCCCCTGGACTGTCAGTCCATGTGTCAATAGATGTCCCGTGAGCGGATGTCGCATATTAATTGCTATGTTCACTACATTAGGATTCGCCATTTTATTAAAAAACAGCTGCAGGTCAGAGAAGGCACACCAATATCGGGGTTTTTTCCTTTCAAAGTTCAAGCTTGAACAACCAACCACTAAGCAATAGGACACCTATGCCGTGGTGGCGGAAACCCTCAGCCCCACGGACGTCTCCGTATACGGAACCGAGGAGTCAAAATATATATGAGACCAAGAGAGTCAGTCGGACCTAATCATTAGAGCCAGACCAAACGTTGGCGGCGCCATGTCGCGTGGGCTCTCATTATTCTAAATGAGACTACTGGATTTCTAGGTAGCAGGATCGATAACGGTGTGGGGGACTGAGTCTGACCCACGTGTAAAGAACTCTGTCACCCTAAATCCGGTTTTTGCTCCGGCTAACTAGCAGTGCCTCATTTCTCCCCTGTGGAAGGAATGATTTGGCAGCCGAGCGCATGACATCTTCGGAACTTCTCAGGGAAGTCGTGGTTACTCAGATCCAAACCAACTCTCTTATTTCCAATATGATCTCATATACAAATGACAAAGACAGTATAGGTTTTATATAATGTTTTAATAAAACGACTGTATTTTAGATATTAAGGCGTGAGCCGCAATAACCAGAACGATACAACACAGTAGGATTGTGATAGTTACCAGGAGAGTAAAACATAAAAACAAAGCTATCATATTGTCAAACAGTTTCTACTCTCCCTCTGCTTGTTCTATCTAGAGCACAGCATGTTAAGCTTCTAGTTTGCCTATTAGAATCACTATGGGGATATCAGCCCTCATACCTGAGCAAAGACCTGTGATCTTGGTTCAGCATCTGCAACGAGGCAGTCAACGTCAAGCTGTGGTTCCCTGGTCGGAATCTCCCTCTTGCGTGTATTGGGACAAGGAAGTGATTTTATAACTAACATGTCATCGTGATCACAAAATGTCCCTACGCAGGAATGCCAAGTCTAAACTCTTACCACGTCTATCGGCAATGTACCAGACTGTATCCTTGACTGAAGCACAGAGTGAATATGTTATGGAGAACTCCAGTGCTGAAGTAGGCAAAACAGTGTGATATGAATAAAAAACAACACCGTAGAACTGGCTATTTGAAAAATAACAGTACGAAGCCTAATAAAAAGCATGTAGAGCAGAGTGCACAGAGGCTCTAAGCTGTCAGCAAATGAATAAAATATATTCAGGGCAAAATGCACAAAGGCCTAAAGCCTGAAGCTAAAGCGCAATGAATACGTAAAACTAACCACACTACACCTTTTCAGAACCAAACCTTCATATTCTGCCCATCGCCTTACCTCCCTTTTCCAGCTTTGGATATTGGGAGCCATGGAATTCTTCCAGTTTTTTGTTAATTCCCGTTTGAACAGAATGTACGCTAGGTCCTGGAGTTTACTAGTTGTCCTGGTCTTGGAAGTGTGGGGGAACCAGTGCTACAAGCAGTGGGCTGGTGTACTCTCCTCTTCTCGCTCAATTATTTCCACTACGTATGTAATCACTGCCTTCCAGTATGTAGTCAAATGGGGGCAGGACCACAACATGTGTATGAAGTCCGCCGCCTCTTCTCCGCATCTAGGGCATTTCGCATCAAGTATATGTAGGTGCTCCTGGAGTCTTTTCGGGCTAGCTTATGTCCTATGTATGACGTAGTAGTGTATAAGTTGAAACCTGGCATTTCTAGAGACCTTCGGTACTCTGTCTAATATCTGGTCCCAGGCCTCCTCCGGTATATGGGTCCCCAGATCTGTCTCCCATTTATGCCGTACGTCATCTACAGGGTGCATCATTCCCTAGCGAATCGCCCTATATAAACCAGAAATTACTTTTTGTGTGCCATCGGAGGTCATTATGTAAGTGTTGGGTCCAAGGGGGCATGGCTCAACACTTCTCAAGCGCCAGTGCATGCTAATGGTGCGTGTCAGTGCTCGATACAACAGGAAGTGGCCCAGTGGCAGGTCATGGGTCTGTTGAAAATCTTCGAACAGTAACAGATTACTCTCGCTATAAAGGTCTCCCATCTGTAAGGCCCCCGCCTCTGTCAGTCACCTCCAGTCTCCTGCCCTAAGTAGCCACTGCAACCATGTCATCGGGATCTCGGACGTGTGCGTTCTATAAAGGCATCTTCTCCAGCACCGGCAGAGAACCCGAGTCTCCGGGGCGAGTGTTCGTTCCGATCGAGTGAGGTTGAGAAATACACCCGCCAGTTTCGAAACAAGGGGGGGGGGGGGGCGTTCCGTTCCAATCTATTACTACGGCCCCCCTCTGCTCTAGGTTGCTTTAAAGTGGTTAGAGCCACTCTGTGTCTCCCGTCTCCCCACAGGAATGCCGTGAGCAAGGAGTCGCTTTCCCGGAATAACGTGGCAGGGATCCAGACCGGCAATGCTGCAAAATAATATAAGAGCTGTGGCAGCACGATCATCTTAATAAGTGCTATGCACCCAGCCACAGAGATTGGGAGTGATCCCCAGAAGCCCATGTTGGTTTTCAATGCCCTTATGGCTCCCCCAATGTTACTCTCCAAGACAACCGCCCTTGTGTGATATATTCTCACTCCAATGTACGACATGCAACAGGGTTCCCATGTCACATTCTCTAGCCTCTCAGGTGCCCCGCGATTCTCCAGCAACGGGAACAAGTACGATTTCTGCCAATTTACCTGTAAGCCCGTTAAGCAGCTGAATAGTGTAAGAGGGCACAAGCTCCCCTAAGGTCCGAGTCAGTGTCTTTTAAAAATAGGAGGAGGTCATCTGCATAAAGCGCTGATACCAATCGGCGGCAATCCCTGACCCCAATTGGCGGTTCTAGCCTGGGCAGCTAGGGGTTCCATAGCCAAGGCAAATAATAAGGGAAACCATGTCTAGTGCCCCTTTCTACTGAGTATTGTTCAATCAATCAATCAATCAATCAAGGATTTATATAGCGCACTAATCACCCGTTAGGGTCTCAAGGCGCTGGGGGGGGGGAGCTACTAGTCGTAGAGCCATGTCTTGAGGCGTTTCCTGAATGTCAAGAGGTCTTGGGTCTGGCGAAGGTGGAGCGGTAGGGAGTTCCAGGACTTGGCAGCTAGGTGAGAGAAGGATCTTCCTCCGGCGGTGGTGCGGCGGATGCGGGGGATGGAGGCGAGGGCGAGACTGGCGGAGCGAAGATTGCGGGTGGGGGTGTGGAAGGTGAGTCTGTCGTTGAGGTAGGCTGGGCATGTGTCGTGGAGGGCCTTGTGTGCGTGGATGAGGAGTTTGAAGGTGATCCTCTTTGATACTGGTAGCCAGTGAAGGTCTCTGAGGTGGGGGGAAATGTGGTCGCGGCGTGGGATGTCCAGAATGAGGTGGGCGGATGCGTTCTGGATTCTTTGCAGCTTTGTTAGGAATTTGGTTGTTATTCCTGCATATAGGGCGTTTCCGTAGTCCAATCGGCTGCTGACCAGGGCGTGGGTGACAGTTTTCCTGGTTTCGACGGGAATCCACTTGAAGAATTTGCGGAGCATGCAGAGAGTGCTGTAGCAGGAAGAGGAGATGGCATTGACCTGCTGAGTCATGCTGAGTGTGGAGTCCAAGATGAAGCCTAGGTTGCGTGCGTGGGTGGTGGGTGGTGGGTGAGGGCGCGGTTCCTAGGGAGGTGGGCCACCAGGAGTCATTCCAAGTTGAGGGGTTGGTGCCAATGATGAGGATTTCTGTCTTGTCTGTGTTTAACTTGAGGTGGCTTGATTCCATCCAGCTGGTGATGGCATGAAGTCCGTTGTGGAGGTTGTTCTTTGCAGTTGTAGGGTCTTTTGTGAGGGAGAGGATGAGCTGAGTGTCGTCTGCGTAGGAAACTATGTATATGTGGTGGGTTTGTGCGATATTGGCGAGTGGGGCCATGTAAACGTTGAAGAGCGTGGGGCTGAGCGAAGATCCTTGGGGAACGCCACAGATGATTCTGGAGGCTTATGACAGGAACGGTGAGAGGCGGACTCTCTGGGTTCTGCCTGAGAGAAATGAGATCCAGTCGAGTGCCTTGTAGCGGATTCCAGCGTTATTGAAGCGTGTGCAGAGAGTGTGATGACATACCGTGTCGAAAGCTGTGGAGAGGTCCAGGAGGATGAGTGCTGCTGTTTCTCCTTCGTCGAGCATGGTCCTAATGTCGTCTGTGGCAGCAATGAGTGCAGTCTCGGTGCTGTGGTTTCTGTGGAATCCGGATTGGGAGGTGTCGAGTACCTTGCTGTCTTCCAGGAACCAGGATAGTTGGCCGTTTATGATTTTTTCGATGACCTTGGCTGGGAAGGGGAGGAGGGAGATCGGCTGGTAGTTCTTGGGGTCGTCTGGGTCTGCCTTTGGGTTCTTCAGCAGGGCATTGATTTCTGCGTGCTTCCATCTTTCTGGGAAGGTGGCTGACTCGAAGGAGCTGTTGATGGTTTTGCAGAGGTGGGGGGTGATGATGATGTTTGCCTTATTGGAGATATGGTGTGGGCAGGGGTCCGATGGTGATCCGGAGTGGATGGAGGCTATGGTGGTGGCGGTGTC
Organism: Pleurodeles waltl; assembly: GCF_031143425.1. NCBI lineage: Eukaryota > Metazoa > Chordata > Amphibia > Caudata > Salamandridae > Pleurodeles > Pleurodeles waltl. Next base: position 1,822,229,381 of record NC_090444.1, read on the forward strand.
CTCTATGTTGACGGGGGTCCAGGTGTGGAGGAGGTGGGTGTTGCTTGGAGTGTTGGGTTCTTGGGTGTTTGTAGTCAGCTGGTGGGCCTGGGGTTTGAAGCTATTGTGGATTTCTTCTATCTTTCAACGGAACTGGGTTGCCAGTGATTTGCAGTACTCCTGTGATGGCTGGGGTTCATTGTAGCAGGTCCTGGGTGTGGAGAGCTAATTGATGATGCCGAAGAGCTCTTTACTGTTGTGAGCGTTGGGGTCGATGCAGTTTTTGAAGTGGGTCCTTTTGGTGGTGCGGATCAGTTGGTGATGTTTGCGTAGGTGTAGGCGGCTGGACTGGCTTGTAGTGAGTACCAAGGGGTACTTACACCTTGCACCAGGCCCAGGTATCCCTTATTAGTGTATAGGGTGTCTAGCAGCTTAGGCTAGTAGCTTAGCAGAGCAGCTTAGGCTGAACTAGGAGACGAGTGAAGCACCTACAGTACCACTAGTGTCATATGCACAATATCATAAGAAAAGACAATACACAGATAAACTAAATATAAAGGTACTTTATTTTTCTGACAATATGCCAAAGTATCTCAGTGAGTACCCTCAGTATCAGGATATCAAATATACACAAGATATATGTACACAATACCAAAAATATGCAGTATAGTATTAGCAAACAGTGCAAAAAATGTATAGTTACAATAGGATGCAATGGGGACACATAGGGATAGGGGCAACACAAACCATATACTCCAAAAGTGGAATGCGAACCACGAATGGACCCCAAACCTATGTGACCTTGTAGAGGGTCGCTGGGACTGTAAGAAAACAGTGAGGGTTAGAAAAATAGCCCACCCCAAGACCCTGAAAAGTGAGTGCAAAGTGCACTAAAGTTCCCCAAAGAGCACAGAAGTCGTGATAGGGGAATTCTGCAGGAAAGACCAATGTAAATTGGTGAAATTGGTCACTAGCCTGTTAGTGACAATTTGGGAAGAAATGAGAGAGCATAACCACTGAGGTTCTGATTAGCAGAGCCTCAGTGAGACAGTCAGTCATAACACAGGTAACACATACAGGGCACACTTATGAGCACTGGGGCCCTGGCTGGCAGGGTCCCAGTGACACATACAACTAAAACAACATATATACAGTGAAATATGAGGGTAACATGCCAGGCAAGATGGTACTTTCCTACACAACCCCCCCCAAACGAAGGACAATAAGACTAGCCATGACCTGATGAGTCTTCATTGTCTTCATTGTCTAAGTGGAAATATCTGGAGAGTCCATCTGCATTAGAGTGGGTACTCCCAGGTCTATGTTCCACTGTATAATCCATTCCCTGTAGGGATATGGACCACCTCAATAATTTAGGGTTTTCACCTTTCATTTGTTTTAGCCAAAGTAGAGGTTTGTGGTCTGTCTGAACAATGAAGTGAGTGCCAAACAGGTATGGCCTCAACTTCTTCAGTGCCCAGACCACAGCAAAGGCCTCCCTCTCTATGGCAGACCAACGCTTTTCTCTAGGGGTCAACCTCCTGCTGATAAAAGCAACAGGTTGATCCTGGCCCTCAGAATTAAGTTGTGATAAGACTGCCCCTACCCCTAATTCAGATGCATCAGTTTGGACAATGAATTTTTTGGAGTAACAGGGGCTTTTCAGGACAGGTGCAGAGCACATGGCCTGCTTCAGCTCCTCAAAAGCTTTCTGACAGCTAGCTGTCCATAATACCTTTTTAGGCATTTTCTTGGATGTGAGGTCATTAAGAGGGGCTGCAATGGAGCCATAGTTCTTTATGAACCTTCTGTAATACTCAGTGAGGCCTAAGAAGGCTCTCACCTGGGTCTGTGTTGTAGGGGGAACCCAATCTATAATAGTTTGGATTTTCCCCTGAAGTGGTGCAATCTGTTCTCCACCTACCAGGTGTCCCAGATAAACCACCTTCCCTTGCCCTATCTGGCACTTTGAAGCCTTGATAGTGAGGCCTGCCTTTTGCAGGGCCTCCAAAACTTTCCATAGGTGGACCAGGTGATCATCCCAGCTGGAGCTAAAGATAGCTATATCATCTAGATATGCTGCACTAAAAGCTTCCAGCCCTTGCAGGACTGTGTTCACTAACCTCTGAAAAGTGGCAGGTGCATTTTTCAATCCAAAAGGCATTACTGTGAATTGGTAATGGCCTCCAATGGTTGAAAATGCAGTTTTTGCTTTTGCATCTTCTGATAATTTGATCTGCCAATACCCTGCAGTCAAATCAAAAGTGCTTAGATACTTGGCAGATGCCAGTGTATCTATTAGCTCATCTGCCCTAGGTATAGGGTGAGCATCCGTTTTGGTTACCTGGTTGAGACCTCTATAGTCTACACAAAACCGCATTTCCTTCTTTCCATCCTTGGAATGAGGTTTTGGTACAGGTACCACAGGAGAGGCCCATGGACTTTCAGAGTGCTCAACCACTCCTAGTTCAAGCATTTTCTGCACTTCTTGCTTTATGCAGTCTCTGACATGGTCAGGCTGCCTATAGATCTTACTATTGACAGGCAAGCTGTCTCCAGTATCTATAGTGTGCTCACACCAAGAAGTGGTGCCTGGCACAGTAGAGAAGAGTTCAGAAAACTGACCTAGGAGATTTATGCAGTGGTCTTTCTGCTCAGCAGTAAGACAATCTGCCAAAACTACACCTTCCACTAGAGCATCTTGTTCTGTGGAAGAGAAGAGATCAGGGAGAGGGTCACTCTCTTCTTCCTGTCCCTCATCTGTTGCCATGAGCAGGGTGAGATCAGCCCTGTCATAGTAGGGTTTAAGGCGATTGACATGGAGCACCCTAAGGGGACTCCTGGCAGTGCCTAAGTCAACTAAGTAGGTGACTTCACCCTTTTTCTCAACAATTATGTGGGGTCCACTCCATTTGTCTTGGAGTGCTCTTGGGGCCACAGGCTCCAAGACCCACACTTTCTGCCCTGGTTGGTACTGAACCAAAACAGCCTTCTGGTCATGCCATTGCTTTTGGAGCTCTTGGCTGGCCTGAAGGTTTTTACTGGCCTTTTTCATGTACTCAGCCATCCTTGATCTTAGGCCAAGTACATAGTCCACTATGTCTTGCTTTGGAGCTTTTAAAGGTTGTTCCCAACCCTCCTTAACAAGTGTTAGAGGACCTCTCACAGGGTGTCCAAATAGGAGTTCAAAGGGGCTGAATCCTACTCCTTTTTGGGGTACCTCCCTGTAAGCAAAAAGGAGGCAAGGTAACAGGATATCCCATCTCCTGCTGAGTTTTTCAGGGAGTCCCATAATCATGCCTTTGAGAGTTTTGTTAAATCTCTCCACCAGTCCATTTGTTTGTGGGTGATAGGGTGTGGTGAACTTGTATGTAACACCACACTCCTTCCACTTGGCTTTTAAGTAAGCAGACATGAAATTGCTTCCTCTGTCTGATACCACCTCTTTTGGGAAGCCCACCCTGGAAAAGATTCCCAGGAGGGCCTTTGCCACTGCAGGAGCTGTAGTGGTCCTTAGAGGAATTGCTTCATGATATCTGGTGGCATGGTCCACTACCACCAAGATAAACCTATTGCCTGAAGCAGTAGGAGGGTCAAGGGGGCCAACTATGTCAACCCCTACCCTTTCAAAGGGAACCCCAACCACAGGAAGTGGGATAAGGGGTGCCTTTGGAGTGCCACCTGTCTTGCCAGTGGCTTGACAGGTTTCACAGGACTTACAAAATTCTTTTGTGTCCTCTGACATTCTAGGCCAATGAAACAAGGGAACAAGCCTGTCCCAAGTTTTCATTTGCCCCAAATGTCCAGCTAAGGGAATGTCGTGGGCTAGAGTTAGGAGGAACTTTCTGTACTCCTGAGGAATCACCAATCTCCTGGCAGTTCCAGGTTTTGGATCCCTTGCTTCAGTGTACAAGAGGTTGTCCTCCCAGTAAACTCTGTGAGAGTCACTGACATCCCCATTTGCTTGTTTGACAGCTTGCTGCCTTAGACCCTCTAGTGTGGGACAGGTATGCTGTGCCACACTCAGCTCCTCCCTGGCAGGCCCCCTTCACCCAAAAGCTCAGCAGTGTCTGCTTCCAGCTCCTCTGGTGTAGGTTCTGCGCAGGGTGGAAATTCTTCTTCCTCAGAAGTAGAATCCACTGTAGAGGGAGGGAGGGATAGTAGGTAGTGCTTTACTTCTACTAGCCCTAGCTTTAGGGAGCACTTGGTCCATTCTTCCAGGATCCAAGTCACCCTGTCCTTTTTGCTTTTTGGCCTGAGCTATGGTTAAAGCAAAAATATGCCCTGGAATGCCCAGCATTGCTGCATGGGCCTCCAACTCCACATCTGACCAAGCTGATGTCTCTAAATCATTCCCTAGTAGACAGTCTACAGGTAAATCTGAGGCAACCACAACTTTCTTTGGACCAGTAACCCCCCACCAGTTGAGATTTACAACAGCCATGGGGTGGCTAAGTGTGTTGTTGTGAGCATCGGTTACTTGGTACTGGTGACCAAGTAGGTGTTGTTCAGGGTGGACCAGTTTCTCTACTACCATTGTAACACTGGCACCTGTGTCCCTGTAGGCTTGAACCTCAACACCATTTATTAGGGGTAGTTGCTTGTACTTATCCATGTTAAGGGGACAAGCAACTAAGGTGGCTAAATCAATAGCCCCTTCAGAGACTAACACAGCCTCTGTGGTCTCCCTAACAAGACCAACCCCAACTAAGTTACCAAAAGTGAGCCCAGCTACTCCCTTGGATTGGCTATTAGTAGGTTTACTCCCACCACCACTGCTATTACTATGGGCACTAGGTGTAGCAGCAGGGGTTGTAGTGGTAGGAGGCTTGGTGCTTTTATTTGGACAACTGGGATCTGTTGTCCAATGGCCTTTTATTTTACATAAATAGCACCATGGTTTCTTTTCTTTGTTTTGATTTGAAGAGGATTTGGGCCCACCCCCCCACCAGAGTGCTTTTGTGGGCCTGATGAAGACTCATTTTTAGATTTGTCCCCACCCTTGTCAGAAGACTTACCATCCTTCTTCTTGCCATCTTTGTCACCCCCTGTATGACCTTTTCTGTTCACCCTTGTTCTAACCCATTTGTCTGCCTTCTTTCCCAATTCTTGGGGAGAGGTCAGATCAGAGTCCACCAGGTACTGGTGCAACAAATCAGACACACAATTATTAAGAATATGCTCTCTCAGGATTAAGTTATACAGGCTTTCATAATCAGTAACTTTACTGCCATGTAACCACCCCTCCAAGGCCTTCACTGAATGGTCAACAAAGTCTACCCAGTCTTGTGAAGACTCCTTTTTGGTTTCTCTGAACTTCATCCTGTACTGTTCAGTGGTTAAGCCATAACCATCTAGGAGTGCATTCTTAAGAACTTTGAAATCATTGGCTTCACTTTCTTTCACAGTATGGAGCCTATCCCTACCCTTTCCACTAAATGATAGCCATAGGATAGCAGCCCACTGCCTTTGAGGGACATCCTGTACAACACAGGCCCTCTCAAGTGCAGCAAACCACTTGTTAATGTCATCCCCCTCCTTATAAGGGGGAACTATCTTGTGCAGATTCCTAGAATCATGCTCTTTAGAGTATTGGGAATACTGCTGCTGCCACCATGGGTTTCTAAACCCAATTTCTGTCTTTCTCTTTCCACTTCTAAGGACTGCCTATCTAAATCCAGCTGTTGCTTCTTGAGCTTCAGCCTGGTTTGTTCCACTCTCAATCTATTGAGCTCCCTTTCTAACACTCTGTCATCAGGGTGGGTGGGTGGGGCATGCCTTGAAACAGAAGTATGGTGAGAATGAACAGAAGGAGACCTGTCCCTAACAGATGGCACCCTAACAGCTTGGCTAACAGAAACATCACTTCTACTATGATGAGAAGGAATACTCTTACTGTGATGTGAGACAACACTATCAGTATGATGTGACTCTACATCAGTACCAGCTATGCTAGGTTGTCTGATAATGGGCAGGCTAGGAAGTTTCCTTTCTAAATCTTTTGCTAGGGTTGCCCCAGGGTCAGATTGGGAACCATCAGCTAATTTTTCAACAGAAGTGCCACCTCTGGCCTTATCCTGTTCAATAAGCATATTAACTAACAGTTCTCTAGAGGGATTCTTCCCTACACTTAAACCTCTTTCTATGCAGAGACTCCTTGCTCCTTTCCAGCTAAGGTGATCATAAGCAAGTTTGGACAGATCAACACTTTGGCCTGTGCCAGACATTTTAGAAAGTGTTTAAGTGATAGAAAAAGTGAGAAAAAGGTTTTAGAACTTTTTAAAGAACAGGAAAAAAACTTTTAAAACTTTTTAAGAACTTTTTAAAAGTTTTATAGGTACTTTTCAGCACTTAGAAAAGAAGTGAGAGAAGAAAAGCAAAACTTTTTGGTTAGGTGTACATACACTGAACTTGTTTTGTATATTTTTCTCTTATGAAAAGTACAATGACAAAAGTGGTAAGTAGTTGCAAAGTACTTATCCCACCGCTGCACAACCAATGTAGGAGGCTGGACTGGCTTGTAGTGAGTACCAAGGGGTACTTACACCTTGCACCAGGCCCAGGTATCCCTTATTAGTGTATAGGGTGTCTAGCAGCTTAGGCTGATAGATAATGGTAGCTTAGCAGAGCAGCTTAGGCTGAACTAGGAGACTAGTGAAGCTCCTACAGTACCACTAGTGTCATATGCACAATATCATAAGAAAACACAATACACAGATATACTAAAAATAAAGGTACTTTATTTTTATGACAATATGCCAAAGTATCTCAGTGAGTACCCTCAGTATGAGGATAGCAAATGTACACAAGATATATGTACACAATACCAAAAATATGCAGTATAGTATTAGAAAACAGTGCAAACAATGTATAGTTACAATAGGATGCAATGGGGACACATAGGGATAGGGGCAACACAAACTATATACTCCAAAAGTGGAATGCGAACCACAAATGGACCCCAAACCTATGTGACCTTGTAGAGGGTCGCTGGGACTGTAAGAAAAGAGTGAGGGTTAGAAAAATAGCCCACCCTGAAAAGTGAGTGCACAGTGCACTAAAGTTCCCCAAAGAGCACAGAAGTCGTGATAGGGGAATTCTGCAGGAAAGACCAAAACCAGCAATGCAACAACAATGGATTTCCAGACGAGGGTACCTGTGGAACAAGGGGACCAAGTCCAAAAGTCACGATCAAGTTGAGAGTGGGCTGATGCCCAGGAAATGCCAGCTGTGGGTGCAAAGAAGCTGCTACTGGACAGTAGAAGCTGAGGATTCTGCAAGAACGACAAGGACTAGAAACTTCCCCTTTGGAGGATAGATGTCCCACGCCGTGGAGAGTCGTGCAGAAGTGTTTTCCTGCGGAAAGACCGTAAACAAGCCTTGCTAGCTGCAAAGCTCGCGGTTAGGGTTTTTGGGTGCTGCTGTGGCCCAGGAGGGACCAGGATGTCGCCAATTGCGTCAGGGGACAGAGGGGGCACCCAGCAAGACAAGGAGCCCTCTCAGAAGCAGGCAGCACCCGCAGAAGTGCCGGAACAGGCACTACGAAGTGCAGTGAAACGGTGCTCACCTGAAGTTGCACAAGAGAGTCCCATGCCGCCGGAGGACAACTCAGGAGGTCGTGCAATGCTGGTTAGAGTGCCGTGGACCCAGGCTTTGCTGTGCAGAAAGGATTCCCTCGGAAAGTGCACAGGAGCCGGAGTAGCTGCAAAACACGCGGTTCTCAGCAATGCAGTCTGGCGTGGGGAGGCAAGGACTTACCTCCACCAAACTTGGACTGAAGAGTCACTGGACTGTGGGAGTCACTTGGACAGAGTTGCTGAGTTCAAGGGACCTCGCTCGTTGTGCTGAGAGGAGACCCAGAGGACCGGTGATGCAGTTCTTTGGTGCCTGCGGTTGCAGGGGGACGATTCCGTCGACCCACGGGAGATTTCTTCGGAGCTTCTAGTGCAGAGAGGAGGCAGACTACCCCCACAGCATGCACCACCAGGAAAACAGTCGAGAAGGCGGCTGGATCAGCGTTACAGTGTCGCAGTAGTCGTCGTTGCTACTTTGTTGCAGTTTTGCAGGCTTCCAGCACGGTCAGCAGTCGATTCCTTGGCAGAAGGTGAAGAGAGAGATGCAGAGGAACTCGGATGAGCTCTTGCATTCGTTATCTAAGGAAATCCCCAAAGCAGAGACCCTAAATAGCCAGAAAAGAGGGTTTGGCTCTTAGGAGAGAAGATAGGCTAGCAGCACCTGAAGGAGCCTATCAGAAGGAGTCTCTGACGTCACCTGCTGGCCCTGGCCACTCAGAGCAGTCCAGTGTGCCAGCAGCACCTCTGTTTCCAAGATGGCAGAGGTCTGGAGCACACTGGAGGAGCTCTTGGCACCTCCCAGGGGAGGTGCAGGTCAGGGGAGTGGTCACTCCCCTTTCCTTTGTCCAGTTTCGCGCCAGAGCAGGGCTGAGGGGTCCCTGAACTGGTGTAGACTGGCTTATGCAGAAATGGGCACTATCTGTGCCCATGAAAGCATTTCCAGAGGCTGGGGGAGGCTACTCCTCCCCTGCCTTAACACCTTTTTCCAAAGGGAGAGGGTGTAACACCCTCTCTCTGAGGAAGTCCTTTGTTCTGCCATCCTGGGCCAAGCCTGGCTGGACCCCAGGAGGGCAGAAACCTGTCTGAGGGGTTGGCAGCAGCAGCAGCAGCTGCAGTGAAACCACTGAAAAGGCAGTTTGGCAGTACCCGGGTGCTACAGACCCGTGGGATCATGGGATTGTGCCAACAATGCCAGGATGGCATAGAGGGGGCAATTCCGTGATCACAGACATGTTACATGGCCATATTCAGAGTTACCATTGTGAAGCTACACATAGGTAGTGACCTATGTGTAGTGCACGCGTGTAATGGTGTCCCCGCACTCACAAAGTCCGGGGAATTTGCCCTGAACAATGTGGGGGCACCCTGGCTAGTGCCAGGGTGCCCACACACTAAGTAACTTTGCACCTAACCTTTACCAGGTAAAGGTTAGACATATAGGTGACTTATAAGTTACTTAAGTGCAGTGGTAAATGGCTGTGAAATAACGTGGACGTTATTTCACTCAGGCTGCAGTGGCAGGCCTGTGTAAGAATTGTCAGAGCTCCCTATGGGTGGCAAAAGAAATGCTGCAACCCATAGGGATCTCCTGGAACCCCAATACCCTGGGTACCTAAGTACCATATACTAGGGAATTATAAGGGTTTTCCAGTATGCCAATGTAAATTGGTGAAATTGGTCACTAGCCTGTTAGTGACAATTTGGGAAGAAATGAGAGAGCATAATCACTGAGGTTCTGATTAGCAGAGCCTCAGTGAGACAGTTAGTCATAACACAGGTAACACATACAGGGCACACTTATGAGCACTGAGGCCCTGGCTGGCAGGGTCCCAGTGACATATACAACTAAAACAACATATATACAGTGAAATATGGGGGTAACATGCCAGGCAAGATGGTACTTTCCTACAGTAGGGCATCCTTGAAAGCGATGTGGTTGGAGTTGGTAGGGTCAAGGTGCCAGGTTTTTTCCACTCTGCGACATAGCTGTTTGGATTCCTGTAGTTCTGGGATGAACCAGCTGGCCTTGATACTGTGGGAGGTGTTTGGATTTTTTTGGAGCGGTGCGAGGGTGTTGGTGCAATCTTGTATCCAGTGATGCAGGTTGGTGGTGGCTGTGTTGGGGTCCAGGGTCCCAGGGGGTGGGGCGCGGGCGAGAGTAGAGATCAGTTGATCCATTTATATTTTGCTCCAGTTGTGTCGGGGGTTGTGTGCGGTGGTGGTGAGTGACTGGTTTCTGGTAGGAGAAGTGGATGCAGCGGTGGTCTGTCCAGCTGAGTTCGGTGGTGTGGCTGAAAGAGACGTGGTTTGCTGGCTGAGAAGATGGGGTCGAGTGTGTGGCCTGCGGAGTGGGTGGGTGTAGTGACGAGTTGCTTGAGGCCGAAGTTGGCGAGGTTGTCGATTAGGTTGCTGGTGTTGATATCGTTGTTATTTTCTAGGTGGAAGTTTAGGTCACCGAGGAGGATGTAGTCTGTTGAGGCGAGTGCTTGGGAGCTGATGGCGTCGGAGATGTCGTCGCAGAACTGGGGGTCTGTAGACTAGTGTTCCTCTGAGTGTGTTGTTGGCATTGATGTGGATTTTGAAGTGGAGGTGCTCGGCAGAGTTGATGGTGTCGTGGGAGTTGGTGGAGACTCTTATGGTGTTTTTGTGGACTATGGCGATTCCTCCTCCTGGTCTGTTGATTCGGTCTCTACTGGTGATCTTGTAGTTTTCAGGTATGGCTATGGCTACGTCTGGTTCTGAGGCCGAATTCATCCAGGTTTCGGTGAGGAATGCGATGTCGGGCGAGTATGTGGTCAGGAGGTCCCAGAGTTCAATTGCATGTTTGTGGACGGAGCGGGTGTTAAGTAGGATGCATCTTAGGTGGTTGTCTGTTTTGATTTGGAGTTTGGAGGTTAGGTTGCAGGTGAAATTGCAGGCTTTGCAGAAGGGTCCTTTGGTGCGCGTCGGTGTGGATTGCAAGCAGATGGAGGCGCATCCTGGATTAAGGGCGTGGAGTTCGTTGGCAGTGTAAAGGTGTTATGTGGCGCGGGAGGCGTGTTGGGCAGGGGGTCTGGCGCTGGGAGCGGTCTTGGCGCGGACGGGCGCATACGGGCTTGCGTTTGACGTGCCTTCGGCACGCCATTGGCCGGCATAAGAGGGGAGGAGGGAGGGAAACCTCCAATGGGAGTGCAGGGGAGTGGGGGCAGCAGGAGTCAGGAGCAGGAAGCGCTCCGAGGAGGAGGGAGGGGGGCGGGGCCTTCCGGGAGAGGAGAAGCCAAGAAGCCCAAACAAGCCCAGACAAGCCCAGACAAGCCCAAACAAGCCCAAAACAATGGCAGCACTTACCGGAGCAGTGGTGAGGAGGAAGTGACCTGCCTGCAAGGATGCAGGGTCAGAGGTCACTTCTAACCTCGCGCTGCGGCCGGCATTAGAGGGGAGGTGGGACGGAGTGGCAGCTGGGAGGAGGGAGGGAAACCTCCAATGGGAGTGCGGGGGCGGGGGCAGCAGGAATCAGGAGCAGGAAGAACTCCGAGGAGGTGGGAGGGGTGCAGGGCCTTCCAGGAGAGGAGAAGCCAAGAAGCCCAAACAAGCCCAAACAAGCCCAGACAAGCCCAAAGAAGCCCAAAACAATGGCAGCACTTACCGGAGCAGTGGTGAGGAGGAAGCGACCTGCCTGCGAGGATGCAGGGTCAGTGGTCGCTTCTAACCTCGCGCTGCGGCCGGCATGAGAGGGAAGGTGGGAGGGAGTGGCAGCTGGGAGGAGGGAGGGAAACCTCCAATGGGAGTGCGGGTTGCGGAGCAGCAGGAGTCAGGAGCGGGAAGAGCTCCGAGGAGGAGGGAGGGGGTGGGGCCTTCCGGGAGAGGAGAAGCCAAGAAGCCCAAACAAGCCCGAACAAGCCCAGACAAGCCCAGACAAGCCCAAACAAGCCCAAAACAATGGCAGCACTTACCGGAGCAGTGGTGAGGAGGAAGCGACCTGCCTGCAAGGTTAATATTTTATTAATATTAATATTGGTTAAATAATTGCACTAGTTTAGGGGTCAGGTCCTGCTCATATGCGGTATAACACTCTATTGGCAGTCCATCTGTGCCTGGGTCTTTTCCCCTCGCCAGGCCTTTGATGGCATCTATGATTTCCGAGGCCTCTATTTCGCCCCACAGCCCATTGGTCTCTTCCTCGCTGAGGCCTCTGTTTGGTAGGTATCTTAAGAAGGTCTGTATGTCATCCACGACCCCGTGTGGTATGCTAGTGTACAGTACCACGTAGTATTCAAAGAAGTGGCAATTGATTTCATCTTGTCGGTACAGTCTATTCCCTAGTGGGGTCGTGATCTCTAATATGGGGTTCCATGCTTCGTGGGGTTGGCCAGCTGTGCCAGAAGTGCTCCCACTTTATCCCTCTGTGCATGTGCCTTTATCATATAGTTTTTGTAATCAAAGCATCTGAGCTTCTCTGTGTGGGTTGCCACTCTCTCCCTGGCCTCAGTCACTTTATTCCGCAGCTCAAGGCATTTTGGACTTAGTTTTTCTCTCATTCGCAATTCATTTTCAGCCGTCTCTATCTCTCTGAGCAGTGTCTAACACCAATCACATTATGGCCCACGAATCACCACGGCGGACATTCAGCGGCGGTAAACCATTGGAGGTGCATACCGCCGCGCTCAGAATGGACACCCACATACAAAACAACACTACATTGGGCAATACGAAAAACACACTCCTGACACTCTTACACACACCACACCCACACCACATCCACACTACTACAAAACACATACCCACAATACCCACAACCATTTACAAACAACAATTACTGCCAGGAGATTGACATGAACAGCTCAGAGACAACTAGACACACACACCACATACTCCAATACATCCTTCATGCACCCCACATCACACACCCCACGACATTGCCCAACACACCCTCACCAACACACATCACACAACACCCATGGCACCAAAAAGGCACCCCTGTTTCACTGAGGAGGAGGTAAGGGTCAGGTGGAGGAAATTGTCAGGGTAGAGCCACAGCTGTTTGAAGCACAGGTACAGCAAATATCTATAGCAAGGAAGATGGAGCTATGGCAGAGAATCGTGGACAGGGTCAACGCTGTGGGACAGCACCCAAGAACACGGACGACATCAGGAAGTGGTAGAACGACCTACGGGGGAAGGTATGTTCCATAGCAGCAAGACACCAGCTCACCGTACAGAGGAGTGGCGGTGGACCCCCACCTCCTCCCCCACAGCTCACAGCATGAGAGGAGCAGGTACTGGCAATACTGCATCCTGAGGGACTCGCTGGAGTAGCCGGAGGACTGGACACTGGTAAGTCAACATTTACTAATCATCACCTCCCATACCTGCATGCCATCACACCACCTCACCCTCACTCCCATCACTCCACACCGTCCCACAAACTGCACCTACACATATGACTAACCACTATGCCAAGCCCTGCATGCTATACCAATGCATGGACAGCCCTCCCAGTCCTGCATGGACACCCATCACCAAAGCATGCACAGCATGGGGAAACTAACAATCCCACAATACATCACCATAAACAAGCAAAAGCTGGCAGGGCAACACCAACCATAGAGGGGAAGCTAGGAAGTACAAATGTCATACACTTGAAGCATAATACATCATTTGGGGCCAGATGTATCAAGGTTTTTTGCATTCGCAAACGGTGCGAATGCCCATTTGCGAATGCAAAAAGTCAGTTCAGAATGTATGAAAGCCATTCTGAACGCAATTTTAAGGAATCGCAAAAATAGCGATTCCTTAAAATTGCGACCCTGTTTAGAGAGTCGCAAATTGCGACTCTCTAAATAAGAAATCGCAAATAATGATTCCTTATTTGCGATTTCTTAGCACATGTATGAAGCCACTCCTTAATGCGATTTGGGCATTTAGGAATCGCTAATTACCACCAGGTTCAACCTGGTGGTAACCATGTGCAAAATTTTAAAAATGCATTTGAAATGCATTTTTAAAATGTACATGTAAAGCACATATGCTCTTTTGGCATGTGTGCACCTTACATGTCCCCCCCAAAATGTTTTAGGGTTCAGCAGAGGGGGCCTTAGGCCCCCATCACCCTGGGGTTTTGCATTTCCAAAATTGCGATTTCTGGTAAAGAAATAGCAAATTTGGAAATGCAAAAAAATCACAGAAATGGGCCAACAGGCCCATAGGTGCGAATGTGGACAGATTCTCTATTTGCGATTCGGTAATAGCATTTGCGATTTTTAAGAAATCGCTATTACCGAATTGCAAAAATCATACATACCTTTTTGCATTTCTGAAATAGCGATTTCTTAAAAATCGCTATTTGAGAATCGCAAATCGATTATAAGTTACATCTGGCCCTTAGATCCCCACAGGTAGCCCAGCCAGTGTCAGTGGAGATGAGGTGCCACCACTATCCAGTCCCCCAACAGAAGAGGCACCCAGTGATGACAGTAACTCTGGACTTCAGGATCTGGAGGACCTACCTAGCCCATCAGGGACCACTGGACAGTCAGTCACCCAAGCCCACTCACAGACCACCACAGAGCCTCCCCAATCAGGAACCAACACCCAGCACTCACCCAGCGTACCAACACCTCTGTCCCCAGGACATGTCAGTTAGCAGTGTGCCCACCTGTACAGGGACCCCAGCCCACACCTCACCCACAAGACAATCAGGGACCTGGGGTCAGTAGCAGTGGGCTCACCGTTCGAGGGACAGAGGCACAGGCCAACAGTGACACTGGGAAGACTGCTGTGCACCAGGGGGAGGACAGGACCGGGAACTGACTCTCCAGGAGGCACTCTCCGAGATCCTGGGAGCCTACCAACATTCCCAGGACACGATGGACCAGATCCTTGACAACGTGCAGGAGAACAGGCAGCTGCAAGAGGGACAGTATCAGGGGATCAGGGAGGACTTGCAGGCCATTAACAACACCCTGATCTCCATAGCTGGTGTGCTGGCAGAGATGGCCAACATCATGAGGGAGACAACAGCATACCAGTGGGCCCCTACCACTAGCTAGTCAACTGAACAGCCATCCACTTCCGCTGCCGCTAGTGGGCAGGATCCACAGGCCACCAGCATCCCTCCCCCTGCAGAAGGTGAACCACCCTACAAACGTTCCCTGCGAACCAGAAAGAAGCCAGAGACACTTGCCAATACTACCGCCAGGAAATGAGACTCTCCTGATTGTCCCCCTTGTGTCCCACTCAGTCACCTTGTCCACCTTGAACTGCCATTGCTCCCCTTCCTATGTCCACCTTGGACACTGCACCTGTGCTACAAACAGACTGGAACAATACCCTGGACTTTCCTCCATCATCACCCCATTCCATTGCACTTTCCCCTTAATATCTTAGCACTACAGTAAACACCCTTGGACAAACTTCGACTACTAGTATTTCATTGTATTCATTGAAACAGCTACATCCATTGTAAATGAACTGTACATAGTGAGAGCATAGAATGAATGACCTGCTGCTGACTGTTGTGATCACATCACAACATTGTTGTTATATCACCAACATCTGTAAAATGATAATCCATAGGTGACAGTAAGTAGAGGAAACAAGTGGGTAATGCCAGCATGCCAATGCCACACAGAATACACCATTAGTCATAGAAATGTGAAGTTGCACTGTTTCACCTGTGTGTCATTGGAAGTACTGACGGATCACTAATGTTCTGTTGTCCACATCCTCATCCTCTGCCTCCTCATCCTCACTGTCATCAGGGTCCACTGCTGCCACAGGGGTTTATCCAGTCTCCTCCTCCTGCAGAAAAGGTACATGGCACCTGAGGGCTAGGTTGTGCAACATGCAGCATGCCACTACTATCTGGCAGACCTTCTCGAGTGAGTAGCACAGGGATCCACCTGTCAGATGGAGGCATCTGAACCTGGCCTTCAGGAGGCCAAACTTTCTCTCAATTATCCTTCTGGTTCGCCCATGTGCCTCATTATAACATTCTTCAACCCTTGTACTGGCATTCCTCACAGGGGTCAGCAGCCACAATAGGTTTGGGTAGCCAGAGTCACCTGCAAGTATTGAGGGACAACATTTAGCCACACACTATCCTATTTGGCTAACAGCATAGGCATACACTAACATACACTGGGTGGGGACCAAGGCTCACCTATATGCCACACCCTGTGCCTCTGTAGTTGGGCCATCACATTTGGGATGTTGCTATTCCTGAGGACAAAGGCATCATACACCGACCCTAGATATTTAGCATTGACGTGGGAGATGTACTGGTCCGCCAGGCACACCATCTGCACATACATGGAGTGGGATCTCTTACGATTCCTGTACACCTGTTCGTTCTGCCGGGGGTGGGGGTCACAAAAGCAATATGTGTACCGTCAATTGCCCCAATAATATTGGGGATATGTCCCATTGCATAAAATCTGGCCTTCACAGTGGCCAAATCTTCCACCTGGGGAAAACAATGTAGCTGCACATGTGTTTTATCAGGGCGGAAAAGACTCTTGCCAGCACGATTGAGAACATTGGCTGTGACATTCCTACTGCCAAGCCCACTGTCACTTGGAAAGAACCAGTTGCCAGGAAATGGAGCACTGATAGAACCTGCACCAGTGGGATGACAGATAGCTGATATAAGGTCATGCTCCAGCTGGGCACACAGCTCTGTGATTGTGGCCCTGTCCAGTCTATAGGTGAGTATAATGTGCCTGTCCTCCAGTGTAGCTAAGTCCACCAGGGGTCTGTACACGGGGGTATGTCTCCATCTCCTATTCATCCGCAGCGGTAGGTATCTAAGAGACACAAGAGTGAGTAGGCTGTCACAATTTGAACAACTATATCACAACAGCAGTACACATCGTGCAATCATGTTTTGGGACAGTGGAATTTAAAAGTATGTGCCTATTTATCCTGTGACGCAACAATCATCGCTAGGCCTGTTCCTCCCCACTAAAATGGCGACCGCCTGTCCTGCGTGGAGGGACAGGTGGAAGTGAGGTAATTCCGCCGATGTTGTGCGCCATGGCGGTAGGCGGTTGTGAACTGCTGTGCAATTCCTCATTGGATAATATTGGGCCCTTAGGGGTACAGTGGCCAATGGGAATCTACATCGGTGGTGACGGTATATACCGGCACGGATGTAACCACCATTTTCTATCTCAATCATCACTTGTTTCCTGACCTTCCACAGGAGAAGACCTACACTGCATGTGCTGTTGTGACCTGTGTCTGGAAACTACCATGGCTCCTGTGACTGGGGAAATGGCCCAGCCTTCACTTCTGAGGAGTTGGTGCGACTGGTGGATGGAGTCCTACCCCAGTACGGACTGCTGTATGGGCTTCCAGACCAACCGGTGAGTAGACTGTGGGCACGATGCATGTGGCATGAATGCATGGCAATGTGTGTGAAGCATTGTGTAAGGGTGGGTGGGGGGATTGTCTGTTGGCTGTGTACATGTTGTGAGCTGGTCTATGTGTGTTGCAATGGTGATGGGATTGGGTATGGTGGGCCATGTGTGTGACAGGCTGGACTGTTTGTTTAATGGAGTTCTCCTGTATGTATTACCTCTGCAGGTCAGTGCCCATCAAAAGAAGGGATTATGGCGTGCCATCGCCAAGGATGTGCGAACCCTGGGGTTCTATGGCAGGCGGAGCACCCCCTGTCGCAAACGGTAGGAGGACCTGAGACGCTGGGCACGTAAGACCGCAGAGGCTTAGCTGGGGATGGCCTCCCAACTAGTAAGGGGTGCTCGTCGTACTCTGACCCCCCGATGGCCCGCATATTGGCGGTGGTGTACCGTGAGCTGGATGGGCGCTTGAGGGAATTACAGCAGCCACAAGGGGGTGAGTACAGTGGGTATAATTACAACTTATGGCTGGTGGGGTTGTATCCGGGTGGTGGTTGTGTGTTAGTGGGTGCCCCTAAGGCCAGGCCAGACATAGCAGCATAGGTCCTCTGAAGGGTAATGGTTGCATGGCAAATACAGGTAACCTAGCTTGTTAGTATTCACTTCTAGGCAGGGCTTCGTGGGTCCGAGGTGTGCTGCAGTTGGCGGTGTGTGCTCCTCCTCATGCCTTGGTGACTAGCCATTTCACTGGTAGTGCAATGCATATTGCGTAGGCCTGTTCCCTGTGTGTGATGGTGCTGTGTACGCCAACGGTGGTGTTGCTGCAGGCATTGGCTCAGTGTATCCTTTGTCTCTCTCCCCCCTTTCTTGTTTTGCCATCCTGTCCTTGTGTGCATTAGCATCATCTGGCGAAGGAGCAGAGGTACCAGCGACAGAGGGAGCTGCATCCTACAGGACCCTGGAGGCAGAGTCCACAGACCCCAAGGGAAAAAATGGGACGGAGGGTGAGGGGAGCACCACAGTGGATACTGGAGGGGACAACACAGACTCTGATACCTCCTCTGATGGGAGCTCCCTGGTGGTGGCGGACACCTCTGTGATCACCCCAGCTACAGGTACAGCGGCCACCCCCGTACCAGCACCGCCCTCCCAGCAGCCCCTCAGTGAGTTGCCCGTGCTCACTCACCCAGGAGGGTGGGCATCTCCTTTGCCGCAGGCACCTCAGGCCCTGCCCTAGTGGGCCCTGCTACCATGAGTGAGGAGGCTATTGACCTCCTGAGATCCATCTCTGTAGGGCAGTCAACCATTGTGAATGCCATCCAGGGGTTGGAATCCCAGATACAGCAATGCAATGTATTCCTGGAAGGCATTCACAGTGGTTTGGCAGCCCAACAGAGATCGATTCAGGCTCTGGCCTCCTCTCTGATGACAGCCATTGTCCCTGTTTCTACTGTCCCCTCTCCAACTACCACTTCCCAGTCCCATTCTCCTCAACCCCACCCCAAGCACACAAATAGACGAGCATGCACACAAGGCAACACACAAGAGTGGCACATGCAAACACAAGCACCACACTTCATCCCACAGGCACTCACACAAATAATATACTGTTGCAGACACAACAACATCTACAGTCTCCACTGTCTCCCCCTCCTCCTCCTCCTCCACCTCCCTTCCAGTTATGTCCACACTCACACCTGCATGCACTACATCTACATCCACTATCAGCATCACCACACCAAGCAGAACACACACCTCACTGGCAGACACCTCCACAACATCCATGCATGCGTCCCCTGTGTCCTCTCCCACTGTGTCTGTCCCCCACTCCTAAAGGACACAAACGCAAGCACTCAGGCACCCAGCAGCCATCCACCTCCCATCAGCATACAGCCCATGCATGTGCACCCAAATCTAGCAGACATACACCTCCAACAACCACTCTCCCATCCTCCACTCCCATTACTCCTCCCCCTCCCGCCCCAACATCCCTAAAAAGCTTTTCCTTTCCCAAATTGACCTCCTCCCTACCCCTTCCCCCCGTCTTGCACGTATGGGGAGGGTACCAAGGACACAGCCCAGCACCTCAGCCAAACAGTCCACGGGGACAGTGGTAGCACCACCTACTCATGGTGGTAAGGATACCAGACCTATGACACTGAAGGGGAAGGAGCCAGCACCACCAGGGCTGAAAGGGAAGAGTCCTGCACCAGCTGTGAGGAAGGGAAAGTAGCCTACACCAGCTGTGAGGAAGGGGAAGGAGCCTACACCAGCTGTGAGGAAGGGGAAGGAGCCTACACCAGCTGTGAAGAAGGTGAAGGAGCCTGCACCAACTGTGTAGAAGGGGAAGGGGCCTGCACCAGCTGTGAGGAAGAGGAAGGAGCCTGCACCAGCTGTGAATAAGGGGAAGGAGCCTGCACCAGCTGTGAGGAAGGGGAAGGAGCCTGCACCACCAGGCAGAGTGGAAGAGCCCATCTATACCGTCCAGGAAGGGTAACCGGAAGCTGTCAGGCTAACACCGCCACCACCACCAGCTGTCACGGGTACCCCACCACCAGCTGTGGATGTGCAGCCATCAGTGAGTGCAGGGGCTGCCCAGGAGCTTCCTCCAACCATCACCACCATGCAGCCATTAGTGAGTTCAGGAGCTGCCCAGGAGCCTCTTCCAACCATTATCACCATGCAGCCATCAGTGAGTTCAGGGGCTGCCCAGGAGCCTCCTCCAACCACCACACCCATGCAGCCACCAGTGAGTGCAGGGGATGCCCAGGAGCCCCCTCCAACCACAACCACCTTGCAGCCATCACCGCCGGCGGGCACCATGTAGTCCACCCTCCAGGGGCTATTGTGCGGGCTGCCCCCTCCTGAACCAGTGAGAAAGACACCCACTCGAGAGACTGTGGCCTTTCACTCCCCAGGACAAAGCAATGGGCATGTTGCCCCCTCCAGGACCCGTGGGAAAGACACCCACTCGAGAGACTGTGGCCTTGCACTCCCCAGGACAAAGCAATGGGCATGTTGCCCCCTCCGGAACCAGTGGGAAAGACACCCACTCGAGAGACTGTGGCCTTGAACTTCCCAGGACAGAGCAATTGGCATGTTGCCCCCTCCAGAACCAGTGGGAAAGACACCCACTCGAGAGACTGTGGCCTTGCACTACCCAGGACAAAGCAATGGGCAGGAGCCCCCTCCAGAACCAGTGGGCAAGTCACCCACTCCAGAGACTATGGCTTTGCACTTCCCAGGGCAAAGCAATGGGCATATTGCCCCCTCCAGAACCAGTGGGCAAGTCACCCACTCCAGAGACTGTGGCCTTGCACTCCCTAGGATAGAGAAATGGGCATGTTACCCTCTCCAGAACCAGTGTAAAAGACACCCACTCGAGAGACTGTGGCCTTGCACTCCCCAAAACAAAGCAATGGGCATGTTGCCCCCTCCAGAACCAGTGGGCTTGTTCCCGCATCCGGCTGAGGTGCCTCCCCTCCCCCTGAGGTGCCTGTCTATTTGCAAACTGATGTCCCTGCAGTGTTCTATCCGGATATGGTCAGGATTCGAGTTGGGCCTTAGACTGTGCCCTGTGGCCATGTGGGCCCTTTGAACTTTGGACTGGGCAGTTTCCCTTTGTGTACATGTATACATATCTGTTTCATTGACAAATCAAATTATTAATTTTGATGTTGATCTGATTACAATCACTGTAGCCAATTCCTGCTGTCCTTGCATTATTCTGCCATTTTTCGGGGACAAATCGTTTTTCTTGTGCAGTTGGTTGTGTGGATGGTGTGTGTGTGTCGGGTATGTGTGGTGCGTGTGTCACTCTTGTTTTCCTCCCACCCTCTTTTGTGTGCTAGACGGATGTACTCACCGTCGTCGGCGTCAGTGTTCCAGGTGGAGTATGACGTAGAAGATCATTGGGAAAACATGCAGTTCGGGTTCCATGGCGGCTTAGTTCTTCCCTGTGTCTCCAATGGTGAGTCCTTTCATTTATGAGCTCTGTTTCCGCCAGGCTTTTGTTGGCAGTGGTACCACCCCGGAAAAGGTGGCGGTTTACAGGGTCAAAATATGGTGGGCGGTACTTTGACTTCCGCCTGGCTGTTGGCGGCTTCCGCTGTGGTGGCTGTTGCTTCCGCCGTGGCGGTTGGTATGGTACATTGGCTGTGTATGTGAGTTACCACCGCCATGGTCATAATTTGGTGGTACTTACTGCCAGCCTGTTGGCAGTATTACCGCCACTTTATCACCCACCGCCGGGGTCGTAATGAGGGCCTATGTTCTACGTACAATGAAGATGTGCAATGGTTGTAAAATGTGCCCTGATTGTTGGGATGCATCATGGCTTGTCATGCAGTGATGTTTTCATCACATATGATTGGACTCAGTAATTTATCCACTGACAGATGCAATGCTTGCAATGTGGGAGATGTGGCTAGTAATACTGCTTATAATTGGAGGCCAAGTTTGATATTGATTGGGAGTTCTGTGTCTCGCCATTCTGTATGATACATTTCTGTATTACAAACAGAGTGAGGTGTAGACATGGAATAGGATGTCAGACCTTGGTGGAGGCTATCTTTGCCCTTGTGTGTATTCAGAAGATGTCACTTCATTTCTTTGTGAGCTGACTACATAGTTGTTTCTTTGATGCCACTTGTGGGGCATAGCTATGTGATATTGCCCCTACCCCTGGACTCTATTTGGACTGATGATGTTTGTTAAATGTTCATTGTTGTGAGGTGTAGATGGTGACATGCTTTTCTGCATGAATGCAAATTGAAAATACTGCACATTTGTGGCTGTGTTGCCTGCATTGCCTTTCCTACAAGTGTTATAGTTGGTACCTAACATCAGTGCAGATTAGGTGTGTGCATGGGCTTGTGTCTATGTAATTGTTGGGTGCCTTACAATGGGGCCCAATTGTTGGCTAATAGTCAGCTGTGGTCTGCTGCATGTGCAACTGGTTTGAAATGGAGTGTTAACCTAGTTGTATTATGGTTAGTGTGTTGGGTAGACCTACATCAATGCTATTGCAGTTGAGATCCACATTTATTTATGTGCAAGTTTTAGTTTTCCTGATTCCTTGCACGGTTTTGTATTGGCACGAGTGTTCCAAATTGCTGGCACTCTCCCAGTGGGTCTGCTAGACATGGTGGTATTTTTTGTTTTTCAGAGTTGTGATTAAAGTGTTTTAATGTCCATGTACTGACCCTATCCCTCTTTTTTTTGGCAGCATCAGAACAGGCAGGTGAAGGAGATGGGGCACAGCCGAGTGGGGAAGCATCTGGCCATGATACCTCAGGTCAAGATACCACTGAGACAGAGGGACTCAGTGGCCCGGAGGACGAGGGGAGTGCCATGGGGGAGACCGGATCTGCATCAACATCATTGCAGTCCTCCTCCAGTGGCCATTACCTAGTGTTGGCGGCCCCAGCACCATCTTTGTCCTCCACCCTCAATTCTATCAATGCCCTCCCTTATGCTCCCCACACAGTGACCAAGCCCGCTCATCCAAGATGGCGGGCATCCCCTTTGCCCAGACACCTCTGCCTCAGCCTCTGTTGCCCCGGTTGCCCTCAGTGAGGAGGCTATTGACCTCCTGAGGTCCATCTCTGGGTTAGTCTGTCGTCGTGAATGCCATCCAGGGACTGGCGACACAACTCCAGCAGACAAACACGTTCCTGGAGGGCATTCACGGTGCAATTGCTGGCCTACAGAGATCTATTCAGGCTCTGGCCTCCACATTAATAGCAGCCAGTCACCCCTTGTCTTCCGCCCCACTTCCACCTTCCTCTTCCCAGTCCAGTTCCCCCATTCCCCGAACTACCAAAGGCACACAGACTGACTCTCTAATATCCACCTCCACAGACAAAGGTAGTGCTCACAAATAGAAGACACACTGGCATTCACACAAACATCCAACTGCAGACACAGCAACAGTCACAGCCTGCCCAGACACCACCCACATCCCCAGCATGACAGACACAGCATCAAGCATACCCACATGAACAACACCAACAGTCACGGATCTAGCCACACACCCATCCCAACCGCAGACAACACCCCAGCAGACCATTAGACATCCACTCCAATCCCCATACCCACAGACACCACAACTTCAGTCACACCTACATGCAGCACATCGACCATACCTACAGTCACCACCCCAAAAGACAGCCACCCACCCACAACGACATCCCCCGGCAGCTCCACGCCCTTCAGCCCAAGACACATAAACACCCTCACTCACCCACCCAACAGGCACCCGCCACACACATGCTTACCTTCCACAAGCATACACCCAAGACATCCACTACTCCACGTCAGACAACCACTCCCTCAACCTCCAGAACCCCACACCCTTCTGATGACCGTCCCCGTGTGTCTAAGAAACTTTTCCTGTGTGAACTTGACCTTACCCCTGTCCCGCCGTGTCACACCCAAAAGGGCCACAGTCCTAGCCAAGGCTATCCCTTCCTGCCCCAAAAGGCCTCCCCTGCAAGTACCCATGCCCCTCCCCCTGCCAAGAAGCCCACCCATCCCAAGAAGGATCCCCCTCCCAAGCCCAAACCCAAAGCCCCTCCAAAACCCAAACTCCTTCCTCTCCCCCCCAGATAATCCCTGAAGTGCTTGCATGCCCCCATGATGCCCCTTCCATTGGAGGTTACATGGCAGTTAGGAGTCAAGTTTGGGCACATCACAGTGCCATGAATTGGACCATTTCTGGACTGGCCTATGGCCTTGAACTTTTATCAGGATCATTATTAATAAACCCAACCAATTGTTGGTTTGTTGAGTACACCTTTATCCTGCAGTTACTTTCCTAGGTTTCTGTTGTTCCTGAGTGACATTGGTAGTGTGCCTGTAGTTGTGTGATTTTGTGTCTGCTTGTTGCTCCATTGTATGCAGTATGTGAGTTTGTGTGCAGTGCAGGATATGTGTTGTGTGATTGATATGTGGCTGTATTTGCTGTGTTGGTATAATGACATTATATAGTGATTGTTATTATAAGTATTTGGGTTTGTGTTGTGCAGTGTGGGCATGTATGGTGTTGGACTAGTGCCCATGATGTGACTGTTGTGTACATGTGATGTGTGTCTCCTTGAGTTTTGTCAGTGCAGACATGGAGTGCGATGAGTGGTGCTATGTAGCATTGCAATTGAGTGTGCATGTGCCCATTTATGTGTGTGTCACTTGCAGGTGGTTGGTGTAGGGTTGTGTTTCATGGAGTGTGAATTCTGTGTGCTTTGTAGACTTGTAGACTTGCCCTTCCCCATTGTGTTGGTGTGCATGACAATTGGTTTATGTATGGTTTGTCCCTGTGATCTATGTAGCGCTATTTTCTGTCCGCATGTGGTTTGAGGGCCCTGCTGTACGTGGTGTGCAGTCTCCTTCCATGTATGGTCCTGATACTCCCATCCCAATTGTACTGGTATGTTACTGATGGAGTTCCTTGCCCTATTTTATTTTGTTTTGTGTCTGTGTTTTGTGCATGGCATCGTGCTTCCATTGTGTTGTGATGTGTGTGTCAACTGCACGGTAGGTTCATGGTGGTGTTGCATGTGTTCCATGCCACACTGATGGCTATTTGTGTTCCATGTGTGAACAGTCCCTGGCCTGTGTTGTTTGTGAGTATGAGCATTGTATTTGTATATGTGCAGTGGATGTGTTGTTGTAGGTGTTTGTGACTGTTGTGTGGCCTTAAGTGTCCCTGTGCCTGAGCTGTGTGGTTGCTTGTAGAAGTGTTGTGTTGCGGTGCAGTGTGTGTTTGTTGTCCGAAGTGTGGGTCTTGTGGGAGTATAGGTGTCCATATAGAAGTGTCTTTGTGAGTGTGTGCTGCATGTAGCGCCCCCCATAATGTGCTTTCCTGCGCTGCTTGGTGTATATAAAGGTAGTTGTTACAAGTATGTGTATGTGGTTACTGTCGTTCTTGTCGACGTTGAGTTTGTTGTCTTTGCATGAGCAGGAACAGCGGGATGACGTCTAGTTGTGGTTCCATGGTGGCTCTGGACGTGTACGGCTTCCTGGAGGTGAGTGTCTCCCTTTATACTGCCCGTTTCATCTACTAGGACCTGGTGGTTGGACCGCCACGGTCACATTGGTAGTGTGCAACCTCTTAATGGGTCTGGTGGAAACATGGTCTACGCCGGACTGTTTGTACTTCCTGGTGACCGTGCCGGCCGGTTCTGGCTGGCAGTGCCAGCAGAAGGTTGACAGTCTTGTATTTGTATGACCGCCAAACTCATAATTTTGGCGATCCGCGCCGCCAGGTCTTTGGGGGTCAGACCTCTACTGCAAAACTCGTAATTAGCCCCTAAGTGTAATGTTTACCATTTGTTGTAGTTCCATTTGTTAGTTAAATTTCAAATTATTTGTTTTTCATAACTCTGCCATTTAAATTTTTTAAACTGCATATCAATTAGTTATATATATATATATATATGTGTGTGTGTATATATTCCAAACTCAACTTCCCTTCGCCAGGAAAGTACACGCACACTCCAAAACTGCTTACACTTCAAGTCTTTACTGCAATCCCCATGGGCATAAACAGGTGAAGCATGCAGACTCCTATACATATATACATATATACTGACAAAACACAAAGGTTGCAATTAAAAAACCTTAGAAAGTAACTAAAAAAACAAAGGTTACAGGGACAATATAGTTCAGTTCAGATTTTACACACACAAAACCATAGAATTTCAGCAGTTATAGTTATACTTACCACAAGAAGCTATAACTCGTGTGGTAAGATAACTATAACTCGGACCCCTGCCAGGCACAGTTTTCTCATCAATAATTTTATTGCAAATGTTTGCTGTGATATTATAAATTATGTCATAGAAGATGTCATGACTGTTGTAATTATGTGGGGTAATTAGCAGTGCATGGTGAGGGTGCAGGTTATACTTACATTTGGGCACAAAATCTACATATACATCCTCAATATACACATCAAACATTAACATTTTCCTCTGCATTTATTGTTACATTACTTTGCCTCCTTCCAGCCTACAACTGAAGCTTTAGTCATCAACTATCTGTGTACTATAAAATCTGGATCCCCTTTGGACCCCGCTCCCCCACATGCTTTATCCTCGGTCTCAATCATAATTTCTCCCGTTTTAAATAATATTCTGACCCAGATCCTAACTTCTGGTTTTGTGCCACATCCCCTAAAACATGCAGTTGTTAAACCTCTATTAAAAAAAAGACAAGCTTGATCCCTCTCTCCTCTCAAAATATAGGCCAATTGCCCTCTTTCCTATTGTATCACAGATAATGGAAAACATATAAATAAACAATTAACAGGCTTTCTTGAAGATCACAAGCTTCTCCGCCCTTCACAAATGGGATTTAGACCACAGCATAGTACAGAATCAGCACTGCTAGCTGTTGTGGAAATTACTAGGAAACTATTGGATTCAAGCATACTTGCAGACATAATTTTACTTGATCTCAGTGCTGCTTTCGACACAATTGATCATGATATATTACTTCAAAGACTCCTGGCTGTAGGAATTGAGGGTACAACATTAAAATGGTTCTCGTCATTCTTGGAAGATAGAACCTTCCAAGTTCTGAACCGGACATACCTTTCCAATATGCTTCCTCTCACCTGCAGGGTCCCTCAGGGCTCTTCGTTGAGTCCCACTCTTTTTAATGTTTATATGCTTCCTCCAGAAAAAATTGTTAAACCCCATGGTCTTTCCTCGGTGTCATATGCAGATCACACCCAGCTTGTAGTATCCCTTTCTAATACCAGCCACACCTCTCAATCTAATCTATCTGCATGTCTTGTGGATATCGCCAGATGGATGACCATCTCTAAGCTTAAATTGAATGATGAGAAATCTGAAATAATGATAGTTGGAAACCCAGACCTTTTCAAATCTCCTTCTCTGGTTCTTGAAGATTATACAAATTTTCCTTCACCTAAGGAAAACATAAAAAGTCTGGGTTTCTGGCTGTACTTGCGCCATCGGATTGACTGTCAATCTAAACATCTTGCCACATCTTGTTTCGCCATGTTGAGATCCCTGAGGAAAATTCTTGATATTCTCCCTTTTATTGCCAGAAGACTTATCATTAAAGCTTTGATTTTGTCTCACCTAGACTATGGCAACTCCCTTTTCCTCAGCTCTCCAAACTATGTAATAAATAGACTGCAGGTTGTGCAGAATGACGCTGCACGCCTGCTCAGGAACACACCCAGACAGCTATCAGCCAAACCAGCATTGGCTTCTCTTCACTGGCTCCCAATTAAGCATTGGATCAATTTCAAGGATATCTGCACAACACACAAAGCTCTTCATAATAAAGGTCCCATGTTGCTTAGGAAGAATATCACGCCCTATGTCCCTCAGAGGGCACTCAGTTCCTCTTCTGTCTCTTTGGTGACCATACCACGTTTCAAGAAAGTAACCTGGGGAGGCAGTTCTTTCCTAGTCAAAGCTGCATATCTGTAGAATTTGCTTCCTCTGGATCTCCGGCAAGAGCAATTAGAATCTGTATTCCAGAAGAAGCTGAAGACATTCCTGTTCATAGTGTAGATCTTGTTTAAAGTTTAATCTTCCTCTTAGCCCTGGGAAGCTTTTGGGTAGCCATGCGCTCTATAAATCTATTCAACTAAACTAAACATTAATCATGTGGATGTGTGTCTTGAATACCTATTCAGTGGCGATTGATAGTATGAGATTCTGACCACACAGGAAAATGTTTCTACCTCTTGGTGCTTGAAGGTATAACTAACTTAGCACTTGCTGTCGTTACCCCCTACAAAAGGAGATTCAGGTAATGATGAACTTGATAAATATGAAGATGCAATCAGTCGTTTAGAAGTTCATTTTGACATAGAGTCTTGTATGGTTGTAAATTAACACAAATTTAACAACCAAATGTAAACATTGACTCACACGTAGCACCCCTTCACATTCTTGCTGCCTCTTGTGGGTTTTACATTTTCTGGGATCAGCTGACTCTGGTCAGCTCACAACTAAATGCATTTATAAATTAGTTCAGGAGAAGCTATTAGAATGAAACACCCCCTCCAACAGAGGCCAAATTATTGAATTTACTAAATCATGAACAGAATAATTAAGATCACCTACAGAATACTATTTTTTTTCATCAAGCAATGTTAATGTGATCAGACCTCTCAAGAACAAGTCTAGTTTGATGATGTCAATAATGCTTTTGAAGTGGGAGTATTTTTCACTTTGTGAATTTCAAGAAACTCCCAGTGTTTAGAGTGGAATGCAAGCCATGCAGACACAGGGATACTTTGCCCGTGTGTGCAGGAATACTAAAAGAATATGGTGAATGCTACCAAAGTTGAAGTAGAACAAAGCTGCATAACAAACCAAATGGATACCTTAATTCTTTCTGTCAGAGATATGAGCAATACAGAAGAGAACATTGGCAGATTGTTGATGATGCAGGTAAAGGGCTAGATAGTGATGCTACAGACGCAGTGGATGTAGTGAACTTCTATGAAGAAACGGACATGACACACATTTCATGACTATAATATCTCGTAGAGTGATTCTTACATATGCGGTACTGTGAAACGAAACATGATGAACTTGATGAATTCATGTTCCAAACCCATCGTCCTGTCAAACACAACTTTCTTTGGTTTGTGGCCTCCAGGACATAGGGCCTGATTACGATCTTGGTGGCACTGCTGCAGAGACTACCAATATGGTGGTGGTGAGGCAGCCATCAAGCCAGCGGACTCACCACCATCGTATTACGATGTTTCGATTGTGCTGATTTGCAGAAACGTCATATTACGACATTCCTGTCGACCAGCCCACTGAAAACAGCGTGTGGGCATTGACCTCAGCTTCCTCAGGGAGCCAAGGCCAATACCGTCACACACAGTACCCTCAGAATGTGCACTGTCTGCCATAACAGACAGTGCACATTCTGAGGGTGCTTGCAAAGAGGCCCCTGCACTGCCCACAACATGGTTGTGGGCAGTGCAGGGGCCCTCTTGTGGGCCCCCATCTCTGCCTTTCTGCCAGCCTTTTCATGGTGGGTACGCCACCATGAAAAGGCTGCAGGAAAGCAAAGACGTAATCAGCAAAGCAGTGCCGAACTCGGCACCGCTGTGGCTGACCATGATTTTTACCGCTGCCAACCCATCGGGATACCTGATCCTGGTGGAGGCAGTGGTTTCCTGACAGTCCGATCTGCAGGATCATAATCTGGCGGTTGGACTGCCATCACAAGTTTGGTGATCCTAGGACTGCCAATCTGATAATGAGGCCCTTGATCTGTTTTCAAGTGATGCTCGTCCCAGGAAATATGGAGATCAGCTGTTGAATATCTTAGGTCAGTGGTTCCCAACCTTTTGACTGCTGAGCACCCCCACTGAATCATTACTGAAAGCCGGGGACCCCCAAGCAGTTTGCACAATTAAAATTTTAAATTAAAACAGTAATTTGCAAAAAGTACACACCAAACGAATACTCTTATCACTACAGATATAATTATTTTATATTTTAAAAATTTGCAAAAATTGAAACATTTTAATAGGAAGGTTGAAGCGGTATCTCGGCGACTAACTTTTCAATGTTTGGTTTTATTCAGGAAAGCTGAATCCTCAAGTAAGATTTTACATTTCCCAAGTGATTTCTGTTTTTATTATTTAGGTACATAAGATCTGAGAAAACTTTTTCACATAAATATGTGGCATGGGAAGGAAGTAAAACCATAAGGACCTTTCATTTCTCCATAGCCTCTATCTCACATGTAGTTCATTTGTGTTATAGCACCTCTCATACCAGTGTAGGGTGTCGGAGCACATTACAAGGGACTACAAGGTGTAGGATTCACATGTCATTCACACTGGTAGGCATTTTTTAAGAGTGCTTGGTCTGGAGAAGCACATAACACAGTGGTTGGCGTTGACTTTAATAATAAGAATGTATTTCGACGCAAGAAGAACCTCTTTTAGTAGCATAAGGTAAATGAAAAAGTGGGAAATAAAACATAACTTTCTTATTTGTGTCATGCAGTTTGCATGCAGCTCTTTGGTGGCAGGTTATAGCTCACTGTGCCAGATTACAATTGTAATTTGTGAAATGCTCAGTAACAAAGGAATCTCTGTAACTAAAGCAGTAACTCACTGCGCTATGCACATTAAATACTGTTCTTTGCATGATACACATTCTTTGCAACAGGCATATTAACCATCTGTGTTCCCTTAGATGAGTCAAAACTGCCGCCAGACAAAACTCCCATCTCACTCCAGCAGGTACATTAATCACCAGAGCTATCTTGACACTTTTATTTTTGCCCAAAGGAACTTTGTATTGTTTTGAAAACTGCTGCAGAAAGAAAGTAATAAATATAAAAACACACACTTTTCTGTCAGAGTCCCCAGCTGGAAAAGTGCCTTCCTGCTGGCCAGGGCCTGTGACCCCCTGGGAATGCGTCACAGACCCCTGGGAGAGGGCGCTGACCCCATGTTGGGAACTGCTGTCTTAAGTTATTTTCCCACCAATATTTAACTACCAAACAGAAGAATCAATGGATAAGAATATGCTGCACACAAAGGGATTGATATTCTCAGATGGATTCATCAAGGACAATTTAAACTGGTGTTGAGAACAGGTGCTAGCCATTTTTGAATAGTAAGGATTTAGATGTTAAATCTTCTCAGGACTTCCTATCTCTCAGGTAAACAATGGTGGGTGATATCATGCTTATGGTAAGCAAGAATCCAATGTATTTCCAAACACATGGAGACATTTCTGGGAATTGTACACATTATTAAATAAAACGATAGAAGCACACTAGTTAAACAGCAATTGAGGAACATGTCCCTAAGTGTTAGGAAATAATTATCCAGAGGGAAAAAAATCCATCTCGATGAGGGTATTTTAGAACTCATTGATTCTTCTCTCTGGATTTTTCCTCTAGTGATGGTTGAAAAGAAGACTCAGTATTCAAGGGTATGTGTTGATCTCCTGTAAATCATGCCATTTGGATGGATATTTTTTTCCTTCCACAGATTGAAAACCTAGGGCCAGATGTAGGTAGGCTTTTGCACCTCGCAAACGGCGAAAAACGCAGTTTGCGAGGTGCAAAAGCCCTCAAGCGATGCAGAAACACATTTTGCGAGTCGGAACCGACTCGCAAAATGTGTTTCCGACTCGCAAATAGGAAGGGGTGTTCCCTTCCTATTTGCGACTCGCACCGAGATTTAAGTTGATTTGTGACCGCGAAAGCGGTCGCAAATCAACTCGCAGTTACCATCCACTTGAAGTGGATGGTAACTCATTCGCAAAGGGGAAGGGGTCCCCACGGGACCCCTTCCCCTTTGTGAATGCTCACAAAATTATTTTTTCAGAGCAGGCAGTGGTCCTATGGACCACTGTCTACTCTGAAAAAAAACGAAACAAAAGGTTTCGGTATTTTTTTCTATTTGCAGCTCGTTTTCCTTTAAGGAAAACGGGCTGCAAAGAGAAAAAAAAACTGCTTTATTTAAAAGCAGTCACGGAGATGGTGGTCTGCTGTCTCCAGCAGGCCACCATCCCCGTGAGTGCCTAGACTCGCTATGGGGTCGCAAACTGCGACCCACCTAATAAATATTTATGAGGTGGGTCTTTGCGACCCCATAGCGAGTTGCAGAAGGTGTCTGAGACACCTTTCTGCATTCCAAATTGCGACTTGCAATTTGCGAGTCGCAGGGACTCGCAAATTGCAAATCGCAATTTGGAATCTTTCTACATCTGGCCCTAACTTATTAAACTTTCCTGTGCCAAGATTTTTTTCCAAACTTGACATGCATTCTGCCAATCACCATATCAAATGGCTGCAGATTGCAGACACCTTACTGCTTTTTCATGCCAGATGGCTTATGCTAGTTTTATCATACACCATTGCACATGGCCCTTGTGGTGTATGTGTTTCAGAGGTTGGTATCTAAATTATTCATAGATCTGGATGTAGTGATCACGTCTCAAGATGAATTATTACTTTTTGAAAGGAGAAAACTTTCCACAATGTTACATTGAAAAAGGTAATATGGCCCTGATTTAAGAGAGCCTAGCACCACTTTAGCGCTGCCTTAGCATCACATTTCTTTACACTAAGGTGGTGCTAAGGTGGCCTTTTCTCTGCGCCAGATTTACAAAGTGGCATAATGCATGCATTGCGCCACTTTGTAACCCTTTGTTCTACATTATGGTTGCACAAGTCATAATGTATGCAAAGGCGGCATTCAGCCATTGGGGGGGGGGGGGGGGGGGATAAAATGGCACAAAGAATTCTAAGAGATTTATCTGCATCATTTTTTTCGGCACTTTTAATGCATGCTCAGAGCAGGTATTAAAAGGGGGCACAACATTGTTTACAAAGTGGCCCTATGTACTGTTCAGGGTTAGTGCCAACATTTTGGTGCAAACCCTGAACAGTCCATCAATAGAGTCAAAAAAATGTACCCTATTGCCCCCTACCCTGTGCCATGGTGCACCATATCCTAGATACAGTGCACACATGGTGGTGGTAGGGGGGCGCCAAGGGGTGCAAGGAAAGTAGCACTGCACTAGGTGCAGTGCCACTTTCTTTAAATCTGCCCCTAACTATTTTCATCACACAGGACCAACCCTTAATAAAGACTTGTATTCTAAGGTGAAGAAGTGTAGTGCCAAGGTCACTTAGCCCATATTTATGAAAAATGGTGCACAACTGCGTTAATGCAGTTGTGCGTCATTTTTCTTAACGCGGGCTAAAGCCATCCGTGCGTCATATTTATGGAATGACGCAGGATGGTGCTAAGGAATGGCTAGCGTAAAAAAAAAGACACCAGGGGGAATGACGCTAGTGGGTCAGAATAACATTAGGCTGATTAACGGCAAAATCTCTGCAGCTACTCAGCCTAGCATAATTTTCTGATGCACATGCAGCCAAAAAATGACTCCTGTCTAAGTTTAGACAGGTGTTATGCCCACCACCCAACGTCCACCACAGGGGACCGGTGTCCCCTGGGCAAGCCCAAAATACTCAGTGCCAGACAGGGGCCCGATGTAAAGGGCCCCCAATGGCACTTTAAAAAAAACAAAAATATATTTACCTTACCTGGGATGGGGTCCCCCCTCCTGTAGTGTCCCTGTGGTGTGGGTGGTGGTGTTGCTAGGACTTGGGATTGGGATCTCTGTGCCCATTCCATGGTGTTTCACCATGGAAATCAGCCTACCTGGACATTAACGCCTGGTCTGACCCAGGCGTTAAATAATGCCGCTAAGCAGGCTTAGCGCCATTATTTAGTCCCGCCTCCTAGATGTGCATAGTTTCTGCACTGGGAGGTAAATATGGCGCTGGGGGGGCTAGCGTCATTTTTAGGACAGGAAGTCCTACCTTGCATCTCATTGACGCAAGGTGGGGTCACGCATCCTCCAAATGGCGCTAACTCCAATATTTTGACGGGTCTACCTTCAAAATATAAATATGGAGTTAGGTCAGAGCTGTTTTAGTGCCAAAATAAATGGTGCTAAGGCGATGCTAACCAACTATAAATATGGGCCTTAGTGTCCAGGAGGAGAATTTTTCCTCTACCTTGCCTTTTATCAGCCATTATCTAAGCTAAACCTGAGAATTAAAAACATTAAAATCTTTTCTTTGGTTATAGGAATTCTATACCAAAATTATGCAGGGATTTCCTGGTGTAGGAAATGACCATCTTTTGTGTGGTGTACCCCCAGCTTCTTTGCCTTAACTGTTTTTGCTGGCTGTAGAACTCTATGCACTTCACCCCTGGTAAACAGTGGAAATGTGCCTGTGTTCCACGTTTAACATGATGAAATTGGTATACTGCTAAATGGCATAGTTAACTTACCTGTAAGTCCCCAGCATGTGGTTGAAAGTGTACCCAGGGCCTGTAAGTTAAGTGTCACTAGTGGACTGCAGCACCTATTTTGCCATTCACTATAGATACAGTGTGAAACATGGCTTCAGGTCTACCGTTGTAGCCTAAATAAAGCCGCTTTTAAACTAAAATTCAGCCTATCAAAATAAACCCTTTTAACAGGTATCAACCTTTTTAGAAATATTAATAAGTCACTCCTAAGTAGAACTTAATGTCCATAAAGCAGGGTGTATGGTATTTGAAAGTAGGACATGTAGAACTTAAACACTTCATTACCTTGAAAAAGCCCTAAAGCTATTTTCACTGTAGCGAAGCTATCTGTTTCATGGGGATGCAGTATTAAATGTTAAATGCTATCTCCGACTAGGAAACAACTACAAATTTTATTCTTGAACTCTTTGCAATATTTAGTATAAGACAAATTTACTAAAGTAGTTGTAGTTTTAATTAATGTTAAGGAAAATGTTCTTTTATAAAGTTACCTTTTCCCTGCCTAAAGCCTGTAGAGGTTAATTTACATTGGCCCAAAACTGCGTCTCTCTCAGTGCTCAACCCTGATTGAGGTTTGAAAACTGCTCATAGTGCAGAAGACAAAAAGCCTTGGTGTAGGCCGGTTTTTCTGTTCCTCCGGCAGGATGACAATTTGAACAGTGCCCAGGAAGTCAGTTATTTTTAAAGGGGCATCTACTTTCAAAGGTAGATGTTAAATGACACCTGACAAGTCCCCTTTTTCATTCCGCCAGTCAAGCACCTTCCGATCACAGTGTGGATGAGCTGCCCCCTGAACTGATTCAAAGTGACCACAGAGGAGGGGTTATAATTTCCCAGGCTTCATCTCTGGGGTGGTATATGAGCTCTGCACAAGCACCTTTGCACTGGTTAGTAGTGGTAAAATGTACAGAATCCTAAGGCTAACAGAAACAAGATCAGCAAAAATAGGAAGAAGGCAAAAGGTCTAAAGATTACCCTTTAAAAAGGGCCAAGTCCAAAACAAATCCTTTGTGAGTGTGGTCACGCAGATCCTTTGTGATGTGTAAGTGTGGGAGGTGACTGATCCACCCCCTAATCAAGTCAGAGATTGGTCATTCTGCCAACACTGATGCTCCTTTATCTTTCTAGGAGCAATATAAAAAGACCACTGCCAGCTACAGCTCGTCATGTAACCCAGGAAACAGGCTGCAGACACCAAATGATTGGGACAGCAAAATGCCAAATGTCTAAAAGTGACATTTTCAGAATTGTGACTTAAAATCTGACTTTACCATTAAAAAGGTTTTTAAATTACAATTAATTAGCCAACAAACTCAATATTCTTACCTGCCCTCAATTAAGAGTTATTATTAAATGTAATAGGGTAACCCAATGGTATCCTAAGGTGAAGGTAGGCCTTGCATTAGTGAAAAACAAAGTTAAGAGTTGTTAACTACCAGAACATGCAAAAGTTAGAAGTACATGTTCAGCTTATTAAATACACTGTGCCCTGCTCTATCGGCTGTCTAGGGCCTACCTGAGGGATGACTAATATTTACAAAAAAGGAACGTTTAGACCTGGCAAAAGGTTTATGTTGCCAGGAAGAAATGGCACTTTAAACTGCACACACATTTACTTTATAGACCCTGGGTATGTGTATTACCACTTTACTGTGGACTTACCAGTAAATTAAATATACCAATCAGGTATAAGCCAATTTCACCATGTTTAAAAGAGACAGCACAAACACTTTAGCACTGATTAGCAGTGGTAAGATGCACAAAGTGCTAAGGCTAACAAAAACAAGATCAGCAAAAACTGGAAAGTAAAACAAAATGTTTGGGGGACGACCATCCTAAGTCTGATAGGTCTAACTTGTGTCCCATTCAGCCAAAAGTCGGAAGAACTACCCAACCTCCTGGGACTTCTCATCACTAAGGCGGAAGAACCTAGAGAGACCATCAGCAATGGAGTGATCTGACCCAGGACGGTGTTCCACCGTAAAGTCCTTACCCTGCAGGTAGATGGACCACCTCAGCCGCTTGGGATTCTCACCCCTCATTTGCATAATCCATCTGAGGGGGTTTGTGGTCTGTCTGAACCCTGAAGTGAGTCCCAAATAAGTATGGTCTCAGCTTCTTCAGTGCCCAGACCACAGAAAAGGCCTACCTCTCAACACCTATGTTCCCAGGGAAGTAACCTCCTGCTAATGAAGGCTACAGGTTAGTCTTAGCCCTCCTAATTTAACCATGCTAAGACAGCCCCTGCGCCATGCTCTGAAGCTTCCATCTACACAATCAACTCGTTGGAGAAGTCAGGAGCCTTGAGTACAAGCGCTGTTCACATGGTCTCCTTAAGGGTGTCTAAGGCTTTCTGACACGCCTCTGTCCAGATCACCTTTTTGGGCTGCTTCTTTGAAGTCAGCTCAGCTAAGGGGGCATCAGTGGTACAACAGTGGTGCCATAACTCTTAACAAACCTGTAATATCTGGGGTGTTTAGGGAGGCAGCCTGGCCAGGATAGTCTCAATCTTGGCCTGGAGGGGCCGCACCTTTCCCCCAGCTACCATGTGGCCCAAATACACCATGGTACCCTGCCCTATCTGGTACTTACTGGCCTAGTCAGTCAGTCTTACTAGTCAGGCCTGCCTGCTGCAGGGCCTGAAGCTCCTCCTGGAGGTGGTACATGTGTTCTTCCTAGCTAGAAATGAAGCCACCATGTGGCCCAAATACACCATGGTACCCTGCCCTATCTGGTACTTACTGGCCTAGTCAGTCAGTCTTACTAGTCAGGCCTGCCTGCTGCAGGGCCTGAAGCTCCTCCTGGAGGTGGTACATGTGTTCTTCCTAGCTAGAAATGAAGACAGCTATGTTGTCCATGTAGGCTGCACAGAATGCCTCCATCCAAGCCAGTACTATTTGCAACAACCCCTGAAAGGTGGCAAGAGCATTATTTAAGCCAGGGGCATCGGCCTGAACTGGAAGTGGCCCTCTGGGGTTGAGAATACAGACCTCTCTGTTGCCCCCTCAGTCACAGCAATCTGCTATTACCCTGATGTGAGTCAAAAGTACTGAGGAATTTGGCAGCACCCAGCCTGTCTGTGAGCTTATCAGCTTGGGGAATTAGGTGGACGTCCATCTTAGTGACGGAATTGAGCCCCCTATAGTCCACACAGAGCCTACGTTCTGGAGTGGCACCCAGTGGGGCAGCCTTGACTACCATCACTCGGCTGGACCAAGGACTGTTGGAGGGCTCAATCACCACTAAGACCTCATCTTCGATGCTGGCTCTCACCTTATCCGACAGTCTGTAAATTACGTTCTTGACAGACAAAACGTCTCCATTATCTATGTCTTAGGTACACAAATGTGTATCCACAGGGGGGGAGGAAGCACAGAGAAGAAAAATGCACTAGTAATTGGTGACAGTCACTTTGCTGTTCTGGGGTCAGAGTAGGGGAGAGGTTAACACCCTCTAATGACCCATTGTGTTCCTGGGTAGACAGGAGGTCAGGGAGAGGTTCAACCTTCTCTCCCACTAAGTCAGCTGTCACCAAGAGCATGGTGACTTCAGACCTCTTAAAGTGGGGTTTGTGATGGTTTATGTGAAGCACCCTTAAAGTGTATCTAGGGGTCTTGTGATGTACCAGGTAGGTGGCATCCCCCTTCTGTTCCATCACCTCATATGGGCCTACCCAGTGATATTAGAGAGCTCTACAGGCTTGATGGCTCACAGCTTGTGATCAGGCTGAAACTCTACCAGAGTGGTATTCTGGTCATACCGGAGTTTCATTACCTCTTGACTCTCCTCATGATTGTTTTTAGTCTTTTCCCAAAAGAGCTGCAACTGTTTTAAGTAGAGCCTGCATGTAGCTGACTACATTTTGAGGGGGTTTCCTGGGAGCATGTGCCAACCCCTCTCTCACAAGGCTGAGAGATACAGGTTGTCAGTTGAGGAGCTCAAATGGGCTAAATCCCAACCTCCTTCTGTGGCACCTCCCGGTAGGAGGACAGCAGGCATGGCAAAAGGACATCCCACTTCTGATTCATGGGCTCAGGCAGGCCCATGATAATGAATTCTGGATACTGTTGAGTCTCTGAACAAGCCCGTTGGTTTAAGAGTAATAGGGTGTGGATAACTTAAAGGTTACCTCACATTAAACTCACATGGACTTCTTGTACACTGACATGAAGTTGGTGCCGCTGCCAGACACCATTTCTTTGGGGAACTCCTCCCGGGTAAAAATCTCCATCTGGGCCCTGGCCACTGCTGGTGCAGTCACTGACCTCAGAGTGATGGCCTCTTAGTACCATGTGGTGTGGTCCACCAAAGCCAGTGTGAACCAGTTGACTAAGGCAGTTTTGTGTTCCAAGGGTCCAACAATGTTTATGCCAACCCTCTCAAAGGGAGTGTCAATGACAGACAAGAGAACCCGAGGAGCCTCGTTCCTGCTGGCCTGACATTTTGGACAAGATCTATTACAGGATATATCTGAGACTGTCTTCACCTGGGGCCAGTAAAAATGGGGGACAAGGCTGGCAAAGTTCTTGTCCTGGCACAGATGTCCTACCAGGGACCATGACCCACCCCCATTAAGAAGGCCCTGTAACACTGAGGGACCACCAGCACAAAGGATGCCCCAAGTCCAGAAACCTTAGGCTCACTGTAAAGGAGGTACTTTTCCCAATAGGTGAGGTGATCTCCAAATGTATCACTGCTGTCTAGGCTTCAGCTTGCTGTGTGAAGCCCTCTAGAGTTGGGTATGCGTTCTGCACCTTGCAAAATTCCTCCCTGATGAGCCCATCCTCAACTTGCCATCCTGCAATTTCTGGCAGGCCTTCCAGAATGGCAGTGTCCTCCCCGGTAGGTTCAAGGGTGGCTTCCTCAGGCACCCTGTCAATCTAGACTTAGCATTCCTCTTCTTGGCAGCTGCCTGGGTCATTGTTCCAGGCTCCAGGCTTCCTTGACTCCCCTCTTGAGCAGCCATGGACAATGTGGTCATACAGACCCATTCAGGCAAGTCTAACATCTCCAGGTGTAAGCTGAGCTCCACCTCCTTTCAGACAGTGTGCTCTAGGTGGTTGATTAGCAATCTACAGCCATGGCAGTTACATTTACAGAACCTGAGGACCCCCCCTCAAATGGAACCAGAGCCACTGACTAGTGGCTCTCACAGGTGACTGCGACTAGGGAGGACCTGCTCCAAAGACACCAGATGGCCCCTCACAGTAATCATACTGGCTCCTGTGCCTTTCAGAGCCTCCACTCTTTGCCTATTGATGGTGACCAACTGCCTACACTCAGAAGTATTGGAAGGCATGTGGGCTTATGGCACCATCTCTCTATTCCCTAGTGACTCTAATGTAACCTCTGCTTTCTCTCCCCATTCTAACTAGGACCATCTCCTCCCCAAGCACTATGCTGGCCAACCCAGGTGTCTGCCCCTGGTGGGGGCTGTGCCCTCTAGGGGCATTTAGTGTCTCCCTTGGAGTGCCCATACGTGTAGCATTAAGTACACTGGGTGATGAACCACACTGTCTGTTTCTCAAAGAACCCCTTACTTTTAGGCTTAGACTGGGACTGGTTACTGGTGTTCCCTTGGGATTTATTTTGGGGGCCTTTAGAAAACTCATTTTCAAGTTTAGCTTCCCCCTCTTTCTTCAGGTGTGACCCCAGACCACCCTTCTGCTGATCCCCAATACCTTTTTCAACACTGTGGTGCTGACACAGAGGTCTGTCCACTGAGCAAGCTCCCTAGCTGACAGCTCACTGTCAACTAGGTGCTGACACAACTCTGTAAAACAAATATTGCGCATGTGCTCTCTTAGTACCATATTAAACAACCGAGTAAAATCATCAACTCTGCTGCCCCGCACCCAACCATTCAGTGCCTTGCTGGCGTAATCCAGAAAATCCACCCAAGACTGGTTCAGTAACTTTTGCCCATCCTTGAATCTAATGTGGTACGTTTCTGGGGTGAGTCCAAATTTGATGACAAGGATGGTTTTCACTGGGATGCTCTTCATCTGATCCCTTACCTCCAAGGTAATCAAGGGATACCAGCCCATAGTAGGCATGTGTGTCCAGAGTGGTGCCCCCCATAAACCTCTTCTGGGGCCCTGTGCATCCTAAGGGCCACCTGATAGGCAGAGAACTCCTTGCCTATGTCATTCCTTACCACAGAGCTGGGCACCAGTTCTTTAGGTGTGTGAACTTTCTTGCCCCCCTTTATGCTGCCACCATTGTTGCTGGACTCTGCTTAACTAGCTCTTATGCCCAGCTGTCTGAGGCTCCTCTCCTAAGCCATTTTTCTCTCTTCTGCCTCCATGGCCAGATTATTTTCCACCATCATAAGCTTTGCCTTCTGCAACTTAAACTTCCTCTCTACCTTCCTGTCCGCCAGCTCCTATGGGAACAGGTCTTGGGAAGACACACTCTCTTCTCTGGCAGGGAGTTCCAATTCAAGGAGACAAGTCATTCCACTCTCCTGAGTGTTGCATCTCTGGGCTTGCATACAGGCCTTGCTCGTGTGCCTGTGCATCATCTCCCTCATTCTCATCCTCTGTTGTTGATAATACTTGGTGAACCTTGACGCAGGCTTTTATGGTCTTCTGGAGTTCCATTTTCCTGATATTCATCTTTACTGGAAGCCCCCTCTCCTTATAGAAGTCTTTGAGCTCAGCCACAGTGTAGACATGCTGGCCAGCTCAAACCCCATTACTGCAGGTATCGTCCTAGGGACAGACAGTCAGGTAGAATGAGAGGGGATTTAGAAAAAGCATAAGACTCAATGAAGGAGAATTGAAAAGAAACTTGAAAAAATCTCAAAATATTTATCTGGGATTTTAGTGTTACCAAAAATCACTGTATGGCACTGCACAAACACGTCCTAATCCTCACTGTTAAACACTAGTGTTGGGTTACTGGTTGAGGGGGCTGAAACCCTACTTAAGTAGCAACCACAATTTATTTTTGGGTGAAGTCACAAGCAAACCCCAAATTAACCTGTGCTCAACCCTCTGGTAGCTTGGCACAAAAGCAGTCAAGCTTACCTTAGAGGTAATGTGTAATGTATTTATAATACAGTGAACACACAACACAAGAAAAATCCCACACCAATTTAGAAAACTAGAGTAAAATGTAATTAATTATTTGAAATAAAAACAATAAAATTCCAATCAGTAGAACAGGAGATATTCAATTTTAGAGTTTTAAGTAAAAGTAGCACCCAGAAGCACAAAGAGCCAGCTGTGGTTATCTGGTTGCACTGGACTGGGACAAAGTCACAAATTCAGGCCAACTGCTACAGAGTGTGGGTCGGATACAGGAACTAAGTTAGGCCTTCTGAACAAAGTGCCCTAAAGACTGCTTTGCAGAGCATTGTGAGATCCCACATCGAGGAAGTGTCACACAACGGCAGTTCCAAGGAGCTGCGGGGCTGCCATGAGGAGTCCTGCATCGTCATCAGGGGTGCTGTTGACGAGGGGCTTGCCATACAAAGTCCTGCACCAAGAATGTGTTACGCAGCGGTGATTCTGAAGAAGCTATGGGGCTGCGATGCAAATTCCGCTATTGTTTTCAAGGATGCTGTTGATGAGGGGCTTGTGATGCGATGGCATACGTCGAGGATGTATCACGCTGCAACTATTCAGAGGAAGCTGCGGGCTGTGATGCAAGGTGCTACTTCAGGGGTGCGTTGTGCAGCGGCGGGTCCGAAGTGGAGCTGCAATGAACTTCATCATGCTGCTTCCCACAAGACCACAGCTGGGCTGGCAGAGCCTAGTTTGCTAAAATAACGTGTATGAAGCTATAACTAAAATGACTACACAACAATACCTGGTCCCCAGTTTGAAGTATGAGAAGTTTCCTGAGGTTTCCACCCAAAGAGGTGTCTGGAATGTATTGCTTCCCTGGTCCTAGCTTGCCTGGCATCACAAAAGACTAGTGTCAAACCCTTTCTGAGTTTGCTTAGGCAGAGCCTTTGTGATATGTAAGTATGGTGGGTGACAGTTCCTCCCCCTCATCAAGTCAGAGATGGCCCATCTTACATCTGTTAGCCTTAGGGTGAACTTCCCACACATATTTGGCCTTACCTCTCCATTTATACTGATCTTATTTTTGTTGGCATCAGAACTCTGTGGACTTTACCACTGCTAACCAGTGCTAAAGTGTCTGTGCTCTCTCCTTTATACATGGTGAAATTGGCTTATCCCCAAATAGCACATTTAATGTACTTGTAAGTCCCTAGTAAAGTGTCAATACATGTTCCAGGGACTGTAAATTAAATCTACTAGTAGGCTTGCAGCACTGACTGTGCCACCCACATATGTTGCCCTTTCAAACATGTCTCAGGTCTTTCTTTGCAGCCTTTTAATGCAGTTTTAAACTACCATTTCGATCTGGCAAAATAAACCGGTTGCCAGGCCTTAACCTATCTTTTTAACACATATAAGTCACCCTTCGGGTAGGCCCTAAACAGCCCATAGGGCAGGGTGCAGTGTATTTAAAA
Organism: Pleurodeles waltl; assembly: GCF_031143425.1. Lineage (NCBI taxonomy): Eukaryota > Metazoa > Chordata > Amphibia > Caudata > Salamandridae > Pleurodeles > Pleurodeles waltl. The sequence continues at coordinate 1,822,271,627 of NC_090444.1, forward strand.
AGCTGGACATGTACTTTTAACTTCTACATGCTTTGGTAGTGAAAATGCTTAAATGAGTTTGTCACTGCTGCATGGTCTACCTCTCCCACAGGATAACATTGGGTTAACATATTACATTTAATTAGTGATAACTTTCCATTGGGAGCAGGTAGGAATATCAAGTTTTTGAACTTGGGTTTGCCATAGTCCAGGCATCAGTTGTCTGTATGAATTTACTTCACTCCTTTGTTTCCAAGGTTGCACCAGTCATTAACTGAATGTGTAAGGGCAGATTCTGCAATTCTTTGTGCAAGGTCTCTCCCTGCAAAACTACTTTGTCTGAGACCCTGAGGATGAAACATTTCTCAGGCTATGCACTGCTGAAGGGTGTTGAGGGATTCCTGTATCTCTTGACAATCAGGACTACAGATATGCTGAGGTCTCTCTGGCCTGCTGTCTTGGTATCTTCTCGATTTGTTGTGATACTGAGGTACAAGTGGGTGCTGTAAGACTATAACGCAGGGGTGGTTCCCAGACTCTACAAGAGTTAGTTTTATGCATTGTTGACTGTGTGCTTGAGGTAAGTGAGGGTAATGGGTACATCAGCTGGCCATTCCAATTTGGTTGGCAATAGGTGCCTGTGAATAATACATCTGGAAAGAGCATTAGAACTGATTTTCAAAATCTAGAGCTTTATTGGGATTCATATTTGGTGATGTGTCTAGTTTTGGTGCCCAGTGGCATTCATCTTGGCCAACATCCTTGTAACGATGAGGATGATTTTGCCAGTTTTCACTGGAAATTTGTACAAGTAGCCACATAACTTTTCATTATTTGCCTGCATTATTTAGGACTACGATTCCAAGCTTTAATAAAGGGTATTTCTTACATGGTCCAGAAATACTTTGTCAGTCTCAGAACTTGCAGCTTTGCCATCTGCTTGACATAGGACAACTCCTGATCCATCTTTGCTGCTATGCAGAAGTCCCTGGAATGGGCTGAGAGAATAGCAAACAAATATCATGAATACTTTGTCAATGTCTTCTGTCTATTGTCCAAAAAAGACTTGCATATAGTCGGCATTCTCTGGATGTGGATCAGTGTTCTGGCTGGTTTCTTAGTTTAAAATATCCAACCACATAACGCTTCTTGGCAGAAAAACCTACGATCTCAGACAGCGAACGCAACACATGTAGTCATAATATTGGCCGAAGGCTGCAGCTTGATTGACGTACTTCACACTGGAGTGGTAGAATGGATGTTTCAGTTGGTTGAAATCCTTCAAGAGGTTTTGCACCACGAGTTTCTGAGATGTTACCTGCAATACTGCGCAGCAGTGGGATGTAGATGGTAGATGCCAAGAGGGAAGAGTTACACCCTGTTTTCTTTACTCTATTCTCCATAGCAATCTAATATATGTTCCTTAAGTCAAGTACTGAAATCAGTGGCTTCTAGCAGGGCTGACATGATTGTCCTCATGAGTGCCATATGTTGGTCTGCTATGATTTAGTTGTGTAGTGTGAAGTGATGAACATATAATCAAGCCTTACTGTTCTTCTTCCCGGTGAACACATTAAGGCATAAAAAATGTAAGACTCATGGATAAACTGATGCTTCAGATCTTTCAAGTTTCTTTTCATATTCTCCACATTTGCTAAGAAATAGGTTACTTATTTAGGCAAATGTTTAGTTAGACCCTGTGAATCTCTCCAGCATCCATCTTGCAGTTGTGGAAGGTGATTAGAGTTGACATCTGGCAGATCCCATGCCCAAGTGTTGTCCATAGTCTGTGCTATGCCATTATCTACCCAAGGGTTATGGCATGCTTAAAGACACTCTACAATACAAACACTTACCCCTTCACCACCTGAAAGATTCCTATTTCATCCACTAGATTTGATTATGGTCTCCTCCTCTTTAACTCCTTCCAGAAGAATGCCTCCTGCTTAGAGTGTAGACCAACAGTTTTCAGATATAGTCAGGTCCAGCTGTTGCATGACAGCTGTACAGGCTGGTGAAAGTGCTGAACAAGGAGGAATGTTTTTGCAAAAGTGCTTATGACCATGTTATGTTCTTATGTAAAGGGGCATATGAGGATCAGGAGAATTAATTCTCAATTTATGCCAGCAATCTATTTCAGCAGCCAAAGGTGAACATGTATGGGAGTGCAATCCCATCCAATGGCTCCAAAGACTTACCTTCTGTAGATCAACATATAAATGATGTTTACCTTCAAGTAACTCTCCAATATTGCCAAACGGTCCCTCCTGATTCAGTCTTGGAAGGTGTAGGAGGCTGGACTGGCTTGTAGTGAGTACCAAGGGGTACTTACACCTTGCACCAAGCCCAGTTATCCCTTATTAGTGTATAGGGTGTCTAGCAGCTTAGGCTGATAGATAATGGTAGCTTAGCAGAGCAGCTTAGGCTGAACTAGGAGACGAGTGAAGCTCCTACAGTACCACTAGTGTCATATGCACAATATCATAAGAAAACACAATACACAGATATACTAAAAATAAAGGTACTTTATTTTTATGACAATATGCCAAAAGTATCTCAGTGAGTACCCTCAGTATGAGGATAGCAAATATACACAAGATATATGTACACAATACCAAAATATGCAGTAATAGTATTAGAAAACAGTGCAAACAATGTATAGTTACAATAGGATGCAATGGGGACACATAGGGATAGGGGCAACACAAACCATATACTCCAAAAGTGGAATGCGAACCACGAATGGACCCCAAACCTATGTGACCTTGTAGAGGGTCGCTGGGACTGTAAGAAAACAGTTAGGGTTAGAAAAATAGCCCACCCCAAGACCCTGAAAAGTGAGTGCAAAGTGCACTAAAGTTCCCCAAAGGACATAGAAGTCGTGTTAGGGGAATTCTGCAGGAAAGACACAAACCAGCAATGCAACAACGATGGATTTCCGGTCGAGGGTACCTGTGGAACAAGGGGACCAAGTCCAAAAGTCACAAGCAAGTCGGAGATGGGCAGATGCCCAGGAAGTGCCAGCTGTGGGTGCAAAGAAGCTGCTACTGGACCGTAGAAGCTGAGGATTCTGCAGGAACGACAAGGGCTAGAGACTTCCCCTTTGGAGGATGGATCCCCCACGCCGTGGAGTGTCGTGCAGAAGTGTTTTCCTGAAGAAAGACCGCCAACAAGCCTTGCTAGCTGCAAATCGTGCGGTTAGGGTTTTTGGATGCTGCTGTGGCCCAGGAGGGACCAGGATGTCGTCAATTGCGTCTGGGGACAGAGGGGGCGTCGAGCAAAACAAGGAGCCCTCTCAGAAGCAGGCAGCACCCGCAGAAGTGCCGGAACAGGCACTACAAAGTGGAGTGAAACGGTGCTCACCCGAAGTTGCACAAAGGAGTCCCACGCCGCCGGAGGACAACTTAGGAGGTTGTGCAATGCAGGTTAGAGTGCCATGGACCCAGGCTGGACTGTGCACAAAGGATTTCTGCCGGAAGTGCACGGAGGCCGGAGTAGCTGCAAAAGTTGCGGTTCCCAGCAATGCAGTCTGGCGTGGGGAGGCAAGGACTTACCTCCACCAAACTTGGACTGAAGAGTCACTGGACTGTGGGAGTCACTTGGACAGAGTTGCTGGATTCAAGGGACCTCGCTCGTCGTGCTGAGAGGAGACCCAGGGTACTGGTGATGCAGTTCTTTGGTGCCTGCGGTTGCAGGGGGACGATTCCGTTGACCCACGGGAGATTTCTTCGGAGCTTCTACTGCAGAGAGGAGGCAGACTACCCCCACAGCATGCACCACCAGGAAAACAGTCGAGAAGGCGGCAGGATCAGCGTTACAGAGTTGCAGTAGTCGTCTTTGCTACTTTGTTGCAGTTTTGCAGGCTTCCAGTGCGGTCAGCAGTCGATTCCTTGGCAGAAGGTGAAGAGAGAGATGCAGAGGAACTCGGATGAGCTCTTGCATTCGTTATCTAAAGAATTCCCCAAACCAGAGACCCTAAATAGCCAGAAAAGAGGGTTTGGCTACCTAGGAGAGAGGATAGGCTAGCAACACCTGAAGGAGCCTATCAGAAGGAGTCTCTGACGTCACCTGCTGGCCCTGGCCACTCAGAGCAGTCCAGTGTGCCAGCAGCACCTCTGTTTCCAAGATGGCAGAGGTCTGGAGCACACTGGAGGAGCTCTGGGCACCTCCCAGGGGAGGTGCAGGTCAGGGGAGTGGTCACTCCCCTTTCCTTTGTCCAGTTTCGCGCCAGAGCAGGGCTGAGGGGTCCCTGAACCGGTGTAGACTGGCTTATGCAGAAATGGGCCCCATCTGTGCCCATGAAAGCATTTCCAGAGGCTGGGGGAGGCTACTCCTCCCCTGCCTTAACACCTTTTTCCAAAGGGACAGGGTGTAACACCCTCTCTCTGAGGAAGTCCTTTGTTCTGCCATCCTGGGCCAAGCCTGGCTGGACCCCAGGAGGGCAGAAACCTGTCTGAGGGGTTGGCAGCAGCAGCAGCTGCAGTGAAACCCCTGAAAAGGCAGTTTGGCAGTACCCGGGTCTGTGCTACAGACCCGTGGGATCATGGGATTGTGCCAACAATGCCAGGATGGCATAGAGGGGGCAATTCCATGATCTTAGACATGTTACATGGCCATATTCGGAGTTACCATTGTGAAGCTACACATAGGTATTGACCTATGTGTAGTGCACGCGTGTAATGGTGTCCCCGCACTCACAAAGTCCGGGGAATTTGCCCTGAACAATGTGGGGGCACCTTGGCTAGTGCCAGGGTGCCCACACACTAAGTAACTTAGCACCCAACCTTTACCAGGTAAAGGTTAGACATATAGGTGACTTATAAGTTACTTAAGTGCAGTGTAAAATGGCTGTGAAATAACGTGGACGTTATTTCACTCAGGCTGCAGTGGCAGGCCTGTGTAAGAATTGTCAGAGCTCCCTATGGGTGGCAAAAGAAATGCTGCAGCCCATAGGGCTCCCCCTGGAACCCCAATACCCTGGGTACCTCAGTACCATATACTAGGGAATTATAAGGGTGTTCCAGTATGCCAATGTAAATTGGTAAAATTGGTCACTAGCCTGTTAGTGACAATTTGAAAGAAATGAGAGAGCATAACCACTGAGGTTCTGATTAGCAGAGCCTCAGTGAGACAGTTAGTCATAACACAGGTAACACATACCTATAGGTCACAAACTTATGAGCACTGGGGTCCTGACTAGCAGGGTCCCAGTGACACATAACAAACATACTGAAAACATAGGGTTTTCACTATGAGCACTGGGCCCTGGCTAGCAGGATCCCAGTGAGACAGCGAAAACACCCTGACATACACTCACAAACAGGCCAAAAGTGGGGGTACCAAGGCTAGAAAGAGGCTACTTTCTCACAGAAGGTAGGTTCAGAGGTAAAGGTATGTGTTGGTGTAGATATCCATGTTGGTTATGTGATAAAGTAGAACCACAGGGCTCTCTTAGTTTCTCCTATCCAAAGAAGGATTGGCGAAATACACAGGCTGCCCACATTAGCAATAACCTACTCCCCTGTAGGAGAGCTAGATTGATGTCAGACTTACACCTGGCACGAGAATCGTTACAGTCGGTCAACTTGTCCACTTTCCAGTTCCTCATATGGAATGGAGGAAGAGGACCCTGGTGTGGGCTAATCCCAGCTGAGGATTTAGGTTAGTGCATTGGCTAATCCAATGCCCTTACTCCAGAAAATAGGAAAAAGCTCCACTGATGCTATGATGAGTCCTCTTCTGCTGGTACTGGAATGGAGAGGTGTTGTGGACTCTGTCAACAAGGTAAAGATATGACAGCCAGGATTATGATGTGCACCACAATCATTTCCCCTCCAGAAACACACAGACACTATTTTAAGGCAAATGCTGGGAGTGAATGAGTGGGTTTCCTCCCGTTCTGCTGCAGAACGAGGCATGCTGAGACTGACGGAATACATGGGAGCACTGTTGGTTTCAACAATGTGAATACTAGAAAGGGATAGGAGTGGTGGGGTCTTGGTGAGTTAAAAATACTACCCTCTGGATGATATTACCAATTTAATATGTCTCACAGGGGTGGTATGATTAAAAAGGGGTGTTGGGAGGGTGTGCATATTATGTACCTGTCCTCCTAGGTGGTCTACATGTTTTGGAGTCTACCCCTGGACTCTTCTTCAGGACCAAAGTGAACTCCCTAGTATCACTCCTTGTGCGCCTGCCACTGATAGAAGCACTGTTACTACTCGGTATGTGGTAAGGTAATGTATATAACTAAATTGAATAATATCCATCAGTATCGTTGCTTTGCTGGGCAAACTGTCAGTATCTATGCTTTTCGTATGTTAGGTCCTCCAGGAGGGGGGTGTGCTTGTAGTCACACATTCGTCAAAGCAACACTCCTGCCAGTAGCCTACTTGTCACCTCGCCGGGGCCTAAAGCTGAGAAGTAGGCTACTGGTGGGAGTGTTGCTTTGTGTACATTTACTGAAGCCTTAAGGAGGATAGACCCAGCTCCTTTAAACCCTCCTTCTCCCCTTAAGTTAGAGGAAAAAAGAAGACAAAAGACACATGTTGATTTGGCTTGAAGAAAGAGTACTGGCATAAACATACATATATATGTAGTTATAGTTAGGACAATGTTTCCAAGTGTTTTGCCTATATCTTTGGCACCATTTGATGAATCATCATGAAATTTTCCCCAAAAAAGTGTTGTGGTGATTCTTGTTGAGGACCGAAAGTTTCGGGGTGATCCGTCAAGCGGGGGCTGAGGAAAGGGGGGGGTGAAAAAGGTTGCGTTTCCCATGTCAATTGCCATAGAACCTTTAGACACGTCTACAGCCCAAAGCGCTGGATGGAATTATACCAGATTTGTCAGAAAGCTAGCTTTCGGTATGCACCTCACGCCTTTGCTTATTTGGTGTAAATCTGTTCAGTAGTTTTTGAGATATAAAAGGGAAAATAAATTTGTAGATCTCTGGCTGTGATGACTTCGCAAATATTTTGTGAATAATTTGTGAAAATTCACGAATTTTTGCAAATACACATGCCAAAAGAAGCGCTGCAATTGTCTGACTGCAACCTGACTAGAAAGTTGCGGCCGCCATTTTATTTCACGGGGGTTGAAAATCCAAATTGAAGCGGCATAAGGGATCAGAGTGATGGTACCCTGCCCCCAGGGGTGTAATATAGGTGTGTTCTAGGGGACAAATTATAGGTTTAAAATAATTTTCCGTCACCATGCACGGTATTTGTGAAAATTTGTGAATTTTCGCAGATTATTTGCAAAATGTTTGCAAATATGAAAACATTTGAAAGAAAACCCACAGACTCATTCATACACTAAATAATTTGCTCAGACATTCACTTAGAGACTCAAGCGCCCATTCACACACCCACTTAGACACTCATGCACCCACTCAGACCCAATCGTAGACTCACACACCCACTTTCAGACACACTCAGACATTCATGCACCCATTCACAGATCCACTGACAGAGATAGGCCCTGTGGCCAAAGGCTGTGCATGGCGCGGGGTGGGTGGTTATAAGTACTTGGCTGCAAGGCCTGGCTGCAGGCTAGGCCTTGTGACCAGCCCCAGCCGCGCACGGCTGAAGGCCAAGCGCTGCGGGCGCTGGAATAACATATAGTAATTAACATTACTTTACGTTAAAAAATCATAGAAATTCACTGAAAAAAACAAAGGTTACAGGAACCTTATAGTTAGGGTCTGAATTTAGTTGTACAAAACCATAGAAATTCAGCAGTTATAGTTAGAATTCTATACCTCGTACCCTAAGGTAACCATAACTCGCGCCTTTGCCATGCACAGCTAATTACTCCACATATATGATTGATGAGATCTTGAATGACATCTTCGATATTATCACTACAATATTTGCAATAATGGCAAGGGCACGAGTTATAGTTATCTTGGGGCGCAAGTTATAGTTACATGAAATAACTCTAACTATAACAGCTGAATTTCTCTGGTTTTGTTTGAGTAAATTCAGAACCTAACTATAATGTCCCTGTAACCTTTGCAAGTAATTATAACTCATGCCCTAAGGTAACTATAACTTGCGCCCTCACCATGCACTGCTAATTACCCCACAAAATACATCACTCATGACATCTTTGATAACATCATTGATAATATCAATGTAACATATACAGTACAGTACAATTATTTAGCAGAAAACTGTGCATGGCGGGAGCGTGAGTTATAGTTCCCCAAGGGCACCGCTTATAGTTACTTGAGATAACTTTAGCCATAACTGAGATAACTTTAGCCATAACTGATTCATTTCTATGGTTTAGTACGTTTAAAATGTGAGCCTAACTATAAAGTCCCTGTAACCTTTGTTTTTTCAAGTGAACATATATATACACTGAAAAGAACAATAGTTAAACTAAAAGTATAATTATCTTTGTTTTAAAACATATGTTGTAAAACTGAGAAATTACTGAATAAAAAAACAGGTAGATTGAACTTATGGTCACAAAATCAAACCTAAGAATCACTGAAACACTCCATTTAGGGATAGGTAAACTAATCATGAATTGCGCCCCTCGTCATGCACTGCTTATGATCACTCATATTACATCACTCATGACATGTTAAATTTAATCATTGATAAAATCAGTGATGACATCATAAATGACAACATTGCTCTTGTGGGAACAAAAAAAAACTGTGCCATTGGAAATCATGTGTGCCTGACTGGTAACAGAGTAAGATTAGGCAAGTGTTTGCAGTTTGTTCCATTTAAGGGCCAGATGCAGGAAACACTTTGCGACTCGCAAACGGCAAAATCTGCCGTTTGCGACTCGCAAATGCGTGTTTCCAATGCAGAAATGCATTCTGCGGGTCGGGACCGACTCGCAAAATGCATTTCAGAATCGCAAATAGGAAGGGGTGTTCCCTTCCTATTTGCGAATCGTAGTGGTATGCAATACCATTTGAGACCGCATATGCGGTCGCAAATGGTGTCGCAGTTACCATCCACTTGAAGTGGATGGTAACCCACTCGCAAATTGGAAGGGGTCCCCATGGGACCCCTTCCCCTTTGTGAATGGACCCAAAACAATTTTTTCAGGGCAGGTAGTGGTCCAAGGGACCACTACCTGCCCTGAAAAAATACCGAAACTAAAGGTTTCGGATTTTTTTCAAGTGCAGCTCGTTTTCCTTTAGGGAAAACGGGCTACACTTACAAAAAAAAAAAAACTGCTTTATTTAAAAGCAGTCACGAACATGGAGGTCTGCTGACTACAGCAGGCCTCCATGTTAGCGAGTGCCCATAGTCGGTATGGGGCCGCAATTTGCGACCCACCTCATTAATACTAATGAGGTGGGTCTTTGCGACCCCATACCGACTCGCAGAAGGTGTCTGAGACACCTTTCTGCATAACATTTTGCGAGTTGCAAATTGCGAGTCGCTAGTACTCGCAATTTGCAAGTCGCAAAATGTTATTTTGCTACATCTGGCCCTAAGAGTTTTACTTTTGCACTTAAGTTTTTTTCTGGAAAACAACATTGACCAGCGGGGTAAGGCAAGTGGGTGAGCACAACACCAAAGGATTGGGCCAATCGATTTAGTGACCCCTAGTGTTGATCTTTGTTGCAAAATGCTTGTGAGGTGCTACACTGGAAATCATAGTCATCTAGATTAAAGTCTTCATCTGTCATGCTGTGGCACCTTTCCCCAAAAGTCTGTAGCTTTACAACTGTTGTTCCAAAAGTTCTCAAACACTCAGGTATGTCGCTTGGACAGCAGGCCACATGTCCAAATGGGAGAAAAGATTCCCCTCACTTTCAGTCAAGACCAAAGCAAAAAGTCTAGTTGGCAAAGGTATTGCCAGTTTTCTTCTAGGCAGGCTCCTTGATTCTTCCATACTTTTCTGCACAGAAAACTAGTTTCACAGTAGGTAGAATTTTTCCACTGGACTCTGTGCAGGGATCAGCAAGAGTCCTGATGTCCTGGCAAACAATGAAACAGATTCAGAGATTTATGCTGAAGGTGGAGTTGCTTCAGTAGCCAGACAGGTATTTTAAGCTGGTACTCTTCTTCCATCTCAGCTCTCTACCTCTAACTTGACAATACTCATTTTTGTAAGGTTAACACAACAGTGATCAGCGAATTTCTGTAAACAAATCACTTCAAAATTCCACTACATGCTCTTCTTTTCTTCTCAGTATTATGTTTTAGTTTCTCTTTCCCAGGGCTGATATATCTCAAAAGTAGTTTTTTTACCCTAAAAAAAGAAAAGGTCAAAAATTCCTTCCTGTGTGAATGCCCTATAGAAAGTGTTTCGATGGTGGGAACTCAAATAGGGGGTATGGACCGAATTCCCCCTCAGAGAATAAGAATCCAAGACTGGTTAAAAATGAGCACCCACGTGAATGGTTCTAAAGAGGAAAGTAATTCTTGATGCTGATTTTTTAATAATTAAGTAATAATGTGATCAATATATTAGTTGGAAGAAAAATTACGAGGAAACTTGATGAGTTGCGGAATGCTCAAAGTCTTTATTCATTGGTACATAGATACATTCGAAGATGATTGGCGAATGTAGATCAAAACAAAGCCGACACGTGTTTCGCCCTCTATGGTGAGTCCACCTAGGGCTTTCTCAAGGCTGTAATCAATTGAAAATAAGCAAATTAGAGGTTTAGGTGGACCTATTAGATATTGGTGAGTTAGGAACATGTGGTGTGACATGCAGGGCTGTGACCACTCCGTGCCTTTCTTCCTAGATTTTGTGTGATATAAGTGATGGTTAGAAGTGGGACAGAAGGTCTGAAAATACCCAAGAGAACCTTCATTTAAGGGTGTAATATTAAGTTACATTAGTAAAAGAGAAAAAAAAGAGAGAACATGGTGACTCCCTATTAACCTAAATAAGTTAGTCCACGTGTTACTGATGGTAAAATTCAAGAAGGCTCGTGAGGTCAATATGTGAGTTTCTGTGCTGACACATCAGGCAAAGATGTGAGGTGAGTTTAGAAAAAAGTCTCTAAGTTAACTGATCATGCTCTCCAAAAGGTTCAAGACAGTATCAAGCAAAAGAGGAATCATACCATTACAGTGTTCATATTTTTGCAGCACATCTTGTAATAAATGGTCTGAATATTAAAAGAAAAAAATTAAATGAAAAACATCTCTCAAAAGACTAGAACACAGATAATAATCACAAATCACTAATATCAAAACGAAGTAAGGTAAATGTAAAATCATTACAGAGAACCAAATGATAGAGCTAAATACGGTAAAAGCGTTGTTTATTAAATTAATCTACAAGAGGTTATTGAAATATGGTGTTTGACTTTAGTACAGGAACTATTTGGTTGTGCTGATTTTTAAATTAAGGGATAACCCATAATTTTCTGTCAAAGTTTGGAGTCAAAATATAAAGTCCAAAAGACTAAGGGTCTCTGTGCCTAATACGACAGAATCCCTGAGTTTAGGGTGAAGAGCTTACCCAAATACCAGTAGATAGTTCAATGGAGAGAGAAACGGCAACAGTTGGCCGTGTTCGCGTCTTAGTCGGTCGCCATCTTGAAATGGTTTCTACAATCGTATGCGTGCGTTTATGTGTGAAACGTCCATGGCTCAGTCATTCTTTTCTTTTTCGTGCCCTAGCTGTGAAAATATCCGAAAGTAATGGGCGCCATATTGGAACGGACCGAAAACCCCGAAATGAATAGAGCTGAAAATAATTCTGCAAATAACTGAGTCGAACAAAACAAAAAGATTATAAGCGGTCAATCAGTCATGGTTAAAAAGGGGGGGCTCCCCGGGGCCAAAGTATATTTTGAATTGGTGTTTTATTGCATTACGTGGATGAGTCCTTCGTCCCGTGTTGTGGGAACCGAAGATATGGCAAATAATTATATTGAGTCAGTGCCTACTTTAGGAAGTCCTCCGGGGAAATAAAGCCCTGAGTCCTGAATATGGGTTGAAATAATAAGCATCATCTTGTGAGAATTAGTAATTCACTGATGAGGAAGGTGAGTTTGTTAAAAAGGGGGAGATGTAAAGTCTAGTCATAGGGTAAATATGGTGAGTATTAACATAGAGTGAGATTATTGAGTGTCAAAAGCCGCTACCACAAAGTCAGGGAATATTGTGAATATAAACAGAAGCGACTAGGTAAGTAAAATTGCATTCACGATTGCTTAACCAAATTCCAAACAGACAAATACTATATAAGAAAGGTCTGATTCCATCGAGAACCATAATTCCAATTGTGGATGACATGGAGAGAATCATGCTTAATACAGTAGGTATAGTCAAATTATCAGGCTTAGTAATAAGCTATGTCTTACTATATATTTGAAAAGAGTACATTTGTGATTACTTAAAAGATCTAATAAGTGAAATACAGTCAATATGTAGGGTAGATCTGATTCTATCAGAGAAAACATAATATCAATTGCGAATAACATAGAAAATCTGTAATTGATACAATAAATATTGTCAAATTGTCAGTCTTGTTCCTAGGATGAGTCTTCCTCTGTAGTCAGATGAGACACTGCAAACTTCCGGTATTCGGTAATTCAGCCAATAGTGCCATTACAGATCTTTGTTGAGTCCCCTCCGTACTGCATCATATTGGATATTAAGGCGGCTTTCACTTTGATGTAGTTTTAGTTCGAGATTACCACCTCTGGGGTGTGGTTTAAATTGTAAGAGGCCACAGAAAGTAAATGTACAATCATTCGGATGATGTTCAAGAAAGTGTTCCACCAAAGGCAGTTTGGAGTCATTTTTTTGTATATTGCGGTAGTGTTCTTGTATCCGAATTTTCAATGCACGGATTGTGCCCCCAATATAAGCTTTTTTGCAGGGACAAATAATCATATAGGCTGTATTAATGCTGTCACAGTTGATGAAATCTCCTATCATAAAAGGTTGATCATTGATCAAAATAGATTTAGATTTTGAGAGACCGAGTTTACAAATTGAGCACTTTGTGCAGGTATAAAAGCTTTTAGGTTGTTGTATGGCACTTTGTTTGAAAGGTTGGTCAGGGTAGAAAGAGGAACAAAGTTTATCTTTAAGATTTGGGGCTCTTCTGAAACCCATTTGAGGGTAAGATGAAAGGTATTGGTTAATAGATGGGTTATTCTGAAGCAGGTACCAGTGCTTGCGGAGACGTTTACGGATCAGGTGGTGACCATTGTAGAAATCTGTGATGAAATGAATCACTGAGTTCTTGTAAAAAGCCCAGCTCACCTGAGTCCTTGTTCAGTTCTGATGGAGGTTGAAGACAATCCGACCCCACCCTGAAACTGCTTGTTCCAGCACACTAGTTTTTAAAACAGTGCACTAAGAACAGAAGCTCAAGGGAAGTGGGGAAGTGGATAAAATAAAATAAAGAGACAACACCGTTCTTGCGTTTCCACTGTTGAAGTGCTGCACAAATCTGCGGCCCTCTCTGACTTCTGTAGAAACTGGTGCCTAATGAAATATAAACAAAGAACAGATAAGTACAACCTATTCCTAACTGGGTTCCTGACTATCCCTTTATTTATTAGAAATTTTCTTCTAAAAGTACCTCTTGGATCCTGGTCTCTAGTTTCCAGGTTTGGAATGTGTTACTGCTCTGGGATGTGCTTTCTATTACTCTAAAGCTTCTAAAACATTAAACAAATACCGTTATCAGAATTACTAATATCATCTTAATATAACTAAAGCCTAAATTCCCAATAGCAGACTCACTTTTCCCATATTTCCAGAATCTTTTATAAAACAAATACTGTACTTTTACGTCAAAATACAGCATGTAATTTGTGCAAGTCCTTGATTTACTGTTTGCCTTGCTGTTAATGGTTTCCACGGTTCGATTCTTAAAAGTTCCATAAAAAATGTTTGCTTCACAAAGTTCCGCAAAGTATTCTTGTAACAAAGAGTTTGAATCACAATGTTCGTGGAAGGTATCTTGTTTCCAGAAATTGTTGTCAAAGTTCTTTCAGGTAATAAAAGTTTTGCACTTACTTGTTGCTGGCAAGAGATACTGATCAGTCTAACCTTGTCTTCTTTCTCTTTTGCAGGTTGCTTGTAGGAGAGAGGCTGAGGCAAGGAGGAACCGGAAACCGGAAGAAGGAAGAACCAGCAGCTGCGCCCATTGAAGCCAATGAAAGTCTGTAGAGAGCAGGAGTGCCAGCGCCGAGGGATCTGTCCTCAGGTAAGCGGGAGGTAGACGAGCACAAGCACTGGGTGAGGCTCGGGGGCTGCCTTTTATAGACAGGGCTGGGTGTGGTCCTCACATGCTGCACATGTTCTTGAAAGGTGTGCAGAGCTGGGTGTGGTTTGAAGAGCTGGGTGTGGTCCTCACATGCTGCACATGTTCTTGAAAGGTGTGCAGAGTTTCAGTTATTATGCAAATGAGTTAAATTAACACATGGCCTAGAGAGGAGTGTTTTAAAGAAGCCTTGGTAAAAGCAAGGCCCAATGTGTAAACAAAACAGCACATTAAACAACATACACAGAAGCCTAGGGGGGGGGAAGGTGAGATAACAAGAAAGGATTTCAATAGTAAGTTTAAAAGGGAGCTATTACAGAACCCACTAGTGCAGTGAGAGGGGACATGCTCTTTGCTGTGCACAAACCCTAATAGTTCTTATCTGCAGTTTTGGATTTGTTGAGCATCATGTTGCAGTCTAGCTTAGCATAATGTTCCTTAATCTTAGTTAGAGTTGGGGTGTTGTAACCTCTGGTAGACAAACGTTGGATAATTTCAGAAGAAACTTTCTCATAGTCAGCCATGTCGCTGCAGTTCAATCTGGCTCTCCTAAACTCTCCTGCCTGGATGTTACGGATTATGCTAGATGGATGACAGCTAGAGGCATGTAAAATTGAGTTAGCTGCAGTCCTCTTTCTATGAAGGCAAGTGTGTAATTGGTCATTTTTGATATACAAGGTAAGGTCTAGATATTCAATTGTAGTTCTCGAGAATTTATATGTTATATCAATGTTCCATCGGTTGGGTGTGAGAGATTCAAGAAACAGTTGAAGTACGGATTCTTGACCCTGCCAAATTAACAAAATGTCATCTATATAGCGACCCAAAAAGATTATATACTGGGAAAAGTGTTAAAAATTATCGTTCCAGAGCCAGAATCTTTCTATGGCTCCCATAAGGATACATGCATATGGTGGCGCAAATTTAGCTCCCATCGCTGTCCCTTGAAGTTGGAGATAGAATTGTCCTCCAAAAAGAAAAAAGTTGTTCTGAAGACAAAATGATAACATTTCTATTATCATTTTATTGCATTCTGTATATTGAGCCGATCTTGTGGAGAGACAGCTTCTAACTGCTTCTATCCCATCTTGATGTCGGATAGAGGTATAAAGACTCACCACATCTATTGTGGCTAGGATGTAGTCAGACTGCCAATCAATGTTCTGAAGTTTTTGTAGAATATCCTTAGTGTCTTTTATAAAAGGATGGTAAATTTTGCATGAATGGTTGTAGTTCAGAGTCGATAAGGGTACCCAGGTTGTAGCAGATAGAGTTGATTCCTGAGATGATTGGTCTGCCTTTGGGGGGGGTTACCTCCTTTGTGTATTTTCGGTAATACGTATAGAGTGGGGATAGTAGGATTTTGTATGAAAAGGAAATTTCTTTCTTCAGACGAGATGATTTGTTCAGAATGCCAATAGTCTAACAGGTGCTTCAATTTCTTTTCAATTTCTCAATTTCTCTCTCACGTGTGGCATTTGAGGAAAGCTTTTTGTAGCATGTTGAGTCATTAATTTGTCTATGAATTTCATGTAAGTAATCATTTTTATTGAGAATAACAATATTTCCTCCCTTGTCAACTTCTTTAATGACAACCGTATTGTTCTTTTTTAATTGATTGATTGCCATTTTATGTTTAGTACTGATATTTGATGGTAAGTATTGTTGTTTCTTGATATATTTGCGATACTCCTGATCCAGGTCTTGGGTTATAGCTGTGAAAAAGAGATCAGTCAAATTGCCAGCAGACAGTCGGAGTGAAGGTGGATTTAATAGGGAGATCAAAGGATTTGTATGATGTGGTCTCAATGTCCAGTTCCTGGGCTATTTCAGTGATTGATAGGTCTTGTTCTTCAACGTTGGAAAGGTTACTTAGTAGGCATATCGCTTTAAAATGTTTGGCTGTAAAATCACTAGAAGCCTGTGATGGTTGAAGTGAAGGAGATTTAGGAGCTGAGGTGGAAAAAACGATTTGATTTTAAGTTTACGAGTAAACTTAAAAATATCACTTTTTGTGCGAACAAGATCCTAGCAGTTTGTTGGACAAAATGAAAGTCCCCTGTTGAGTATTTCAACTTGGGTGGATGATAAATTTATATCAGATAGATTGACAATCAAATCTTTATCTGTGCTCGGTGTCTTGCTTCCTTGCTTCGAGCTCTTGTCTGTATACCTGTCAATTTTGGTTCTTCTGTTATAGTACCTGGTGGTCTTATGCGATTGTCTTGTGTAGTGCTAAGACAGTGTCTTCTGACTTCCTCGGAAAAATTTACACTTGGTTTACTGTGTTGGTGTTTTTCAATTTCTTCTGATGATTCAATATCTGAAGAGGGGATAGTTTCTGAGCAGCTAGATAGTTCTGTGGCGGGATTAAAATTCTTTATATTGTCATACTGTTTCCCAAAGGTGGAGACTCTGCCTTGTTGTTAGTCAGTTAAATCACGTCTAAATTTTCTATTTGTCCTCTGAATAATGTCTTCTTCATAGTGGTCTATGATGTTGTTGAGGACCTTATAATTGTTTACCAAGATATCTCCCCAATTGGCTTCTGTAGGAGGCTGGACTGGCTTGTAGTGAGTACCAAGGGGTACTTGCACCTTGCACCAGACCCAGTTATCCCTTATTAGTGTATAGGGTGTCTAGCAGCTTAGGCTGATAGATAATGGTAGCTTAGCAGAGCAGCTTAGGCTGAACTAGGAGACGTGTGAAGCTACTACAGTACCACTTAGTGTCATATGCACAATATCATAAGAAAACACAATACACAGTTATACTAAAAATAAAGGTACTTTATTTTTATGACAATATGCCAAAGTATCTTAGAGTGTACCCTCAGTGAGAGGATAGGAAATATACACAAGATATATATACACAATAGCAAAAATATGCAGTATAGTCTTAGAAAACAGTGCAAACAATGTATTGTTACAATAGGATGCAATGGGGAAACATAGGGATAGGGGCAACACAAACCATATACTCCAGAAGTGGAATGCGAACCACAAATGGACCCCAAACCTATGTGACCTGGTAGAGGGTCGCTGGGACTATTAGAAAATAGTGAGAGTTAGAAAAATAACCCTCCCCAAGACCCTGAAAAGTGAGTGCAAAGTGCACTAAAGTTCCCCTAAGGACAAAATAGTCGTGTTAGAGGGAAAATGCAAGGAAAACACAAATCAGCAATGCAACAACGATGGATTCCTGACTGAGGGTACCTGTGGAACAAGGGGACCAAGTCCAAAAGTCACAAGCAGCTCGGAGATGGGCAGATGCCCAAGAAATGCCAGCGGTTGGTGCAAAGAAGCTCTTACTAGGCTGAAGAACTGTGAATACTGCAGGAACGACAAGGGCTAGAGACTTCCCCTTTGGAGGATGGATCCCCCACGCCTTGTAGAGTCGTGCAGAAGTGTTTTCCCGCCGGATGGACGCCAACGAGCCTTGCTACACGCAAATCGTGCGTTTGGCGTTTTTGGACGCTGCTGGGGCCCAGGAGGGACCAGAAGGTCGCAAATTGGACCTGCAGAGAGAGGGGACGTCGAGCAAGACAAAGAGCCCTCACTGAAGCAGGTAGCACCCGGAGAAGTGCCAGAAACAGGCACTACGAGGATGCGTGAAACGGTGCTCGCCGAAGTTGCACAAAGGAGTCCCACGTCGCCGGAGACCAACTTAGAAAGTCGTGCAATGCAGGTTAGAGTGCCGTGGACCCAGGCTTGGCTGTGCACGAAGGATTTCCGCCGGAAGTGCACAGGGGCCGGAGTAGCTTGCAAAGTCGCGGTTCCCAGCAATGCAGCCCAGCGAGGTGAGGCAAGGACTTACCTCCACCAAACTTGGGCTGAAGAGTCACTGGACTGTGGGGGTCACTTGGACGGTGTCGCTGGATTCGAGGGACCTCGCTCGTCGTGCTGAGAGGAGACCCAAGGGACCGGTAATGCAGCTTTTTGGTGCCTGCGGTTGCAGGGGGAAGATTCCGTCGACCCACGGGAGATTTCTTCGGAGCTTCTGGTGCAGAGAGGAGGCAGACTACCCCCACAGCATGCACAAGCAGGAAAACAGTCGAGAAGGCGGCAGGATCAGCGTTACAGAGTTGCAGTAGTCGTCTTTGCTACTATGTTGCAGGTTTGCAGGCTTCCAGCGCGGTCAGCGGTCGATTCCTTATCAGAAGGTGAAGAGGGAGTTGCAGAGGAACTCGGCTGAGCTCATGCATTCGTTATCTAAAGTTTCCCCAGAGACAGAGACCCTAAATAGCCAGAAAAGAGGGTTTGGCTACCTAGGAGAGAGGAAAGGCTACTAACACCTGAAGGAGCCTATCACAAGGAGTCTCTGACGTCACCTGGTGGCACTGGCCACTCAGAGCAGTCCAGTGTGCCAGCAGCACCTCTGTTTCCAAGATGGCAGAGGTCTGGAGCACACTGGAGGAGCTCTGGACACCTCCCAGGGGAGGTGCAGGTCAGGGGAGTGGTCACTCCCCTTTCCTTTGTCCAGTTTCGCGCCAGAGCAGGGGCTAAGGGGTCCCTGAACCGGTGTAGACTGGCTTATGCAGAATTGGGCACATCTGTGCCCAACAAAGCATTTCCAGAGGCTGGGGGAGGCTACTCCTCCCCTGCCTTCACACCATTTTCCAAAGGGAGAGGGTGTCACACCCTCTCTCAGAGGAAGTTCTTTGTTCTGCCATCCTGGGCCAGGCCTGGCTGGACCCCAGGAGGGCAGCTGCCTGTCTGAGGGGTTGGCAGCAGCAGCAGCTGCAGAGAAACCCCAGGAAGGGCAGTCTGGCAGTACCAGGGTCTGTGCTACAGACCACTGGGATCATGGAATTGTACCAACAATGCCAGGATGGCATAGAGGGGGCAATTCCATGATCATAGACATGTTACATGGCCATATTCGGAGTTACCATGGTGAAGCTACATATAGGTAGTGACCTATATGTAGTGCACGCGTGTAATGGTGTCCCCGCACTCACAAAGTTCAGTGAATTGGCTCTGAACAATGTGGGGGCACCTTGGCTAGTGCCAGGGTGCCCTCACACTAAGTAACTTTGCACCTAACCTTTACCAAGTAAAGGTTAGACATATAGGTGACTTATAAGTTACTTAAGTGCAGTGTAAAATGGCTGTGAAATAACGTGGACGTTATTTCACTCAGGCTGCAGTGGCAGGCCTGTGTAAGAATTGTCAGAGCTCCCTATGGGTGGCAAAAGAAATGCTGCAGCCCCTAGGGATCTCCTGGAACCCCAATACCCTGGGTACCTCAGTACCATATACTAGGGAATTATAAGGGTGTTCCAGTAAGCCAATGTAAATTGGTAAAAATGGTCACTAGCCTGTCAGTGACAATTTGGAAAGAAATGAGAGAGCATAACCACTGAGGTTCTGATTAGCAGAGCCTCAGTGAGACAGTTAGTCACTACACAGGTAACACATTCAGGCACACTTATGAGCACTGGGGCCCTGGGTTACCAGGGTCCCAGTGACACATACAACTAAAACAACATATATACAGTGAAAAATGGGGGTAACATGCCAGGCAAGATGGTACTTTCCTACACTACCCCCCCCCAAACGAAGGACAATAAGACTAGCCATTACCTGATGAGTCTTCATTGTCTAAGTGGAAATATCTGGAGAGTCCATCTGCATTGGAGTGGCTACTCCCAGGTCTATGTTCCACTGTATAGTCCATTCCCTGTAGGGATATGGACCACCTCAACAATTTAGGATTTTCACCTTTCATTTGTTTTAGCCAAAGTAGAGGTTTGTGGTCTGTCTGAACAATGAAGTGAGTGCCAAACAGGTATGGCCTCAACTTCTTCAGAGCCCAGACCACAGCAAAGGCCTCCCTCTCAATGGCAGACCAACGCTTTTCTCTAGGGGTCAACCTTCTACTAATAAAAGCAACAGGTTGATCCTGGCCCTCAGAATTAAGTTGTGATAGGACTGCCCCTACTCCTAATTCAGATGCATCAGTTTGGACATATAATTTTTTAGAGTAACAAGGGCTTTTCAGGACAGGTGCAGAGCACATGGCCTGCTTCAGCTCCTCAAAAGCTTTCTGACAGTTTGCTGTCCATAATACCTTTTTAGGCATTTTCTTGGATGTGAGGTCATTAAGAGGGGCTGCAATGGAGCCATAGTTCTTAATGAACCTCCTGTAATACCCAGTGAGGCCTAGGAAGGCTCTCACCTGAGTCTGAGTGGTAGGGGGAACCCAATCAATAATAGTTTGGATTTTCCCCTGAAGTGGTGCAATCTGTTCCCCACCAACAAGGTGTCCCAGATAAACCACCTTACCCTGCCCTATCTGGCACTTTGAAGCCTTGATAGTGAGGCCTGCCTTTTGCAGGGCCTCCAAAACTTTCCAAAGGTGGACCAGGTGATCATCCCAGCTGGAGCTAAAGACAGCTATATCATCCAAATATGCTGCACTGAAAGCTTCCAGCCCTTGCAGGACTGTGTTCACCAACCTCTGAAAAGTGGCAGGTGCATTTTTCAGACCAAAAGGCATTACAGTAAACTGGTAATGTCCTCCAATGGTAGAAAATGCAGTCTTAGATTTAGCATCTTCTGACAATTTGATCTGCCAATACCCTGCAGTCAAATCAAAAGTGCTTAGATACTTGGCAGATGCCAGTGTATCTATGAGCTCATCTGCCCTGGGTATAGGGTGAGCATCAGTTTTGGTTACCAAGTTGAGACCTCTATAGTCGACACAAAACCTCATTTCCTTCTTTCCATCTTTAGAATTGGGTTTTGGTACCAGTACCACAGGAGAAGCCCATGGACTGTCAGAGTGCTCAACCACTCCTAGTTCCAACATCTTCTGAACTTCTTGCTTTATGCAGTCCCTGACATGGTCAGGCTGCCTATAGATCTTACTTTTGACAGGTAAACTGTCTCCAGTATCTATAGTGTGCTCACACCAAGAAGTGGTGCCTGGCACAATGGAGAAGAGTTCTGAAAATTGTCCTAGGAGATTTATGCAATTATCTTTCTGCTCAGCAGTAAGACAATCAGCCAAAACTACACCTTCCACAAGAGCATCTTGTTCTGTGGAAGAGAAGAGATCAGGTAGAGGATCACTGTCTTCTTCCTGTCCCTCATCTGTTGCCATGAGCAGGGTGAGATCAGCCCTGTCATAGTAGGGTTTCAGGCGGTTGACATGGAGCACCCTAAGGGGACTCCTGGCAGTGCCTAAGTCAACCAAGTAGGTGACTTCACCCTTCTTTTCAACAATTGTGTGGGGTCCACTCCATTTATCTTGGAGTGCTCTTGGGGCCACAGGCTCCAAGACCCACACTTTCTGCCCTGGTTGGTACTGAACCAAAACAGCCTTCTGATCATGCCATTGCTTCTGGAGCTCTTGGCTGGCCTGAAGGTTTTTACTGGCCTTTTTCATGTACTCAGCCATCCTTGATCTGAGGCCAAGTACATAATCCACAATATCCTGCTTAGGAGCTTTTAAAGGTTGTTCCCAACCCTCCTTTACAAGTGTGAGTGGACCCCTAACAGGGTGTCCAAAAAGAAGTTCAAAGGGGCTGAAGCCCACTCCTTTCTGGGGTACCTCCCTGTAGGCAAAAAGGAGGCATGGTAGAAGGATATCCCATCTCCTGCGGAGTTTTTCAGGGAGTCCCATAATCATGCCTTTGAGAGTTTTATTAAATCTCTCCACCAGTCCATTTGTTTGTGGATGATAGGGTGTTGTGAACTTGTAAGTTACACCACACTCCTTCCACATGGCCTTTAAGTATGCAGACATGAAATTGCTTCCTCTGTCTGATACTACTTCCTTTGGGAAGCCCACCCTGGAAAATATTCCCAGGAGGGCCTTTGCCACTGCAGGAGCTGTAGTGGTCCTTAAAGGAATAGCTTCAGGATATCTTGTGGCATGGTCCACTACCACCAAGATAAACCTATTGCCTGAAGCAGTAGGAGGGTCAAGGGGGCCAACTATGTCAACCCCTACCCTTTCAAAGGGAACCCCAACCACAGGCAGTGGGATAAGGGGTGCCTTTGGAGTGCCACCTGTCTTACCACTGGCTTGACAGGTTTCACAGGACTTACAAAATTCTTTTGTGTCCTCAGACATCCTAGGCCAATGAAACAGTGGTACCAATCTGTCCCAAGTTTTCATTTGACCCAGGTGCCCAGCTAAGGGAATGTCATGTGCCAGTGTTAGGAGGAACTTTCTGTACTCCTGAGGGATCACTAATCTCCTGGCAGCTCCAGGTTTAGGATCCCTATGCTCAGTGTACAAGAGGTTGTCCTCCCAGTAAACTCTGTGTGAGTCACTGACATCCCCATTAGCCTGTTTGACAGCTTGCTGTCTGAGACCCTCTAATGTGGGACAGGTTTGCTGTGCCACACTCAGCTCCTCTCTGGCAGGCCCCCCTTCACCCAAAAGCTCAGCAGTGTCTGCTTCCAGCTCCTCTGGTGTAGGTTCTGCACAGGGAGGGAATTCTTCTTCCTCAGAAGTAGAATCCACTGTAGAGGGAGGGATAGTAGGAAGTGGTTTGCTTCTACTAGCCCTAGCTTTAGGGAGCACTTGGTCCATTGTTCCAGGATCCAAGCTTCCCTGTCCTTTTTGCTTTTTGGCCTGAGCCCTTGTCAAAGCAAAAATATGCCCTGGGATGCCCAGCATTGCTGCATGGGCCTCCAACTCCACATCTGACCAAGCTGATGTCTCCAAATCGTTCCCTAATAGACAGTCTACAGGTAAATCTGAAGCTACCACAACTTTCTTTGGACCAGATACCCCCCCCCAGTTGAGATTTACAACAGCCATGGGGTGGCTTTGTGTTATGTTGTGAGCATCGGTTACTTGGTACTGGTGTCCAAGTATGTGTTGTTCAGGGTGCACCAGTTTCTCAATCACCATTGTGACACTGGCACCTGTGTCCCTGTAGGCCTGGACCTCAACACCATTTATTAGGGTTAGTTGCTTGTACTTCTCCAAGTTATGGGGGCAAGCAACCAAAGTGGCTAAGTCAATAGCCCCTTCAGAGACTAAAGTAGCCTCTGTGGTCTCCCTAATCAGACCAACCCCAACTAAATTACCAAAAGTGAGCCCAGCTACTCCCTTGGATTGGCTATTAGTAGGTTTGCTCCCACCACCACTGCTATTAGTAGGGACACTAGGTGTAGCAGTAGGGGTTGTAGTGGTAGGAGCTGTGGTGCCTTTCTTTGGACAACTGGGATCTGTTGTCCAATGGCCTTTTATTTTACATAAATAGCACCATGGTTTCTTTTCCTTGTTCTGATTAAAGGAGGATTTGGACCCACCACCCCCACCAGAGTGTTTTTGTGGGCCTGATGAAGACTCATTTTTAGATTTGTCCCCACCCTTGTCAGAAGACTTACCATCCTTCTTTTTGTTGCCATCTTTGTCACCCCCTGTATGAACTTTTCTGTTCACTCTTGTTCTGACCCATTTGTCTGCCTTCTTTCCCAATTCTTGGGGAGAGGTCAGATCAGAGTCCACCAAGTACTGGTGCAACAAATCAGACACACAATTATTAAGAATATGCTCTCTCAGGATCAAGTTATACAGGCTGTCATAATCAGTAACTTTACTGCCATGTAACCACCCCTCCAAGGCCTTCACTGCCTGGTCAATGAAATCAACCCAGTCTTGTGAAGACTCCTTTTTGGTATCTCTGAACTTTATCCTGTACTGTTCAGTGGTTAAGCCATAACCATCCAGGAGTGCATTCTTAAGAACTTGGAAATTGTTAGCATCATTTTCTTTTACAGTAAGGAGCCTATCCCTACCTTTTCCAGTAAATGATAGCCATAGGATAGCAGCCCACTGCTTTTGAGGGACATCCTGTACAGCACAGGCCCTCTCAAGTGCAGCAAACCACTTGTTAATGTCATCCCCCTCCTTGTAAGGGGGAACTATCTTATGCAGATTCCTGGAATCATGCTCTTTTGCAGGATGACTATGGGGAATACTGCTGCTGCCACCATGGGTATCTAAACCCATTTTCTGTCTTTCCCTCTCTATTTCTAAATACTGTCTATCCAAATCCAGCTGTTGCTTCTTGAGCTTCAGTCTGGTTTGCTCCACTCTCAATCTATTGAGCTCCCTTTCTAACAATCTGTCATCAGGGTGGGTGGGAGGGACATTTCTAGATACAGAGGTATGATGGGAATGAACAGAAGGAGACCTGTCCCTTACCAAGGGCACCCTAACAGCTTGGCTACCAGCATAATGTGAGAGCACATCATCAGTATGATGTGATTCAACCTCTGTACCAACTATGCTAGACTGTCTAGTAATGGGCAGGCTGAGAAGTTTCTTTCCTGAACCTTTTCCTGGGGGAGTCCCTGGATCAGATTGAGAACCATTAGCTACTTTTTCTACAGATTGGGCACTTATGGCCTTATCCTGTACTCTAAGCATATTAATTAACAGTTCTAAGGAAGGATTCTTCCCTACACTCAAACCTCTCTCTATGCAGAGACTCCTTGCTCCTTTCCCGCTAAGGTGATCATATGCAAGTTTGGACAGTTCAACTTTTTGGCCTGTGCCAGACATTTTTAGAGAGAGTTAAAGTGATAGACAAAAGAGAAAAAAGTTTTCAGAACTTTTTGGAAAGACAGAAAAAACTTTTTAAACTTTTAAGAACTTTTTGAAAGTTTAGAAGTACTTTTCAGCACTTAGAAAAGAGTGAACAGAGGAAATGCAAAACTTTTTGCCTATGTGTATATACACTGACCTTGTTTTGTATATTTTTCTCTTATGAAAAGTACAATGACAAGAGTGGTAAGTAGTCTCAAAGCACTTATCCCACCGCTGCACAACCAATGTAGGAGGCTGGACTGGCTTGTAGTGAGTACCAAGGGGTACTTGCACCTTGCACCAGACCCAGTTATCCCTTATTAGTGTATAGGGTGTCTAGCAGCTTAGGCTGATAGATAATGGTAGCTTAGCAGAGCAGCTTAGGCTGAACTAGGAGACGTGTGAAGCTACTACAGTACCACTTAGTGTCATATGCACAATATCATAAGAAAACACAATACACAGTTATACTAAAAATAAAGGTACTTTATTTTTATGACAATATGCCAAAGTATCTTAGAGTGTACCCTCAGTGAGAGGATAGGAAATATACACAAGATATATATACACAATAGCAAAAATATGCAGTATAGTCTTAGAAAACAGTGCAAACAATGTATTGTTACAATAGGATGCAATGGGGAAACATAGGGATAGGGGCAACACAAACCATATACTCCAGAAGTGGAATGCGAACCACGAATGGACCCCAAACCTATGTGACCTGGTAGAGGGTCGCTGGGACTATTAGAAAATAGTGAGAGTTAGAAAAATAACCCTCCCCAAGACCCTGAAAAGTGAGTGCAAAGTGCACTAAAGTTCCCCTAAGGACAAAATAGTCGTGTTAGAGGGAAAATGCAAGGAAAACACAAATCAGCAATGCAACAATGATGGATTCCTGACTGAGGGTACCTGTGGAACAAGGGGACCAAGTCCAAAAGTCACAAGCAGCTCGGAGATGGGCAGATGCCCAAGAAATGCCAGCGGTTGGTGCAAAGAAGCTCTTACTAGGCTGAAGAACTGTGAATACTGCAGGAACGACAAGGGCTAGAGACTTCCCCTTTGGAGGATGGATCCCCCACGCCTTGTAGAGTCGTGCAGAAGTGTTTTCCCGCCGGATGGACGCCAACGAGCCTTGCTACACGCAAATCGTGCGTTTGGCGTTTTTGGACGCTGCTGGGGCCCAGGAGGGACCAGAAGGTCGCAAATTGGACCTGCAGAGAGAGGGGACGTCGAGCAAGACAAAGAGCCCTCACTGAAGCAGGTAGCACCCGGAGAAGTGCCAGAAACAGGCACTACGAGGATGCGTGAAACGGTGCTCGCCGAAGTTGCACAAAGGAGTCCCACGTCGCCGGAGACCAACTTAGAAAGTCGTGCAATGCAGGTTAGAGTGCCGTGGACCCAGGCTTGGCTGTGCACGAAGGATTTCCGCCGGAAGTGCACAGGGGCCGGAGTAGCTTGCAAAGTCGCGGTTCCCAGCAATGCAGCCCAGCGAGGTGAGGCAAGGACTTACCTCCACCAAACTTGGGCTGAAGAGTCACTGGACTGTGGGGGTCACTTGGACGGTGTCGCTGGATTCGAGGGACCTCGCTCGTCGTGCTGAGAGGAGACCCAAGGGACCGGTAATGCAGCTTTTTGGTGCCTGCGGTTGCAGGGGGAAGATTCCGTCGACCCACGGGAGATTTCTTCGGAGCTTCTGGTGCAGAGAGGAGGCAGACTACCCCCACAGCATGCACAAGCAGGAAAACAGTCGAGAAGGCGGCAGGATCAGCGTTACAGAGTTGCAGTAGTCGTCTTTGCTACTATGTTGCAGGTTTGCAGGCTTCCAGCGCGGTCAGCGGTCGATTCCTTATCAGAAGGTGAAGAGGGAGATGCAGAGGAACTCGGCTGAGCTCATGCATTCGTTATCTAAAGTTTCCCCAGAGACAGAGACCCTAAATAGCCAGAAAAGAGGGTTTGGCTACCTAGGAGAGAGGAAAGGCTACTAACACCTGAAGGAGCCTATCACAAGGAGTCTCTGACGTCACCTGGTGGCACTGGCCACTCAGAGCAGTCCAGTGTGCCAGCAGCACCTCTGTTTCCAAGATGGCAGAGGTCTGGAGCACACTGGAGGAGCTCTGGACACCTCCCAGGGGAGGTGCAGGTCAGGGGAGTGGTCACTCCCCTTTCCTTTGTCCAGTTTCGCGCCAGAGCAGGGGCTAAGGGGTCCCTGAACCGGTGTAGACTGGCTTATGCAGAATTGGGCACATCTGTGCCCAACAAAGCATTTCCAGAGGCTGGGGGAGGCTACTCCTCCCCTGCCTTCACACCATTTTCCAAAGGGAGAGGGTGTCACACCCTCTCTCAGAGGAAGTTCTTTGTTCTGCCATCCTGGGCCAGGCCTGGCTGGACCCCAGGAGGGCAGCTGCCTGTCTGAGGGGTTGGCAGCAGCAGCAGCTGCAGAGAAACCCCAGGAAGGGCAGTCTGGCAGTACCAGGGTCTGTGCTACAGACCACTGGGATCATGGAATTGTACCAACAATGCCAGGATGGCATAGAGGGGGCAATTCCATGATCATAGACATGTTACATGGCCATATTCGGAGTTACCATGGTGAAGCTACATATAGGTAGTGACCTATATGTAGTGCACGCGTGTAATGGTGTCCCCGCACTCACAAAGTTCAGTGAATTGGCTCTGAACAATGTGGGGGCACCTTGGCTAGTGCCAGGGTGCCCTCACACTAAGTAACTTTGCACCTAACCTTTACCAAGTAAAGGTTAGACATATAGGTGACTTATAAGTTACTTAAGTGCAGTGTAAAATGGCTGTGAAATAACGTGGACGTTATTTCACTCAGGCTGCAGTGGCAGGCCTGTGTAAGAATTGTCAGAGCTCCCTATGGGTGGCAAAAGAAATGCTGCAGCCCCTAGGGATCTCCTGGAACCCCAATACCCTGGGTACCTCAGTACCATATACTAGGGAATTATAAGGGTGTTCCAGTAAGCCAATGTAAATTGGTAAAAATGGTCACTAGCCTGTCAGTGACAATTTGGAAAGAAATGAGAGAGCATAACCACTGAGGTTCTGATTAGCAGAGCCTCAGTGAGACAGTTAGTCACTACACAGGTAACACATTCAGGCACACTTATGAGCACTGGGGCCCTGGGTTACCAGGGTCCCAGTGACACATACAACTAAAACAACATATATACAGTGAAAAATGGGGGTAACATGCCAGGCAAGATGGTACTTTCCTACAGCTTCCTCAATTTGTTTGTTGAGCGTATCAACCTCTTCTCGATATTTCTCATATTCTTCCTGAGCTATATCTATTAGTTGGTGAATCATATTATTGGAGGCCATCTGTAGGTTAGCTTCCCATTGTTGGAGTCTTTCTTGCGACGTGGTGTCTGTCGGGGGAAAAATTAAAATTCTGAGGCCTCGTGGTATCAGGTCGTGTTCCAGATACTTTTTTTAGTGAGGCTGCTTCCCACCATTTAGAAGTTTCCTTTTTTAAAGCCCGTTCCAGTGCTAAAAAGGTACTTTTTGCTGACAACGGATTGGAGGAATTAAGGCCCATATGTACGAACACATTTTCCCATAGACACAGAATGGGTAAAACCCTTCCATACATCTGGCCCCAAGTCTTTTTATGCCAGCACCTGAAGTACTGAAGACTTGATCCAACTTGGAATTGCGTAGTTCCCGTCTATTTGTCTGGTTCGCCATGGACAAAGTTGAAGACAATATTGAATAGTCTGTATATATCAAATGGCTTTACAGGAAGGTAGCTTGACAGCATTTTTTTTTACCCTAAAAAAAGAAAAGGTCCAAAATTCCTTCCGATGTGAATGCCATATAGAAGGTGTTTCGATGGTGGGAACTCAAATAGGGGTTATGGACCGAATTCCCCGTCAGAGAATAAGAATCCAAGACTGGTTGAAAATGAGAACCCACATTAATAGTTCTAAAGAGGAAAGTAATTCTTGATTTTGATTTTTTAATAATTAAGTAATAATGTGATCCATATATTAGTTGGAAGAAAAATTACAAGGAAACTTGATGAGTTGCCGAATGCTCACAGTCTTTATTCATTGGTTCATAGATACATTCGAAGATGATTGGCGAATGTAGATCAAAACACAGCCATTCATTGGTTCATAGATACATTCGAAGATAATTGGCGAATGTAGATCAAAATGCAACCGACATGTGTTTTGCCCTCTATGGTGAGTCCACCTAGGGCTTTCTCAAGGCTGTAATCAATTGAAAATAAGCACATTAGCGGTTTAGGTGGACCTATTAGATATTGGTGAGTTAGGAACATGTGGTGTGACATGCAGGGCTGTGACCAGTCCGTGCCTTTCTTCCTAGATTTTGCGTGATATAAGTGTTGGTTAGAGGTGGGACAGAAGGTCTGAAAATACCCAAGAGAACCTTCATTTAATGATGTAATATTAAGTAGCACTAGTAAACGAGAAAAAAAAGAGAGAACATGGTGACTCCCTATTAACCTAAATAAGTTAGTCCACGTGTTACTGATGGTAAACTTCAAGTAGGCTCGTGAGGTTAATATGTGAGTTTCGGTGCTGACACATCAGGCGAAGATGTGAGGTGAGTTTAGAAAAAAGTCTCTAAGTTAACTGATCATGCTCTCCAAAAGGTTCAAGACAGTATCAAGCAAAAGAGGAATCATACCATTACAGTGTTCATATTTTTGCAGCACATCTTGTAATAAATGGTCTGAATATTAAAAGAAAAATACTAAAAGAAAAACATTTCTCAAAAGAATAGAACATAGATAACAATCACAAATCACTAATATCAAAAACGAAGTAAGGTAAATGTAAAATCATTACAGAGAATCAAATGATAGAGCTAAATACGGTAAAAGCATTATTTATGAAATTATTCTACAAGAGGTTATTGAAATATGGTGTTTGACTTTAGTACAGGAACTATTCGGTTGTGCTGATTTTTAATTTAAGGGATAACCCATAATTTTCTGTCAAATTTGGAGTCAAAATATAAAGTCCAAAAGACTAAGGATCTCCGTGCCTAATACGACAGAATCCCTGAGTTTAGGGTGAAGAGCTTACCCAAATACCAGTAGATAGTTCAATGGAGAGAGAAACGGCAACAGTTGACCGTTTTCGCGTCTTAGTCGGTCGCCATCTTGAAATGGTTTCTACAAGTGTATGTGTGCGTTTATGTGTTAAACGTCCACGGCTCAGTCCTTCTTTTCTTTTTCATGCCCTAGCTGTGAAAATATCCGAAAGTAATGGGCGCCATATTGGAACGGACCGAAAACCCTGAAATTAATAGAGTTGAAAATAATTCTGCAAATAACTGAGTCGAACAAAACAAAAAGATTATAAGCGGTCAATCAGTCATGGTTAAAAAAGGGGGGGGGGGCTCCCCGGGGCCAAAATATATTTTGAATTGGTGTTTCATTGCATTACGTGGATGAGTCCTTCGTCCCGTGTTGTGGGAACCGAAGATATGGCAAATAATTATATTGAGTCAGTGCCTACTTTAGGAAGTCCTGCGGGGAAATAAAGCCCTGAGTCCTGAATATGGGTTGAAATAATAAGCAACATTTTGTGAGAATTAGTAATTCACTTATGAGCAAGGTGAGTTTGTTAAAAAGGGGGAGATGTAAAGTCTAGTCATGGGGTAAATATGGTGAGTATTAACATAGTGTGAGGTTATTAAGTGTCAAAAGCTGCTACCACAAAGTCAGGGAATAATGTGAATATAAGCAGAAGCAACTAGGTAAGTAAAATTGCATTCACGATTGCTTAACCAAATTCCAAACAGACAAATACTATATAAGAAAGGTCTGATTCCATCGAGAACCATAATTGCAAGTGTGGATGACATGGAGAGAATCATGCTTAATACAGTAGGTATAGTCAAATTATCAGGCTTAGTAATAAGCTATGTCTTACTATATATTTGAAAAGAGTACATTTGTGATTACTTAAAAGATCTAATAAGTGAAATACAGTCAATATGTAGGGTAGATCTGATTCTATCAGAGAAAACATAATATCAATTGCGAATAACATAGAAAATCTGTAATTGATACAATAAATATTGTCAAATTGTCAGTCTTGCTCCTAGGATGAGTCTTCCTCTGTAGTCGGACGAGACACTGCAAACTTCCGGTATTTGTTAATTCAGCCAATAATGCCATTCCGGATCTTTGTTGAGTTCTCTCCGTACTGTATCATATTGGATAATAAGGCAGCTTTCATTTTGGTGTAGTTGTAGTTCCAGATTACCACCTCTGGGGTATGGTTTAAATTGTAAGAGGCCACAGAAAGTAAATGTACGATAATTTGGATGATGTTCAAGAAAGTGTTCCACCAAGGGAGTTTGGAGTCATTTTTTTGTATATTGCGGTAGTGTGCTTGTATCCGAATTTTCAATGCACGGATTGTGCTCCCAATATAAGCTTTTTTGCAGGGACAAATAATCATATAGACTGTATTAATGCTGTCACAGATGATGAAATCTCCTATCATAAAAGGTTGATCATTGATCAAAATAGATTTAGATTTTGAGAGACCAAGTTTACAAATTGAGCACTTTGTGCAGGTATAAAAGCCTTTAGGTTGTTGTATGGCACTTTGTTTGAATGGTTGGTCAGAGTAGAAAGAGGAACAAAGTTTATCTTTAAGATTTGGGGCTCTTCCGAAACCCATCTGAGGGTTTTATGAAAGGTATTGGTTAATAGATGGGTTATTCTGAAGCAGGTACCAGTGCTTGCGGAGAAGTTTATGGATCAGGTGGTGACCATTTTGGAAATCTGTGATGAAACGATTCACTGAGTTCTTATCTGCAGTTTTGGATTTGTTGAGCATCATGTTGCGGTCTAGCTTAGCATAATGTTCCTTAATCTTAATTAGAGTTGGGGTGTTGTAACCTCTGGTAGACAAATGTTGGATAATTTCAGATGAAACTTCCTCATAGTCAGCCATGTCGCTGCAGTTCAATCTGGCTCTCCTAAACTCTCCTGCCGGGATGTTACGGATTATGCTAGATGGATGACAGCTAGAGGCATGTAAAATAGAGTTAGCTGCAGTTCTCTTTCTATGAAGGCGAGTGTGTAATTGGTCATTTTTGTTATACAAGGTAAGGTCTAGATATTCAATTGTAGTTCTCGAGAATTGATATGTTATATCAATGTTCCATCGGATGGGTGTGAGAGATTCAAGAAAGAGATGAAGGGGATTCTTGACCCTGCCAAATTAACAAAATGTCATCTATATAGCGACCTCAAAAGATTATATACTGGGAAAAGTGTTCAAAATTATCGTTCCAGAGCCAGAATCTTTCTATGGCTCCCATAAGGATACATGCATGTGGTGACGCAAATTTTGCTCCCATCGCTGTCCCTTGAAGTTGGAGATAGAATTGTCCTCCAAAAAGAATAAAGTTGTTCTGAAGACAAAACGATAACATTTCTATTGTCATTTTATTGCGTTCTGTATATTGAGCCGATCTTGTGGAAAGACAACTTCTAACTGCTTCTATCCCATCTTGATGTCGGATAGAGGTATGAAGACTCACCACATCTATTGTGGCTAGGATGTAGTCAGAGTGCCAATCAATGTTCTGCAGTTTTTGTAGAATATCCTTAGTGTCTTTTATAAAGGATCGTAAATTTTGCATGAATGGTTGTAGTTCAGAGTCGATAATGGTACCCAGGTTGTAGCAGATAGAGTTGATTCCTGAGATGATTGGTCTGCCTTTGGGGGGGGGTTACCTCCTTTGTGTATTTTCGGTAATACGTATAGAGTGGGGATAGTAGGATTTTGTATGAAAAGGAAATTTCTTTCTTCAGACGAGATGATTTGTTCAGAATGCCAATAGTCTAACAGGTGCTTCAATTTCTTTTGAATCTCACGTGTGGGATTTGAGGAAATCTTTTTGTAGCATGTTGAGTCATTAATTTGTCTATGAATTTCATGTAAGTAATCATTTTTATTGAGAATAACAATATTTCCTCCCTTGTCAGCTTCTTTAATGACAACCGTATTGTTCTTTTTTAACTGATTGATTGCCATTTTATGTTTAGTACTGATATTTGATGGTAAGTATTGTTGTTTGTTGATATATTTGCGATACTCCTGATCCAGATCTTGGGTTATAGCTGTGAAAAAGAGATCAGTTGAATTGCCAGCAGACAGAGTCGGAGTGAAGGTGGATTTAATAGGGAGATCAAAGGATTTGTATGATGTGGTCTCAATGTCCAGTTCCTGGGCTATTTCAGTGATTGAAAGGTCTTGTTCTTCAACGTTGGAAAGGTTACTTAGTAGGCATATTGCTTCTAAATCTTTGGCTGTAAAATCACTAGAAGCCTGTGATGGTTGAAGTGAAGGAGATTTAGGAGCTGAGGTGGAAAAAAATGATTTGAGTTTAAGTTTATGAGTAAACTTAAAAAGATACATTTTTGTGCGAACAAGATCCCATAAGTTTGTTGGACAAAATGATAGTCCCCTGTTGAGTATTTCAACTTGGGTGGATGATAAATTTATATCAGATAGATTGACAATCAAATCTTTATCTGTGCTCGGTGTCTTGCTTCCTTGCTTCGAGCTCTTGTCTGTATACCTGTCAATTTTGGTTCTTCCGTTATAGTACCTGGTGGTCTTATGCGATTGTTTTGTGTAGTGCCAAGACGGTGTCTTCTGACTTCCTCGGAAAAATTTACAATTGGTTTGCTGTGTTGGCGTTTTTCAATTTCTTCTGATGATTCAATATCTGAAGAGGGGATAGTTTCTGAGCAGCTAGGTAGTTCTGTGGCGGGATTAAAATCCTTGATATTGTCATACTGTTTCCCAAAGGTGTAGACTCTGCCTAGTTGATAGTCAGTTAAATCACGTCTACATTTTCAATTTTTCCTCTGAATAATGTCTTCTTCATAGTGGTCTATGATGTTGTTGAGGATCTCATACTTTTTTACCAAGATATCACCCCAATTGGCTTCCTCAATTCGTTTGTTGAGCGTATCAACCTCTTCTCAATATTTCTCATATTCTTCCTGAGCTATATCTATTAGTTGGCGAATCATATTAATGGAGGCCATCTGTAAGTTAGCTTCCCATTGTTGGAGTCTTTCTTGCGACATGGTGTCTGTCGGGGGAAAAATTCATATTCTGAGGCCTTGTGGTATCAGGTTGTGTTCCAGATACTTTTTTTTAGTGAGGCTGCTTCCCACCATTTAGAAGTTTCCTTTTTCAAAGCCCGTTCCAGTCCTAAAAAGGTTATCCCTTAAATAAAAAATCAGCGCAACCGAATAGTTCCTGTACTAAAGTCAAACACCATATTTCAATAACCTCTTGTAGAATAATTTCATAAATAACGCTTTTACCGTATTTAGCTCTATCATTTGATTCTCTGTAATGATTTTACATTTACCTAACTTCGCTTTTGATATTAGTGATTAGTGATAATTATCTATGTTCTAGTCTTTTGAGAGATGTTTTTCTTTGAATATTTTTCTTTTAATATTCAGACCATTTATTACAAGATGTGCTGCAAAAATATGAACACTGTAATGGTATGATTCCTCTTTTGCTTGATCCTGTCTTGAACCTTTTTGGAGAGCATGATCAGTTAACTTAGAGACTTTTTTCTAAACTCACCTCACATCTTCGACTGATGTGTCAGCAACGAAGCTCTCATATTAACCTCACGAGCCTTCTTGAAATTTACCATCAGTAACACGTGGACTAACTTATTTAGGTTAATAGGGAGTCACCGTGTTCTCTCTTTTTTTTCTCGTTTACTAGTGCTACTTAATATTACACCCTTAAATGAAGGTTCTCTTGGGTATTTTCAGACCTTGTCCACTGTCCCACTTCTAACCATCACTTATATCACGCAAAATCTAGGAAGAAAGGCATGGACTGGTCACAGCCCTGCATGTCACACCACATGTTCCTAACTCACCAATATCTAATAGGTCCACCTAAACCTCTAATTTGTTTATTTTCAATTGATTACAGCCTTGAGAAAGCCCTAGGTGGACTCACCATAGAGGGCGAAGCACGTGTCGGCTGTGTTTTGATCTACATTTGCCAATTATCTTCGAATGTATCTATGAACCAATGAATGGCTGTGTTTTGATCTACATTCGCCAATCATCTTCGAATGTATCTATGAAGCAATGAATAAAGACTGTGAGCATTCCGCAACTCATCAAGTTTCCTCGTAATTTTTCTTCCAACTAATATATGGATCACATTATTACTAAATTATAAAAAAATCAGCATCAAGAATTACTTTCCTCTTTAGAACTATTCACGTGGGTTCTCATTTTCAACCAGTCGTGGATTCCATATCTCAAAAGTAATTTGGCATTGCTTAGTTCTCCAGTTGTACAAAATGGCGGTACATACCTTAGTTTAGATTTTACAAGCTAATCAAGCCCTTCTATGATCTAGGCAGATACACACCACTTCTTCCTAGGGGATTTAATTCATTCCGTTCTTTGAGATGTCTGCCCTTCAAAGGATCTAAACATCTGGGAGTTTCATTGACAGGTTCGCTGTACAAACAGAAGGGGACTGAGAGGCAGGAAAGCCTTTGAATTAGAACAGCTTTATTCATGGTGAGTGGAGCACTTATCTTAAGAAAGGGGAAAGGTGGGAGAGAAACCAATTAATATGTGTGTCTCAGTGGTCTCTGCTACAAAGAGGGGCTGAATGACACTCGGACAAATAGGTTTCTTAAAAGAAGGATCTATAGCAACTTTAAACACTTCACCTTTTACAGCATATACAATAAGCAATCATGTTGACTATTTTTTAATTGTATTTAATTAGTTATATGTTATTAAAGAGAAACAGGGTTTTGAACATTTGCTTGCAACACAGGACTTAGCTAATGCTATTCCTTTAAATCCAAATGTGGAGACCGCTTACATTTTGGATTTAGGGACTATACTACAGGGATTCATTTCCACAAAACACTTTGGTGGTCATTATGTAGTGTCCGTACCGCCAACAGGCTGGCGGTTCGGAGGCCCTTATTACGACCGCAGCGGTAGTGCCGCGGTCGCACCACCGGGGCCGGCGGTTTCCCGCCGTTTTAGCCCCGGCGGTGATAATCCACCAGGGCAGCGCTGCAAGCAGCGCTGCCCTGGGGATTATGACATCCCTACCGCCAGCCTGTTTCTGGCGGTTTGCACTGCCAGGAAGAGGCTGGCGGTAAGAGGTGTCCTGGGGCCCCTGGGGGCCCCTGCACTGCCCATGCCACTGGCATGGGCAGTGCAGGGTCCCCCTAACAGGGCCCCGGCCAGCTTTTCACTGTCTGCATAGCATAGCACTCGTCGCACGGCCGCAACACCGCCGGCTCCATTAGGAGCCGGCTCCTATGTTGCGGCCTCATCCCCGCTGGGCCGGCGGGTGCAAACTTGGTTGTCGTGATGGGGGGCGCTGGAGTGCGGCCGCATTGGCGGCCGCACAGCGGTTACCGCTTGGCGGGCGGAGGTAGCTGCCCGCCAATGCCGTAATGATCCCCTTTGTGCCTGATTTCAAATTTGGTGGAGGGGGTCACTCTGTCACAAACCTGGTGGATAACCAGTCCACCTTATTACAATTCCATTATAGCCTATAAAACTTGTAATATGGCGGGTAGGATATCCGTAACATTTGTGATTGAGTAACCCCTCCGCCAAACTCTAAATCAGGCCCTTTGACAGCTAAGTTCTACAGAGTTAAATTCAGTATTCCAGTACAACAGAATTTGCAATGCTAATCAGTCTGGCCTTGGCCAGAAGGTGTGATGCTATCATTTTTTATATTTTTATGAAAGTATACACCAAAGAAATCAAAAGGAAAAAAAGTAAATATGCCACTGCCTAAACGTAGTAGCCTTATGGCTTAAGTTTATGAATCAACAATTGTATATAATTTTCTCAGAGCAGTAGGAGTGTTTTTCTCAGACCTGCACACGTGGACAAGTTATAAAATTCCTTTTTAGTTTTAATGTACCGTCAATGGAACGTAAGGTTCTTATTAGCACAAAGAAATTTTACTATTGGATTTGAATTACTGTAACCTGAAAACACAGTTTAAATGCAATAAAAATAAATAATACATAATTTAAACAAATAAGCAATGGAAGGAAAAGGCCATTGGCAAGTTAAGTATTGGTTTTCCAGCCCTGACACAGAAGTGCATTTCTTTTCAGTCAGATGTGCATATGTGGCATGGGGAAATGCTTTCACTCACAGAGTAAGAGAACCAATGGCTGAAGTGGTCTAAACCATTTCACCATGCTGTGGCGGGTGGATGCAAAACGGAATCACTTCTGAACGTACCAATGGGTGAAGAGGGTTCCCAATACAGGTATGCTGTCCACCAGAAAGAGTCAGTGAGAACAAAAACTTAAAGAAGAGACTACAAGCGTAACACAATAAGTTCAGATAATATATCTGTAAAAGCCACAAATGTCAGAGATATAATTGAAAAAAGTTTATGTGTTAATTTTCATGTATCATTTTCAAATATCTCAACTCACTGTTATGTGGAGGATGCCTGCCTCCTTGGAATTGGCTTCACATACCCAACTAGACAATTGCTCATGATAGATTTCAATTTGATCACCCTGTTATTCATCACAATTACTTCCATGCGTTCACTTACCAAAATAAATAACTTCACTCGATTTGAGGTTTTGACAGGCTGGGAAATGTGCCATTGTCCCATTATTATTAAGAGCTGCAGGAAATATGTACAATGTGTGAGCAGAGCCTCACTCACTGGGAAGGTAGTATCATACATACACCCGAACTCACATAGGAGTTTCGTGTCAACAGAAGCACAGAAACTGGAACCACTATGTATGTATTTCATCGAACAACAGGGTTTTTTCCTTCCTGAGTTGCCATTCATGCCACAAATGGAGCCAATGTCTAAAGTGGGCTCATTCACTGCCCGATGCTGTATGCTCCCCAACACCAAACAGGGATAACCCAATATGCCCACAGTACAGGGGTAACTATACATTTATTCACTAACAATCATCATGTGGGACTCATTGCACCAGAGCTTGCACCACCTAGTATTTGCAAACCTCTGTTAATTACTTGTAATCATTCGAAACCAATTCAATTAATTTGTATACACATGCACAAATGCCCCTTATAAATATTGAACGCCAACCAATATTTTGCATAAATACATCTCTATATTCAATTCATTATCTTTACATAGGTTTTATCAAATATTGACCTCATATAAGTGCAGACGTTGCAGTGTTCACATAGATTACAAAACAGAAACACAACTGCATAAACAATACAATGACACACTGTACATTTCATCAATGGTTGTCTGATTTGGATAACCATTAAATGGAGGAGGCCTACACCATAGGTAACCCCTACACACTTATTCATGTCACAACCAATTAGATGTATATATTGTCGACATTTTGGCCCCACATTTATTCTTTGGGGGTCTCATCAGGACACTCTTTTCCACCTCCCAGAT
Organism: Pleurodeles waltl; assembly: GCF_031143425.1. Classification (NCBI taxonomy): domain Eukaryota; kingdom Metazoa; phylum Chordata; class Amphibia; order Caudata; family Salamandridae; genus Pleurodeles; species Pleurodeles waltl. Next base: position 1,822,309,882 of record NC_090444.1, read on the forward strand.
TCTGGGGTCAATCAATGTCCCAAAATGACTTGTGTGTGAATCAATCTGCATGTATCATAACGTCCGTTGTGCGTGCTGGGCTGACCGTAATACTTAAAATGAAGCAGTTTTACTACTTGGACTTCCCTCTCAATATGAAGAGTGTGTGAATCCACCTCTGTTAGTTCGGCGGCCAGGGTGCTTTACTCAGACAACCATATGGCTGGGTGGAAGCAAAGCGTGAATGACAGTTCAAAACATCAATGCATGCTGCCTGCTGACCAAAAACCCCTATATGTAAAGATATAGGCCCTCATTATGAGTTTGGCCTCCGCCGCCTGCCAAACTCAAACCGCCAAGAGACCATCTGTGTGGAGACAGCATTTCTGCCCACCAGCCCCGTGGTGAACAGGGTCTTAACATTCCAGCCGGCACGTAATTGAGCCGGCGGCAATGTGGCAATGTAGCAGGTGCAGAAGCACCCGTCTCACATTCCGCTGTAAATGGGGGCACCTGCACTGCCCATGCCAAGTGCATTGGCAGTGCAGGGGGCCCCTGATGCCCCCATTCCGCCAGCCTTTCCATGGCAGTGGAACCGCCATGAAAAGGCTGGCAGTATGGGGACTCATAATCCGGAGCAACGCTGCCCTGGCGGATTACAACTGCCGGGACTGCCAGGCTGGCGGCAACCTGGCGGTGCCGGCAGTCCGACTGTGTCGGCTCCGCCACTGTCGTAATGTGGTGGTCCGACTGCCACAACTGCGGCGGTCTGACCGCCTCAGTGAGTCTTTTGGTCTCAAGACTGCCAGACTCATAATGAGGGCCGTGATGTTATTTTTTTAAAACAAGAGTCTGAAGAGACAGCTAAATCCATCTTAAAGGCCAAACCTAAGAAACGGTATATAGTCAGTGAAATTAATGCAATCCTTTCTCTGCATGAACTCCCAGGTGTTATACTATGTGGATTTGTGTAGCCACCCATAAGGGGTATCCTGGTGCTGTGCAGTTGTAGTGCTGACTGCTGAGTGAGGGAATGGTTATTGCAAGAGCCAGGTTTTCAGCTTTTTGTCTAACTCAAGAAGATAGAAGGGTCTGATGTGTGCTGGGAGGTCATTCCACACTTCAGGAGCAATGTAAGCAGCGGCCTGACTGACGGTTCTGGTCCAGGGTATGCTTGGGATGTGGGTGAGGAGTTTGAACTGTGTGCATGTGTATCGGGAGCCAGTGGAGCTCCCTTAGATGTGGTGTGAGTTTTGTCTCGAAAGTTGAGGATGAGTTTGCCTGCCACTTTCTGGATGGTTTGTAGTTTCCTGGTGAGTAGCTTTGTGATTTCAGCATAGAGTGTTCCCATAGTCCAGTTTATTGGTGAAGATGGCGTGGGTGATGGTTTTTCTGGTGTTGCAAGGGAGCCATTTGAAAATTTTCTTTAACATCCTCAGGGTGTAAAAGGAGGATGTGATAACACTGTTAACTGCTGTGGACATGCCCCTGGTGTATGAGCTTGGTGGTAGGAGTAGGTCAGAGGTCAGCTGGCCATCAGGTGAAATCCCATAGTTATGTTTTTTTCTGAAGATCACTACTTCTGTCTTGTTGGTGTTGAGTTTAGGACAGTTGGTCTTCATCAGGTGGTGACTTCGGTCATGCAGGCAGTGAACTTGTTCTACACGCTGAGGGTTTTGTCCGAGAGGGATACAGTGAGTTGTGTGCCATCTGAGTTTGAGAGTATGAATTTGGCCAGAGAGGTCATGTAAACGTTTAAGAGGATAGGGCTGAAGGATGATTCTTGGGGCACTCTGCAGATGAGTAGGGTGCGAGGCTGGCAGTTTGAGTTCTTTCTGTCAAAAAGAACAGATCCAAGTGGAGGGCAGGTCCTTGAATGCCAATCTCATGTAGGTGTCTGATGAAGATGGAGTGGGTTACTGTACTAAAAGCTGTGGTCTCTCCATTGTCCATGATCCTGTGGATATTGTCTGTAGCTATCGGTGGGTCTGAATCTGGCCTGTGTGGCATCAAGGAGCTATCTATTTATGTGGTGATCGGTGGGTTGTCTATTGATAGCCTTCTCAAGGATGTTGGCCGGGTAAGGTATGTCCCAGTCAGCAGTTAGAGACATTGACTGGCTCTGCTGAGGGTTTTTTCAGTAAAGCAGTGACCACAGTAAGTTCCCAGTGTTCCACGAAGGTGGCAGAGTTGATGGAGGCATTCTGGGCACCTGTGAGTACTTCACTGATGGATGTCAGTCTGCTGTTGAGGGGATGGTGGGTGCAAAGGTCTAACAGGAAACTTGCATGGATGGACTTCATGATAATAGCAGTCTTATCTGTGTTGATGGTGGTCCATGATGTTGTGGTTTGTTCATAATCTGAGACTTGAAATCTTGCTGATAGGTCAGTGGGGTCAGGTTGAGGGTGGAAGTTGTCATAGATTGATGTAATTTTGTTGCACAACAACTCTGAGACATTGTTAAAGAGGTCTTCAGATGGGGTGATGTGGGTGATGGCTGTAAGGGCGATTAAATCTTTGATGATGGCAAAGATTTCCTTGTTGCTAGTGGTGCCTGCATTAATACGGTCATCGAGGGCACTCCACTGGGTATTACGGATTTGCTGGTGGTTCTATCTATTGGTGAATTTGAAGACTTTTCTGTCTGTGGTGTCCTGGCTTGTTTGGCAGTTGCACTCTAATTGATTGCAATTTTTTTCATAATTCTTACTTCCTTGTACCAGCTGGCTTGTGTTCATCTGTTTGCAGTGTTTCAATGTTTGAGGGTAGTGTGTTCCTGCGCAGGTGAAGATCCAGTCATTGAAGTCCTTAATGTCTTCCTTCAGGTTGCTGTTTTTTTTGGGTCGCTCTTTGGGAAGGGTAGATACCCAATATATGTCTTGGATATTTTCCTTGCTACAATGCGCAATGGCCGTGGTAGTAGGTCTTTTGTGGTTTGGGATGAAGAAGTTTGGCAATGGTGTATTGACTCTGATGTAGCTGAAGGAGGACAAGATTGGATCCAGGAGGTCTCTGAAGAAATGCAGGTCCAGAGACGTGCTACATGATTCTGGGGTTCCTGAGGTTTACAATAGAGTGTTGTCAAGTAAGAGCATGTAAACCACTATGGCGGCCACCCTGGATGGGTCATTTTTATATTGCTGGAAAGTTACAATGCTGTTTTCTGCTACATAACTGAGCAAAATAAGTGATGCACGTTCTTGACCATTCTGCTGTCTTTGGGTGCCACATTAGAAATACAAGAGCTCCCAGCTTGTTAGAATGCAAGTTACCAATGCAAGTAGTGGTGACTACTGCACTTCTTTGCTTCTCCGCCAGTTCTTCCAATACCAATTCATACAGTAATAGGGAAGATTTCAGTATCTCACAGTTATCAACACCAATGGCTGAAGAGGGTTTGCTCATTGCCCCCATGCTGTTGTGGGTGAAAGGAAAATGTGAATGGCTCAATAACAGATCAATGGGTAAAGAGGGCTTGCTGAAAACCCCTATATGTATGTTTTATATATCGTATGGGTGAGTGTATATGATATGTCTACAGTGTGAACCTAGCCAAAAGTCAGCAGAGCGCTGTACCTGGTCAATATATAATTTCAGAAAAATCAAAAGGTTCCGGCAAAAAAAAAAATATATATCATAAGCGCCAGACCTAAATAAGGGATTTTCCCACTTCCAATCTCTGATCTTAGTTTGGAGTATGATACAGCACAAATCATGTTGCAAGGTCTTCTCCTAATGTAAGGATGAGACTCCTCCTGGAAGTTGAATGTGAACATTGAACTTGTTTTTATAAATGAAATGCTGAAGCTAACATTATGTAAGTTTCACAGCAGACTCACATTAGCAATTTGACTTTCAATATATGTCTGCCTCTTGTCAGAATTTACAGCAAACTTATAAAAGTGTCCAATGAGGATGGAGGAGTGGCAGCCTGAATACTACTTGACCTGTCAGCTGCCTTTGACATCATTTTCCACTCCATTCTTTTGGGTCTGATGGCAGGACTTGAAGTCAATGACACGATCTGCAATTGCTTTGCCTCCCTTTTGAGAAAGCGCAGCCAAGCAGTTTCCCACTCTATCTTTTGGTGCCCTGCTTAGTCCCATGTTACTTAATCTATATGTTGCACCGCTCGACAGACTGATTGATTCTTTTGGACTTAAGATCTATTCTTAAATAGACGATAACCAGATTATCATATAACTGGCAATCCGTTGCAAAAATGTATGGTCTATATTAGAAATTGGGTTTCTAGTTGGCAGAGGTATGTGGCAAGTAGGGACCACAATTGTCAGGGTAATCAGATACACAACTTAAATTAACCTGTGCTCACCCTCTGGTAGCTTGGCACACAGCAGGCAGGCTTAACTTAGAAGGCAATGCATAAAGTACTTGTGCAACACCTGTTTACAGTAACACAGTGAAAAACACCACAAAAGAGATTCCACACGGATTGAAAACATAAATCTTTATCTGAGTTAAATCAGGCCAAAACAACAAAAATCCAATCAATATATTAAGGGTTGTGCTGGATAATTGATTCTTTACAATAAAGATCTGTGCTTGGAACGGGGCTCCTTTTAGAACCTTTAAGGTAAACTTTCTGAACCCGAGAGCGTGGAGAGGCGTTTAACCATCCTTGCAGGAATCAGCATGAAATCTGAAGCAATTGTCCCACAGGTGGCCCTCGGGGATGGGCGGCAATTAGGAAATCAGCTGCAGTGGTTATAGTACCTCCTGGGAGAAGCAGGAGCCTGAGTGGGCGCTCTCCAATACGATCCTCATAGCTAGGGGGGTTTCTGCAGCAGCGGGCCTCACATATGAGACCCACATCCATGGAGTGAGTCACGCTGCTGTGCAGCTCCCTTGGCGGCAGGCGGGCTGATAACTGGTGTCTCTGGTGCCAGCGGGCCTCGCACATGGGGCCCACGTATCTGGATTGTGTCATGATACTGCATACCTTCCTTGGAGGCAGGCAGGGCTGGTGACCAGTGTCTCTAGTGGCAGTGGGCCTGGCAGCGCAGCTCCTCTTAAATACAGAGGCCCTCATTACGTCCCTGGCGGTTGGCGGAGAAGTGGCGGTCTTACCGGCAACAGACAGGCGGTAAAAAAAATGGAATTATAACCATGGCAGTTACCGTCATGGTCATCTGCCACTTCTCCGTTCTGACCGCCAGGGCGGAGACGACCACTGGGCTGGAGACTTGGGTCTCCAGCCCGGCGGCCATCACAAGACCGCCGGCGGTATCACGACCCAGCTGACCGCCATGGATTTCATGGGGTTTGGAAGCGCCATGAAATCCATGGTGGTAAGCACTATCAGTGCCAGGGAAATCCTTCCCTGGCACTGATAGGGGCCTCCACCACCCCCCACCTGTGAGCCCTCCCCCCACACCCACCAACCACCTGCCACCCCTTAAAGGTGGCAGGACCCCCCTACCCACCCCTACCCCCAACATCGCAACCCAGACACACACTGTACACGCATGCAGACACCACCAACACACATACCCGCACACATATCAACAAACATGCCAACAGACATACATGCACACATCCATTCAGACATACATACAGACACATTTCCAAACACAACACACCCCCGCATGCACACACACACTCACACACCCCCTCTACATACTCACACAACACACAACACCCTCCCACCCCCTCCCCTAACGGACGATCATCTTACCTGGTCCGTTGATCCTCCGGGAGGGGACGGGATCCATGGGGGCTGCTCCGCCACCAGCACCCCGTCAACAGAACACCACCACGCCGAATCACAGAACGTGATTCGGTGGGCGGTGTTCTGTTGATGGGGCGGTGGAGGTGGAGCAACCTCCACTTCCCCGTCGACCGCCAGTATGGCTGCTGGCTGCTCTCTGTCCGGAAAAGGACGGAGGGCTGCCAGCAGTCATAATTCGCCAAGCGGAAAACCGCCTGCACTGGCGGTCTTCAGCACAGCGGTCCCTCGGTGGTCTTGCAAAAAGACCGCCGAGGTTGTAATGACCACCAGAGTCTCCTCAGGACCCCAATGTAAGCTGACCTGCAGGGGTTAGAGGTCTATTACTTATACCCAAAAAGGCCTTTGATGTGAGGGAGACTTCAAGGGGGTTCTCTGAAGTGTGCAAGGGTCTCTTTTATCCCAGCCCTGTCTGCCAGACCATCTGTGGGGGGAAAGCAGTTATTTTGTCTGGAGACAGGACACCACCCATTGAAGTATAAGTGTCAGCCACTCTCCTTCCCTCTGCCCAGGAAGACCCTTCGGTATGCAGATGAATACAGATGCAGTTGAGTGTCCCGTGTTTGTGGTTGTCTAGAGGGAATTTACAAGTGTAGCTGTCATTCAGCCCAACTCAGACGTGTATTCAGAGACATGCTAAGTGACCTAATTGTTTATGGTAAGAAAATGCCAACTTTCTAAAAGTGGCATTTTCAGACTTACAATTTAAAATCCGACTTCACCATAAGTTGTGATTTTAAATTGTGAGTTAGAGACACCAAACTCCATTTCCCTATCCCTTCCCAGTTGGAAATTACATTTGACAGGTGTTTTAATTTAATCCCAAGCCTGTCCTACGGGAGAGATAGTCCTTGCAATAGTTAAAGACGAATTTAAGAGTTTTCACTATCTGAACATGTTAAATTTAAAAGCGCATGCCTAACTTTTTTAATGCACTGTACACTGCCCTTGGGGCTGGCTATTGCTTACCTTGGAGGTGACTTACATGGAAGGTTTGGGCCTGACAAGTGGGTGCACTTGCCAGGTTGAAATGGCAGTTTAAAATGTGCACACAGGCTCTGCAGTGACAGGCCTGGGACAGGTTTGAAAGACTACTGTAGTGGGTAGCACAATCAGTGCTGCTGTCCCACTAGTAGCATTTAATTTACAGGCTCTGGGCACCTATAGTGCACTTTTCTAGGGACTTACAAGTAAATTAAATATGCCAATTGTAGAGAAGCCAATGTTACCATGTTTTAGAGTACACAGCACCTGAACTTTAGCACTGGTCAGCAGTGGTAAAGTGCACAGGTTCTTAAATGCCAGCCAAAAATGGGTAGAAGAAATAGGAGGTCAGAGGGCAAAAAGTTAGCGGAAACCACACTAAGGGTGCAAGGTTAACCATCAGCATTGGCGTGGTCTGTTCCAGGAAGGTGTTCCACCTTAAATCTTTCCCCTGTAGGGAGGAGAACCACCTCAACAGTTTGGGATTCTCAACCCTCATCTGTATTAGCCATCTGAGGGGCCTGTGGTTCGTCTGAACCCACAAGTGAGTGCCAACAGGTGTGGGCTTGGCTTCTTTAGTGCCCAGACCACAGCAAAGGCTTCCCTTTCAATCGCACTCCACCTCTGTTCCGTGGAAAGTAACCTCCTACTGATGAAGGCAATAGGTTGATCAGGCCCACTTCATTTAACTGTGAGTGTATGGCACCTATGCCATGCTCTGAAGTGTACATCTGAAAAACAAATTCTTTGGAGAAATCTGGAGCCTTGTGTACTGGTCTCGTGCACATGGCCTCTTTTAGGGCGTCAAAAGCTCTCTGGCATGCCTCTGTCCAGATCACCTGACGTGGCTCCTTCTTGGAAGTCAGCTCAGTCAAGGGGGCAACAATGGTGCCATATCCCTTGATAAATCTCCTGTAATATCCGGTGAGGCCTAGGAAGGCTCTCACCTCAGTCTGGCTCTTGGGAGGTTTCCAAGCCAGAATTGTGTCAATCATAGGCTGTTAGGGTTGCAACTTGCCACCCCCTACTTGATGTCCCTGCCCTATCTGGCACTTATTGGACTTGATAGTCAGGCCTGCTCTCAGCAGAGCCTGAAGCACTTCCCTCAGGTGGCACAGGTGGTCCTCCCAGGTAGAGCTGAAGACCGCAATGTCATCCAGATAGGCGGCACTGATGTCCTCCAGTCAAGCTAGGACCTGGTTTACCAACCTTTGTAAGGTAGCAGGGGCATTCTTTAACCCGAAAGGCAAGATCCAGAACTGAAAATGCCCATCTGGTGTAGAGAACGCAGACCTCTCTTTTGCCACATCATTCATGGTGATCTGCCAATATCCAACTTGTCAGCTCCCAGCCGATCTATGAGCTCATCAGCTGTGGGGGTGAGGTATGTGTCAGTCCTGGTGACCGCATTGAACCACGGTAATCCACACAGAACCGGAGTGACAGCAAGTGGGGCAGCCTTGGGGACCAGCACCACTGGGCTGGACCAAGGGCTGTTGAAATGCTACATAACCCCAAGTTCTAATATCTTGGAGACCTTCTCCTTGATGCTAGCCCTCACCTTATCAGACAACCTGTAAATGTTATTCTTTACAGGTGGACTGTCCCCAGTGTTAATTTCATCGGTGCACCATGTAGTGATCCTTGGGGTATGGGGGAATAAAGAGGCAAACTGCCCCAGCAACTGGCAGGAGTCCCTTTGCTGGTCTAGGACCAGTGTAGTGGAGAGGGTGACACCCTCCACTGACCCATTCTGCTCTACACCCAGTCCTACCATTGCAGGCTGAGTACTCTGGGTCAAACCTAAAACACAAACTCGGCATGGCACACTGCCTGTGTGCCCTGTCCACCATATACTGCATACACTATGGATAAGAGACCCCTCCGGCAGGCCTTCCAGCCCTAAGGCAGGGTGCACCATATTATATGTGTGAGCATAGCTGCATGAGAAGTATGCCCCCACTGTGTGCTTGCCAACCCTGGGACATAGTGAGTGAACAGAGCAGCCATTTTAATACATGTGCTGGACACTGGTCAGTACGAGTTTCCCAGCTACAAGATGGCTACTCTGAACCCTGGGTTGTTTGGTATCAAACAACTCAGAATGACAAATCCAAACTGGTACCTGTATTGGATTTATTACTAAATATACCCAGGGGTCACCTAAGAGGTGACCCCTGAAAAAGCTAACTACCCTGCATAGTTGCTGACTGGTCCTATCCAGCCTGCCATTGCCAGACATCCAATCTACAATCTTGGAGAGATCTGTCTCTCTGGATTGTAGAACAATGCCCTTCCTGGATGGAGGTGCTAACACCCTCTCCCTCAGGAATGTGCAATGCCCTGGCGGCAAGCTTCAAAGGGATTACTGCCTTTGAAACTCAACCCCCAGGCCTGCTGCTAGCAGCAGATGGTCACCCCCTTTGCAAACCCCTATTTTTGGCGGGAGCAACGGCAGGAAACTACACAAAGGGTAGGAGAAGTGGCCCCACCTGGCATGCACCACCCCTAAGGTATTGCCAGCGAGGTGGGCACTCCATTTCACTTTCTACCATCTTGGATGGAGGAAAAATAGCCAACCAGGTATAGGGAAGTGACCCCTCCCCACAGGAAGTGGTCACTTAGTGGGTGTAGCCACCCTAAAGTAGATGACCCATTGGTCACTACCAGGTTCTCTCTAAAAACGCCTACTAAATATAGGCCCGTATTTATACTCCGTTTGCGCCGAATTAGCGTCGTTTTTTTCGACGCAAATTCGGCGCAAAACTAACGCCATATTTATACTTTGGCGTTAGACGCGTCTAGCGCCAAAGTATGGGCAAAGAGCGTCATTTTTTAGCGTGAACGCCTTCCTTGCGTTAATGAGATGCAAGGAAGGCGTTCCCGTCTAAAAAAATGACGGCGACGCAAATGCGTCGTATTTATACTCCCGGGCAAAAATCACGCCCGGGAGGTGGCGGGTCAAAAAACCCCGCATTTGCGCCACTTTTTAACGCCTGGGTCAGGGTAGGCGTTAAGGGGCCTGTGGGCTCAAAATGAGCCCACAGGTGCCCTCCCCTGCCCCCAGGGACCCCCCCTGCCACCCCTGCCCACCCCAGGAGGACACCCAAGGATGGAGGGACCCACCCCAGGGACATTCAGGTAAGTTCACGTAAGTATAATTTTTTATATTTTTCAAATTTTTTTGGTGGCATAGGGGGGCCTTATTTGTGCCCCCCTACATGCCACTATGCCCAATGACCATGCCCAGGGGACATAAGTCCCCTGGGCATGGCCATTGGGCAAGGGGGCATGACTCCTGTCTTTACTAAGACAGGAGTCATTTAAATGGCGTCTGGGCGTCGAAAAAATGGCGCAAATCGGGTTAAGACGATTTTTTAGCGTCAACCCGACTTGCGCCATTTTAAGACGCCCTAGCGCCATTTTCCCCCTACGCCGGCGCTGCCTGGTCTACGTGGTTTTTTTCCACGCACACCAGGCAGCGCCGGTCTGCTTGCGCCGGCTAACGCCATTCCATAAATACGGCGCCCGCATGGCGCTTCGGAATGGCGTTAGACGGCGCTAAATTTTTTGACGCTAAACTGCGTTAGCGCAGTTTAGCGTCAAAAAGTATAAATATGGGCCATAGTATTTAGTGGGCATCCCTAGACCAGGAAATTAGATTCAAAGGACAAAAGAAGACCAGCACCAAGAAGATCCAAGGCACGAGTACTGTGGACTTGCTGCAACAAAGAAAAGGCGCCAAACCCTGCTTGCTGCACCCAGGACTCAACAATCACCACTGAGGAGGTGCTGGACAACTGGAAAAACTCTAAAGAACTCCAGAGGACCTCCAGGCTTAGAAAAGCGCCATAGAACTCCCTCCAGAGGGAAGGTACCACTCTACAACAGCAAGTAACCAGCAAGCCAGTGAGGGTCACTTCCCTGACCAGCTGCTAACTCTGGAACCAGATACAGCAGCTGGACCAAACAACACACTGATGACCGCGGTGACAAACCCTGCTAGTTTGCCAAGTTTGGTGGCACTGCATCCTCCAGTGGTCAAATGGTACCAATACCCTGGTCAGCTAACTTTGGACACCTAGGAAACCAGCCCGACTGGGCCAGAAAATACACCAGGAGGAAGCCCCAGTCGAGAGACTTCACGAACACCCCAGACCTCCTGCCAGAGTGCCCCCGTTATCCTGCAAATTACCCTTGAACTAACTTATCTCCTGCTTCTGAGGGCATCCTTGCGCACAGCTCCTGGCTCACCGATTCGCTCTACACCCGGTTGCCCTGTGCCCTGCATCGAAGAGCCTGCTGTGCCCTAAGTGTCCCCCACCCCTTGCAACTCGACCCCAAAGAACCATCTTTAAACTTACCTCTGTAGTGCTTTTCCATGTGGTTACCCGCAGTGGCCCTGCACCAGCTCCAGAGACCTTTCATCGCTGCTTCCACCGATACCGGGAGCCGCCCGAACTTCTTCAACTGGCACAGTGTGCCCACTGACAACCTTGACCAACCTGCAAAAGAAGAACTTGGTAAATCAACTGTACGATTTTATATATATTTTTAAAGGTGATCTTCTATTGATTCCTATGGTGGGTAATTACGCACACAAAAGACTATTTTTGATTAAACTTCAAAAATTACTATCTCGAAAAGTACTCAACCAATTTTGATAATCTTGGTCTTAAAACTTACATAAAAATCTGAAGTACTTTTATAAATTTGTTTCAAGTTATTCCTTTGAGGGTGTGAGTTGCAAGATTGATTCTGTGAGTATAACAAATGGTTTGCACTGCTCCAAGATTGACCTAACTGCTCGACCAAGCTACCTTAAAAATTAGAGCATTAGGTGATCTAGTTTTTACCCCTGAAAACCAACGTGTGGTTGCCTGGACCCCCTGCACAATTTGCCTAGCTTTGCACACTACATTGAGGGCCAGCCTCCTACAGCCAGCAAATAGTTGCCAACATGCTGCAAAGCTCTCCTGGGAGCATTCCTCCTTCACCAGAGTGAGAAGTGCTCTCACAGGGTGCCCATTGTAGCCAACCCCCTTCTGCGGTACCTCCCTGTAGGCGAACAATAGGCATGTAGGAGAACATCCCACTTACGCCTCATGGGTTCCAATGGACCCATAATCATGCCTTTTAGGGTTTGGTTGAAAGTCCCAACCAGCCTGTTGGTTTGGGGTAGTAAAATGTGTTGAACGTATAAGTTACCCCACACTCCTTCCACATGGCCTTCATGTAATGAGACAAAAAATGTGTACTTCAGTCGAATACCACCTTCCTGGGGAAGCCCACACAGGTAAATATACCCATCAATGCCCTAGCCACCACAGGCGCAGACACTGTTCTCAGAGGCATAGCCTCTGGGTACCTGGTGGCATGGTCCACCAAGACCAGAAGAAATCTGTTGCCCATGGCTGTCTTGGGATCCAGAGGCCCCACCACGATGATGCCAACCTACTCAAAGGGGGTGCCAATGACAAGTAAAGGTTGAAGTGGGGCTTTGCACTTCTCCCCTGTCTTGCCACTCGCCCAGTAGGTTTGACAAGATCTCCAGTGTGCATGCTGTATCATTTAGGGGCCAGTAAAAGTGGGTGATAAGCCTGTCAAAGGTCTTGTCCTGCCCCAAATGACCCACAAGTGGCACATCATGAGCCAGACTCAGTAGGAAGGATCTGTAGCACTGGGGGACCACCAACATGTGTGTTGCACCAGTCTCAGGATCCTTAGGTTCACTATACAAGAGATGATTTTCCCAATAAATCACGTGCATGCCAGGAGCATCACCAGCTGCCTGGGCCTCGACCTGCTGCAGAAGGCCCACAAGAGTAGGGCACTTCTTCTGCGCCAGGCAGAATTCCTCCCTGGTGGGACCTCCCTCCAGCTGCCAGTTGGACAGCTCCGGGAAATTCCCCAGTTCGGATCTGTGTCATCCCCTGTAGGTACAGGGATGTTCCCCTCAAATCTCAGGAGTGGGTTTCCGGCAACCTTTGCACTTCCTCTTTTTGGCAGTGCCCCAGGCCATAGTTTCAGGCTTCAGGCTCCAGGTTCTCCTGACCACCTTCACAAGCTACCATAGAGCTCGAAGTGTGACTGGAGCACCACCTCCTACCAGATGAGCTGCTCCAGGTCGTTGTCCAGCAGACAATCCACAGGAATGGATGGACTCACAGCTACTTTCAGCAGACCTGAGATCCCCCTGCCCCCCAGTCAAAGGGAACCTGAGCCACTGAGTAGTAGCTCTTCCGGTTGTCCGCAGCAACAACTTGATAGGAACATGTTAGGGAACTACCTGCTCTGGAGACACCAGGTGACACCTGACGGTTGTCATGTAAGCTCCAGTGTCTCTCAGAGCCTCTACCCTCTGCCCATTGATGGACACCCACTGTACTTCATCCTATTGTTAGGCATATGGGCTTTCTGCCCCTACTCTCCATCACCTAGGGACACTAGGGTCAACTGCAGTTCCTCTCCAGCACTATATATGGACAACTCCTCCCCAAGCGCTGCACTAGCCAGCCCCATTGACTTCCCACCAGTGGGGGTCTGTGCCCGCTTGGGACACTTGGCATCTCTCTTGTAGTGCCCTTCCTGCTGGCATTCGTAGCACTTCACTAGAGCCTTCTCTGCAGACTTGTTCCCAGAGAACCACAGGTTATTTTTCTCAGAAGGAGGAGAGGAACCCTGTGCCATAGAAATGGTATGGGGCCCTTTTGAGAACTCCTTACTCTTTTTGTCCCCCTTCCTTTTTCTGGTGAGGACCATGCCCACCCTCAGTGTGATCCCCGAGGTGCCTTCTTGTGGACTCAGGTGTTAACTCAGCGGTCCTATCGTTAGCACGCTCCCTGGGGTCATTGGGCTTACTATCCACAAGGTGTTGGTATAGATCTGTATAACAAAGATTAAACAGGTGCTCTATTGCAAACAAATTGTACAACCCCTTGTAATCCTTTACCTCACTGCTCTTGACCCAACCATTTAGTGCCTTGCAAAAGGAATCCACACAATCTACCGAGGTCTGTTGAGAACCCTTCTGGCTATCCCTGAATTTCTGCCTGTACTTTTCTGGGGTCAGACCAAACTTTCTGATTAGAGCGTCCTTCATAACGGGATACGTCATCTGGTCGTCACTTCTTGGCAAAGCCAAGAGAGCGTCCCTCCTCTCAGTAGGAATGAGCCCCCACAAACTGGCTCCCCAATCCTCTTCAGGGACCATGTACATTCATAGGGAAACCTAATAGGCCTCCAACCATCTTTCTATATCATACCCCACCACAAAATCAGACAACAAATTCTTGGATATGTGAACCTTAGAAGACACAGTAAAATTGCTGCCACTGCCCTTGCTGGACTCTGCTTGCCTGGCCTTGATATTCAGGTCTCTCAGGATCAACTCCTGAGCCAACATAATTTTTTTTCCTCCACTGCCAATCTCTTTTGGCTCTCCTCCATTTCCAAGGCTAGTTTCTTTTGGATGGTCTCTATCTCCAGGACAAGCATTTTCTCCTTGAATGCTTGTTGCCTTTGTTTTTCCTCAGTTGGAACTTGGCTAGCTCCAGCTTCTCTGGGGAAGGCCTTTGGGTGACAAACAGATCCCTGCCCTGGAAGGGGCCCTCAATCCTGGGAGCAAGTTGCTCGCCTCCCCCACAGACAGCAGTCCAAGACCTCAGCTGAGCCCCTGTTCCAGGTCATCCTCCACATCCACCTCATCCTCAGTCTCCTCTGATGTCTCATTTGCTCCAGCATGGGCTTCTGATTAGGCTGTCGGCTTTTGCAATTCTGCCTTTTCGCTCCTTGCAGGCAGCACAAAACTCTCACAGAAATTGTTGAGTTGGGCCACGGCATAATCCTTAAGCTTGGCCAGCTCATACTCCATCCCTGCAGGTGCAGATGCAGATCCTCCAAACAGAGACATGATTTAGAATAAAAAATAAAAATGCCAATTAGGGAGAACCGAAAAATGCCAACTGCAGAGAGTGAGAAAAAAGGCCATTAGGGATCAGAGATACTTGGTTCAAATTGGTCTAGGTGCAAGTAGTAGTGGACACCAAATTACTGTAAAGCACTGCACAGATACAAGTCTGATCCACACCACTGATCGCCAAAGTTAGAAATTGGGTCTCTAATTGACAGAGGTATGTACCCTGTCCAAGTAGGGACCACAATCCTAGTCAGGGAAAGTCGGATACATAAACTATATTAGCCTGTGCTCACCCTGTGATAAACTACAAAAATCCAACCAATATATTAAGAGTTATGCTGGGTAATTGATTCTTTTCAATAAAGATTAGTGATTGCAACGGGCACCTTTTAGAGCTTTTTCTGTGACTTTCTCAACTCATGAGCGTGGAGAGGCGTTTAACCAGCCTTGCAGGAATCAGCATGAAATCTGAAGCAATTGTCCCACAGGCGGCCCTCGGAGACAGGCGGCCGTTAAGAAATTGGAAGCAGTGGTTACAGTACCTCCTGGGGACAATCAGAGGCCTGAGAGTGCGTCCTCCGACACAATCCTGGCAGGTAAGTGGAATGGCGCAGCGGCAGATCTCACTCATGGGGCCCACATCTCTGGAGTGAGTCACGCTGCTACACGGCTCCCTTGGCTGCAGCCAGGGCTGATAACCGGTGTCCCTGGTGTCTCTGGTGCTGGCAGGCCTCGCACACTGGACCTACATCTCTGGAATGAGTTGCACTGCTGCACAGTGTAGAAAAGATGAAATACGGATCCAAATAAGTATGAAATCAGGTCTTTAATGGAGCATCCCATCCACAGCACAACTCCTCTCCTTCTCTCAGCTCTGCTCAAATCCATCTAACATTCCACATTCTATATGATGTCAAACTATGACATCAGACCAAAGCAGAGCAAAGAGAACATTCTACTGTGATTTACAAAAGAGTATATACCACACACCTCTCTCCTTAAAGACAGAATGATAGTTTTGATAACTATATACAAAATTATTATTTTTTTGAAAATTCACAAAGAAAACTAATAAATACAATGCGTTAGCGAAAACACCATTCTTAACAATTTCCTTTAAATTTTACAATTCTATTTAGATTCCAAATTCTTCCATCTTTTATCTTTACAGCATTTCTGAAAAGTTTGACAACTTCAAAAGGTCCCTGAAATTTACTTTTATTTTTACTCAGTGTCGGTCTTTTAATCAAAACCTGGTCTCCAATCTTTATGTCACTATGATACACACCTTTCTTACGGTCATAATACAGTTTCCTCTTTCGTACATTCAGACTCTCACGTACACTTTTCTCATCCATAATGTCTTGTCCAATTACATTCTTTCTCCAACAAACCCATGCAGGTGCTAAAGATGTGTTAGCTTTCCGACCACGGAAAAGATCAACTCCTGTAGTGGAATGAGGAGTTACTCTATATGCATAAAGACATTTTTTCAAACCTTCCTTCCAATCCCTATTTGAAGTATTTTCTAATTGTATGCATTCCTTAACGCACCTATTGAATCTTTCAATTATTCCGTTTCCTTCTGGATGGTAAAGAGAACATTTTTTGTGCTTTATGCCAATCTTCCCAAAGAACTCACTCATTTCTCTTGAAACAAACTGCGGCCCATTATCTGTGACTACAGTATTGGGAAAACCTTCACGCCCAAAAATGTCATTGAGAAACTCAATTATTTTTTTAGTCTCCGTACTGTGACATAAGCCAATTTCAGTCCATCTAGAAAAATGATCAATTAACACTATCAAATAAGTGACACCACCCCTACCATGTATAGGACCCACAATGTCTATTGCAACTTCTTGCCAGGGTTTTAGTGGCATGTCCCTTACACACATTGGAGGAATTCTAGTTTTATACACTTTGTCACTCTTGGAACAATCAATACATTCTCTTACTACCCGCTCCACTCTCAAATCCATTCCCGGCCACCAATAATCCAAACGAATTCTAGCCTTAGTCCTGCTCATACCTTGATGACCCTCATGTCCCAGATTAACAATTTTATCTCTTAAAACCATAGGAACTACTAGTCTAAGACCACGTAACAGTAAACCACCCTGAATCGATAATTCATCCTTCACCTTCCAATAACCACACAAATCTACATCTTTTTTTGTATCATGTGTCCAACCACTCTTGATCTTCTCACACACACGTTGCAAAACCTCATCCTCTGCAACAGCTCTCTTCCATTCATCCTGTTCTACAATACCACCAGTCACACTGCACACAGAAACATCCCTTAAACCATACCCACTCGAACTTTCCTCTTCCATTGAACTCAATCTAGAGAGACAATCTGCAACTCTATTATATGAACCAGTGACATAATGTACAGTATAATCATACTCCTGTAAACTAATCACCCATCTACTCACCCTGCCTGAGATAAAATCTAACCCTTTCCTCATAAATACTTCCACTAATGGTTTGTGATCCGTAAAAACTTCAAATTTACTTCCCCATACAAAGTTCCTAAGTTTGTTAACTGCCCAATGTACACACAAGGCTTCTTTTTCAATCGTTGAGTAATTGAACTCTGGTCCACGTAATGTTCTAGAGCAAAACACAATGGGTTTGCGAATTAAATCATCATCCTCCTGCAACAACACAGCACCCAAGCCTTTTTCACTTGCATCAGTCATAATTACACTCTTTTTCTTGGGGTCAAATGATTCCAAACACCCCACAGAAGATAAAAGAGCTTTGATGCTTTCAAACTCCTTAGTACATGCATCATTCCATACAAATTCTACATTTTTCTTTAAGAGCTGACGCATACACACAGTTTTAGAAGCAAGATCTGGTAAAAACTTCGCGTGAAATTCCACCATTCCTAAAAAAAACATCAATTCCTCTTTTTTCTCAGGTGTACGAAGATGTATAATACTATCTACTAAATCCTTCTTAGGATGCAATCCTGTAGTAGTAATCCTGTGACCCAAATAATCCACCTCAGTTTCCTTGAAATGACACCTCTTCAATTTGAGTGTGAGTCCATGATCTCTGAGTATAGTAAGAACTTTCCTAACTCTCTCGTCATGCTCAACCATTGTGCTTCCATAAACTAAAATGTCATCTTGGAAACATTTAACACCAGTCATAGAACCAAACAGATTATACATCAATCTTTGGAAAACTGCAGCCGCAGAAACCAATCCAAATGGCATTCTTAGGAATCTATACGTACCAAAAGGAGTGATAAATGTAGTAAAATCACGTGAATCAGGATGAAGCACAACTTGGTGATATGCTGAGGTCAAGTCAAACTTCGTGTAGAACCTAGACCCAGCTAATAAAGTGACCATCTCTGTGATGTTGGGAAGAGGAAATTGATCACTGATGACACATTTATTAAGATTCCTCAAGTCCACACATAACCTCAGCTCACCAGATTGTTTCCTCGCCACCACAATGGGTGAAGTCCACTCTGAAGCGTCTACAGGCTTGATGATCCCTTCATTACACAGCCTCTTAATTTCCCTTTCTACATCTCCCTTCAATGAAATAGGAATCGGTCGCACTTTAGCAGTAACAGGAACTGATCCTTTCCTCAATTTTATTTGATGAGAATAATTCTTCAAACAACCCAACTTCGAACTGAACACTTCTTCAAATTCCTCAACAAATTCTCTAACAGATTCTTCTCTACCCGTACTTATCTCACACACCTGACCTAAAGTTTTCACATATTCATCTTTAACCATCACCGGAGAAGGAGAATTAGGATCCAAAATGACTTTTAACCTAGCCTGATGAGGCCAGCTTATTACACTGCCTTCCTTGACCGGAACATACATTTTACCAAAGATTGTGTTGGACTTATAGCTAATCTCCGCTTCAAAATATCCCCTCAGATCAATGACCTGTCCCCCATATCCACCAGGAACCAGATCAGGACTTTTCAGACTAACCTTGTGACTAAACTTTTGGTAAAAAAACTCATTAGAAATCAATGTTAACCATGCCCCCGAGTCAAACAACATCTCTGTTGATATTCCTAAGATTGTTACAAAATCCTTAGGATATTTTTTCCTCTCAGCAGTCAGTGAAACAGTCAAAATGCAGTCTTCAACTGTCTTCACAGATGTATGATTTTTTGCAGATTTGCAACACTTAGCAAAATGTCCTTTTTTATTGCAGATTCTAAAGGCAGAGTTCACAGCAGGACATTTTTTGTAAGTAGCAAAATGTCCTAAATTCCCACACCGGAAACATCTGGTATTCTTATACCGATTTTCAACAGTTTGATCAATTTTCTCATTCTCACGCTGAGCTACATTATCCTTTGCAGATTCTCCTTTCATCACTATTTTGTTCACCTCCACTTTCCTTTGCTTTTCTAATTCCTCAACACAAGCCAACGTATGTTCAACACCTTTGGCCAAGATGATTACTTCATGTAATGTAGGGTCATCTTTACTCCATAACTCCTGCCTAATCTTATCACTTGCACATCTCAGCATAAATTGGTCTCTAATTCTTTCTTCAATTGTACTACCAAATTTGCACGTCGACGCAAGCTTCCTAAGAGCTGTAACATATTCTTCAATGCTCTCACCTTGTCTCTGTTCCCTCATCCCAAAGTGATAGCGTTCTAATATGGTGCTCACTTTGGGTAGATAATGTAAATCAAGTTTTTTTAGACAAAGCTCAAACTCATTGAGGTCTGTAGCTTCTTCACCTGGATCCGGAAGACTCTCAAATATTTCTTGACCCTCACACCCAAGACAGTGCATGAGAAGTGCAGTTCTACGTTCATTTGTTAAATTAGAACCACAAACCCTGGCATAATGTAAGAAAGTCTTCTTCCATTTGGACCACTTTATCAAAGGCTCACCAGGTTATGGTAGATTACCACTCCAAATGGCCAGAAGTTAGTATTGTCAAAGACACTAAAGCTGGAGTGGTGATTGAATTTTGTGAGGAAATTTGGAAAAGGGAAGGTTATCCCGAGGAGGTGGTGACTGACAATGGGACCCAATTTACTTCGTTTGAGTTTGAGGACTATTTAACATTGTGTGGAGTAAACCATGTGAGGACAGCTGTGGCACATCCAAGAGAGAATGGGTTAGTAGAAAGGTTTAACAGAGTGTTGTGTGACAATATTCAACTGTCAATTCAGACTGGTTTGTGTTGGAGGACTGAAGTGAAAAACATGCTATGGAATTATCGGACGACTCCGCATTCGATGACGCGAGAAACCCCGTTTGTTTTGTTGAAGGGAAGGAAACCGTGTACCAAAGCTGTTCCTGGTTGGATGGGGAAAGCTGGTAAAAAACGTGTAAGTGTAAGGAATCTTGCATTTAGAGTGGAGGGGGTGCAAGAGAAGTATGACGAAAGTGTATTGGGAAAACCAAAGGAATGTGTGGTTGCAGTTGGGGACTGGGTGCGAACCAGAGTATGGCATGGTGGCAGGAAGGGTTTGTCAAAGTGGTCAGAACCAAAAATGGTTGGGGGAGTGAAGTGTTATAGTGTGGTTTTAAGCGACGGTAAAAGATGGAATATGGCTGATGTTGTCAGATGCAGTGAAATGGAAGTAGCTGAGTGGAAGAAGCAGGTTGGGTGTGGCCGTGGTGTCGAGGAGTCAAGAGGGGTAAGAAGGTCACAGAGAGTATTCAAGAAACCAGAATATATGAAAGATTATTATACAGAGTAGTTGTGTTTACGTGTTTTCTTGTGTTCGTTTATGTTATTTCTTGTTTTTTTCTTGTTTTTTTTAGATAATTTTGTTATTGTAAGAAGGGAGATATGTTGTATTCTATTCAAAGGAATCTTAGTGGGCTGCTTAGATGCAAACTGGAAAACAAAATTATTAGAATAGATTCGGTAGCAGTAATGCTAACTCGTCTGGATAAACACATCAAAACATGATCAGCCCAAAAAAAAACAAAGGCTGATACCCTGTAAGAATTGAGGCAAAAAAAAAAAAAAAAAAATTTTACCTTAACTTTTCGCAGGGCAAAATCTCAAAACACAACCACCTGCAAAAAAAAAATAATACAATTCAAATGGTAAAATCCAGCACGAAGTAGCCACAAACAAAATTTTAGGATGCTCCACAAGATCCCATCCGTGCACATCCCATCCTCGTCGCCAGTGTAGAAAAGATGAAATACGGATCCAAATAAGTATGAAATCAGGTCTTTAATGGAGCATCCCATCCACAGCACAACTCCTCTCCTTCTCTCAGCTCTGCTCAAATCCATCTAACATTCCACATTCTACATGATGTCAAACTATGACATCAGACCAAAGCAGAGCAAAGAGAACATTCTACTGTGATTTACAAAAGAGTATATACCACACACAGCTCCCTTGGAGGCAGGCAGGGTCAGAAAAACTGGAGGTCAGAGGGCAAAAAGTTAGGGGAAACCACGCCAAGGATCCCAGGTCTAACAGTCTGCATTATGAAAGTGACCCCCTGGATGAAGCAAAACTCTCTGGTACTTAATGTTGATAAAATGCAGGTCCTTAGCTTTGATAATCACTCCACATGTACTACATAATGGTGGCCAGGCACCCTTGGCCCTCTTCCCACCTCTGCCCAACATTCTAGAAATCCTGGGATCATTTTGGACTTCAAGCTTTGTTTTGAGGAGCACATAAATATGCAACCTCCACTTACTTCTGTCTTTTGAGCATAATCAGGAAGATTCTTCCATATCTGCCTTCTTCCAGGGAATGTCTCATACAAGTCCTAGTAATAACCAGGCTTGTCTACCACAAATCTCAGGTGATCGGCATTCCAGTTTACTTGTTGAGAAGGTTCCAGATGGTCCACAGTGCAGGAGCTCATCTAGTTACTGGACGGAAATGGCAATGTTCTGTTTTCAGGCACCTTACACCAGCCTCACCGGCTGCCTATCTCTAAAAGAAGTATATACAGGATCTTGTGCCTGTGTCACAAGACCTTTTATGCTCCTATGCAAGGAAGTGTCATGTCCTCTTTGTTTTCCTGGTAGTCTCCTAGGAAGGCTTTTCGCTCCAAACCTTTTTGACCTGACAGTTGTTCTCAAATTAAAAAAAAGGCAAGGATTGTAGGTTGCCCACTCGTAGTGGTGACATTCAAGGTTTAGTTTACCGCCTCTGTTGCTTTGGTGTGAACTCAATCTCATGATGTTCAGAAAACAGTTAAAGACTCACGTATTCACAACCCTCGCGCAGTATTTGTTTTTCACTACCATTAGGCCATCTCGTTAATGCCAGGTAACTTCTTTCTGTGTTTTTTGTGTTCTCTACAAAACAAAACTAAACTCTAATATGCCAATTAAATAGCCATGTTTTCTTCCCTCCACTGCCACTTTCAATGCCCAACAGGTCGAGGATTGCCAGTACCTTCTCCTTCCATGGCTGGTGGTTCTTTTAGGATGGGGTGCCTCCAGGGGTGGGCAATGTGTCGCCACAGTTCCTTGAGGCGATGCCCGCGTCCTGCTTTTGAAGCCATTCTCCCTCCTTTTTTACCTCACATGGTTAGCAGAGGGAAGAGTTTTCGCCTTCTCTTTATGGTAACAGCTGCTCAGCGAATTTCAGTTGATTCACTAAATCCATTGCTTAACCCCTGTGGTGCCTTGGACGAGATGATCTCGTCCAAGGCACCGGTTCCCGGGTGCCTTTCACGAGATCACCTCGTCCTGCACCCGGGAACCGGGGGGAGCACTAGCGCTCCCACCATGTGCCCCCCACCCACACACCCCGGTCGTGGATGGAAGGGGAATCCCTTCCCCTTCCACCCCCAACCCCCCCCCCCCTCGCGCGCTGATTGTCACAGAGGCCTCCTCCTTCACGCTGGAAGAGAAATGCAAAGCATTTCTCTTCCGATCACGTGGAGGAGGCCGAGAGAGGCTTCAAAGGGAAGGAAATGTATTTCCTTCCCTTTGAAGTCTCTCTCAGCGTTTCAAAAGCCGGATTGTAAAGCAATCCGGCTTTTGAAACGCCCACTAGACACCAGGGATTTATTTAGAAAACGGAAATTGGCATAAGGGAGCGACCCCTTGGGCAAGGGTCGCTCCCAGGGGGGGCTTTTTTTTTAAGGCCTTTTCTCCTCTTATTAGGCCGATGTGCCCCCAGGGGGGGGCAGGCAGAAACCTCTAGGCACCAGGGATCTTTTTTTTTTAGGTGGGGAGTGACCCCTTAGGCAAGGGTCGCTCCCCTAGGGGACAAATTACATTTAGGCCATTTCTGCCCCCCTAGGGGGCAGATTAGCTATTTTTATGAGGCTAATCTGCCCCCAAGGGGGACAGAAACCACTAGACACCAGGGAGGTTTTTTTTTTATTTGGAAATTGGCATAAGGGAGCGACCGCTTGGGCAAGGGTCGCTCCCAAGGGGGGCATTTTTTTTAAGGCCTTTTCTGCCCCCCCCCTGGGGGTAAAAACCTCTAGGCACCAGGGATCTCTTTTTTTTATTTATTTTTTTAGAGGTGGGGAGCGACCCCTTAGGCAAGGGTCGCTCCCCTAGGGGGCTAATTACATTTAGGCCATTTCTGCCCCCCTTGGTGGCAGATTGGCCTATTTTTATGATGCCGATCTGCCCCCAAGGGGGACAGAAACCACTAGACACCAGGGAGTTTTTTTTTTCTTTGTGAATTTCACGCAAGGGGAGCGACCCCTTAGGCAAGGGTCGTTCCCCTGGGGGGCAAATTTATTTTAGGCCATTTCTGCCCCCCTGGGGGGAAGATCAGCCTATTTTAATTAGGCCGATCTGCCCCCAAGGGAGGCAGAAACCACTAGGCACCAGGGATTTTTTTTTTGGTTTGTTTTACAGATGGTGAGCGACCCCTTAGGCAAGGGTCGCTCCCCTGGAGGGGCAAATTGTATTTAGGTCCTTTCTGCCGCCTTTGGGGGCAGATCGGCCGATTTTAGGTCAGGGGCAGAAACCACTAGGCACCGGGGATCTTTTTTTTTTGCGCCAATGTCAAGCAAGGGGAGCGACCCCGTAGGCAAGGGTCGCTCCCGGGGAGGTGTTTTTTAGAGATGGGGAGCGACCCATTAGGCAAGGGGCGCTCCCCTGGGGGGCAAATTGTATCTAGACCATTTCTGCCCCCCTTGGGGGCAGATCAGCCGATTTTAGGTCAATCTGCCCCTGGGGATTTTTTTTTGTGCCAATGTAGCGCAAGGGGAGCGACCCGGTAGCCAAGGGTCGCTCCCGGGGAGGGGGCGAGGGGTGTGGGGGCAAATTTATTTTAGGCCATTTCTGCCCCCCCTGGCGGCAGATCGGCCTATTGTTATTAGGCCGATCTGCCCCCAGGGGGGGGCAGAAACATCTAGTTGCCAGGGCAAGTTTTTTTTTGTGGTTTTTTTTTGTTTATTTTTTTAGAGATGGGGAGCAACCCATTAGACAAGGGTCGCTCCCCTGGGGGGCAAATTGTATTTAGACAATTCGGCCGATTTTAGGTCAATCTGCCCCCAAGGGGGCAAAAACAACTAGGCACCGGGGATTTTTTTTGTTGCGCCAATGTCACGCAAGGGGAGCGACCCCGTAGGCAAGGGTAGCTCCCCGAGGGGCTTGGGGGGGCAAATTTATTTTAGGCCATTTCCTATTGTTATTAGGCCGATCTGCCCCCAGGCGGGGCAGAAACCTCTAGGCGCCAGGGATAAAAAAAATGTTTGTGTTTTTTTTTTTTTTTTTTTTTTTTTAGAGATGGGGAGCAACCCATTAGGCAAGGGCCACTCCGCTGGGGGGCAAATTATATTTAGACCATTTCTGCCCCCCTTGGGGGCAAATCGGCCGATTTTAGGTCAATCTGCCCCAAGGGGGTCAGAAACAACAGGCACCGGGGATCTTTTTTTTGCGCCAATGTCACGCAGGGGGAGCGACCCCGTAGGCAAGGGTCACTCCCCGGGGGGGGGGGTTGGGGGGCATATTTATTTTAGGCCATTTCTGCCCCCCCTGGGGCCGGCTGAGCTAGAGGCCAAAATCCACAGGTAGGCACTTTGTAACAAACACCTCTGTGTTCTGTTAAAAAATGTGATGTGTCCACGTTGTGTTTTGGGCCATTTCCTTTCGTGGGCGCTAGGCATACCCACACAAGTGAGGTATCATTTTTATCGGGAGACGTGGGGGAACGCTGGGTGGAAGGAAATTTGTGGCACCTCTCAGATTCCAGAACTTTCTGTCACCGAAATGTGAGGAAAACATGTTTTTTTAGCCAAAGTTTGAGGTTTGCAAAGGATTCTGGGTAACAGAACCTGGTCAGAGCCCCACAAGTCACCCCATCTTGGATTTCCCTAGGTCTTTAGATTTAAAAAATGCACAGGTTTGGTAGGTTTCCCTACGTGCCGGCTGAGCTAGAGGCCAAAATCTACAGGTAGGCACTTCGCAAAAAACACCCCTGTTTTCTGTCAAAAAATGTGTTGTGTCCACGTTGTGTTTTGGGCCATTTCCTTTTGTGGGCGCTAGGCCTACCCACACAAGGGAGGTACCATTTGTATAGGGAGACTTGGGGGAGTGCTGGGTGGAAATAAATTTGTGGCTCCTCTCAGATTCCAGAACTTTCTGTCACCGAAATGTGAGGAAAATGTGTTTTTTTAGCCACATTTTGACGTTTGCAAAGGATTCTGGGTAACAGAACCTGGTCAGAGCCCCACAAGTCACCCCATCTTGGATTCCCCTAGGTCTCTAGTTTTCAAAAATGCACAGATTTGGTAGGTTTCCCTAGGTGCCGGCTGAGCTAGATGCCAAAATCTACAGGTAGGCACTTTGCAAAAAACACCTCTGTTTTCTATCAAAAAATGAGATGTGTCCACGTTGTGTTTTGGGGCATTTCCTGTCGCGGGCGCTAGTCCTACCCACACAAGTGAGGTATCATTTTTATCGGGAGACTTGGGGGAACATAGAATAGCAAAACAAGTGTTATTGCCCCTTGTCTTTCTCTACATTTTTTCCTTCCAAATATAAGAGTGTGTGTAAAAAAGACGTCTATTTGAGAAATGCCCTGTAATTCACATGCTAGTATGGGCACCCCGGAATTCAGAGATGTGAAAATAACCACTGCTCCTCAACACCTTATCTTGTGCCCATTTTGGAAATACAAAGGTTTTCTTGATAGCTATTTTTCACTCTTTATATTTCAGCAAATGATTTGCTGTATACCCGGTATAGAATGAAAACCCACTGCAGGGTGCAGCTCATTTATTGGCTCAGGGTACCTAGGGTTCTTGATGAACCTACAAGCCCTATATATCCCCGCAACCAGAATAGTCCAGCAGACGTAACGGTATATTGCTTTCAAAAAATCTGACATTGCAGGAAAAAGTTACAGAGTAAAACATAGAGAAAAAGTGCTGTTTTTTTCCCCTCAATTTCAATCCTTTTTTTTCCAGTTGTTATTTTCTGTAGGAAACCCTAGTAGGATCTACACAAATTACCCCTTGCTGAATTCAGAATTTTGTCTACTTTTAAGAAATGTTTAGGTTTCTGGGATCCAGCATTGGTTTCACGCCCATTTCTGTCACTGACTAGAAGGAGGCTGAAAGCACAAAAAATCTTAAAAATGGGGTATGTCCCAGTAAAATGCCAAAATTGTGTTGAAAAATTGGGTTTTCTGATTCAAGTCTGCCTGCTCCTGAAAGCTGGGAAGCTGGTGATTTTAGCACTGCAAACCCTTTGTTGATGCCATTTTCAGGGAAAAAAACACGAGCCTTCTTCTACAGCCCCCTTTTCTCATTTTTTGGAAAAAAAACGAAATTTTCACTGTATTTTGGCTAATTTCTTGGCCTCCTTCAGGGGAACCCACAAAGTCTGGGTACCTCTAGAATTCCTAGGATGTTGGAAAAAAAGGACGCAAATTTGGCTTGGACAAAAAGTTATGAGGGCCTAAGCGCGAACTGCCCCAAATAGCCAAAAAAAGGCCCGGCACAGGAGGGGGAAAAGGCCTGGCAGCGAAGGGGTTAATTTGTAAATAAAAACGGTGCCGTGCCCAAAGCTCTATTCTGAAACACGCGGCTGCTACAATTAAATGTGCGAGCACGGAATACTGAGGCAGCGTAAACCTGATGCCATCTCGGGCCTCTTTAATCCATTTACAGCCAAACCCTGCCCCTTGAGCTCACTCTTGCAGCTTTCTGCCTTTATGCGCTTTCAGTCTTTCTAAGTGCCGGCCCTCAAAAATAAGTGCCAGTGCCCCCCACCGGAAACCGCCGACACAAATTAAGTACTGAAAATCTCATGCTTAAGAGGGAAATTAATATTGCCGGTACAGATAAATATCACCAGCAGCAAAACTCCATGCATCGGCTGGGGCAAAATAGTTGGTGGCAGCACCAAATAGTAGTATTTTGTTATGAAAACAAATGCAACTGCTGGCCTGGGACGCGTTGGACACACAGGCATACATGCTGCCCACTTAACAAACCAAGCTGTTAATGTCGGTTTAGGATAAGGGGTCGGGGGTGATTAGAAGGAACAGCTCGGCATGCAGCCAGCGCTACTGCTCTTACTTATTAAATAACGGTGCATTTAATACGCGCAGCTCTTGCAGCCCTGGCCGCCCTCCAAAACCAGCTCGAGCTTTCCTTCTCCTGCCTGGATTTTATTATTTGATTTTCCCCACTTTAACCGCGTCCTCCGCCTCCTTGCATCTTAAAGGGCTTTTATGTTCCAAATTGTAGCCAGCAGGTTGGAAATTAGCGACACCGCTGTGATGTGACTTGACTTGGACGGCAGCCTCGTGAAGGCGCGTGGAGAGGTTACGAGTAAGTAATGCCATATTTTATCAAAGCTGATGTTAATTGCCCCCCTGATTACAGCTGGGCTATGACGGCACCGGGGACGGCAGGAGCCAGGGGCTCTGTAAAATGCCTGAAATGTTTAAAAACATTTTAAACCGCGAGTAATTGAGATTGCGCGCCCCAGGATGGTGGCAAATTGGTTTCTCTACCAATTATCCTTGGCGCATGCGCACATAGACAGGGACATTGCAGGTCCCACACTTCACCGCTTCAAATGGCCAAATCAAGGGTAGGATTTCAAGAAGCAGCCTCGTTGCGTGTGGGAAAACGAGAGCCTAAAAAGTAAAATATATTTTATTTCCAAAGGCTTTAAAAATCTTTGATCTAGAGCTGCAAATGTGGTGGATGGAGACTTGCACCGATTCCTCTATACACTTTTGCCTACAGATAGCATTAGCCAAATGTGGTTTAAAACCTTTGTGTACAGTACAGCAAACAGACTCGGCTTTCAGTTAGCCCCTCGCACGTGATTGGATGGCGTATTCATTTATCTTAATTCTCTGCTCCTTGTTGGATAGCTTCCCTCCCTAATCTTGTGTTGTGCTTCCCTGGAGCATCACAGCTTTGTTTTTTGCTCTGCAACGATGGTGTATCCTTCCACTGCTGACTTCAGGGGACTTTGTTCCCTTTCTTTTCAGTACTTCATAGAGTGAATGTACTGTCTTGCTCTTTCCCCACGTGCAGTTGTTCACCCCCCCATCCTCATCTGTCACCCTCGCTCTTACTGCATTCCCCCCAGTGGCTACCTTGGACTGACCCATAGTTCAACCAGGCAGTGCCTGATGGGCTGGTCTGCAGATCAGTGTGTGGGCTGTTTTTTTGTTGTTGCAGATTGTGGGTCGTTTTATGAGGCAATGGCCTGTTTCTTACTACTGATTTTGCAGATATTACCACAAATATTGCCTGTAGCTATCACAAATAAACACAGTCTCCCAAGCCATGCAAAAAGCACATACAGTGGGTCATATTTACAAGAAAGTGGCGCATCGTCCTGATTCGCCACTTTTCTTTCGTTGCCCCACATAACAACACCATGTTTGCATCATATTTACTATACCGCGCACCATGGCAGCCGTTAGGACATTAGCATCAACATTTTGACTCTAGTGCAGCAAAGCATAGAAAGGCCTATTGATTAAAATGGGTGTGTCATTTTAACGCCTGCTCTGAGCAGGGGTTAAAAATGACAGAAAAAATGGCACAGTGAAATGTTGTAAATTTCCCTGCGTCGTTTCTTCGGGCTTCCCTGCATCGGAACGCCCCCCTTGCATACATTATGTCTGGTGCAGGCATAATGTGGTGCAAGGATTTACAAAGTGGAGCAATGCAGGCATTACACAACTTTGCAAATACAGCGCGGGAGAAAGACCTCCTTAACGCAGCCTTAGCGTAAAAAAAAGAAATAACGCTAGGGCGGCGCAGGGTGGCACCAGGGGCAAATATGCCCCAGTGTGTATTTTTATAAGTTGCACACTGGCCTGATCCACAAATGCAAGACACTTTTTTGAGCAATCTTTTTCAGTAATGGGGCCATGTTTATTTTACTATACAGGCCTATTTTTTTGTTCCATTCCAACCTGGCTCACACATTTCTCTCCTGTTTTTAAAATTGGCTTATTTAACATTGGATATTATTTCTTGAGTGCCTTCATCTCTGTGCTGTTTTCATCTACTATCCCCCACTCATCCATTGCTCCATGGTTCTTTACCATCCCACTCCCTGTTTTTAATTTACCATTCTAAGATAGCCACTGCCACTTTTATTTACAGTAAATTTAAAAGTGCCTAAATGGGTGATCGCAGTCACAAAGAATAGGCATCATAGGCCATCTTGGAATCATATTTCCAGGATTAGTGAAGACACACCACTGGGGGTTTTGCAATTCTTCTTCTTTAATAATGCCATTGCAAAAATGATTTGGCACAGTCAATAGCTCGGGACTTGGCCAGTGCATTTACATGTATGCAGTTAATCTTGGCTGGTGATACTGTCATGTGTGGATTTTAGTGAGCATGCTCAGTCGGAACTCCTGATACTCAGGCTTGTTTTAATTAGGGGTGGGCGAAGAATTCTGCTCCGCCAGTGGAGTTTTCCCCACTCCCAAAAACTCCATGAAGTGGCGCGGAGCAGAGTTTTTTCTCTTGTTCGCCTACGGTAAGTTGGCGAGCCAGAGCGATAGAAGTTGCAAAGTCGACGAGTGCAAGCAAGATTTATGAACGCGAGCCGAAGGCCACCGCCGCTTGCGATGAGAAAGATGCCGCTCAAGTTGAGGAAGCGGCCACTCAAGTAGAAAATCTACTCTAGTGGTAGAAATAAGCTAGCACCCTCTGACGCTCCCTGTGATGCTGTTTGCACTGATTTTACAGCGCAGGAGAAACACATGGCCCTGAAAATCAGCACAAACAGTGCAGCTTATCCAAAATCCACTGCTCGTGGAACTCTGCGTAACGCGACAGAGTTTTTTCGGCAGTTCGCAGAGTTCTCGTAGCAGAAATTTGTGAATTCTGCCCAGGCCAAGTTTTAATTCGATTTCTGTCTTGCACAGGTACCAAGAAACCCACAAGACAGTCAAGCACTGCAAAAATAAAACAATAAAAAACCTAATAAAAAGCTTAGCTGGCAGAGTTAGGAGATAGGAAGCTTTATCATATTGCACCTCATCTAGAGTGCAGAGAGGAAAAATGTGTGGGAAACGAATTTTTGCATATTTTTCCACAGCAACCATATTGAGAGATGTGGGGAAATACCACACTACGACCACCCTTCTCCCTTTATATTAAGACTAGTATTTTGTTGGTACTAACAGAGAGCAAATAAATGAGAAAAATATGCTGTAATGCCTAACACTTATGCTTAAATCCAGTATAATGTTGTTACAGTGTTTGGGTACCATTGCTCACATTTGCTCTATACCATAAGACACATTCCTAGACGGTGGTGATGTATTAACCACACCCGGTACATACTGACACAGCTTAGTGAGCTATTTACCGGTGTCGTTTTCACTTGGAAAATGAGGCATAATGTCTGAAATTTGGCACTTGCGGCACTGACTGTCGTATCTACCGTTATTGATGCAGGAATCAGAATATTGTAGCGTGCTCAGATTTGGAGTGTAAATTAGATAGAATGTGGTAGAACGTACTTTCCGCATGCTAAATGTGATAATTTATTCATTGGGATTGTTAGTGCATAGCATTTGAATATTTGTTTTCCAAAATATTTCTTTGAAATTTTAGACAATGACCCCAGTTGTAGAAACATCAGAGGACATGTTTTCCTATATCTTTACAAATAGGATGACTGTCATGCTTGGCTTAATTTTTTCTGGCCAACAAGCCAAATATATCCTGTGTGACATCCACATATTCCATATTCAATCAGATCAATAGATTGAGTAGGGATTTCAAATTACCCTCTTAAGCTCACACCAAATGGTACATGGGACACCACACAAGTTCCTGGTACATGTAACAAACAATCAAATAGATATCCACACATCTCTCTACCAGACAACCTAAAGAAACTCAGATAGACCTAGGATATGACAGCTTACCCCCCTTATGCTCACTAGTCCATTTGAAGAGAGACTGAACTATTCAGTTTTGTCAGTATGATGGAGTTTACTGAACTCAACATCTAGACTTCTGATGGTGCTCGGAATCCAAATTTTGTCGCTGCTGTCCAGTAAACCTGCCAGGCTACAAAGTCAATACTTTATGACTTATGCGAAATTCCACCACTGAAAACAATTATCCAAGAAATAACAAGACCAGGCACCACCAGCCAAATATTTTACGCACATTTATACACACAATACATCGTTCTTCCTAAGATAACAAAAACACAAAAGAAAAAAATGAAAAAAGAAAACAAAAAAAAATCAGCAAAAATTAAAAAACGTCAAATCATAACCCATTACCTTTCTGAATAGTCCCCTTAATGTGAATGTTAAATTTAGCTGCCACAGACCTCCATTTCCTGACTCTGTGAATGCAAACCATGAGTACACAAATAGGTGGAACAACTCTTGATTGCTACTTTAGGAGACAGACTGCTCTGTACAATATTGTCTATACAGATAGGGGCACTCGATCGGACCTGAAAACACTGATACATCTCTAATTGATCTATCATCTTCATCCATATCATTCTTCTTGTTACTTGACCAACTCAAACATCATTTAACATTCCTTACATTCCAAGTTTTTCTATCCTGCTTCACCAAAGTATTATGATTTAATTTGAGAACTTCAATTTCTTTACCAAATCCTGATGTATCCTTAGTTGGTTGCACTAAGCGCACTAAGTTACAGTGAGGTAATTCCCAGAAAATCTCCCATTATGAAGCCACAGTTTCGAATCTTCTTGGAATCAAAACACAACTTTTGTTTCCCTGAGAATGTTAGACAGTTTCAACTACTAGTGTCTCAAAAGTTGTACATCCTCCTCTACAAGCATCTTCCTCTTCACCCTCCATAAACAAACTCATAAAAATGGAGGCTTACTACTCAACATGTGAAAAAACACAGATTGGTAACAGAGTGTGGATTAATCCTGTATGACCAATATGATTTCCTCACGCCAGTTTACCCGGGATAAACGCTACAATGCCGTTTTCTATGTACTCCTTCAGATCCTTGTTAAAACTCTCCACTTGACCGTTACAGTGGGGGTCATACAAAGCAGTCATCACAAGTCTGATGCCATATTCTAGAAAGAACGTATTCATTTGACTAGAACTTACCTCCTACATTCCTCTCTCAAAAAACTCCACAGCAGCAGAAATGGCTGCCTTTTCTACAAATGTAAGTTCTAGTCACCACCACCAAATCAAAATGATTAATCTAAAGTAAGTCATAAGATGTATGACATATTGGATACTACCTTTTGCCTTGTATGTTTGAGACCATTTCACAGGATTCAGTCTCAACATTACATCATCATAAGCACACTATTCACATCTCCACACCCATTGTTAGCCTACAAATCCTGCCCAAGTTACCAATATAATTCTCCCATAGCCTATTTAGAGTAGACATGCTACTGTGACATTTGTGAGAACACTCAAATCATAACCCTTTACCTTTCTGAATAGTCCCCTTAATGTGAATGTTAAATTTGGCTGCCACAGACCTCCATTTCCTGACTCTGTGAATGCAAACCATGAGTACACAAATAGGTGGAACAACTCTTGATTTCTACTTTAGGAGACAGACTGCTCTGTACAATATTGTCTATACAGATAGGGGCACTCGATTGGACCTGAAAACACTGATACATCTCTAATTGATCTATCATCTTCATCCATATCATTCTTCTTGTTACTTGATCAACTCAAACATCATTTAACATGCCTTACATTCCAAGTTTTTCTATCCTGCTTCACCAAAATATTATGATTTAATTTGAGAACTTCAATTTCTTTACCAAATCCTGATATATCCTTAGTTGGTTGCACTAAGCGCTCTAAGTTACAGTGAGGTAATTCCCAGAAAATCTCCCATTATGAAGCCACAGTTTCGAATCTTCTTGGAATCAAAACACAACTTTTGTTTCCCTGAGAATGTTAGACAATTTCAACTACTAGTGTCTCAAAAGTTGTACACCCTCCTCTACAAGCATCTTCCTCTTCACCCTCCATAAACAAACTCATAAAAATGGAGGCTTACTACTCAACATGTGAAAAAACACAGATTGGTAACAGAGTGTGGATTAATCCTGTATGACCAATATGATTTCCTCACGCCAGCTTACCAGGGATAAACGCTGCAATGCCGTTTTCTATGTACTCCTTCAGATCCTTGTTAAAACTCTCCACTTGACCGTTACAGTGGGGGTCATACAAAGCAGTCATCACAAGTCTGATGCCATATTCTAGAAAGAACGTATTCATTTGACTAGCTCTTACCTCCTACATTCCTCTCTCAAAAAACTCCACAGCAGCAGAAATTGCTGCCTTTTCTACAAATGTAAGTTCTAGTCACCACCACCAAATCAAAATGATTAATCTAAAGTAAGGCATAAGATGTATGAGCATATTGGATACTACCTTTTGCCTTGTATGTTTGAGACCATTTCACAGGATTCAGTCTCAACATTACATCATCATAAGCACATTATTCACATCTCCACACCCATTGTTAGCCTACAAATCCTGCCCAAGTCACCAATATAATTCTCCCATAGCCTATTTAGAGTAGACATGCCAATGTGACATTTGTGAGAATGTCATCACCTTTGCTCGCTCAGGACTTCTCTACTTTTATTGCATTACCCCTGCATCCTATGAACACCAATGAACAGCATCACACATTATTGCCACCAATATCTTTTCTCTTGCATGTTACGCGAACTAGAAATATTGTAAGGAAAATGAGATAAAGAGCCCGCTGTCTCATTTTCCTTGCTTCCTAATAGTTTAACATCCATTCAGTGCTCTTATAACTTGAAAGGCAAACAACCATCAGAGACAAAACACAATTTCTGATCGGCTCATACCTCATCATTTCTCCACACATACCCCTCTCCTTTACAAGGCAACAATGGGTATGCTCTATCAGTTTAACATATTTCTTGCAAAGTTGCTATAATACTTATATAAACAACATAAAGAAAGAAGTTTGTCCTTTGTTAGTGTGTAGCAGCTTCTGATGATTGTATTGCCATTTTTCATTTCTCCAATATAGAATGTTCTGGTTAATCCACTTGATTTTTTCAACAAAACACATTCCCTGACCTTCAACTTCACGTCTGTTTGTTGCCATCTCACATCTTTCACGTCTTTCATACAAGAATTCCTAAAGTGACATTTCATCCTTAGTTTAAATTAAAATGTCACCATAGAAACACTTGACTTTGGGTCAGTCTCTCTAAACATGTGATACATCTCTCTTTGAGGATGCTATAGGAAGGTCAACCGTTATCCTATTAAATTAAAATAACCCATGTGAAATATTGAAAGCTCTCAACAACCTCGACTCAAGCAGCTGCGAAAATCTCAAACCATGTTGAGAGCACTTGTTGCTCCTTCCCATATGTTCACCAGTTAATTGATAAGTAAAAGTGACTCTCCGCTAGTTTAGCATTTTCTTAAATCAGTGCATTTGGTAAAATTGTTGCCGCTTATTTAATTGAAAATAACAAATGAAATGCCCTTTGATGACTTCACCTCAATAACTTGTCAAAAATACATTTTAATTTATTCCTTATTTTAATTGGAATCCCCGGTAAGTTTTTTTTTAACTTGTTGAGCACTGTTCTTGAGTTGAAGAACTATCATGACTGTTAGATCTGGCATCCTTAGGGTGGTCTATCTTCAGACTTTTTACCTTTGCCTCCTGTTTTGTTGCTGGTTCTTTTTGTTGGCCTTTGGGCTCTGAGCAATTTAACACTGTTGATCAGTGCTAAAGTGCTTGGGCTTCTCCCCTAAAACATGGTAACATTGGTGTATCCAGTGCCACATTTAATTTACCTATAAGCCTCTTGTAGAGAGGTAAACCATATACCAAGGACATGTAAATTAAATGCTACTAATAGGCCTGCAGCACTGATTGTGCCACCCATTTAAGTAGCCCTGTAAACATGCCTCAGGCCTGTGACAGCAGGGTCTGTGTGTGCAGTGTAACTGCCACCCTAACTTGGCATGTAAAAATTCTGCAAGCCTTAATCTTCTCTTTTCTTACATTTAAGTCACCCGTAACGTAGGCCCTAGGTAGCCCGTAGGGCAGGGTGCCATGTAAGCAAAAGGCAGGGCATATATTTTTAAGTTCTCATGTCCTAGTAATAGAAAAACTCTCCAAAGTCATTTTTCATTACAGTGAGGCCTGCCCCTCTCATAGGCAAGCGTTGGGAAGTCCTTATATTATCTTTTAAGCTGTAATTCGTGATCTGAGAGGAGTATGTGCATCATATTTAGTGCCATTGGAATGGTATTAATAAATCCTCTCTCATGGTAAGGTCCGATTTATTATTACTATTTTAGAAATGCCACTTTTAGAAAGTAGGCATTTCTCTGCACTCACTGCCCTGTGTGCCCACAGCCTATCTCCAAAACACATCTGGCTTCGGTTAGGTGACAGCTATACTTGTGCATTCCTTTCAGGCTCCCACAACACAGGATACTCAACTACATCTGTGAGAAAGTAGCCTCTTTCTAGCATGGTTACCCCCATTTTTGGCCTGTTTCTCAGTGTTTGTCAGTGTGTATCACTGGGATCCTGCTAGTCAGGACCCCAGTGCTCATAGGTTGTGGCCTACTTGTCGGTCTGTTACACAGTTTTTGTCAGTATGCTTAACTGTGTCACTGGAGTCCTGCTAGCCAGAACTCCAGTGCTTGTACGCTATCTGATTCCAAATTTGTACTTACATACTGGTTGTTAGAAATGCGGTCTTTGATTGGTAGGTCAGGTTACTCCCTGTCCACGCAAGGCCCCGCACTCTAGTGAGGGTAAAGGAGAATCACCCTCAACTTACCCCTGCACACCCCCTTGGAGGCTTGGCATGAGCAGGCAGGCTTAACGTCAAAGATCTAAGTGTAAAGTATTTGTACCAACACACACAATAACTTAATGAAAACACTAGAAAATGACACAACACCGGTTTAGAAAAATAGGAAATATTTATCTAAACAAAACAAGACCAAAACGACAAAAATCCAACATACACAAGTCAAGATACTAATTTTAAAAGCAAAAGAGTCTTAAATCCTTTTGTAAACCGGTAAAACACTGTTAGCGTTGAAAAGTACCTGGGTAGCATCAAAATAACACAGGCGAGTGTGTGTCGAAAAAGGTAAGCGGTGCGTTGATTTCTCACCCGCAAGCGAGATTGTGCGTAATTTCTCCATCTCCGATCGGGTCGATGTGCGTTGTTTTTTCTCTCCGCAAGAGAGTGGTGTGTCGATCCGGGCAGCACTCGGGTTGTTTTTCCGCACCTAGCAAGGTTTGCGTCGAAAATCCTGCTGTACGGCAGTAGCAAAACCGCACTGTGTGGGTTGCGATGTTACCAGCCTCCGTTAGCGATGCAGTGCATCGTTTCTCCAGCCGCGTGCATCGATCTTCCAGCCGCACTGCAGGTGGTGCGTCGATTTCAGCCACGGAGCTGGCAACGCGTCATTTCTTCAGCCGCTCTCGCAGGTTGCGTCTGACATTTCCACTCACGGCTGTCTGTGCATGGATTTTCAATCTTGGTCTGCCAGCTTCACCTGTCAAGCCCCCACGAACTGGATAGGGCACCACTTGGCAGGGTAGGAGTATCATCAGAGAGTCCAGGTGCTGGCAGGGGAAGTCTTGGATGGCCCTAAGACTTCAACAACAGGGGGCAAGCTCAAGACAAGCCTTAGGAGATTTCTTCACAAGCAGGAATGCACAACAAAGTCCAGTCTTTGTCCCCTTTCACCAGGCAGAGGCAACAACTGCAGGCTAGCTCCACAAAGCACAGTCACAGGCAGGGCAGAACTTCTCCTCAGCTCTTCAGCTCTTCTACAGGGAGAGGTTAATCTTGATGTCCAGAAGTGATCTAAAGTCTGTGGTTTTGGGTGCCCTTCTTATACCCATTTTGGCCTTTGAAGTAGGCTTACTTTAATGGAAAGTCTCTCTTGTTTGTGAAATCCTGCCTTGCCCAGGCCAGGCCCCAGACACACACCAGGGGGTTTGAGACTGCATTGAGTGAGGGCAGGCACAGCCCTTTCAGGTGTTGTCGCATGGGCTCTCATTATCCTAAATGAGACTACTGGATTTCTAGGCAGCAGGGTCGTTCACGGTGTGGGGGACTGAGTCGGACCCACTTGGAAGGACCTCTGTCACCCTAAACCCGGTTTTGCTCCGGCTAGCTAGCAGTGCCTCATTTCTCCCAAGGGGAAGAGATGATTGGGCAGCTGAGCGCATGACATCTTTGGAACTTCTCAGGGAAGTCGTGGTCACTCAGATCCAAACCAACTCTCTCATTTACAGTATGATCTCATATACAAATGACAAAGGCAGTATACGTTTTATATAATGTTTTAATAAAACGACTGCATTTTAGATATTAAGGCGTGAGCCGCAATAACCAGAACCATACAACACAGTAGGATTGAAATAGTCACGAGGAGAGTGAAACATAAGAACAACGCTATCATGGAGTTTAACAATTTCTACTCTCTCTCAGCTAGTTCTATTTCGAGCACAGCATGTTAAGCTTCTAACTTGCCTTTCTGAATCCCTGGGGAGACATCAGCCCTCATACCTGAGCAAAGGCCTGTGATCTGGTTCAGCATCTGCAACGAGGCAGTCAGCGTCTAGTTGTGGTTCCCTGGTCGGAATCTCCCTCTTGCGTGTATTGGGACAAGGAAGTGTTTTTATAACTAACATGTCAGCGTGATCACAAAATGTCCCTATGCAGGAATGCCAAAGACTAAACTCCTACCACGTCTATCGGCAATGTACCAGACTGTATCCTTGACTGAAGCACAGAGTGAACAGGAATGTGTTATGGAGAACTCCAGTGCTGAAGTAGGCTAAACAGTGTGATATAAAAAATAAAACAAGACCGTAGAACTGGCTATTTGAAAAATAACAGTACGAAGCCGAATAAAAGCATCTAGAGCAAAGTGCACAGAGGCTCTAAGCTGCGAGCAAAGGAATAAAATACATCCAGGGCAAAATGCACAAAGGCCTAAAGCCTGAAGCTAATGCGCAAAGGATACGTAAAACTGACCACACTACAGTGTAAGTGACCACTTCTTCCCTCCCTCCTAGCACAGATGGCTCATCAGGAAATGCAGACTACAACCCAGCTCCCTTTGTGTCACTGTCTAGAGAGAGAAGCAAACAGCCCAGCTGTCAAACTGACCCAGACAGGGTATCTACAAACAGGCAGAGTCACAGAAATGGTTTAAGCAAGAAAATGCCCGCTTTCCAAAAGTGGCATTTTCAAACACACAATCTTAAAATCAACTTTACTGAAAGATGTATTTTTAAATTGTGATTTCAGAGACCCCAAACTACACATGTCTATCCGCTCAAAGGGAACCTACGCTTTAATCATATTTCAAGGCAGCCCTCATGTTAACCTATGAGAGGGATAGGCATTGCAACAGTGAAAATCGAATTTGGCAGTATTTCACTGTTAGATCATATACAAGACATTAGTATATGTCCCACCTTAAACATATACTGCACCCTGCCCATGGGGCTACCCAGGGCCTACCCTATGGGTGCCCTACATGTAAAAAAAGTGAAGGTTTAGGCCTGGCAAGTGGGTACACTTGCCAAGACGAACTGGCAGTTTAAAATGCACACACAGAGACTGCAGTGGCAGTTCTGAGACATGATTACAGGGCTACTAATGTGGGTGGCATAACCAGTACTGCAGGCCCACTAGTAGCATTTGATTTACAGGCCCTGGGCACCTCTAGTGCATACTAGTAAATGAAATATGCCAATCATGGATAAACCAATCAACAATACAATTTACACAGAGAGCAAATGCACTTTAGCACTGGTTAGCAGTGGTAAAGTGCTCAGAGTTCTAAGGCCAACAAAAACCGGTCAGAAAAAATAGGAGGCAAAAATATTGGGGATGACCCTGCATAAGGGAAAAAGTCCAACACTGGTAACCCAGTACTCCACTCCAAATTGATATACTGGACCCCCCTTATAAGTCCCTAGTATATGGTATGTAGGTACCCAGGGCATTGGGGTTCCAGGAGATCCTTATGGGCTGCAGCATTTCTTTTGACACTCATAAGGAACTCATACAAACACTTCTTCAGGACTGCCGTTGCAGCCTGAGTGAAATAGTGTAACCACTATTTCACAACCATTTTCACTGCACCAGGTCACTTATAAGTCACCTAAATGTCTACCCTTCAGACCCTGAAGGCTAGGTGCATAATACCTGTGTGTGAGGGCATCCCTGCACTAGCAGAGGTGCTCCCATGTCGACCAGGCCCATTTTCTCAGACTTCATGAGTGCAGGGACACCATTAGACGTGTGCATTACATATAGGTCAATACATATATGTAGCTTCACAATGGTAACTCTGAATATGGCGATGTAAGGTGTCTTAACAACTGGGAATTGTACCCCAATACTGATTCGAGTACTGGTGGTCCAATTCCAGGCACCCTGGGGGCTCTACCATGGACCCCCCAGTACTGCCATACCAGTCTTCTGAGGTTTTCACTGCAGCCCCAGTTGCTGCCAACTCACAGACAGGGTTCTGCCCTCCTGGGGCTTGAGCAGCTCAACCCCAGGAAGGCAGAACAATGTATTTCCTTTAGGAAAGGGGTGTTAAACCTGCTTCCTTTGGAAATAGGTGTTACAGGCATAGGAGGGGTATCCTCCCAGAGCCTCTGGAAATACTTTGAAGGGCATAGATGGTGCCCTCCTTGCATAATCCAGTCTACACCGGTTCAGGGACCCTCAGTCCCTGCTCTGGCATGAAACTGGACAAAGGAAAGGAGAGTGACCACTCCTCTGTCTATCACCACCCCAAGGGTGGTGCCCAGGGCTCCTCCAGAGTGTCCCTGGGTTCTGCCATCTTTTGTTTTCTGGATGGTCAGGGAACTGTGGGAGCATCTGAGTGGCCAGTGCTAGCAGGTGACGTCAGAGACCCCTCCTGATAGGTGCATACCTGGTTAGGTGACAATCCCCCTCTCAGGGCTATTTAGGGCCTCTCCTCTTGGTGTTTCTTCAGATTCGGATTGCAAGACTCCAGCAGGAATACTCTGCATCCTTTACTTCATCTTCTACCAACAGATCAAATGCTGGCTGCTCCACGAACTTTACAAAACTGAAACAAAGAAGCAAAGACAACTTCTGCAACCGTGTAACTTAGCTCCTGCCAGCAACTGCAACAGTTTCCAGGTCGTGCATCCTCCGAGGACTGCCTGTCTTAAGCCTGCACCATAAGAACCGAAGGAATCTCCTGTGGAGTGACAGAGTCACTTCCCTTCTTCAGCAGACACCTCTCTGCAGCGACGACTGGTGCCTTGGACCCCCTCTCCAGACAACAGGCTTTGATCCAGCAACATGGGTGGTGGACTAAAGTGAGTGACTCCAGCAGTCCCACTGTCCGGCTGCCCAACTTTGGTGGAGGTAAGAGCTTGCATCCCCCTGCAAGACAGTACCCCAGTGCACTACGTGACTTGCAGTTGCTAAGGCTTGTGTGCGACCTTCCAAGAAGTTCTTCGTGCACAGCACAACTTAGGCCCCCAGCACTCCATCCTGTGACGCACAGGTCCTGAGTGGTTCCCTGCCGGCGTGGGAATCCTTTGTGTCGTGCTGCGTGGGCCTCCATTTGCACCTCCTTTGTCCCTGTGCTGTGGGACTCCTGTGCGCGCTGCCTGGTCTTTTGAGGGCTGTCTGAGTTGCTGAGAATCCCCTCTGCCTCCACCTCCTGGGTAGAGGCCATCAGGTCCGTCCTGTCCCGCGCAGCACCATTTTCCGCTAACCGCGAGGCCTGTTGGCAGAATCTAGCGACGCAAACCAGACCGCATTCATCCATCCGGCGTGGGATATCTTCTGCACCAATCAGGAAGCATCTGTCTTCTTTAGTGCATTACTGGCTTTGTCTTCTCACCGGTGTTCTCACTGCTGGTTCTTCTTTTGCACTTCATCCGGGTTAGCAGGGGCTCCTGTTCTTCCTGGACTCTTCAGTGCTTCTAGGACTTGGTCCCCTTCTTCCACAGGTCTTCAGGTCCAGGAATCCATTGTTGGTGTCTTGCAGTCTCTTCTGGTTCT
Organism: Pleurodeles waltl; assembly: GCF_031143425.1. Lineage (NCBI taxonomy): Eukaryota > Metazoa > Chordata > Amphibia > Caudata > Salamandridae > Pleurodeles > Pleurodeles waltl. The sequence continues at coordinate 1,822,351,034 of NC_090444.1, forward strand.
TGCATTATCTTCTATCACAACTTCAAGGGTGTTTTAGGAAACTTACTGTGTTTTACTCCTGCTTTCCTGGGCTCTGGGGTGGGGTATTTTACTTACCTTTGGTGTTTTCTTACACTCCCAGCGCCTCTCTACACACTACACCTGCCTAGGTGGGAAACCGACTTTCACTTTCCACTATTTTAGTATACGGTTTGTGTTCCCCTTAGGCCCATTGCAACCTATGGTGTTTTTCACTATCTGCACTGTTTTCCTACTGTGTACTTACCTGTTTCTGGTTACTAGTGTATATATTGTGTGATTTACTTACCTACTAAGGGAGTATAGCCTACAAAGTATTTTTGGCATTGTGTGACTGAAATAAAGTACCTTTATTTTTGTAACACTGAGTATTGTCTTTCATGTGTGTAAGTACTGTGTGACTACAGTGGTATTGCAAGAGCTTTGCATGTCTCCTAGTTCAGCCTTGGCTGCTCTGCCTACAGCTAACTCTAGACAGCCTGGCTTCTAGACACTGACTACATTTCACTAATAAGGGATAACTGGTCCTGGTATAAGGTGTAGGTACCTTTGGTACCCACTACAAACCAGGTCAGCCTCCTACAACATCAGCATGCATCTGCATACTGATGGGTCTTCCTGGGGAGGAGGTTGGAAAGGGCTCACACTTAAAGCTCAGAGGGGTAGTGTCTGGGGTCTGCAAAAAGGGGCTTATTACCTTTCACTGAGAGTCTGGAGCCAAGGCTAACTTGAAAGGAGGACCTGTGCACTTCACAAGAACTCTTTGTAGTCACCCCAAACATCAAAGGCACTTTTTGATATAAATATTAGGCCCATGACCCACTCAAGACAGTGCACTTCTGGACTCAAGACATGCTGCTGTAGTAAAGAGTCCTGTCTGCCAAGATCGCCACTCTACCAGGACTTACTGCTCTCAGGAACTGCTGCCATGCTTGGTTGTGGCACCCTTTGCTCTTCAACTTCACCCGGGTGACCTCTTGTCCTGCTTTGCTGCTCTCATTGCAACTCTTCGACTTTCACCTAAGAGGCTTCTGCCCTGCTTTGCCACTCACATCTCTTCACCTTCACCCGAGCTCCCTCTGCACAGCTTCACAGCTTGCACCTTGTCAACTTCAACCTGGGTATCTCTGGCAGCTCTGCATAACCAGTTGTAACCCGCTCCTGGCAGGAGCACGACCACAGATATTGGACACTCATTTCGAGGAGTCCCCAGCACCATCATTTTGACCCTATTACTCTTTTCTTGAACCTTAATCTTACTACCTTTGGCCTACAAAGCTAAGTATTTCTGTATCTTATTGAAATTAAAAATATCCATATGAACGAGCTCTATTTTTCTACGTACCCGTGTGAAGTCTTTTTCTGGGGTGTTCCTCATATGATTATTGTGCATGTGTGTGTGTAGCACAAGTACTTTAAACATTGACTCCTAAGTTAGGCCTGGTGGCTCTGCGCCAAGCTGCCAGAGGGTGAGCACAGGCTAAATTAAGACGTGTCATTGACTTGCCCTGACCAGAGTTGTGGCCCCTACTTGAACAGGGTGCATACCTCTGCCAACTAGAGACCCAGTTTCTAACAATGATCAACACTTCTTAAGGAAGGTCATGCAATTTGAGTCTTCAACTCTTCCCAAGCAAGAATTAGCACCCGTTCTTTAGCACACAAATATCATTTTTATAGTAGTTGTCATTTGCTCTTATAAACCCTAACCAAAAAAATCATGGTGTTGCCATCAAACACTTCTGAACCATTTTCGGAGATGTCAGAACTCCATTCAGAGAACCGTGGCGCAAGCATGGGCTACTGGGCCCAACCATGGGGGATGAGGCCTTTTGCTCCTGATGTCCCAGGGCTAGATCTACTATGGATCATGAGCAACTGGGCCAACTAACCCTTCAGCATTTGACTCTCAGTAATAGTGTGAATTGAGCAGCCCAAGGCTTCTCAGGGGGAGGTGGATACAAGGCAGTGAACACAACTCAAATTACGCACAACAGCAGCAATAAATGTTTCTGTAGTGAAATAGTTACTTCTTTCTTTTTTAATGTATTTATTTTACTACTACCAACATAAGGGAAAATAAAACATTCACAAACAACTTCCATTTGCTTGTGCAGCCACAGTGACCGGACTTTCTTCGTGGCACCACCAAGCTGGGTAAATTCCTTGGTCCTTCCCACATTGAGTGAAATATCAATCAAATAAATGTCTTAAGCGCACTACTCTCCGGTAGGGTCTCAAGGCGCTGGGGAGGATGGGGGGGGGACCCTGGCTTTTCCCCTCTCCTCACTCGTTGAGTGAGGAGAGGGGAAGTAGTGTGAAAGTCCTTATGCGTATCCTCACTCACAGTCCATGTCCGGAAGGGTCCCCACAGCGGCCTCTTTCCTCTGGTGATGATCCTGACCAGGTCTCATTTTTAGCTTGGTCCTGGGGCCCCCACCTGACATACAGGGTCGCTAACTCACCACCGCACATGGGCTATGGCCTACACAGCACAGCAATCTTTTCACAGGGGCCCTTCCAGCAATACCAGGTTGCTGGCTTTTCACCACACACGGGCCCCTTAATGTGGCAATCTCTTCACGACAAACCCTTGTGGAACACAGGCTCACAAGTTCATCACTGTACATGGCCGATGACCTGTTTGGCCCAGTGATGAACATAGCTCACTTAACGGATGCCCTCATCTGTCACATGGGGGTCACCAATTTTACCTGCACAGGGTAATGACCCAATTGGTGCAGCAGCAGTTTCCTCACTCTTCGCTAAGGGAGTCTTTTTGACAGGATTCCCCTCTGGACCTTCCTGTTCCTCACAGGGTACACTGGTCTTGATAATCAGTGAGTTTTTAGGTTTCAGGGATAGGTGGATATAAGGGTGTTGAAGGATTTTAGGGTTAATGGATGAGCAGAGTTTAAGGCTGGTAAGTGTTTTTAAGGTTCACTTATGGGTAGCGGCTGGGGTGGTGAAGAGTTTTTAGGGTTCAGGATGGGGTGGAGTGTGAAGTGGATGTCAGCGATTGGCAAAGAAATGGGTATTTAGGGTTTAGGAAAGGATAGCGTTGAGGGTAGTGAGTGATTTTATAGTTCAGGGATGATGGATTTCTGGGGTAGAAATGGCTTCTAAGCTTCAGGGGGTGAGTGTAGTTTAGGTGTGGTGAGAGGCTGTAGGAGCAGGGATTGATGATGTTTAGGGGTTGTGAGGGGTCAGCGATGGATAGTCTTTACGGGTGGTGATGGGTCAGCAAATTAAAAGCATCCAAAATAATTGTTAGACAATATATGAAAGATATATATGAAATAATGTCCCCTGAAGTAAAGCACTGAAATAAAGATTTCCGATAAAACTGTTTCCGAAAGTAAGACCTCCAACCATTGCAAATTCACTTAACCCAAACACGAGTAGCCCTGCAAACATGTCTCAGACCTGCCACTGCAGTGTCTATGTGTGCAGTTTTAAATTGTCATTTCGACCTGGCAAGTGCACCCACTGGCCAGGCCCAGACCTTCCCTGTTGCTACATGTAAGTCACCCCTAAGGTAGGCCCAAGGCAGCCCCTTTGGCAGGCTGCAGTGTATTTAAAAAGTAGGACATGTACTGGTGTGTTTTACATGTCCTGATAGTAAAATACCGCTAAATTTGTTTTCACTATCTCTCCCTTAGAGTAACATGGGGATTGCCTTGAAATAGCATAGTGTAATTTCTCAATGAGGGCAGATAGAGATGTGGAGTTTAGGGTCTCTGAACTCACAATTTAAAAATACATCTTTTGATTAAGTTGTTTTTTACACTGTAAGTTTGAAGATGCCACCTTTAGAAAGTGGGCATTTTCTTGTTTAACCATTCTGTGCTTCTGCCTGTCTGAGGAATATATGTCTGGGTCAGGATGACAGTTGGGCTGTTTGTGAATTCACTCTAGACAGTCACACAAAGGGAGCTAAGGTGTGCCCAGCATATCCTGATGGCTCTTCCTGGGCTAGAGTGGTGGGAGGAGCAGACACTTGCACCTGAAAAGAGCTGTGCCTGTCTTTACACAAAGAAGTCTTTAACCCCCTGCAGTGTGTCTGGGCCCAGGGCAGGAAAGGCAGGGTCTTGGGCACTACAAATACATCTCTTTGATGTTTGCCTACTTCAAAGACAGAAAGGTATATATATGAAATGGACCTCTAATCCCACAAAGTTAGAACACTTCTGGACTAAGGACATTCTGCCAGGAAGAAGAGCTGGATGCTGTAAGAGGGACTGCTACCCAGCCTGTTGCTTTGCTGTACTGGCCTGCTGCTTCTGTTATGGGAGTGGAAGGACTGGACTTTGCCTTCTACGTCCTGCTTTCCAAGGTTCTCCAAGGGCTTGAACTGAGCTTGCCTCCTGTTACAAAGTCTCAGGGCAATCAAGGACTTTACCTACCAGCGCTTGGGCTCTCTTGCTCAGAGTCCTGACTTGCCAACTGGTACCGAATCCAGTTCCTGGGACCTTGGAAGTGATCTCAGGTGCAACTAAGAAGAAACTAAACACATAGGTGGTCATTCTGACCTCGGCGGTAAAAGGCGCCTACCGCCGGTCAGAAATCCTCCATAATCCCGCCGCGGTCGCGGAAACCCGCCACGGTCATTCTGACCCGCAGAAGGCAAACCTCCGAAAATCCGACCGCCACAACAGACCGCCAGACCAGCGGTCGGCGGAAAGGTGGAGGTGACCAAACCTCCACCGCCACGCCAACAGAAATACGCCCATGCCATTACGACCCACGAATCCACGCGGCGGTCATTCAAACGCGGTATTCCATTGGCGGGACACACCGGCGCGGTCAGAATACACACAAACGAACAAAACTCACCCACATTGGACGATTTGAATCCCACACACCTGATACACATACACACACCACTCCCACACACACAATACAATATAAAACACCCACCCACATCACCCACAAACCCCTACGCTTAAAAATTCGTAAAGAAGACAAGAGCGAGACACCAGCATCCAAAACATAACAGCCACAGCCACTCAACACCATCACCCACACACTATCCACACACAAAACAACACACACCACCACACTCAACTCACTTAAATACACATACTCCACCCCACACATCATACACACCACCCCATGGCACCCCAAAGACAACCCCGCTTCACAGACAAAGAACTCAGGGTTATGGTGGAGGAAATCGTTCGGGTAGAGCCCCAGCTGTTCGGCACACAGATACAATACACCAGCATTGCCCGGAGGACGGAGCTATGGCAGAGGATTGTCGACAGGGTGAACGCAGTGGGACAGCACCCCAGAAATCGGGAAGACATCAGGAAGCGATGGAACGACCTACGGGGGAAGGTGCGTTCCATGGTATCCAGGCACAACATCGCCGTGCAGAAGACTGGCGGAGGACCCCCACCTCAACCCCCACAATTCACATCATGGGAGGAGGAAGTCTTGAACATCCTGCATCCTGACGGCCTCGCAGGAGTCGGCGGAGGAATGGATACTGGTAAGTTGAAGCTTCAATACTGCTTCCCCCCCACCTGCATGCCAAATCAGACCCCAACCCTCACCCCCATCCTCGAACCCCACCCTCACCCCCATCCTCACACCCATCCTCACCCCCACCACCATCCTCACCCCCACCACCATCCTCACCCCCACCACCATCCTCACCCCCACCCCCAGCACACCTATTCCCCGCCAATGTCTCACCATCACAACCCACACATCCCAAAACCTAGGCCTGCATGCGTCCACTAAGCATGGACACCCATCACCAAAGCATGCCCAATGCATATACACATCCCCCCCACAAGCCACCCTCACCAAAGCCCCCACACACGAATGCCAGCACTTGGGGACACGGGAACCCACAGATACACCCATATGCCACACATTGAAACTATAACCATACCTCTATACCCCTGCAGGACCCGACCGTCAACACACCGCGGCGGAGGGGCCAGAATTATCCACACCCCCCACCCAAGAGGCCGTCAGCGATGACAGCAGCTCTGTCGATCTGGACACCGATGACCAGCCCGGACCATCGGGGACCTCTGGACAGTCGGTTCCCCTCACACAGGCCCAGGCCACTATAGACCCTAACCCCTCTGGGAACACCAGCACAGCTCCCACCCAGCGGGCCCATGCCTCTGTCTCCAGGGCGCGTCAATCTGCGGTGTGTCTACCACTACAGGGCACCCAGGATAACCCACCACCCCAACAACAACAGGGACCTGGGGGCAGTGGTAGTGGGCACACCGGCCAGGGGGCAGAGGCCCAGGGAAACAGGGCAACTCGGCGGGCAGCTGTGCGACAGGGGGGGAGGAGAGGCCCAGGGAACCCACTCTCCACGAGGTCCTCACCACCATCATGGGAGCATACAACCGCTCCCAGGAGACGATGGCGACGGTACTGGCCCGGTTCCAGGAGATCCAGGTGCTGCAGGAGGAACACTATCGGGGGTACAGGGAGGACATCAGAGCCATCAACACCACCCTGGTTACCATGGTAGGGCTGCTGCAGGACCTCGTAAACAGCAGGGCGGACACTGAACAACACCCAAGGGCCCCTGCCACTAGCCTGGACCAAGAACAGCCATCCACCTCCGCCGGCGCTAGTGGACAGGAGGCCCCCGCACAGCAGCAGCCCACCAGACCCCCACCTCCTGCAGGAGAAGAACCACCCCGCAAGAGGGCCCTGAGATCTCGCAAGACAGAGTAGGATGTCAAGACCCCCGCCAGCAATGGATACCACCTGATGTCATCCCACTGTCCCACATTGTCACCCTGTCCATCCTCGAACTGCCCATGCTCCATCTCTCCACAGGCCTCTGGACAATGCACCTGTGTGACTGTTACTCTGGACTCTGCCATGGACATTCCTTCACCATAGCCCCCACCCACTTGAAACCACCCATCCCATTTTGAGCACTTCAATAAACACCTATTTTGCACCAAAATATCAGGAGTCTGGCTGTGATTTCAATAGATTGTAATTGACATGACAGTGCAAATATGTCCTTGTACATGGTGAAGTCAACAAACAGCTGCCACAAAGCTGTAGTCCATGGGGAAACGAAGCACAGGACTCGTAGTGGGGACCCCAGATCTGAAATAGGGAGGGAAAAGCCAAAACTCAGTCATCATACACTGGGGCAAATAGACAGGCAGCAGAGATGCTGCAGAGTAGTTAACATTTACTAAATTATCTTTGAAATGTTACCTGTGTCCTATTGGAAGTACTGTTCAATGATTCTGTCCCTGTTGTCTGTTTCAGCCCCGTCGTCTTCCTCCTCGTCACTCTCCTCAGGTTCCACCGCTGCCACAACACCACCGTCTCGACCATCCTCCTGCAGGAAAGGCACCTGGCGGCGCAAAGCCAGGTTGTGAAGCATGCAGCAGGCCACGATGATGTGACACACCTTCTTAGGTGAGTACATTAGGGATCCACCGGTCATATGCAGGCACCTAAACCTGGCCTTTAGGAGGCCAAAGGTGCGTTCGATCACCCTCCTAGTACGCCCATGGGCCTCATTGTACCGTTCCTCTGCCCTGGTCTGGGGATTCCTTACTGGGGTCAGTAGCCACGACAGGTTGGGGTACCCAGAGTCCCCCACTAGCCATACACAGTGTCTCTGTAGCTGTTCCATCACGTAAGGGATGCTGCTATTCCTGAGGATGTAGGCGTCATGCACTGACCCTGGGAATTTGGCATTTACATGCGAGATGTACTGGTCAGCCAAACACACCACCTGGATGTTCATTGAATGGTAACTTTTTCTGTTCCTGTACACCTGCTCCCTGTCTCTTGGGGGAACCAAAGCCACATGGGTCCCATCAATGGCACCAATTACGTTGGGAATATGTCCAAGGGCGTAGAAATCACCCTTCACTGTAGCCAATTCGCCCACCTCAGGGAAAATGATGTAGTTCCTCACGGATTTCATCAGGGCAGACAACACTCTGGATAACACCTTCGAAAACATGGGCTGAGACATCCCGGAAGCAATTCCCACGGTTGTCTGAAATGACCCACTTGCCAAGAAATGTAGTACTGACATGACCTGCACCAGAGGGGGAATCCCTGTGGGTTGGCGGATGGGGGACATCAGGTCGGGCTCCAGCCGGGCACACAGTTCATGGATAGTGGCACGGTTAAGACGGTAGGTCAGGATAATGTGGCGTTCTTCCATTGTCGACAGGTCCACCAGCGGTCGGTACACGGGAGGATTCATCCGTCTCCTCGCCCAACCCAGCGGACGGTGCCTAGGAAGGACAACATGGAGCACACAGTCAGGCAACCCACAGGTACGTACTCACAGCTAGCACAGTATACGATTCTCTATGCAGTGAATGGCGTGTCTGAGTGGCTATGCAAGGCCTAGGCCTGTGTGACGCAGTTGAAATTGAGCCATGTGGGCCCTGGAAATGGCGGCTGCCTGACCTGTGAAGTGTGACAATGGGATGTGAGGTCAATGCGCTGGCGTGGCACACCGCGGCGGGCGGCGGGCGAAGACCGCGGCGCGAAGCCGCATTGGTTAACATTGAAGCCTATGGGTTTCAGGAGCCAATGGCGAAGGGCGCCGGCGGTGGCGGGACGCACCGCCGCGGTACGCACAGCCGCGGACGTGACCGCCATTTTCTATCTACTTATCCACTTGCGACTTGAACTTTCACAGGAGAGGACCTATACTGCAAGTGTTGCTGTGACCTCGGTCTGGAAGGGACAATGGCTGCTGCGACTGGGGAAAGGGCCCCTGCCTTCACTGGAGAGGAGTTGGAGAAACTTGTGGATGGGGTCCTCCCCCAGTATGCGCTACTCTACGGTCCTCCAGACCAACAAGTGAGTTTAATTCAATATGGATTTGGGGCCACTGGCTGGCTTGGGGGCCTGGCGGGGATGGGGGGCATGTTGGGGCTGGCGGGGGGCCTGGCGGGGGGCCTGGCGGGGATGGGGGGCATGTTGGGCCTGGCGGGGGGCCTGGCGGGTATGGGGGGCATGTTGGGCCTGGCGGGGGGCCTGGCGGGGATGGGGGGCATGTTGGGCCTGGCGGGGATGGGGGGCATGTTGGGCATGGCGGGGGGCATGGCGGGGGGCCTGGCGGGGATGGGGGGCATGTTGGGCCTGGCGGGGGGCCTGGCGGGGATGGGGGGCATGTTGGGGCTGGCGGGGGGCCTGGCGGGGGGCCTGGCGGGGATGGGGGGCATGTTGGGCATGGCGGGGGGCCTGGCGGGGATGGGGGGCATGTTGGGCATGGCGGGGGGCATGGCGGGGGGCCTGGCGGGGATGGGGGGCATGTTGGGCATGGCGGGGGGCATGGCGGGGGGCCTGGCGGGGATGGGGGGCATGTTGGGCATGGCGGGGGGCCTGGCGGGGATGGGGGGCGTTGGGCCACTGGAAAGGAAAATGCTGAGTAACTTGAACGTGGTATTTCTCCCTCCCTGTACGTGTCACATAGGTCCGCGCCCATGAGAAGATCGGGATTTGGCGTGCCATCGCCAAGGAAGTCCGGGCCCTGGGGGTCCACCATCGACGGGGCACCCACTGCCGCAAGAGGTGGGAGGACATCCGCCGCGGGACCAAGAAGACCGCTGAGTCTCTGCTGGGGATGGCCTCCCAACGTAGGCGGGGTGCCTGCCGTCAACTGAGCCCCCTGATGTTCCGGATCCTGGCGGTGGCCTACCCTGATTTGGATGGGCGCGTGAGGGCAGCACAGCAGACACAAGGGGGTGAGTACAAGCATTATCTACTCTGTTGTCGCGCAGTGGAGGTGTCTGGGTGGGGGAGGAGGGCTGGGGGTCCCCCTAGGCCAGGGCGATATCTGTAGGCTGGGCACCCCCGTAAGCCCCTGTGTCCCCAGCCACCACCCTCAGTAGTTTGTCAGTACAGCCATCCCTGGGCCGTGTCATCCATGGGTGCAGTTGTCAACTCTAGGCGTGTAGGGCATGTTCCACGGAATGCGTAGCGTACCCCAAGTGCGCAACTTAGTGCAGGGGGCATCTGTGTCTGTCATGTCCGCTAACTGTACCGGAGATCCATGTACTCAATATCCCTTTATTTCTCTCTCCCCCCCTTTTTGTTTGTCTTTCTGTGCTTGTGTGCATCAGCATCATCAGGCGGAGGAGAAGTGGCATCGGGGCAGGAGGGAGCTGCATCTCACATGGCCCAGGAGGGCCATGCCACAGAGTCAGACTGGACCAGTGAGACGGAGGGCGAGGGGAGCTCCACGACGGGGACGACTGGAGCCTGCAGCGACACGGACACGTCCTCGGAAGGGGGCTCCCTTGCGGGGGTGGCACCATCCGTGCCCCCCGCCATTACAGGTACAGCCGCCACCCAGCGCACCATCTCCGCCCTCCCAGCAGCCCCTCCGCGTTCGCCCCGTGCCCGCTCTGCCAGGAAGCCGGGCATCTCCTTCGCCCCAGGCACCTCAGGCCCTGCCCCTGTTACCCCCGCTGCCCTCAGTGAGGAGGTCATTGACCTCCTCCGAACGCTCATTGTTGGGCAGACTACCCTTTTGAATGCCATCCAGGGGGTGGAGAGGGAGGTTCATCGCAGCAATGCGTACCTGGAGGGCATTCATTCGGGTCAGGCTGCCCATCAGCGATCGTTCCAGGCTCTGGCCTCAGCACTGACGGCAGCCATTGTCCCTGTCTCCTGCCTGCCTCTACTAACTCCCTCCTCCCAGTCTCCTGTTCCTCTGCCTGTCCCACCCACACCATCAGACCAGCCTGCACACACCTCAACACCCAAGAGAAGCTCATCCAAACATAAGCACCACAGATCACGCAGACATTCACACACGCAACATTCCGATGCAGACATGCCAACAGTCACTACCACCTCTGTGACCCCCACCTCCTCGTCTCCCTCCTCCCTCCCTGTGACGTCTACACTCACACCTCCATTCACCTCACCATCAGCCAGTGTTTCCATCACCAGCACACCCTCCTCTCCAGTCCGCACACGTGCAGTCACCACCCCCACTGCCATTTACACGTCCCCTGTGTCCTCTCCCACTGTGTCTGTCACCCCCTCTTCCACACCACACAAACGCAGCCACCCACCCACCCAACAGCCATCCACCTCACGACAGCCTATCCCTCCTGCACCTGCACCCAAAGACAGCAAACGTGACTCACCTACAACCACATCCTCTCCCTCCACTCCCATTCCCACTGTACCTACCACTCTCCATTGTCCCAAGAAGCTCTTCCTCGCCACTACTAACTTCTTTCCTGACCCTGAGCCCCCCCCTCCTTCTCGTCGGGGTAAGAAGAGCACCTCAGCCACCACCAGCCCTGCAGCCCCCTTGACAAGGGTGCAGGGGTATTGGAGCCCGCCAGCCCGCATGTCTGGATCTTCGCCCAGCAGCAAGGGGACAGCCAGCCCACCCCCTGGGAAGAGGAGCAGAAGGCGGAAGGGGCGCCGCAGGAGCCCGCCTTCTACATCCCCCCCGGACACCACCCAGAGACAGTCACCAGCCACAGCTCCAAAGGGAGGAAAGGGCCACAGGCCGACGACTAAGGAGGGCAAGGGCAGCAAGTTGGAGAGGTCAGGCAGCAGGCCTGCTGCCCAGGAGGAGCCCACAACCCCCATAGCCGCTGCCCCGGGAGGAACCGGCACAGCTGCCCCGGGAGAGCCCACCAGCCCCATAGCCGTTGCCCAGGGAGGACCCAGCCCAGCTGGCCAGGAGGGCCCCACCACCCACAGCCCAGGTGGGCAGTGAAGGAGCACCATCCCCGCTGCCCAGGAGGGCACCACCAGGCATTTAGCAGTTGGCCATAGACCGTCCGCCGTCTCAAGAACCGCTGAACTGGGCCCTTCAAGGCAAGAACCGCTGAACTGGGCCCTTCAAGGCAAGAACCGCTGAACTGGGCCCTTCAAGGCAAGAACCGCTGAACTGGGCCCTTCAAGGCAAGAACCGCAGAACTGGGCCCCGCCGTCTCAAGAACCGCTGAACTGGGCCCTTCAAGGCAAGAACCGCTGAACTGGGCCCTTCAAGGCAAGAACCGCTGAACTGGGCCCCGCCGTCTCAAGAACCGCTGAACTGGGCCCTTCAAGGCAAGAACCGCTGAACTGGGCCCTTCAAGGCAAGAACCGCTGAACTGGGCCCCGCCGTCTCAAGAACCGCTGAACTGGGCCCTTCAAGGCAAGAACCGCTGAACTGGGCCCTTCAAGGCAAGAACCACTGAACTGGGCCCTTCAAGGCAAGAACCGCTGAACTGGGCCCCGCCGTCTCAAGAACCGCTGAACTGGGCCCCGCCGTCTCAAGAACCGCAGAACTGGGCCCTTCAAGGCAAGAACCGCTGAACTGGGCCCTTCAAGGCAAGAACCGCTGAACTGGGCCCTTCAAGGCAAGAACCGCTGAACTGGGCCCCGCCGTCTCAAGAACCGCTGAACTGGGCCCGCCGTCTCAAGAACCGCTGAACTGGGCCCTTCAAGGCAAGAACCGCTGAACTGGGCCCTTCAAGGCAAGAACCGCTGAACTGGGCCCGCCGTCTCAAGAACCGCTGAACTGGGCCCCGCCGTCTCAAAAACCGCTGAACTGGGCCCCGCCGTCTCAAGAACCGCTGAACTGGGCCCTTCAAGGCAAGAACCGCTGAACTGGGCCCTTCAAGGCAAGAACCGCTGAACTGGGCCCCGCCGTCTCATGAACCGCTGAACTGGGCCCTTCAGGGCAAGAACCGCTGGCCCTTTGGCAGACGTGGCAGGGCAGGATCTATCTCGGGCAGGGCTGCAGGATGTCCTCTGGCCAACTTGCCTCCTCCAGTGGCAGTGGGGTCTGTTATGGACTGTATGGACTGTGGCTTTGCTCTCCCCAGGATGGCCCAGTGGGCAGGCCACCCACTGTATGGACTGTATGGACTGTGGCTTTGCTCTCCCAGGATGGCCCAGTGGGCAGGCCACCCACTGTATGGACTGTATGGACTGTGGCTTTGCTCTCCCCAGGATGGCCCAGTGGGCAGGCCACCCACTGTATGGACTGTTTGGACTGTGGCTTTGCTCTCCCCAGGATGGCTCAGTGGGCAGGCCACCCACTGTATGGACTGTATGGACTGTGGCTTTGCTCTCCCCAGGATGGCCCAGTGGGCAGGCCACCCACTGTATGGACTGTATGGACTGTGGCTTTGCTCTCCCCAGGATGGCCCAGTGGGCAGGCCACCCACTGTTTGGACTGTATGGACTGTGGCTTTGCTCTCCCCAGGATGGCCCAGTGGGCAGGCCACCCACTGTATGGACTGTATGGACTGTGGCTTTGCTCTCCCCAGGATGGCCCAGTGGTCATGGAGTCCCCTCGTGGATCTGGCGTCGTGTACTCAAGTGGCTGAGGTGCCCCCCCTTCCCTTCCCCCTGAGGTGCCTGTCCTATTTTCTTTCTGATGCCCCTGCAGTGTTCTCTCCGTGGAGTTCTTGTCGTGGGACTGGGCCTTGCCCCTTTGCACAGGACCCCTGTGATCCACGGACAGTGGTTGGACTACATTTAGTAGCTGTATATATTTTGTACATAGTTTATTTATTTATTGGGATTAATGGCGTACATATTTCAATATATCTGCCCGTTTATGATCTCTTCTTTTGGTCTTTGCATTATTTCGGAGGGGGGTGGTTTGTGGGTTGTGACAGTGATCTGTGGGAATGCATTGATGTGTGTGTTGTAGTGGGTGTGGGTGGGTGGGTGTGTGCCGGTAATCTTTTCCCTCCCCTGTGTCGTAGGTGCAGTACTCACCGATGTCTTCCGCGCCGCCGGGCGTGCTCCTGGTATATGAGGAGGAATAGGAGTGCGGGGATGACCTGTAACTCTGGCTCCATACTGCCGGAATCTCGCGTGGAGTGCGTAGAGGTGAGCGTTTTCCCGTTCGTAGTCTGTTTCCGCCGTGTTCTTATCGGTGGTGCTCCCGCCCCGGAAAAGGTGGCAGATTGGTGGGTCGTAATAGGGTGGGCGGTACTTTGTCTGCTGCCGGGCTGTTGGCGGGAACCGCCGCGCTGTTTGTTTGTACCGCTGTGGCGGTCGGAGTGTTAAGTTGGCGGGCTGTTTTGGAGGTTCCCGCCAGGGTCAGAATTGCATATTTTAGACCGCCGGCCTGTTGGCGGCTTGGCCGCCGCTTTATCACCGACCGCCAGGGTCAGAATGAGGGCCATAGACTCCAGAGCGACTTCGCAACTGGTGCCACTCCCCGACTCTGCGCCGCCTGCAAAGGAGCCCTGGTGCCCGCTGAGTCCAACGACCACGACCTGGAATACAGGCTGGACGCCGCCACAGGGCTTCCAAACTCCTGCAATAACATGAGTCCCGAGTGCTGTGTCACCAACGTCTGTGACACCTGACTCCGACTCCGCACAGCACCTGTGCCCCATGGTGTGATTGCAACACCGCAAAGTTGACGCTTCGCATCTTGACCTGCTGGTTTCATTGACCCTGCCTTATCATAGGGACCAACACTTTAACTCCGTCGCCGCATCACCTGCCCTGCAACAGTAATGAAACAATGCCTCACCTCCCAGGCCTAGCAGTAAGGAACCAATGCCTCACCTCCTCAGTAGCAGTAACGAACCGGGGCCACACTGGCTCCAGCGACGCCTCATCGCCCCAAATCTGTGCAACGTCTTTGTTTTCTCATCGTTTTCCAAGGTTCTGTACCTGGGGTCCATGGAACTCTATGACTGACCCACACTCCCTCCTGAGTGATGTCGGACTATTGGGAACAAATTCGTCAAGACGCTGTGATAGCCCCAGTTGGAGCTATTGTGTTTCTAAGCGCTATACTAAGATTTAATCTTTGAAAATTTGCATCTTTACTTGTGTATGCTGAATTTTGTCGTTTTGGTCTTGCTTTACTGAGATAAATATTGGCTAGTTTTCTAAACTGGTGTAGAGTATTTTTGTGGTGTTTTCACTGGTTTACTCACATAACTAAACACCACTCATCCGCAAAGCCTCAAAACCCCTCACCATCCCTACCCATCTCTAAAAATCCTAAACCCTAAAAAGAACTTTCCATGCCCAAACACCAGGTATTACCCCTAAAAACTCATCATCATTCTAAACACTACCCATCAATGAACCCCAAAACCCACAATACTCAGTCCTAAACTCCACCCACATTAGTTTTTTTTCCCTAGAATGATCTTTCCTTTAAAAAGATGAATTTAATTTGAATTTTTTTGTATTTCCTTAAAAATGTCTTGCCTTAAAATAGTTTTTTCATGATTTGGTTTCCTCCAATGTGGTTTCTCAGTTTTTGTTTTCCATTCATTCACACACGGAACATAATTGAAACATCTGTTTAAAGCAACACAATCAGAACTTTATAAGGACAAGCAAACAGAACTTGTTTATTTTTTGCACTCCTCAGAGAAAGAGAAACTAGAACTGTTTATAATATCTGCAACAAACATATAACAGGTTTTTAGTTTATATGAAAGGGCTACACACCAAGGTTTTAAGTGGTTTGTAGGAAAGGTGATGGTGTGACCATGCATTATATGGGATAAATTACCCCTGCTGTACATGATAAGGATATTGCAAGTCACCTCCAAGTTCCGTAGTCTTATAAAGGAACTCAGCTTTCCGCTTCATTCCTCTATATGGTTTTAGAACTCCTCTGTGACTTGCAATGTCCTTATGCTGTACAGTAGGGGGCAGTGCTTAATTTGTAAATAAAAAGGTGCCGGGCCCAAAGCCCTCCTCTTAAACACACAGCTGCTGTATTTAAATGTGCGAACACGGAATACTAAGGCAGCTTAATCCTGAAGCCATCTCGGTCTCTTCAATCCATTTACAGCTGCTTGCTGCCCCTTCAGCTCACTCTGACAGCTTTCTACTTTCTCCCTTTGTGACGCTTTTTCGTTTTTCCATTCCTCCGTCTTTCCCATAGGTGTCTTTTGCTCGCAGCAAATGCTTGAGGCTGAAGAATAAGCCTCGGCTCTCAAAAAAAAGTGCTGGTGGCCAGCACCGGATACAACAAGCACAAATTAAGCTCTGGTAGGGGGTGCTTTATCCCTTCTATATGTACAACTGTAACAATTTCAGTAATTTCAAAATTTAATAGGTCCATTTAAATAGAGTACCTCCACTTTGCCAAACCTAGAAATTCAAAAATGCTATACTTTTTGGGCGATCTATTAACAAGGTTGGCAAAGACATCAAAACTATACTATGCAATGCTTAAGTCCTATTACAATACACTACACTCTACACATGTAATTGGCTGTAATATTCTTCTTTTTATTTAACCTTAACCTTAACCAGGCAAATGAAACTGAGCATGCCTTAGTACTCTGCTGGGCCGAACTCTTACATTTATTTACAAATATTTATTCTCTTGTCTTCTGTAAGCGATAAGTTATCTTATAATGATGTTAAGAATCCATTTGAGACAGGAATAACACAAAAACATTCTGCCATAAGTTATGAATGTCAATTCCCAGTAATCTAGTGAATAAATGCTATCAATAGACCAGCCTTTTAGTATTGTCCCTTAATTACTATGGTGTCCTTTTTTTCTTGGATGCATTGTTTAAGGGACACTCCTTTGCCCTGTTCCTCTTTAGTCTTAGACTCTCCCATCAACCTCTTTCTTTCTCACTTTGCATTTTCATTCTAGTCCAGGTTCTTATGGTCTTGACGTCTGTTCCTTAATGCTGCACACTAATGGTAATCCTGGTGGTTCACCCAAAACATTTAGGGGCATATCTACAAGCCCTGTGCGCTGCTGGCGCATCACTTTTTTTTAATGCTCTAGCGGTGCAGAGTGCAGACCCATATCTATGAGGCCACGCAAAGCCACTTGGTGTGGCTTTCCATGGCCTCATTGATATGGAGTAAAGCAAGGCAGCGCAAGGCCTTACTCTGTGTTAGAGGTGCTTTCCATGGGCGTTGCAGTGGCTTTTCCCATGCAACACCCATGAGTTTCGACACATTCCCAGATTTACAAAGCTATGTAAACCTGGGAATGTGTCAAACCCATACGCCTCCCCAGGGAGCTCTAATGAGGAGAAATATCTTTATTTTTCCTTGTTTTTTGCTCTTTCCATGTGTGCTGGTTTCTGCAGCACACATAGAAAAAGGAAAACGCCTCTCTGCATTGTTTTTGTGCAAGAAGCCGCCCCTTCCTGCACACAAACTATTCCGCATGCAATGCAGGGACCCCTGCACCATGTTGCAAGGGTGCCCGCATTGGCGTTAGGCAGCCAAAAGAGCACCAGCGCAAAGGGAAAGGACAGGAATACACCATATTTAAAAAATGCAGTGCATTTCTTCTCTTTCCCTGTGGAGCAGGGCAGCGTAGAAAGGTCACTTGCTGTGCTGCCCTGCCCTGCCCTACGTTCTTGTAAATATGCCCCTAATTTTCTTAGGGCCCTTCTCTCATCTGCAGGTCTTGATAATGAAGAATGTAGCTTTCTTCAATCAATCTCTATAGATATTCCAGAAAAATCAGGAAGTCTAAGAGATGCCTTGGGTAACTTATGAAATGTAAGCTACTTTAAGGTCCAAATTGTATGGAGGTTTCCAGGCCTTAGTCCCTTCTACTCTGCACCTGATCTCTTCAGACTCCCCTCTTTCATCTGCTATCTCCCAAACTCAGCTCTTGACACAGGAAGTCAGCACTGACTCTAGATTATTCAAGACACCAGCTTTCCCACATCATCTGTCGTACAAACGTAGAAAGATAGCAGTACAGCCCGTTGCTGAGGGCTATCCCATGGCAAAGGCTGTGAACCAGAGAGGGGGGCCCACAATGAGGATGAGGACCTTTACCAACCAGGATAGCCTAATGCAGATGGGCTAAAAGGATATTAGAAATTTCCATCGGGTGAGTTTAGAATGTGCTAAATTAACATGGGAGAATCAGAAAGACAAACATTGGAATGTTGGAACAGAAGGCCGGTCCTGGGCCAATTAATTGTCTTCAATAGAGCTCTCAACATTCCAATGTTCTAATGATGATTAGAGAGAAAAAACATGAGCGGTGTAACCACTGGTTGGCAAACATTATAGCACCATATAATGAAGTAGAAAACTGAATAACAATGAAATGGTGTGAGTCAACATTACCCTTGTTTCTGTCAGTTACTCTTCTGTTGAGTACTAAAATCATTACCTTCTCGTGGGCTACAGAATGAAGGATTGAAAGGAGTAAGAAAAGGAAGAGGTGAGTGGGAGACACTAGAATGATAAAAGATGGATTGAGTTGAGAGGATGGAGGGGAACAAGAGATGGGCAAAGTGGAAGAGATAGAGTGATAGGGTGTGGGATAGAGGGTGGACATCACAAAGCTCAAGGAGATGACAAACAGAGGAAGAGGAGTATAGCAGAAAGAATGGTGAGAGAGAGTCAAAAGTTTCTGTTCCTGTAATAAGAGTAGGAAGGTTAGGGCCTGACAAGCACTTCCCTTTTGGTCCAATAATGTAGGATCCTGATTTAGATGTAGGTGGTAATTCCTGGCTGAAGTTCTAAGTTTGGAGGAACATTTGTTGAGGCTTTGTCACCACAGCAATAGCAGAGCAAAGGAAATACCACAGGTGGAGGCTTCACCAGTTTAGTGCATCCTCCCAAAATAGGAAGGGACACATTCAAAGAGCCCCTAGCGCTACCTAAGCACCGCCGTAGCTTCACTTTTCTTATACTAAGGTGGCTTTTTCCATGCCCCATATTTACATTGTGGCGCAATCCGTGCATTCTGCCACTTTATAAACTCTTGCTCCACATTATTCCTGCAGCAGGCATAATTTATGCAAGGGGGGCATGTTCCGGCGCTAGAAATTTAACAGATTTTACTGCACCATTTTACGCGTCCTTTTTAACGCCTGCTCAGAGCAGACGTTAAAATGACGCTTCCATAGAAACCTATGGGCCTCCTTGCACTTTGCTACACTGGTGTCCATATTTTGGACGCTAGTGTAGAAAAGCACCAAAATAGCGTCAACAATTCTGACGCTATTGTGCTAACGACTGCCATGGTGAGCCATATCATAAACACAGCGCAACCATGATGTCGTTAGGTGCCAGTAGGGGGGCACAGAAAAAATGGCACATCAGCTCTGATGCACCACTTTTTTCTAAATATGGGCCGTAGTTTCTCTATTACCACCCTACCTTAACACTCAGACTTCATATGCTATCCACCATCAGAGGCAAAGCAAGGCCCTTTCACTTCCCCTATTCAAGAAGCGTCTAGAGATCAACGCACTCGCAACTCAAGGACAATGTGCCATGGCCATCCAGTGGCGACTGGTCCACATGTTCAAGTGAGGGGTCCACTTTCGCAGACGGTCATGGACTTTATTTTGAACAGATTGTAACTCACTGACTGTCCATTCTTTACCAAGACTTTGGAGTGCACCATTTTGCCCCTTACTTTTCTTGTTTTTTTCAGGAGAGAAGAACCCTGAACCTACTTGTTAGAAAAGGCCTCACTCGCTCCTCTAATTTGCTCTTTCCAATTTGGTAAAGGCTTGTATACTCCACAACTTCTTACATTTAACCATCCACCGCTAGGCAGAGGACATCTTGTGCTGCTCGTCAGAGGATTGCGCTTTTTCTGAAAAAAAAAGGGCATATTTATAAGCCCCTGGCGCCAAATTAGCATAATTTGTTTTTATGCTAATGTGGTGTTAGGTAGGCTTTTCTGACACGCCATATTTAAAAACGGGCACAATTCTTGCACTGCGCCACTTTGTAACTCTTTGCGCAACGTTATGCCTGCGTCAGGCATAATGTATGCAAGGGGGGCATTCCGGTGCTGGGAGGCCTGAAAAAACAGCGCAGTGAAATTTACAAGATTTCACTGCACCATTTTTTCCATCATTTTCAACACCTGCTCAGGGCAGGCGCTAAAATGACGCACCCATTATGTTCAATGGGCCTCCCTGTGCTTTGCTGCAGTAGCGCCATTTGTGACGCTAGTGTAGAAAATCACCACAATAGCGTAAAAAATGTTGACGCTATTGTGCTAACGACCGCCATGGTGCGCCGTATTATAAATAGGGTGCAATCATGGTGTCGTTAGGTGCCGATAGTGGGGGGGCAGAAAAGTGGTGCATCATATGCCCCAAAGCTTTTTTGGGTGATTCCACTTTATTTTAGAATAAGTCCCACAGGATGGCCAAACTGTCTTCGGTGTAGGACAGTTTCTTCTCCGCTTTGGTCAAATGCGTACACTGTAATAGCAAAACAGTATAATTAGAAACATAATTATAATATGTGTGAACCCTTTTATAAAATCGCACAGTGTGAAAGCATAAACACTGGAACTTTCCTTGCGAAATTGGCAGCATATGTTATTAAATATTTTAAAACTCTGCTTTATTTATGTAAAAGACACTTCATGTCAAACCAATTAAAAATCAAATG
Organism: Pleurodeles waltl; assembly: GCF_031143425.1. NCBI lineage: Eukaryota > Metazoa > Chordata > Amphibia > Caudata > Salamandridae > Pleurodeles > Pleurodeles waltl. The sequence continues at coordinate 1,822,371,401 of NC_090444.1, forward strand.
CCTACCATAGACTGTATGTAGAAATTCTGAAATAATGTTCACCACACAGCAATATAGCATTTTCTGTGCTTTATTGCATAACCCTCAGAAATCACCTCTGTTTTTTTTAATCCGCTTGTCTGCAACCCACTTACTAACTCATACAGTTACCAAGTTAGGCAAAAATAGCTGCAGGAAAAGATGTCTGTGCCCACTTGGTTGCAGTAACGCAGAGTGCAGCATTTAGAGACTCTGCAAAAACTACAGAATGTTGGGGTTCAGACATCAGGAGGACAGCGAGCTCAATGCATGTACTTTCTCCATTCCGAGGTAAACCACACAGATATTTGCCTGCACCATTTGCACCGGGTTTGAATTGTCCTAAATCGCGCGACCAAGCGCCCATGGGGCTGCAATTTGCGGCTGACCACGTCAGATTTGGGCGACACGTGGCTCCCTCTCTGCCTGTGCAGAATTGGACACAGAGACAGGCCCATCTGCCCGGGCCTCCTCACGCTGTTGCACAACACAAACATGATCATTCTGACCTCCAGGAACATGACTTAGTGAAGGCACATGTTAGACCAGTTTATATGGTGTTCTTCTGATCCTTCCTCATCTCTGTTCTGGGAGCATGCTGCTAGAACTGTTTGAAGTGAAGAATGTTTATTGAGATCACCTCATCTCCTCTCCGTGCAGTTACTTTAGTACCATGTCAGTGAGTGATCACACTGGGGTGGCACCCACAATGGTCTTTAACAAGTACCATGCTGCCAACTTCTAGGTTGGACTCTCTGGCCTTCTGTTGTCGGCTGGCTCTGTTGTTGTTGGCATGCCATTTTTTCCAAGTGTGGTGATCATCAGGAGGGTCTGGAATCGGCTCTGGATGATGTGGGATAGAGTCCTGGATGACCCGTCCCATAATGAGATGTCCTGGTGCCTGGTTCGTGGTGAAGTGTGGTGTTCAAGTATGCGGCCATTTCTTGTCCTTGGGACGGTGGACCATTGTCAGTCCTCAACTCTTTCAGTAGGCCATGAGTGGCCATCATCTTCTCCAATTTGGGGAGCACCTTGGCGCTCCCTGCTAGTTGAGTATTTCTTGTTCTGGGTATTTGGAGTAATCGTCGATGAAGACCAATGTAACCCTCCCATCTGGGCGGCTGCCAAAGTCTAGGCTGATGCATATCCAGGGTTACTGCGGCCGCCGCTTGGTTATCACTGGAGCAAGTGGAGATGGTTCTCCTTAAGCTTCACACCACGTGCACAGGCGTACCACAATCTCCACTTGTTCATCCATAAGTGGGAATCACACTTTTGTGGGGGGACAACTCTTTGTCTTGACCATCCCTTGATGACTGGCGGGTGCGAGTTGTACTACTTGGTTGGTGAGACCCTTCGGGATGACAAGTCGTGGCCTCATAGGAGGTAGCCACTTGGATCGTCACTAGCTCCTGGTGGACATGGTAAAGGCTGTCTAGGATGCGTTGTGCCTCAAGCATGAGTTGCACCCTGTAAGCCTTGAGTAGTTGCCACTGGCCAGTCTAGACTTCTTCTAGTGCTTTTTGGAGGAGCTCATCTTGGGCAGTGGCTCGAGCAATGGTATCAAGAGACATGGGTATGTGGCTGGACCGGTCTGCCACATACCGGATATGCTGATGAGTCTTCCTGTGCTAGAGAGGGGGAAGGAGCTGACACTTGTGCCTGAATAGGGCTGTGCCTGTCCTTACACAATACAGTCTTCAACCCCCTTGAGTGTGGCTGTGACCAGGGCAGGAAAAGCATGGTCTTGTGCACTAAAAAGACTTTCCTTTGAAGTTTGCTTACTTCAAAGGCAGAAATGAGAGTTGGTATTGGACCCAAAACCCCAGACTTTTAGAACACTTCTGGGTCAAGAGGAGACTATCTACAGCAAATTCACAACCAGCCCAACTGTCATTCTGACCCAGACGTTTATCCCACAGCCAGGCAGAGGCACAGAATGGTTAAACAAGAAAATGTCCACTTTCTAAAAGTGTCATTTTCAAACATGCAATTTAAAAACCACCTTCACAAAACAATGTATTTTAAAATTGTGAGTATCCCAAACTCCATATCTCCATTGGCTCACAATGGAAAGTTACACCTAAAAGCTATTTCATGGCAATCCCCATGGCAATCCCCATGTTCCTCTACGGGAGAGATAGGCCTTGCAATAGTGAAGCCCAAATTTAGCAATATTTCACTATCAGGACATGTAAAATAGAGAAGTACATGCCTTACCTTTCAAATACACTGCACCCTGCCTATGGGGCTGCCTCGAGCCTAACTTAGGGGTGATGTACTTGTCCTAAAAGGGAAGTTTTGAGCCTGGCAAGTGGGTGCACTTGCCAGGTCGACATGGCGGTTTAAAACTGCACACACAGACACTGCAATGGCAGGTCTGAGATGTTTACAGAGCTACTTCTGTGGGTGGCACAAGCAGTACTGCAAGCCCACTAGCAGCATTTGGTTTACAGACCCTGGGCACACATGGTGCAATATACTAGGGACTTACTAGTAAATAAAATATGCCAATCATGCGGGGATGCATGCAACGCGTGGCAGGGCCATGCTAAAGAAATGCATGGGAGCCACTGTTGGTGATTACCCTGTCACAGTACAGGTGGTCTGAACTAATCCTGCCTGTCTGCTCTGGGACATTTATTACCTTTGTCCCACATGGTACAGGACTGCACCACGCCACAATACAATTATGGGTATATAGGTGCACACCCCTTGCATGAAGGGTGTGTCCTGTCAGACCTACCAGTTGCATCACTGGTCAGACATTACTACCCCGTCAGTGTGAGGTCTATTGGGAAAAGAATAAGTGTGTGGACCGAAATCTGTTTAGGAGGGTGCAACAAATGTTGGAGATGCTGAAGACCACAGCCAAGATTTACTAAGGGCTTGTGTTGCCCTTGTGCAGTGCAAGGTCACACAAGGGCAACACAAGCCCTTAAGTGAGATTTACTGTGCCACGTAGAGCCACCTTGCGTGACTGTATGTGACATAGTACATCTCAATTTGCATAATTTGCTGCCACGTACTACTCTGCTCTGGGAAGGCATTCCATGAGTGGAGCTTGGGTGTTCCCATGCATCCACCTATGGATTTTGGAGCATCCCAAGATTTACTAACAATAGTAAACTTGTGGAACGTGTCAAAATGCTACACCTTCCCAGGGGAGGTGTAACGAAGAGAAATATGATTATTTCACCTTGGTTTTCCTTTTTTCTACTTGTGCTGCATTCTGCAGCAGACATGGAAAAGGGGAAAACCTTAGAGGATTGTTTTTGTGCAGGAAAGTGCCCCTTCCTGCATAGAAACAATCATGCCTTCAACCATGGTGCCAAGGTGCCTGCATTGCCTCTTGGCAGCTACTTGTGCGTTAATGCAGAAAAAAAGCATGAATGTGCCATAACTTAATAGATATGGTGCACTCCTGTCCTTTCCATTTGATGCAGCGCAGCAAGTTGTCTTGGTGCGTTGCACTGTGTTAAATGTTACTAAATGTGCCTCCACGGGTTCTGATTCCACAACCTGCCTCCTTCTTGTACTACCCTACACTTCTTGTTGCTGACTTTTCTGGGTTCTTTTTCATCACTTTTTTTCTCCAGTTGTCGTGGTTTTCATTTCTTTCTTTTCCTTCTTTTTTCTCACTTTTCTGCATTTCTCTTTGAACAATAAACCCCCATTCCCGCGAAAAAACTGTGCTGCTGCCCTTCCCACCACAAATATAGTTTGTGGACCATGGTACTCCATGGTAAATGTGATGGCATACCATGCCCACCAAAATGACAGTCTGCTACCAGCTTATTTATGGTTGGGAGGACAGCCAACTTTCCATTGAAGGAGACCCCATTGGCACAAAGTAGGGGATGTCAGAGGAGGGGCATTACACCGCCAGCCCTACTAAAGGTGGAGAGCGTGATGTGTTTATTTTTTCAGTCCATCACGGCCAGAGGGACAGAGAGAAAAAAAATAATGACCCCCACACACACTTTGGCAGATCGTTTTTGAAAAACAAAGAGCTTGTTAAAGTCTGGTGGATATCCATCAAATATCATGGCTACTGTCTACCAAAATATTATGAACTGCCTCAAAGGCAGTTTTTCTCGAGGTGCAAAGATCACTGCTGGGCTGGTGGTGATCTCTAAATTTGGTGGATGGAGTAGTGTCACCAGACTCTAGATCTGGCTCTAATTCACTGATACTCGCAAATCTTTTCCTCGGGCCCAAAATGTATTGCCTGCCGTGATGCCAGTATGGTGAGGGACAGAAGTAGGAGAATGTATGGTGGATATAGGGAAAGTGAAGCATGTACATGGTGTGGACAGTGAATCGTGGAACTATTTTGAGGGTTTCATTCCATTCTAACCACTAACTTAAATCCCTTTGGTCTTTTTTACAAGCCCCTTGCGCCGCAGATGTGTCAATTTTTACATGGGAAAAAGTGACGCACCGCCAGCGCTAGGGGCTTGTAAATAAGCCCCCTAGTCTCTAGTAGAGTTATAGATTTAATGATACTGTGTTATGCTGTATCTGAGTTCCTATCCCTCTACCCCATCCTGGGATGAACCTCGTCGGCTTGCTATTGTTACTTTTGGCGAGTGAAGAGCACAAAGGGAGAAACTTGATGAATGTATTGGAATGAAATAGAGTCATAGGCCTCACAATCTCTTAATGCCTTTAGGGACGTGTTTATTAAAAGTGGCACATCGTGTCATGATGCACCACTTTTCTCGCACCCCATTGCGCTCCCCTAATGCCACCATGTGTACAGCGTATTTATGATACAGTCCAAAATGGTGCATTTTAGGTAACAAGCATCAAAAATGTTGATGCTAGTTTGGCACTTTGCAGGATTAGTGCCAAAATGTTGACAGTAATCCTGCAAAGTGAAAGGAGGCCCATTGAAAACAATAGGAGCATCTTTTTAATGCGTGCATTAGGCAGGCATTAAAAATTACACTAAAAACCTCTCAGAGTAAGCTCATAGATTCCACTGCTCCATTTTTCTGGGCCTCCTAACGCCGGAACGTCCCCCTTGCACACATTATGCCTGGCGCAGGCATAATGTGGCGCAAGGGTTTACAAAGTGGCGCAGTGCATGCATTACGCCACTTTGTAAATATGGCGCTGTGTTTTTGCCAACCTAACACCTCATTAGCGTAAAAAACAATTATGCTAATGTGTTGCAAGGTGGTGCAAGAGCCTCATAAATATGCCCCATAGTTTCATATCAGTAAACATTAGTGGTGCCTAGATACAGCTCTGCTAAGATAGTGAGTGCTATAAAAACCCTTGACAAAGTCGCTTGCAACAAGGTGTTTAAATCACCGGGTGGGCAGCCGCAAACACCCAACCTCCACTGCCAGACAGGGTGCTGTGAGGAGCTTCTATTCATGACACTTTGAGACTTGACATTTTATCCTGGCTTTACCACTTTGCCAAAATATCCTCGTTGTGAGCTCTGTGTTCAAAGTCTGGGCTGGTTTCACTGCACAGTGGCATTGCTTTTGTAAGAGTAGTCACTGAGTCTCACCATTGGAACCACTCACTTCGTATAAGAACAACATATTATTCTTGGCCTCCCCTCCAGACAAATTATGCACTCCTGGGTAATCATTTTCTAAACATATTTTTTAAAACAGGTAGGAAAAACTTAAATCAAACTAGCCACTGATAGTAAGTGTGTGCTAAGTATAAAGAGTTGGTACCCAATAATCATTTGATTCTACCCATGGGGAGAGAACACCCAGGGTCATAGTCCACTCTACAAAATGGTGTAGTGAGAAAGTTATGAATCTTGAATAAGGGAATCCTGCACTGTGGTGTGGGTACTTATTTGCCAAATTGTTTGATAATAGTCAAATAATATAATTCCTATGGCTTTGACCCCTAAATTGCTAATATATGATAGAGGTGAGTGAGCCACTGAAGGCTTGAGGAAGATGTCTGGCTCAGATCAAGGTTTTCTTGGATCCTGAACCCCTAAAAAACCTGAGCCTTCATGCTGCTTCGGCCTGCCACCTACACTTTAACATCATGTTCCAAGAATTAAATATAAAGCATTAACAATTGATGTAAAACAAGAGAGGGAACGATATACTCATCTAGTAGCTGAATTGCACAATGTGAAACCAGAATATGTGGGCTCAATACTGGCTTCCCTGCTTTACCACATTGTGTGATACTAGGAAATAGTTTTATTTAACTTTGACTTCTTTTTCTTCATTATAACCCATGACAGCACCTTGAAATCCACGAGTTCAGGATGTGCACTGTACAAAATCTTCTTTTGTGTTTCCTTGAATAATCTATACTGTTGACCCATGTCAAATAACGACTAAGGCCACCCAAAGGATGCACATAGCAAATGACTTGCCTCTTGGTTCACTCATGGCATTGTTGTTAGAGCATGTGAAGGTATGTTTGGTTCTAAGTTCATGTTTCAAAACTATCACCTAATGAATGCCTCTCAATATATTGATATAGTCTGATGTACTAACATGAAACACTTCTGCATGGTAAGGAATTACACTTTTTTTTAATTTTTAAGAGACTTTATCATATTCTTCCATGTTTGTTGCACAATGTCTTTAAAACAAATTTGTTCCTAAAGATAAGTGGTGCAGGGCCCCTTCTTTGCTTCTTTTATTTACTTCAGTTAACATGTAGATAAGTGCTTGCCAATAGTGGTGTTCAGTCAAGTAAACAGTAGCCCAGTGCTACTATTCACAAGAGAACAACATGTAAAAGCCAGGCCATACTTTGGGTATCCCAGCTCTAAGTAATGCCTAGGCGTCAACAACAATGTGATGCTATTGTAGTCATTGTAATATCTGAAGGAATTTTAACGAGCACTGGCAAAGTAAAGAGGACTGGCATTGGACACAAGCCTTTTGAATTTGGCAGTTCTTGTTTTATTCTGTAGTGGTTTTTGATAAATGGTATTTTTGGGGACCCTGCTGAGCCCTCATCAGTCTAAAAAACATAAGAGTATAGGAAAAAAATATTTACTCCAGTATTGGAACTTTCATAGATTCACATACTTGAATCATTCCCCGTCGTTAAGATGGGAGTCCTCGGGTACATTATAATAGCAATGTAATGATAACTATAGTGTTTGAAGGCCTAAGGCCTCCTACTTTAGTAATCTCTCATTGTAAATTTGAGAAAATAGACCAAACCTAGGTTTCAGCCAATCAGGCTGCCCTTCCCTCTAGAACACTCCAGTGAGAAGCTCCAGTTCCTCAGATTTTCTACTGCACGTCATGCTAGGGAGTCTCCATTGAGCTCTGCTCACGCGCACATCTCAGAAATCATTTCTAGTATCTTTTTTCCTCAGAATATTACTTCTACCACTTGAAAGCTTTTAAACCTCTTCTGGTCTAGAGGAAATCTAATTTCTTTGTCAACACCATGTCTGACAAAGAGAAGAAAAGTCTCTTCAGAGCCTGCAAGACCTGTGGTAAGAAGAGGCTTCACTTTGAGGATCCCCACAAGGACTGCATATATTGCCTTTATTCAGATCATTCTGCAAATGATTTTAAGGTATGCAGGACATTTTCTAACAAAACCCTTAAGGACAGGGAGGGTAGGCTTCTCATTTGGCTCCAGAAGTTAAAATCCAGGACAATCCCTGTTTCTGGTTCTGATAGTGAGGAGTCATCTACAGCCTCAAGGAAAACACAAAAAAGGGACAGATCACCTAAAACTCGTCGTGCAGAGGATCAGCCTAAGAAAGCTTTAAAAAACAAAACAAGGATCTTATAAAGCTCACAGCCCTCCTAGTTCTCCTCACAGGAGGTCTGCATCCTCCCATAGAGAGAGAAAAGAGCATTCTGCCTCGTCAGAACGTCATAAAAAAGCTTCTTCTGAGCATCCTGCACCACGTCCCACGGTTCGGCATTCCTCAAGAAGTCATCTAGCAAAATAACGGTGGCGACAAAATTGTCGACAACGACATCGTCAACGACAGTGTAGAGGAAAGTGTGTATGGCATCGTCGACGACCTCTACACCGACTACAATTTACATGGCATGCAGTACTTCTAATGTGCACATGACGACAACACCATAGTCGACAGCCCCTTCAGTCACATCGCCAATCCTTAAAATATCCATTACCTCACCCCTGTCGACGAAAGCGACAACTAAATCATTGTCGACGACTGCATCTTTACCGCCGACGACCACCTAGTCGACAGGGGTCGCAACGTTGTTACAGCTGGCACCGTTGACGTCATCGTTGACAGTACCGTCAACAACAACAGAAAATATAAAAGATATACAAAATATAAATTCCTGTCACCATCGCACACATCTCCAACTAAAGTGTCACCATTAATTCCTATGCATCTTTTGGAAGAGAATGACTCAAAGAGGAAGGGCCATTTGGGGTTGCCCACAACCCTTCCGAGTAACATGTAAAGTGCCAGGACTTAGACGACGACCATCAGTATGATCCTCAATTCTATTTTTCACCTAGGGATCAGTATTCATACCATGAGCACGTTTCCTGTGTCTGGATCCTTTATCTCAGATTTGCAATAATTTCTAGAGGACTACAGGAAGAGATTCCCACCAGTCAACACGGAGGCTCAGCAGGCATCTCTACCTTCATCAGCGCCACCTCCTTCCACATCTGTTAGATCGCGGGTATTGCCGTTAGATGTACTTCCGCATACACCTACGTCAGTTCCAGAACAAGATCCGTCAATATTTGATGATGACAAAGAAGATGGGGAGCTGCAAGATGCCGTTGCGTAGTGGGATGATTATCAAATACCTACTCCATCTTCGCCTTCCCCCTCCCACACTTCTCTCCACCAGGTGACATCAGGGAATTACACAATTTGTTAGAATGGGTCGCAAAGAGATTTGCACTACCTATGCCAACAACACAGAGGGACTGCTTTCTTTATGACTTTAAGGAACCCTACCAAAAAAGTGTGATATCAATGTCTATAGTTGACTACGTATGAGATGAGGGGCTAAAGGTAATGAAAAATCCTGCTACTGTTACTGCGGTCTTGCCTCGCTTAGATAAGAAATATAAGGTTCCAGACAATGCCCCAGCCTGCCTAACTGGACACTCAAAGCCGGACCCAGTTATTAGTCAGGCAGCGCAGCGCAGATCTAGGAATCCTTCTACACCAGTTTCTGCTCTGTCTTACAAAGAAGGAAGAAGACTTGATAATATAGGAAAGCGCTTCTCCCTAATGTCTTCTCTTATGGTAAGAGCGTCAAATTCATTAGCTGTAATAGGCAGATACAACAGGCAGCTATGGGCAGACATTGCTCCTTACCTAGACCAACTTCCGGAAGATTCAAAGACCGAAGCAAGCAAAATACTGCTGGAGGGTGGAAGGTTTTCCGCTGAAGTCATTGATTGAGTGATGGGCATTGCTACCACAGCTTTTTGACAGCTGGCGGGTGCTGCTGTTTTAAGAAGGCATGGTTGGCTTCATGCGACTTCTTTTAGACCCGAAGTGCAAAACAAAATTCTCGACTTGCCTTTTGATGGAGAAGCCCTTTTTGGGAAACATATTGATGATGCTCTGCAGACTATAAAAGCTGATACAGACACAGCCAAGTCCCTTGGAACCCTACAATTTAGGAAACAGCCCCTTCGGGTTGCCAGAGGACGGTGATATCCATCCTACAGAGGGGGATTTCAGCAATGGAGAGCATTTCCAGTTCAAGGTCCTTCCTTTCGGCCTGAAATTGGCCCCCAAAATTTTCACCAAATGCCTAGCTCCAGTTGCAGCTTTCCTCAGAAGACACAAACATCAAGTGTTTCTGTATCTAGATGACTGGCTCATCAAGGCCAAGTCCATTTCGGCGTACAGAGCAACAAAAGCCTGTGCGGAGCTGTTTGGAAAATGAGACCTAACTATCAATCACAGCAAATCAGCTTTTCAACCTCTGAAGAGAATTACCTTTCTGGGTGCAGTTCTGGACACATCCAACAACAAGGCAGCTCCTAAAAGGGAGAGACAGAAAAAGCTAATTTCCCTAGCCAGACTGGTTAAAAAAAGAAAGTCTGTTTCAGTTCACCTCTTCAAGTCCCTATTAGGAATGATGTCTTCCTGCATCCTACTTGTGCCATTGTTTCGTCTCAGAATGCGACCCCTTTAAGAGCAACTGGACAATCAGTGGACGCACTCCAAGGGGTCTTTTGACGATGTAGTCAAAGATACAAATTCATGGTAACATCTCTGTCTTGGTGGACCCAGGAATCTCACCTGTCAGTGGGTCTCTCTTTCCTTCCTCAACCACCCCCAGGGTGATCACTACCGACACGTTTCTGGAAGGTTGGGGAGCCTTCCTTCAAGACTTATGAGTCAGAGGCAGGTGGAAGTCACATCAAAAGACTTTCCATAACAATTATCTTGAATTAAAAGCAGTTTGCTATAGCTTTGAGCTTTCTTGCCAAAGATAAGGAACTCATCAGTGCTCAGTCGTACAGACAACACTACAATGATGCAGTATATCAACAAGTAGGGGGGACCGGATCTCTGCTCTTATCATGAGAATCTTAACGTATCTGGAACTGGTCTATCCTACAAGGAGTGCATCTTCGGGCAGAGCATGTACCGGGCACTCTGAATGTCATAGTGGACTCGCTCAGCAGGTTGACAACATCCAACCACAAATGGGAACTAGATCAGAGAGTGCTAGATCGCATTTTCTCTCAATAGGGCAAGCCAAACCGGGATCTCTTTGCCACTCCCCAAAATGCAAAATGCCAATACTTCGCACGTCGGGATCCCAATCTGGGCTCTTGGGGGAATGCGTTTTCAATAGCATGGTCAGGAATTTATGCTTACACCTTTCCTCCCATTCCCCTCATTCCGGGAGTTCTAGCCAAGATCAAGAACGAACATTGCAAAATTCTTCTGATTGCCCCGGCATGGCCTCAGCAGCATTGGTATACAGAACTGCTTTTCCTTTCAGAGAGCCATAGCATCCCTCTACCAGATCTTATCGCCTTAAATGGAAAAGGTTTTGCATATGGTGCAAACAAGCTCAAGTGCACCCGTTCTCATCATTGCCAAAGCAGATGCTACCTTATCTTCTCCATTTAGCTAGAGCAGGTTTGGCAAATGCTTCAATTAGAGTCCACTTGGCTGCAATTTCCCGGTATAGGCGGTCGGAGAACTCAACATCTTTGTGGTCAACAACGGTTATCAAACAGTTTCTTAAATTACTTTTTCATCCTTTCCTGCCAATCAGACCACCACCGCCATCTTGGCAACTCAACGTAGTTTTGTCCCAATTGTGGAAACATCCATTTGAGCGTGTACACATGGCGGACTTAAAATTGCAGTCATGGAAAGTCGCACTTCTTCTTGTCCTAACCTCAGCTAGAAGGGTTAGCGAAATCCAAGCCTTCACTATTCAAGACCTTTTCTTGCAGTTTAAGAAGAATGGGGTAATCCTGCGATCAACTCCAAAGCTCATACCCAAAGTTCCTTTCACATTAATCAGCCAGCAGTGCTAAAGTTGTATTTCCAAAATCCGTCAACACCGGCGGAACAGGCTCTTCATACCTGGTATGTCAAAAGATGTCTCACATTTTATTTAGACAAGACGAAAGACTTTAGAAAATCAAATCAACTATTCGTGGCATTCAGTGCTCCTAAGAAAGGCCAACCGCTTTCCAAACAGGTGATTGCGAGATGGACATCTAGTGCAATTGATTATTGTCACAAAGCTGCAGGAAAACTCCCGTTCAGAGCAACACATGCACATTCTACAAAGGCAGTTGCAGCATCCACAACGCTCTTCGCTGGTGTGCCCATCCAGGAAGTGCACGCACACTTTCGTAAAGCACTATTGCTTGGACTAAACGTCACAAGATGATGTAACAGTGGGGCAAATTGTGCGGCAGCATTTGTTCCTGTAACAGTGAGCTGTCGTATTCTTCTTTTTTTCCATCCAACCCAGTACATATTCTGCACATTGTATAATAATGTTTTCTTCCCCTGACAATGCAGTGTTTGTTGTTTAGCACTGTGTAGTAATCTTTTGTTTGCATAACAATTGATCATTTAAAGCTTTCTTTTCCATTCGTACTATTAATTCTATCAGTTAATATGGTAATGTTTATCATACAATGTGCTTCGCTGCTGCTTCCTATTCTGATTCAAGCATGTGAATTTATGAAAGATCAAATACTGGGGAACTACAGTTACAGGTAAGTAAATCATTTTCATATCTAAAAAGGCACACATTCTTACAGTAGTAATAAAAATACATTTATTAAGAACATAGGGCCCCATTACGACACTGGCAGTCCTAGGATCGCCAGTACCGTGGTGGCAGTCGGACCGCCACACTCCAGGCAGTCTGACTGCCACATTATGACCTTTGCGGTCGGACCACCAGGTGACCGGCATACCCGTCAGGAACATGGTTCCCGATGGGCTGACGGCGGTCAGAGTCATGGTCAGCCACTGCAGCACTGAGTTCAGCTCTGCCGTGCTTATCACAAGTTCAGTTTCTGCCAGAAAAGGCTGGGGAAAATACAGTGCCTCCTGCCTTGCACCCCCGGAATGCGCATGCCGAGGGTGCTAGTGTGCTACGGTATTGGCCTCGGTTCCCTTAAGAGAGCCGAGACCAATACCATAGCACTGTTCCTCCCGGGCTGACTGGTGAGAATGTTGTAATACAATGTTCCTGCCTGTCAGCCCAGTGGGAACATCGTAATACGACAGGTGGTGAGGCAGCCAGGTTGACGGGCGCCTCATCCCCGCGAGTTTGGCGTTCAGCTCATCCAACCGCCAACCTCGTAATGAGCCCCATAGTCGATTAAACAATTCCATGCACAGAATATAAACAAAAGCCTATGTCACAACATTAAAAAGGAGCTATAGACATATTAAAATATGGTTTATTAAAATCATCATTCATGTTAATTTCCCCTACTTTCCATCCTAATAGTTTGTAAAAATTTCCGAACTGCAATTATTAAATCGAGTGAGCGCGTAGCACATAAAAAATTATAAAAACTTTAGAGCTACATCATGTGCTTTAATATCATATTCCATTAAAATAGGCTTTGAAAATCTAAACATAAAAACGACAATCCAATAAAATGTGCACACTAGTACATTTCATATTTAAACCACAGTTGCACAGGCCACCAACTCTAAGAGTCGTGTTGGGCAATTTATACCATTCAATATTAGGCTAATGCCCAATCTGTATTGCAGTACAATATTTCACGAGCCAGGATACCATAGGCCTATAGTGTACGGCTACCCATTCTCATTACAACATGATTCCAATAAGTGGGTAACTGACGTTGTTGTAGCTGGATATCTATAATCATCTTCTCTAGATAATATCTCCACTTTCATGTTTGTGTCAAACCTTGACATTTTAAGGTCAATCCTAGAGTGCGAGAGTGTAGGGAAAACAAAGTATTACATTTCTTTAAGAGTTTCCTAACACTCGCAGTCCAAGACAGATCACTATTTAAGAACTCATTTTTACAAAAGTGAGAAATGTTGTCCTCTTTGTCCATTAAAAGCATGTTCCAAAGTCTTAAACAAAGTTTCATAGAAATATGGTACCAAGAGGCCAGTTTAAGTTATGTCCTTATTGCTAGAACCATGGACGATTGAAGGAGACTTAACAGTCTATTAAGACATTGGCCTTCCAGCTTTTTTCCAGTCATAAAACCCACTCATACACATGATCTCTGTACTATAAAGAAATTGTGTTTGAACCATCACCTTGAAAGCCTTTAAAGCTGGGGTCATGTCATATCCACTATAGACCCTATTAAACTTAGGACACTGTGAAGTGCTCATGTTTTAATAGAGCTCAAGTGGGAATTCTAATCTAAATTTGACCCAAAAAGGAGGCCAAGATACCTGTAGGAGGTACATTTCTCTTCCATTGCCTTGTTAATGAATCATTGATTTTTGCTCTTTTGGTGCCCAAACACCAAAATCTTTGTTTTGTCGATAATAATTATCAGTCTTTTGTTATTGCAGTATTGTACTAAAACCTCCAATTTTCTTTGTAGCCCAATTGGAGTAACATTCATAATTACCAAATTGTGGGCATATAGCAAACAGGGGATGTGGTGATTGCACATTTCTATAGTAGTCCCTGTCACTAAAGGGAACAATTTGTGTGTGGGCATGCTCCTCTTGAAAGTGAAAGCATGCAGTAGCTCACTATGAAGTCAGACAATGGCTGAAGTGTGGTGTTGGACTGAAGAAAAATGTAAATGGCACAAGAACAGACTTCTGGATGACGTCTGCCTAAAAACCCCTATAGGTAAGTATGTTATGCACAACGTTATATAGAATCAAAAGGGCAAACTAACACCTGATCTAAAGAAGCCAGTCGATCTGGTGTTGGCTGCCAACCTCTTGACTTTACTAATGGTTTTTTGTATTGCTTTTGTAAATTTTTATTACATATAGATAGAGAAGTATGAAAAGGTAGATAAATAGAGAAGCTTGAAAAAACATATAGAGATGGCCACAAAGACAGATAGAGAGTATTAGATAGATAGATAGATAGATAGATAGATAGATAGATAGATAGATAGATAGATAGATAGATAGATAGCCAGCCGTCCAAAGATAGTTTCGGGACCTCTGCACTGTAGTTTCGAATTGCAGAGGCCCTCACACGGATGCGGCCCCCGCCATGACTGTCGGGCATCCACCACAAGTGCGGAGGCCATTTGTGATTCAGACCCTTAACTAGTTTACAAGTATAGCTGTAGTCCTCAAGTGAAATAAGTACAGGAGTGCAGTTATAAATGCATTTTATTGGGTGCATTCTAAAAAGAGAATTACTTTATAAGGAATAGTTTCAAATTGTATATTCTGAAGTTACAGAAATTGGATCAAAAACGCAGCTCCAAAAGGAATTTACCACATAATTAGAAGGCGGTAGGAACTGATAAAGCTGTAATGTGTCCTGTGCTGTGAAGAGCTGGTAGAAAGCGTCCTGCTATCATATGAGGCTCTAAACACAAAGATAATACTTAATAATTATGTACAAACACAAATACTGACACTGAAGTGAACTATCTTGTGTGGGGATGTGCAACGTGTGAAAGGGCTAAATCCAGTGACTCATTGTGAATGTTAGCTAAAGGCTGAAGTAGGCTGCTTTAGGCTGTATGCTGTAGTAGGCGGAAGCAATAGCTAAATGACACAACACCAGACCAAGGGATGAAGAGAGCTGGCTGAAAGTCCCTTTAAGTAAATATATTATACATAAAGAATTCTATAAAATCAAAAGGTCTTGGTGAGCACCAGGCCCAAAACGGAACAGAATCAAGCCATGACCAGCTCTGTGGCTCCCAATCCCCTAACACAATCACCATTTCAAAGTGCACTTGCCGCCCCAGTGGCGTATTGTATTGTTGTGTTTAAACATCGCTTCATTACAAACTATGACTGGGCTCTGAAATGCTCCCTTCACATTGGCAGCTTCCTTGGTGCACTTTTTTGAGGGCATGGGGTCAGGTTGTGGTAGTCTGGAATTTTATACGGTGTTGTATGTGGTGCAGGAGGACCAGAGATGTGCGTCAATCATGATCGGCTAACTGGTAGCTGCTCATAAGCATGAGGCATTGCAAAAAAGTGTGCGAGCATCTGTGCATGTGGATCCCTACACTTTTTATTGAGTGGCATAACAATTGTGTGTGTGTGAGAAGAAGGTTTCTAATGTTTTCCATACTTAGAAGAGTCACAGAAGAAGTGTTCAATTAAATGGTTCCCCAGGCTGGCTCTTAAGCTAGCCCCTAGAACACTTGCTAAACATTTTCTCATTATTATAAATACCCCTTTTAGAGAAAGAGTGGTACAACTTTCTTAAAACAAGCATCACAACTCCCTTTCACACAAAGCCAAATCCTAGAGATCCTGGAGAATACAATCCTATTGCGTGACTCATTGTCGTTAGTAAAACAATGAATAAATAGTGTCCAGAAAATCAGAACTTTATCTAGAGCAAATAATATTTTAGATGTAAAAGGACACCTGTAGAAACTATTGACTAAGGTTTGGATGGGCTTAGTGGTACTGTGGGCCTATCCGGAACCTTCAATTTACCGGGCCATGATTAGTTTATCCACCAGTTGCATGAAATTGTTAAAGTTACCCAGGTGGCTGTATGACTAAATATCATGAAAAAAAACAGGGAACAAAATTACTTTAAAAAAAACACACAAATATCTACTTTACATACTTTTTATGTAAAGTCACAAATATCAACAACAAAAATATAGAAGACCACAATATTTTTAAAAAAAAGTAATTTGAATTGTAACCATTATATACCATATTAACTTTAAAGCATATCAACTTAAAAATATTATATTAAGAAAATTAATTTACAATATACAAATATATTAAAATAATATATTTTACAAAAAGAAAATAAAAATATATACTTTTAAATAATTGCAAAAAACATACTAAAAGACTAACTTCTAATTTAAACATGAATAATAAAAAAACGAATACAATGAATTATAATTACAAACACTAGATATTTAAAAATGTACCTAATATCAACATTAAAATAAAAATAAATAATTAGTTAATGAAGTACATTAAACTAACTATATATATTAAAACAATTTCAAAACATGAATAAAAGTCAGACTTGGAGGGGTCAAATTTGCTAGTCACATTTCAAACTGAGGAACAGTGAGGAAAGTGTTGGACTTTGGAGAAACACCTTTAACATAATATTATTAAATATTTGCATTATTAATTATCAAATTACCATAGTAAATGTATAAAAAACTTTAATCATTTTAAATTATCCTTCCCTATTCCCCTAGAAACTGAACAATCTGGGAAAAGAAATTGGCATAAAATAAAAGAAATCATAAGATAATAGCAATATACAAAACAAAATCTAAAAACAGTCAATCAAATAATTGACAAAAATGATTACATAGAATTGTATTTCAAAAAATTATATAAAGAGCTAAAAAATAAGATAATTACCTTCTATATTCTGCCCCATGATATTTTTGACATCCCAATATTTTTGACACAATATTTGTTTCTCATAATAACAAGGACAATATTAGTAGCAATGTGGCAAAGAATACGCCTGAAAATCAGGGAACAAATACTTTATGGGAAATCTTCCTCTCTTCATCTTATGAGCACCTTTTAAAAAATATGTTTAAATCAAGAAATGCTGTTAGAGGACTCTGATATTTTTTGGAATGGGAACCTCAGATAACATTCTAGGGACAGAACAACGCATTGGAAAAGCACGTCTTGTGCACACCACTTTCCTGGAAATCATGGTATTAATTTGGCAAGTGAAAAAGAGATCCTTTTGTGCTGAACGTTGCAGTTTCATTGCTGCACTTTATCTTCAGGTCGCTAATCGGCCCACTGAACACCTCTCTGTGCGAAAATGGCAGGGCATGGGCATTGCAGGAGTCCCTCTGCCCAGCACCCTCAAAATGCCCACTGTCTGCTTTGCAGACTGTGTGCATTTTGAGGATTCTTGTGCCCCCTGCATGCGGCAGCATTGCAGCTGGCTCTATTATGAGCCGGCAACAATGCTGCTGCCACTTTCCCACTGGGCTGAACCGCCAGTCAGCCCAGTGGCAAAGTCCTAATGGGGATGTCGGGGACGTTGCTAGAACAGCAGCGACCACCTCGTCGGGAGTTTGGCGGCAGGTGTTCCCATCCACCAAACTCATAATCGGACCCTTTGTCATTTTGGCTCCTCATGTATGGTGGCTTTTTGTCAGTGAATACAGCCCCTCAATTAATGCAACCAAACAACCATACTAGATTATATTTGCTGTATTTGTGCAGCTCCACAAACCAAACTAAGTATACCAACTTAAATTTTAGTGTCCAATTTTTCATATTTACGGAGAGTTTTAACATTATCAACGTAGGGCCTGATTACAACTTTGGCTGTCGGACTGAGCCAACCGCCAAAGCCGCAGGAGAAGGCTGCCGTCATTCCAGTGCCCCCCCAGTTGTACTTTGATGTTTCCACTGGGCAGAACAGCGGAAACATTGAATTATGACCTTAAGGGATCCGAGGTCAAAGCCATGGGAATCCAGCACCCTCAGAATGTGCACTGTCTGCAGTGCAACCAGTGCACATTCCGAGGGTGCTGGCAAGAGGACTTGTGATCAGCAGGGTGGCGCTGAACTCAGCGCCGTCATGGCTGACCACAATTCCGACTGCTGCAACCCCATCGGCAACCATGTTCCTGTCTGTGGCGGTGGTCCCCTAGTGGTCTGACCGCTAGGATCGTAATCTGGTGCCGGACCACCAGGAGTGTGGTAGTCCAGCAGCCACAGCAAGTCTGGCTGTATTAATGCCACCAGATTTGTAATGATGCCCTAAGTTTTTTTTTATGTATGAATACTTTATTTTCTGCTGTTATTTTGTACATTTTCTAAACAGTTGTCAACCCCCTGAGTAGATGTTGTAGACTTCAAGGAATTCATGGACCCAGGTTACAAACCAGTATCATAAGATGTTTCATTCCAGAGGCCTGGGTCTCGGACAGGGTAGGACTTCTATCCTATGACCTCACCACCTCCTTGCAGACCACGGCTGGGCTTGTCAACCCCTGAATTGTAAAACTTCATTCTGGTTTGGAGGATCACCACTTTGGCTAATTATGAGTAAAACATACATGTATACATTTCAATGGAGCTTAATAGCATATTTTTGGCAAAAGTGGAAAATTGACTTGATTTTATTATTCAAGGGGTACCTGAGCTGTCAGATCCATAGTACCTACCCCATCTCACCCAATGAAATCTCGTAGAACTGCAACAATCAGCAAACTCTGAAAAAGAAATTAAGGAGAAAGGGGAATGGGAAGAGAAAAACTGCTGAGCGTTACCCTTGTATAGGAGGGATCGTCTTCTGAGTTGTGTTGCTTCTGAGTAGTGAGAAGAAACGTACCTATAATACTAAGGAGAGATTTTACTAGATAATTGAAAAGAACTGTAAGAGAGTTCCTATGCTTAACAACATACCTATTCATAGGGCCACCATAGCTTCAGGTACTCTTTGTTCTGTGTAGCTCTGTACAACTGTATTTCGGATATCTGAAAAAATGAAAATATCATTGACTGTAATGGCATAAACACCTGATCAAAGAGAGACACTTTTGTGTGTTAAAACAGTACCTGACACCCAAATCAGCCCCAAAGTGAAAAGGAAGCAGCTGGTCCTCACAGCAGCTCAGTAACGCTGAAATGATCCAGGCTTTCATGGAGTATGTTTCAGGTGAATCACATCATGGCCTTAAGTTCTTCAGAAATCAAGCCTTTCTGTGCATTCTTACATCACAATCCACTAATGAATAATCCTTTCACTTGACATAAGAAACCATACAACAAGAAACTGAAGACAATGGGTACTCAGTGTAATGCTATCTGTATTTACCCACCGGCTCCATCTTGACTACTGACTCCACTTTGTGCTTAGCTTAGCTTCAAACACTGTCACATTGGTGGTGCATGTATTTTTCTGCGCACAGCTTGCTAACATATTTTTCACTCTTTTCTTAAAAGGACAGAAACATAGCATGGAGGATTAGTAGAGATAAGGATTACCAGGCTGAGAATGTTATGGTAGAGCAGGGTACAGCTTGGGATCTGGCCTGTCTCTAGTATGTTTGTTTCAACACTGACCTGATACGGCCAGCGTTTGAACAACAACCTACTCAATGGGAGGGGGGTTTCCAGAACCTTCCTCTTACGTTTGTTTAAAGTATATAAAGTGTGGAAGCTTGGCAACTGGCAGAAGAAGGAACACCTCTGGGAAGGGACGCCTTGCCCAGAAAATAAATCCCATTGTGGTTTTGTCTCCCTTCTTCCTTCTGTTTAGGTTGTCCAGGGTTCCACGACCTGAAGTTGGTAAGCAAAGGGATGAAGTTGGTGTCAAGCCCCATGGTGTTGTATTTTCAATTCTTATTTTTTTGCTTTGCGGTGTGCATGCATGAATATGTAGTCACTATATATATATATATATTAAGAAAATGCAATACTCCAACAATGAATATTATATATATATATATATATATATATATATATATATATATATATATATATATATATATACACAAATATATATATATATATATACACATATATATATATATGTGTGTATATATATATATATATATTTGTGTATATATATATATATATATATATATATATATATATATATATATATATATATATATATATATATATATAATATTCATTGTTGGAGTATTGCATTTTCTTTGCTTCTATGATCATTATTATTCTATTGCTGTGATTATTTTTAGAATTGCACAGGTGTTACTGCATTTGAAATAAAAGCTCAGGTTATCATTTTCGTTCATGAAACTTGAGAAGTGCCTTAATAAATTCATTACTCAGACTAAGAGTGCTGCATTATTTGCATTCCTTTCATTTAGTTTCCTCTTAGTCTGAAGCAGAGCAGAACACTTGGATACAGACTTCTTGCGATTCTGGCATACGTCTGTGAACCATAACTCACAAATTGGGGGATGACTACCTAATGAACTGCTGGGCAAGCTATGAAATTCTAGCCACACAAGATACTTGGCCTATAGCAGTATGGTAAATTATGATTCTCCAATTAACATGGAAAGAAAATCTTGATTTCATTAAAGACAACAGAAGCTAACATAATGCATTAATACTTTATTGCTGTCCCTTTAAAGAACATCAAAAAGATCATAAACAAAACATTCAATTTTGGAATTTCAAAAGCAACATGAGTTGATAACCACTAAGCACATTCCTTTTTTAGGCTGCGATGGAACGCACAGTATTCTTCTGTTTTGAGAGAAAAACGTTCTTATTACAAGGAATTGTCTGAAAGAAAAAAGAGAGACAAGGTGATATCACAACTCAATAGAAATGAACAATAATCTCAGTCTGTAAAAGAAAGATATCAAATTAATGAATATTAAAATTGAGCTAACAGCAAAATAATGTTAAATGCTTATTAATCATAATTAAACTGGGTGCGGTGGGAGGGCTAATGCCAGCCTTCGTTGTCTTTATTTAAATCAATGCAAGACAACATCCTCAGCTGTATTAGTCAAGACGTGGCGACTTGTGTGTCATCAATGGATATCTTGACCAAGGAGGCAGGTGGGTTTCTTAAATCTAGAGTATTCATACTTGCTTTTTTAATCGCTTGGAATTGTTTTTCACTGTGCCCATATTTCAAACTTTCCCTCAGTCAACTAGTGGTGAGGGGACCCAGTGGTTCAATTGTGAATGTAGGCAAGCACAAGTAGAATTGGTTGGGGCAATTAAGTCCAAAGATGTTTCCCGCATTACATCACTTCGGAGAAGGTATAAGCAGGCACAGACTAAGGCCAAGTGGGGTTGGTAAGAGGAAAGTTGGTGGTCAATTAAGGAAGCATGCAAGCGTAAAGATTCCAAACATCTTTGGTTTCTGGGTAGTAATGGTAGGTATAGGGTGGTTGTTCCATTAGGAAATTATTTACAGCCATCTGATTGGTTTCTTCACTTTAATTCACCCTACAATGAGGTCAGTCAACCAAAGAATAGCCCTCTCCCATTTACTTTTACCCAGTTGGATAATAGAAACCGAGGTGATCTGTTTGTTTTGGGTGATATATATGATTCTATCTAGTCTATAGTATGCTCCAAGGCTGCTGTTCCACATGGCATTCCAGGTGATCTTTTTCTGTATGAGAAAGAAAAATGGACTTAGTACATACTATTGTTATCCAATGCTATTTTAAGGGGATCAGTGATTCCAGAGTCACGGAGGGGTGCAGAGATCATACCCTTATTTAAGAAAAGTGACAGGTCTTAACCTGGTAACTATAAGCCCGTAAGCCTTATTGATTCAATACAGAAGGTGTTCTGCTGTGCCCTCCTCGCAACAATTCAGGATTGGATTAATGATAACGACATTTTGTCCCCATATGAGGCTGGCTTCAGACAAAAGATGAGTACAATTGATCAGGTATTTTGTTTTTTGCTCTTGTACTGGAAGACAGTTGTGAATGGGAAGGGGAGCCTTTATGTAGTGTTTATAGATCTAAAGTCAGAATTTGACGTGGTTCCCAGAGGTAAGCTCTGGGAAGCGCTACATGACATGGTAATGCCACCTGAGATCCTAGCTCTAGTAGTTCGCCTCCATGATGCTTATTATCAGTACATTGGGGGGGGAGCAATGTCAGTTAACAGATCAAATTAATGCTAATAGGGGTGTATGACAGGGGTGTGTACTGGCCCCAACCCTCTTTTCTTTGTATCTTAACAACGTCATTCACTTCCTTTCCTCCCAGCCATCTGATGCCCCGGTGCTTGGTAGGGATAAAATTGTGACACTTCTATTCACCTACGATACCTTTTTAGTGTCCAAAACCCCAGGGGGACTCCAGTTGCTATTGAAACACTTTGAATAATTCTGTGTATTAAGAAGGCTTAAAATGAACACAGAAAAAACAAAGTTCATATAAGTTAATACCTTTGAATACCTAGATATCAAGTTGTCAGATAGAATGTCATGGAAAATGCATGTGAACTCGAATGTCTCTGAAGCTCAGACATGTGGTTAGAGTTCTACTGAGGGAGCACCGTCTATCCACTAGTAGACTCATAAACGCTGCCCTCCAGATTTATGATATGAAATCTGTAGGTGCAGCCCTTTATGGGGCAGAATTATGTTTGTTTTTAGATTTTAAGAGATCTTGTGATCATCGAACATATGTTTGGGAGAAAGCTTGTGTCTTTGCCTGCAAGTACCCCACTTCTTTCCTTCTATCTGGATATGGCTTGTAAATCTATAGCTGACAACGCCAAATTAGGACCATTGTTGTTTTGGAGGAGAATAATGGCAACATCCGAACTGTCATCTTATGCCAATGTTTTCAGGGAAGTTTGTTCCTTAGATAGCTCCAGTAATATCCCCTGGATAAGTAGAGTGAAGAAACAGCTGACCCCTATTGGGCTGGGAGAGGCGTGGAATTGTTCTCTTCCAGGGCTGATACCTTCTAAGGACAAGGTGAAGTTGTGTTATTGGAAGTGGGAAACACTGACTGCAACATCTCCCTCCACTAAGGGCGGCTAACAAGTGAGTTTTTGTCTTTTAAATGCACTAGGTTCTTGGAGCCTTACCTTGACTGCATCACTGTGCCAAGCGATAAAAAGCTCTACATGCAGTTCTGATTCTGCTCCCTTCCACTAAATTCCCTGATGTGCAGTTGGCAGAATAAACTTACTTCCACTACATTGTGTCCCAGCTGCAAAGCTGGTATGGAATCCATTGCTCATGTATTCTTTTCTTGCCCAACCTATGCTCTTCCTCGGGCGAAATAGTTGGCTCCCAGTCTTTCTATTGCCACTGCAGATGCTAAGTTTCGTGGGGGCATGCAGCGGCTTACAAGGAAGCTACTGAAGGCCCTTTAAGTCATTAAATTTTTAATGTTTTGTACTAACACTATTGTGCTTCTAATGGAATTTTAGCATAAATTATTTTGTTTGCAGCTTGTAAATTGTATATTTGGGCGGCATTTTTGAACTTTTTTGTGGTTCCCAAATATGGTGATTATGGCGTATGAGATTTTACTCTCCATAAGCTTTTAATGACATTATTTATTTTTAAGCTTGTTTATTTATTTAAATTGATGTTGGGAAGACTTACAGTAAATACATCACAAGTCTTAAGAGGCCATTTAACCCTTATTCCCTTTATTACTCTTCAGACCAAAGGGTCACTGCCAATAGCAACGTTATATACCAAGGAGTGCCCTGCTGAAATACCTGACCTATAACAAGCCTTCTATAAGAGAGACCTGACTTGGACAGTTCCCTGAGATAATTTGCTACTTCTCTTGTAGGTGCCTGTACGGGATCCAAATTCCTTTCCATTCACCAACAACACCACTTCCTCCATACTCCTCTGTAGCTTTTCCTGGTATCTGGTGCCCAAGACTCATCCAATAAGGTCTTGCCTCTCTTAAAAGGACCGAGTATCTAGAAGATCCCCTGAAATCCTCCAAAGAAGATGGTTCATGTCCCCTTCTAACACTAAAGAATGTTCCTCTCCGTCCTGACCTTCTAAAAGTCCAAAAGAAGTTATCAGAGCAATTTTGCAATGTTCCCTTTAAAAACACTTTCTGAATCAGAGCAAACGGTGGGACAACAACTCTCTCCAAGTCCATACAAAAGCATCCACTGATAACGTTTTTGGGTCTGGTCTCCAACTATAGTACATTCTTACCTGAAATGTCAGCTGGCTGGCAAATAGATCTACCTGAAAAGGACCCCGTAGGTTCTGAATCTGTTGGAACTACACTGGATTCAACTTCCAGTTGCTGATATCCCTCAAGAACCTCAAATTCCAGCCTGCCTTCTGGCTCTGCTGACCTGGTATAAATTTTGCTTTCAGTACAATTTTCTATTCCCAACAAAAATACCAAATCTCCTTGGCTAGATCTGACAGAAGTTTCAATTTCTCTCCCTCTAAATGATTGATATAAGATACAATGGTGAAGTTGTCCATCTGGATTAACACTACGTTGTTAGTTAAGGTATATTTTAAACTCATCAAAGCGCTCAGGACTGCTAACATCTCTAGACAGTTTATGTGTAAGGATTCTTCCCTCCTGGACCGTTTTCTTCCAGTTTCTATCTCTTCTAGTCTTGCACCCCAACCAAGGTTCCTTGCATCTGATTCCACAGTAAATTCTGGTACGTTTTCAAATATTGCATTGCCATTCCAACTCTCCAGGTTGTTCAATCACCACTGTAAATTCTTTCAAGCCTCCTGGGACAATGTAATCACATCTGCATACCAAATACCTTTCCACAGTCCTACTGTTTCCTATCTCTGGAGATCTCTGTAATATAAAGGGCCCGGATAAATAGTCTTGACGGAGGAAGACAAAAGTCCTACCACCCTTGCCAGATCCCTCAAGGTCATCACCTCTTTTGCTATGACATGACCCACTTCTTTTTTTATTTTTTATTCTGAGGGAGACAAAGCTGGGCCAGATTGGTATCCACCTGAAAACTCAGACAATTCCAGACTTGTGAAGGAATCAAGACAGATTTCTCTGCATTGATACTGAACCCTAAGCATTCCAGGAGCTCTCTTGTCCACCTCATGAGTTTCGACAACTTTCCTTGATCTTGAGACATCAGTAAAATATTGTCTAGGTAGATCATTAAGGGCACACCTTTCTATCTCAGAAAACAGCCACTGTGTGCATCACCTTGGGGTTGTTGATAGACCAAACGGAAGACAGAAGATCTGGTACAAAATGCCTTTCCATCTGAATTATAAAAACCTTTGAGAACTTGCATCCATAGGGATAGTGAAGAATGCATCTTTCAGATCCTATTTCACCATCCATTGTCTGTGCTGTAAAATGTGTCATGAAAGATGGATTTCCTCCATCTTGAAATGCCTCTACACCAAGAATTTATTTAATTCTTTTAGATTAATTACTGGGCCCCAACCTTTGCCCTTTTCTTGACCAGGAAGACCGTGCTTACAAAGCCCATTTCTGACTCTACAACTTCAGTAATTGCCTCTTTTTGTAACATTAGAGCAACCTCTGTGTCTACTAGTGTCGTTTGCTCCTGGTCCAAAGATAACTCTCTTGGTTGACAACTTTGGTAAGGAGTATCCCAAAATTCTATTCTGAAACCTTTCATGGTCTGCAACACCCATGAGTCTTTTGTTAAGGTTAACCAGTTTTGTGCAAATGTATGTAATCTTCCTCCTACATTTGTATGAGAAGAACCAATTAAGGGGTTTACACTTACCTTGATCCCCAGCTCCTTGAGACTTTCCTCTGCTGTCACAGGCGTGAGAAGCTCTGCCTTTCTGAGGGAAGAAGCCACAGTTGGATCTGGAAGTTCTTCTACAGCCTTGTTGATCCTGGTAATAATATTGGGACCATTGCATCCCATGGTTGACAGCTAATTCCCTCATGCCAGCCCATCCAAAAACCCTATTGTTCAACATGCAATGCATGTTATACTGGCTTTACTAAAGGTAGTAAAAGTTGAAATGTACTTGCTTAAGGTCTTAATGAAACTTTCCCCAAAATGTAAGCCATTCGGATAACCCGAAGTTTCTTTGTTAGCAAAGTCCCCTAGCTTAGGACGTATCCTCATATGGATGGCCTTTCTTCTTTCGTCTATAAGGCCAGCATTAGCATTACCAAGAAGGCATAAAGCCCGCTGGCTTGATCCCCTGAGTAACTCAACATCCACGGGGACCTCCTTGAAGCTGGCTTCTTCCCCTATTACCAAAATCCTGGATAGTGGATCCAGGATGTTTAAAACTTTATCCTGGCATTGCTTAAGTCAACGTTCAAGCCCTTTTCTCTGACCTTTTCCTGATTTAAACAGGAAGGTCATTAATTCAGGATCTAGATTAGGAGTAATTTCTGATTTTTTATCTAGGAACGGTCTAGGGGCGGTCGAGTGAGGGCCTCTTTTTCTTTTGTTGAAAATAGCCTCTACATCTTTCTTCAGGTTAGATTTTAGCACACTATCAAAATAATTTTTACGAATATCCTCATTGAGGGAAGGGACAGAGGATACCTTAGAAGAGGATTTCTCAGTCATATGTAATACAAGGTCTTTAAAAAAAATCTTTATCAAAAGACCTTTAAGTTTGTCCCTGTCTTTCTCTCCTTTATTCTCTTTCCTCTCTTTCTTTTAAAATCAATAATATACAGGAATATCCCTTCTGCCTGTCGCTGCAGGGAAAAACGTCAACTGTTGCAACTTGCGTTACCATAGTAACGCTCATGAGGCATCCAAGTGATTAAACAAAGGACTGAAGCCCAAACGAAAGTGTCGGAAATAGGCTGTTTCCCAAATAAATGCTGAGTCCTCTTTCTGTTTCTAATGAGGACTCTAGAGTGAAAAGAAAGATGAAAAATAACACGCTTTCAGGAGCAGAGTACCCAACTTGTGTACTGGGCATTAACTGCAGGCTGATGCACCCTTGAAAAAAAGAAGGAGTGCGTCCACAGAGCTCGATCCCTTGTCCTAAACCAGTGGTTCCCAAACTTTTTCGACCCGCGGCTCCCTTCACCTATATTGGCCATTGCCCGCGGCTCCCCATTATGTCACTTTTTTTTCGGGTTAGCGATGTAAGCCCAGCCTCGGGAGTACTTCAATTTATCTCCCTGCATATAATTGGGATGATGGCGATGAAGGTATTATCATATTGGTAACAAAATAAAAATATAAGTTGTTTACTTTAAGAATTTTTTTCAATTCAGTTAAGTCAGAAACAATACAATATTAAGGGCCAAACATTTTTCCATGAATTAGCAACGTTTTTTGAACGTCCAAAAAATTTAGCCACATCTCCCCTCTGTGTCACACTTGCTGTCCTCCATGCACATATTTTCTTCTCTGTTTACAAAGTCATTACTTTGCCTTGACCACACACACCTCACACCTCACCTTTGGAGCACACATTCTGCCTTCAATCTGGACACTTTCTCCTCTAACACTACTTAACAGTACTTGATCATTCATCAGTGCTTGTTTCCGGTGCACAGCACCAGCACTTATTTTTGAGGGCCGGCACTTATTTTTCTGCCTCAAGCATTTACTGCGAGCAAAAGACATATAGGGGAAAGACTGAGGAAGAGAAAAAACAAAATAGTGTCACAATGGGAGAAAACAGAAAGCTGCAAGAGTGAGCTGAAGGGGCAGGGAGTGGATTTAAAATCATTGAAGATGCTTGAGATGGCTTCAGGATTACACTGCCTCAGTATTCTGTTTTCCCACATTTAATTGCAGCAGCCACATGTTTAAGAGGAGGGATTTGGGCACCTGCACATTTTTATTTACAAATTAAGCACTGTCCTTCACACTCCCACTCTGCAGTTTCTAAATTATTTCAAAGCCTTCAGCTTTTGATAACTGTGCTTTCCAAGTTCCACTCAGTCTGTACCTCCCATAGCCGTTTTTCTGGCCTCCCAGCGAAAATTGCCTTTCCTTGGCAGTAAGACTCAGTAAGTAATCTGATTTGGGCATGCAAATGAGGGAGGACTGTGGGCCTATAATTTATTTTGGACAATTTAAATAGCATTTTTTAAACACAAATGGGGAAAAAAGGAAAGTGTGCTTTATAATGAGAAAAGGGTGTCATGACCAACCAAATTGGCCGACACTGAAATAACTCATTTCAGTTTTTTGTAGTTCAACAAAATAAATACAGAGGCATGGAAACAGATCATGTGCTCCAGTAGTTATACTTAAAATCAGTAAAAATAGCCCCATTACATACAATTTCATACTACTGTCTCTTTTTTGGACGCAAACCATTCAGTAATAAAAATGTAAATATGTAAATGTGATTGTATTTAGCGGCATGCTACAAAAATTAAGAATTTTCTTTAACATCAATGGTGCATCATAAATCTCCCCTGCAAGGCCGTGGAGTGAACGCAACTTGACCCTGACTTCTCCTAGCAAATTAACCCGGTTCTTTCCAAATAAACTATTTTCCTGTTTTTCGGATGGGGGCTCCCAGAGGGATGGTTTTGTGAAGCAGCAAAGGCAGTGAGCGATGGAGCAGATAGAAACGGGATCATTGTGAATAATGCTGTTGTTTATAAGACTCTGTAAACACTGTTATCAAAGCCGCCTAGATGCAGCGCAGGATAAGAGGAGCCCCATTTAATTACCACACTGGCGTTGGTTAGGAGAATTTTCTGTGCATTCCTGAAATGTGCATGGCCTGATCACACTGCTGTATTCGGAATTGCTGCACGCCTTGCAATGCCTAAGAAGCGAAGGCTCTGATAACGTAATCACGCTGAGTAAAACCATGCTCCAGAGGCAAGACGTTGACAAGTGGGGCTTATGTAACTCCCCCACATGAAATGCCAAATGAGTTACTTGCCGCAAAATACTTTTTACCTTGTCCTAAGAGATAATTTATAAACTATGCACATAAATCTTTTAAATTGTTCCCATCATGTTTCCAAAATGCACGCGGCGCCCCTGGTAACTTCCAATGGCGCACCGGGGTGCTGGGCGCAGTTTGGGAACCACTGTCCTAAACAGACACATTTCCCCGAAGAGGGAGAAAGCTCGTCTGTAAATCTGACACTGCCGCAGGGGCACGGCCCCTCCGAAGTGAAAGGAGCGCGTCCTCAAGATCTGGGTTGTGGCCGCCGACAGAGAACGGAGCGGATGTCTCTCAAAAGATGCTGCTGAGTCCTAAAACATTTTTTTCGCTAGTAAACATAAACATTTGCCCTGCAAGATATACAATATTATGTATATAAACGGATCTACCTCACAAGTACCTTTTTAAACAAAAACTATGAAAAATAATAATTACCATGGAAAAAAACATAAAAGAAAGCAAAAAAAACCTGACCAAACATTGGAGGGGTCAAGCGTGTACCTACCTTTAAGTAAGTAGTCTTTGTCGATAAATACTGAAAAAAATAATGTTTAAGCACAAAGCCACGCATAGATGACTTAAAAAGTATTTGTCTTGTTCAGGAGCAGCCAATAAAAGAGAAATGTGCTTAGTTGTTATGGACCAATATTGCTTTTGAAATTCCAATATGGAATGTTTTGTTTATGATGTTTTTGATGTTTTTTAAAGGGGGCAGCGACAAAGGATCAATGCATAATGGTAGCCTCCAGTCTTATAATGAAATCCCAGCACACATCAATCACACAAAATTCTCTAAACAGCTGCCTGCTACAATGGATAGCAGGGCCCTACAGATGTCCTGCTGAATTGAAAACTGTTCTAAATTAAAAACTTGGAAGACCTTCTGAGAAATTGAAGATGTGCATCATCCCTACTAGACACTTGTATATTGTAAATAATAAATGTCTAGGCACAGCAACAGAGCTTTTTAAATCTCCTCCCCTGCATCAGAGAGGCAAGGTTTAAAACATTTGAATCAAAAACTATCATTCTCATTTATTGTGAATTTAACTTCAAAATGGACAAATGTAAAAATCAATGCTGAAGAAACTATGGAGCTGAAATCAGTGTTTAGAGTTCCATGAATACAACATTAATATTAAAAAAAAGAAGTAAGAGGGAAACAGCTTCTAAATATCCATTCCAGTGGAAGCTTGCTGTCAGTCCATACTCATGTGAAAACAAGGGCACTCAGATTCCAAAATAAATTACCTGTGGGGCTCAGATGGTGATTGATTACATTCTCCTCAGATTTGAGGGCTGGTCTAGATTCAAAAGTCCTATGGAAAGTTTAATATGACCTCAATGTATCAAGTTATCAGGAGCTTATGAACATCCTACTACTACTAGTTTCAAAATGGTTCTTCAGAAACAAAAACATTAGAAGAAAGATTATGAGCATTGGATGATTTAATGAAGATGCAAAATAATAAAAGAAGACCTGGCAGAAGAAGCGCCAGAAGAACTTAGGAAATCAAAATGCACCAACAAAATATTGAATAGATAAAAGAAAGAAGATTTCATTCAGAGCAAGTGGCTAACACTAGAAGAATATCTTGAAGAGAAAGATATGCAGTCATTGTGGCAGAAAATTGGTGAACAAAAAGAAATTTCCTAGAAGCTAACACTTCAGAGGAATACTGCATACAGCACTGCTCCTCAATATATGAAAAGATTGATCATAGCCCCATTGAGGACCGCAGCAATTGGCCGACTAAAGAAATAGAAAAAAACAGAAATGTCTGTGGGGTGAAACCTTTATGAAAGAATTTTCACAGAGAAAAATGTGATGCCAGCAATACAGGGCCTAGCAAACGAAAAAGCACCAGACCCAAATATGATACCAGAAGAAGTCTTCGTAAATAAAATCCAGACTGGTTGAAAAATAACCTAACAGCAACCTTCATTGAGATTGACGTATCAAATTCATGGCCTGAATCCTGGTGGAACACTATAATTGTTACTCTCTATAAGAAAGGGCCTAAAAACAACCCTGAATCATATAGACGACTCACTTTTATAGATATTGATTGTAAAATCTTCTCTAAACTTCTAGTGGGGGCTTTAGGGGAATGGGTAAAAAAAAGTATTATACCCAATCCAGGAGGGATTCGGACAAGGCCTCTCCATGACTGACCAAATACTCACTTTTCTTCACATCATTCATAGATACAGCACAATAAAACAAAAACAATGCCATTGTACATAGCATACCTGGACTTTCCAGCTGCATATGCCTTAAAACCAAGGCATATGCTGTGGAAGTTGAATGATTTGGGCTTGGACTCTATTGTACTGTCCATGACAGAAAGGTTGTACCCTGAGATGACATATCAGGTCATGCTAAATGAAAAAGTCTCTTCAACTGCAGATTAGCCATGGTAAGTGAAGTAAAACAGGCTTACACCATGTTATTTTAACTGTAAATAAATGACCTTTACAGATTAATTCTGAAGGTACGTCAAGATGTCCCAGCAATTGAATGCTTCCAAGTCCCTGTCCTCTGATATGCTGACAACTCTATCTTAATCACACGGACCCCAAAGGGACTCCAAGCACACCTGATAGGATGGACAGATCCTGCCAAGAAATTGGGCTAAAAACAAATTTGCAGAAAACCAAAAGATTGACCTGTAGAAAGAATAGAAGAGCCTGCACAATATTCACTATTACCAAAAAGACTGGAATAAGTAAAAACATTTACATGTTAAAACAGCTATGGAAAAATCAGAAGCCTAATTCAATGCCGTCTCCAAAATGACGTATTCACGGTGACTGCCTCTCAAGAAACATCGACCACGTTGTCCAGGCAAAAGTAGGATGTGAGCTACTCTCCAGATTAAATGTCAGATTGCTGCAAAAAATATGGGATGAAAAGATTGAAAGTGGCACGGGAAAATCAGGGGCACTATTATACATATGGCACACTTTCTCTCTTTTTACCACGGCTCTCCTTTCAGTGGGTGCTCCATAAGCAAACAGGGAAAGTGCACCCTATTACAGTGAATACGCTGTCTCTAGGACAGCTGTGAACTTGTGCTGCCCTGCAGACAGCACACATTTAAGTGAAATACGGAGCAGCTGCATCAAAGGCACTCAGGGGGTTATTCTAACTTTGGAGGAGTGTTAATCCATCCCAAAAGTGACGGTAAAGTGACGGATATACCACCAGCCGTATTACGAGTTCCATAGGATATAATGGACTCGTAATACGGCTGGTGGTAAATCCGTCACTTTTCCGTCACTTTTGGGACGGATTAACACCTCCTCCAAAGTTAGAATAACCCCCTCAGTGTTTCACTGTGCAGGCGGCAACCTGAGAGGGATTAGCAACCCCTTTATAGATGGGTGCAGCGAGTGACTGCACTCACCTCTAAGAGGATGTCTGGGGGGGTCCTGTTTCCCCCTTTCATAGGGCTGCCATCTGAGGGCACTCTGACAGTGCACTTTATGTAACCAGCCCCTGGTAGTCAAAGCATAGGGGGAGCATTTAAACCTCATCTAAATTGCAATGTGTTACTTGCTGGGAAAACAGGGTAGGACTAGTTCTAATTCCAGAAACTCATAACCTAAGGAAAATATCAACAAAACAGATGAACACGACCATCAATAAACCGTTCCTCATACTACAAAAGGAGTAGAGACTGAAAGTCCTTGAGCACCTTTGCCCAGTAGGCCAAAGAGGCCTCTACGACCCTTCACCAGCATGTCTTGTTGTACCTGGTAAGTCTAACAAACTATAGAGAAAGAAGAGTTTGCACTATCAAGAAGTGTCATGCTGCTACTATAAGAACTTCTAAAGAGAAGAAAGCAAAACTCTTCAGATACCTGTTCCTATAGTCAAATGGAAGACCTAACCCACCTCTTGCTCAACTGCCCACTTTGCACTAAGAACAGATAATTCATCTTTAAAGGGTTGCTCAATCACCAGAAACTGGAAAATTATGGAGAATATTCATTTTTTCCTGCTGAGTGATATCTCACAGGATATAACAAAATAGAAGATTACTTGGAAGAACTTGAGACTTAAGAAGACAAAACTTGAAAAGTGATACCCCTAAAACAGCATAAAAAATACTTGTCTATGCGCGTTAGCTCATTTGGTCTAGGCCGACAGTGTAGATAAACTAACTTCTAGATGCAAACCAGAACCAATAACAATATTAGCAATTGGAGCCAGCAAAACCTACTGGGAAATATATTGGGAAAATGTTATATTATACATGTTTACTTCCCTTCTTGGCTGTTTTATTCACTGTTTCGTTCACTTCTTTGTTTTTTATTCTTTATACTCTCTTGTGCAAAAGGCAGTTTCTGATGCCGAAACCACCTGCTAAATAAACTTTTTTAAAAATCTTCTGTAAAATTCAACAGAAATGGAGAATCCTTCACAGCAGTTGGGAAGCACTGACAAGATTCTGGGCACATCTGTGAACGATCTAGGATGAGAACAGAGAGTCCCGCCAAAAACAAGTGTTTTCTAGGGTCGAGCCTGTGAAAGCATGCACTAACACATTAGTTTCGCTTGTGAGACACTGTTGTTGACAAAAAGGGTTGGAGCCCACCGTTGCTTATCATTTGTTGGCTTGCGTGACAGTCTTCTTTACAGCCTTAGAATTTGTCACTGCAGGCCTAGCATAATTTCCGTTTCTCTCTGTGGAGCAGGTGCCAGGCACTGATTAATTCAACTTAATCAGTGCCCATTCCCTGCTCCCTATGTGATTGAGGTACCTTTTTGTTCTTTTTAACTTCTAGTGGCCTGCAACCAGAAGGCATGTGACTGGCAAAAATGTGCCCAGCAGGACATCTAAAATTACAAAGATTTATTTTCTATAGGTAGCTTTCTTTTATTTTGCCATGTCTTCTTTTCTCACTTTGCGCTCATGTTTTCTTTTGTTTGTGCTCGTGGGCGCTGCTTTCAAAAGATAAAGATTATCTTGTTATAAATATTGCAAAGCAACATTGTGGGGGTCATTCCAACCCTGGCGGTAAAAGCCGCTTACCGATGTCAGAAGACCGCCAACATACCGCCGCGGTAAACCGCCATGGTCATTCTGACCCACAACAGGCAATCCGCCAAAATACAGACATCCACAAAAGTCCGCCACACCAAAGGCCAGCGAGAAACTGGCAATGACCAAACCTCCACCATCACGCCAACAGAAATATGGCCACACTATCACGACACCCGAATCCACGCGGCGGTCTTTCAACCGCGGTATTCTATTTGCGGTACACACCGCCGCGCTCAAAATACACGCACACTTACAAAACACAGCCACATTGGACAATTCGAAACACACGCACCTGATACACATACACACACCACTCCCACACACCCAATTAAATATAAAACACACACCCACATCACCCACAAACCTCCACTCCTAGAGAATCGGGACCACTCACAGAGAAATAGAGAACCGAGCACCCAGACGCGCATATTACATACACCCAGCAATATTACCACGCACTTCACACAACACACCAATACACATCACCACACTTAGCAGCACACAATCCACCCCACACATCACCCACACCACCCCATGGCACCGCAAAGACACCCCAGGTTTTCTGAGGATGAACTCAGGGTCATGGTGGAGGAAATTGTACGGGTAGAGCCACAGCTCTTCGGGACACAGGTGCAGCACACCACCATTGCCAGGAAGATGGAGCTATGGAGCAGAATAGTCGACAGGGTCAACGCTGTGGGACAGCACCCAAGAAATAGGGACGACATCAGGAAGCGGTGGAACGACCTACGGGGGAAGGTGCGTTCAATGGTATCCAGGCACAACATCGCGGTGCAGCGGACTGGCGGCGGACCCCCACCTCCTCCTCCAGAATTTACAACATGGGAGGAGCAGGTCTTGGCGATCCTGCATCCTGAGGGCCTCGCAGGAGTATCTGGAGGAATGGACTCTGGTAAGTCTCATCTTCACTACTTCATCCCCCCCACTCCACCAGCATGCCAACTCATACCCTCACCCTCACCCCCATCACACTTACTCCTTGTAAATGTCTCACCATCACAACCCACCCATCCCAACCCCAAGCCCTGCATGCGACCACAAAGCATGGACACCCATCACCAAAGCATGCCCACTGCACATCCCCATCCCCCCCCAAACCACCGTCACAAAAGCCCCCACACAGGAATGCCAGCACTGGGGTACACGGGCACCCACCCATTGCACGCTATGGCACACACAGATGCAATAACCATCCATTTATACCCCTGCAGGACCCGAACGCCACGTCACCGCGCAGGAGGGTCCACAAATGTCCACTCCACCCCCAGGAGAGGCCCACAGTGATGACAGCACCTCTGTCGACCTGAATCTAGATGACCAGCCCGGCCCATCGGGGACCTCGGGACAGTCGGTTCCCCTCAGACAGCCACAGGCCACAGCAGACCTTCCCCCCTCTGGGAACACCAGCACAGCACCCACCCAGCGGGCCCATCCCTCTGTCCCCAGGACACGTCAATCAGAGGTGTGTCCACCACTACAGGGCACCCAGGTTAACCCACCACCCCAACAACAACAGGGACCTGGGGGCAGTGGTAGTGGGCACACGGTCCAGGGGACAGAGGCCCAGGGAAACAGGGGAACTGGGAGGGCTGCAGTGCGACAGGGGGGGGACAGGCCCAGGGAACCCACTCTCCACGAGGCCCTCTCCTCCATCATGGGAGCCTACCATCATTCCCAGGAGACGATGGCGACGGTCCTGGCCAGGTTTCAGGAGATCCAGCTCCTGCAGGAGGAACAGTATTTGGGGTTCAGGGAGGAACTACGAACCATCAGTTCCGCCCTGGGCACCATTGTAGGGGCTCTGAATCAGGTAGTCACCACATTGCGGGACACTGTGGCACCACAAAGGGCCCCTGACACTAGCATGGACCAAGAACTGCCTACCACCTCTGCCGGCGCTGGTGGACAGGAGGCCCCGCCACAGGACCAACAGGCCACCAGCACCCCACCCCCTGCAGAAGTAAACCACCCCGCAAGCGGGCCCTGAGATCCAGGAAGAAGACAGAGTAAGATGCCAAGACCCCCGCCAGGAAAGGATACCTCCCTGATTGTCATCCCACTGTCCCACATTGTCTCCCTGTCCATCCTTAAACTGCCCCTGCTCCACTTCCCACAGCCATTTGGACAATGCAACTGTGATACAAATATTCTGGACTCTGCCATGGACAATCCTCCACCATCACCCCTCACCGATTTGCAACCACCCACCAATATAGAGCACTGTAATAAACACAGTTATTGCACAAAACAATCGGGAGTCTGGCTGTGATTTTGTACAAATGTATTAGACATTACCGTGCCAAAATGCTTATTTACACTGTGATGCCAACATACCACTGTCACACAGCTGTAGTCCATGGGGAAACAAAGCAGATGTCACGCAGTGGGGCCCACATCTCTGAAATCGGAAGGGAAAGTCACAACTCAGTTACCATACACTGGGGGAAAAGGACAGACAGTAGAGAGGTAGTAGTGTTTAAGTATATGTAATATGCCGGTGTGTATTCTTACCTGTGTGTCATTGAAAATACTGCTGTATTACTGTGTTCCTGTTGTCTATGTCGTCTTCTTCGGCTTCCTCGTCTTCACTCTTCACAGGCTCCACAGCTGCTACAACACCACCATCTGGACCATCCCCCTGCAGAAAAGGCACCTGTCGTCGCAAAGCCAGGTTGTGAAGCATACAGCAGGCCACGATGATCTGGCACACCTTCTTTGGTGAGTAGAATAGGGATCCACCTGTCATATGGAGGCAGCAGAACCTGGCCTTCAGGAGGCCGAAGGTCCGCTCGATCACCCTCCTATTTCGCCCATGGGCCTCATTGTACCGTTCCTCTGCCCTTGTCCTGGGATTCCTCACTGGGGTCAGTAGCCATGACATGTTGGGGTAACCAGAGTCACCAATTAGCCACACACGGTGCCTCTGGAGTTGACCCATCACGTAAGGGATGCTGCTATTCCGCATGATGTATGCGTCATGCACTGAGCCAGGGAACTTGGCATTAACATGGGAGATGTACTGGTCTGCCAAACACACCATCTGTACATTCATCGAATGATAACTCTTCCTGTTTCTGTACACCTGTTCACTCCTCTGTGGGGGAACCAAAGCCACATGGGTCCCATCAATGGCACCTATGATGTTGGGGATATGTCCAAGGGCATAGAAATCACCCTTCACTGTAGGCAAATCCCCCACCTCAGGGAAAACGATGTAGCTGCGCATGTGTTTCAGCAGGGCAGACAACACTCTGGACAACACCTTGGAAAACATAGGCTGGGACATCCCTGATGATATGGCCACTGTTGTTTGAAATGACCCACTTGCAAAGAAATGGAGCACTGACAGCACCTGCACTTGAGGGGGGATCCCTGTGGGTTGGCGGATTGGTGACATCAGGTCTGGCTCCAGCTGGGCACCCAGTTCATGAATAGTGGCTCGGTCAAGCCTGTATGTCAGTATGACATGTCTTTCCTCCATTGTCGACAGGTCCACCAGCGGTCTGTACACGGGAAGATTCCGCCATCTCCTCGCATGTCCCAGCGGACGGTGCCTATGAAGGACAACATCGAGCACAGAGTCAATCAACCCACAGGTACGTAACCACAGCTTGCACATAACACCATTCTCAATCCATTGAATGGTTTGTATGAGTGTTGATGCAAGGGCTAGGTATGTGTGACGCAGTAGAAAGTAAGCCATGTGGGCCCCTGAAATGGCGGCTGCCTGACCTGTGAAGTGCGACAATGGGATGTGAGGTAACTGCGCTGGCGTGGCACACCGTGGCGGTAGGCGGTCGAAGACCGCGGCGCTAAGCAGCATTGGTTAACATTGGACCCTATGGGTCTCAGGAGCCAATGACGATGTGCGCCGCCGGTCGAGGTACGCACCGCCGCGGTACGCACTGCCATCGGCGTGGCCGCCATTTTATATCTGCTGAATCACTCGATACCCGATCTTCGACAGGAGAGGACCTACACTGCAAGTGCTGCTGTGACCTCGGTCTGGAAGAGACAATGGCTCATGCGACTGGGGAAAGGGCCCCTGCCTTCACTGCTCAGGAATTGGAGAAACTTGTGGATGGGGTCCTCCCCCAGTACGCGCTACTCTACGGGCCTCCAGACCAACACGTAAGTACACTGGGACCATGCTTTGTGGGCAATGCCTGTGTTGAGTGGGGTGGATGAAAGATGGTGGGGAGGGGAGCGATTGAGGCATGCATCAAACGACGGTGAGAGCATGTGCCACATGGCAAGGGTAGGGATGGGGGGCCACTCACATTGAGCGTGCAGAAGGTGATGACTATTTTTCTCCCCCTGTACATTTCACATAGGTCAGCGCCCACCAGAAGATCGATATTTGGCGTGCCATCGCCAAGGACGTCCGGACCCTGGAGGTCCACCACAGACGGGGCACCCACTGCCGGAAGAGATGGGAGGACATCCGCCGCTGGAGCAGGAAGATGGCGGAGGCTCAGCTGGGGATGGCCTCCCAACGTGGGAGGGGTGCCAGTCGGACTTTGACCCCCCTGATGTCACGGATCCTGGCGGTAGCCTACCCCGATTTGGATGGGCGCGTGAGGACATCACAGCAGACACAAGGGGGTGAGTACACTCTCATCCTGGTGACTTTGCGCGCAGTGGAGGTGTCTGGGTGGGGGAGGAGGGCTGTGGGTATCCTTAGGCCAGGGCGATTTCTGTAGGCTAGGCCCCTCCGTAAGGCAAGGCCCTGTGCCCCCAACTCTATAGGGTGCCAAGTACAGCTATTCATGGCCCTGTGTCATCTATGTGTGCAGATGTCGTCCATAGGCTTGTAGGCCATGTCCCACGGATTGAGTAGTCGACCCAAAGTGCGCGGCGTAGTGCAGGGGGCTTCTGTGTCTGTCCTGTCCGCCAACGGTGTTGCCAATGCATGCACTCAACATGTCTTTATTTTCTCCCCCCCCCCTTTTTTGTGGCCTTCCTGTTCATGTGTGCATTAGCATCATCAGGCGGAGGAGCAGCGGCATCGGAGCACGAGGGAGCTGCATCCCACATGGCCATGGAGGGCCATGCAATGGACTCCGAATTCACCAGTGGGACAGAGGGCGAGGGGAGCTCCACAGCGGGGACTCGGGCAGACATCAGTGACACCGACTCGTCCTCTGAAGGGAGCTCCCTTGTGGTGGCCGCAACATGTGTGCCCCCCGCAACAACAGGTACAGCCGCACCAGCACCGCCCTCACAGCAGCCCCTCAGCGTTTGCCCCGTGCCCGCTCACCCAGGAAGGTAGGCATCTCCTTCGCCCCAGGCACCTCAGGCCCTGCCCCAGTCACCCCTGCTGCCCTCAGTGAGGAGATCATTGACCTCCTGAGGACGCTCACTGTTGGGCAGTCTACCATTTTGAATGCCATCCAGGGTGTCGAAAGAGAGGTGCACCAGAGTAATGCATACCTGGAGGGCATTCATTCTGGTCAGGCTGCCCTTCAGCGATCGTTCCAGACTCTGGCCTCAGCACTGATGGCAGCCATTGTCCCTGTCTCTAGCCTCCCCCCTCCAACTTCCTCCACCCATACCCTATCACCTGTACCTCTGCCTATCCCAGACACACCATCAGACCAGCCTGCACACACCTCAAAACCCAAGGGAAGCTCAGCCAGACATAAGCACCACACATCACACAGGCATTCACACAAGCAACATCCACATACAGACATACCAACACCCACTGCCTCCACTGTGTCCCCCTCCTCCTCGTCTCACTCCTCCCTCCCTGTCACGTCTCCACTCACACCTGCATGCACAACATCTTCAGCCACTACGTCCATCACCAGCACACACACCAGCACCCCCCGCACACGTGCACTCACCACCCCCACTACCATTTACACGTCCCCTGTGTCCTCTCCCAGTGTGTCTGTGACCCCCTCTTCCAAGATACACAAACGCAGGCAGCCACCCACCCAACAGACATCCACCTCACGACAGCCTCCAGCCCAAGCACCTGCACCCAAAGACACCAGACTTAAAACTCCTACAACCACAACCTCTTCCTCCACTCCCATACCCACTACACCTACCCGTCCCACTGCTCCTAAAAAGCTTTTCCTGTCCAAACTCAACCTCTTCCTCCAAGTCCCCCACCCCGTCCATGTCATAGGACTACAGTCAGCACCTCAGCCACGACAAAACCGGCCCCTGTCATCACAGTCTGCCATGGACTGTGGAGTGCCCCACCCTCCAGGGCAGCCAGTTCGGTATGAAGCCAAGGCACAGGCAGCCCACCCCCGGAGAAACATCCCAAGATAGGCAGTGGCCGGCGCGTGAGGGCGAAAACACCAGGGACTAAAACCCCTACCATGGCTGCGGCTGGAAGTGTGGAGACAGCTGGCACACCACCCAAGGTGGGGAAGGGCCACAGGCGATCAGGGAAGGCTGGGAAGGGCAGCACGCCCGACAACACCGCCATCAGCCCAGCTGGCCAAGAGGGCCCCGCCATCCACATCCCAGGTGGGCAGGAGGCCACCAACAGGCCCGGCACTGCAGCCCAGGAGGGCCCCGCCAGCCACAGGACAGGTGGCAAATGACCTCCCCGCCATGGCCGGATCCGCTGAAATGGGCCCTTCATCTCAAGCACCGCTGAACTGGGCCCTTCATCTCAAGCACCGCTGAACTGGGCCCTTCATCTCAAGCACCGCTGCGCTGGGCACCGCCGTCTCAAGCACCGCTGAACTGGGCCCTTCATCTCAAGCACCGCTGAACTGGGCCCTTCATCTCAAGCACCGCTGCTCTGGGCACCGCCGTCTCAAGTACCGCTGAACTGGGCCCTTCATCTCAAGCACCGCTGAACTGGGCCCTTCATCTCAAGCACCGCTGCGCTGGGCACCGCCGTCTCAAGCACCGCTGAACTGGGCCCTTCATCTCAAGCACCGCTGAACTGGGCCCTTCATCTCAAGCACCGCTGCGCTGGGCACCGCCGTCTCAAGCACCGCTGAACTGGGCCCTTCATCTCAAGCACCGCTGCGCTGGGCACCGCCGTCTCAAGCACCGCTGAACTGGGCCCTTCATCTCAAGCACCGCTGCGCTGGGCACCGCCGTCTCAAGCACCGCTGAACTGGGCCCTTCATCTCAAGCACCCCTGCGCTGGGCACCGCCGTCTCAAGCACCACTGAACTGGGCCCTTCATCTCAAGCACCGCTGAACTGGGCCCTTCATCTCAGGAACCGCTGAACTGGGCCCTTCATCTCAAGCACCGCTGCGCTGGGCCCTTCATCTCAGGAACCGCTGAACTGGGCCCTTCATCTCAAGTACCGCTGGCCCATGAGCCGCAGGGGCTGGCCCGCATCTGTGTCGGACAGGGGTGCACAAAGCACTCTGGGCACCAGGCCCCCTCCAGAACCAGTGGAGACTGTTATCCACTTGTGAGACTGTGGCTTTGCACTCCCCAGGATGTAACAGTGGGAAGCCCACCCACTGTCTGGACTTGTGAGACTGTGGCTTTGCACTCCCCAGGATGTAACAGTGGGAAACCCACCCACTGTCTGGACTTGTGAGACTGTGGATTTGCACTCCCCAGGATGTAACAGTGGGCAGCCCACCCACTGTCTGGACTTGTGAGACTGTGGCTTTGCACTCCCCAGGATTGAACAGTGGGCATGGAGGCCCCTCGTGGATCTGGCGTCGTACACTCATCTGGCTGAGGTGCCCCCCCCTCCCCCTGAGGTGCCTGTAGTTTTGCTATCTGATGCCCCTGCAGTGTTCTCTCCATTGGAGTCAGGTATCCTGTGTGGGCTTTGCCCATGTGATTTGGGCCCAGTGGTCCACGAACAATGCCTGCTACAATGCTCGGACTTGTACATTTATGTATATAAGAGTTTTTGATGTGTATATATATTTTTTTGGCAGTATTACAATATATTCCAATGTTTAGAATCATTTCCTTTTGTATTTGCATTCTTCCGGGGGGGGTTGGGGGGTGTCACTCTGATGTGTTGCTATGCATTGATGTGTGTGTTGTAGTGGGTGAGGGTGAGGGTGGGTGTGTCGCGTATGTGTGTACCCGTAATAATTTCCCCTCCCCCCTCCCCTGTGTCGTAGGTGCAGTACTCACCGTTGTCTTCTGCGCCGGCGTTCGTGCTCCTGGTAGAGGAGTAGGAACACTATCGCTGGGAGTATGTGGAGTTCGGGTTCCATGCTGTCCTGATTCCTCGTGGGCTGTATGGAGGTGAGCGCTTTCCCTTCGAAATGGCTGTTTCCGCCGTGTTTTTATCGGCGGGGCTACCGCCCCGGAAAAGGTGGCGGATTGGTAGGTTGTGATAGAGTGGGCGGTACATTGTCTCCCGCCTGTCTGTTGGCGGTGACCGCCGCGCTGTTTGTTTGTGCCGCCGTGGCGGGCGGTGTGTTGTTGTGGCGGTCGCTGTTGGCTGTTTCCGCCAGGGTCGGAATTCCATTTTTTTTCACGCCAGCCTGTTTGCGGTTTGGCTGCAGCTTTAACACCGACCGCCAGGGTTGGAATGACCACCTGTGTCTTTATGTGTAATTTCTGAAATTATGCTTTAATACATAATCGTACAGTACACTCAAATCCACCCCATTCCTCTCCGTCCCACCCCAATCCATGCCGACGCACTCCACCTCACCCCACACCAATCCACCCCACTCAATCCAATCCACCTCAGACCAATCCAATCCACCTAACTCCAATCCAAACGACTCAGCCCCATCCAATCCACTCCAATTCTCCCAACCTACCCCACATCCAATCTGCCCTACTCCAGTCTGCCCCACTGCAATTTCCTTCACACCAATCCAAAACAATCTGCCCCACTCCAATACAAAACAATCTGCCCCACTCCAAAACAATCTGCTGCACTCCAATCTCCCAACTCCAATCCAAATCAATCTGTCCTACTCCAATCTAAAACAATCTTCCCCACTCCAATAAAAAACATTCTACCCACTCTAGTCTGCCCCACTTCAATCTGCTCCATTCCAATCCAAAACAATCTGCCACTCCAATCCGCTTCACTCCAATCTGTCCCACTCCAATCCAAAACAATCTGCCCCACTTCAATCTGCCCCACTCCAGTCCAAAATAATCTCCCCTGTTCCAAGTCACCCCATTCCAATCCAAATCAGTCCACCCCACTCTAAATCCTCCCACTCTATCCTGCCCCACTCCAGTCGAGTCTGCCCACTCCAATCTGCCCCACTCCAATCCAGAACAATTTGCCCCACACCAGTCTGCCCCACTCTAATTCAAAACAGTCTGCCCCACTCCAATCCACTTCAGTCCAATCCAGTCCACCTCAACCCAATCCACCCACTCCACCCCAATTCACCCCACTCCAATCCACCCCACACTAATCCAATCCACCCCAATCCAATCTGCCTCACCCCAATTGAATCCACCCCACTCCAATCCAATCTGCTACAATACACCTGACTCATATCCAAAGCAACCTGCCTCACTCTGATTTTCCCCACACCAATCTACCCCACTTCAATCCAAAACAACCTGCCCCACTCCAATCTGTCCAACACCAACCTAAAACAATCTGTCCCACTCTAACCCATAGCAATGTGCCCCACTCCAATCCAAAACAATCTGCCCCACTCCAATCCAAATAATCTGCCGCTCTTGAAGACGCCCCACTCAATTCACCCCACTCAATCCACCATACTCCAGTCCACCCCACCCCATTTCAAACCACCCCACTCCAATCTAATCCACCCCATCCAGGCCACCCCACTCCAATCAACCCCACTGTACTGCAGTCCAGTTCCCCCACTCTACTCCAATCAAATCCACCCCAGTTCAGTCTACCTCACTCAATCCAATCCATCCACCCCACCACACTTCAATCCACACTACTCCAATCCAGTCTACCCCACTCCAAGCCACTCCACTCCAATCCAGCCCACTCCAGTCGGGTAGGCTCCACTCCAGTCCTTTTTTAAAAAAAATGTTTTTATAGATTTTCCGTTACAGATCCATATGGCATACTTTTATAATTACATCAACAGGATTTGGTTGATCTGGTAAAGTTTTACATTCAAACAACTAAACAACCCAAAATGTACACAAGTTAGGTCCGGTTATAACATCCAATATATTTTCCTGCTGTAGTATCTGGCTGCGAAAGCTTATATTTTGACGTTGAGGAGCCCCTCATGTAATTACTGGAGTGTTCAATTCCCTGCTGAGCCCAGCTTATAGTGGCTAGAAGCGCCGTTTTATGAATTTATTAGTGAGGTGTGTTGGGAGTGCATTGAGTGTGTGCTCTGCGTTTTGCCCTGCACTCGTGAGCTGGCAGGCGTGCGGTCAGGTGTAAGGGAGTGGGGATACTTGCTACTAGATAGTGTATTGCACAGCAGACTGTTACATGGTTGTATTATGTATAGGCAGATATCATCTGAGTGCGTTGTAGTTACTATATTCCCTTATTCATGGTGGCTTCTCATTGTTCTTGGCCTCTAGTCTGGCTACTAGTGTTTCCCAGGCTTCACAACTTGTGTGTTGTTGACCATCTCGTGCTAGTTTCCTTAATACTTGGTATTCTGTGCGGGCCCAGCGCAATTTGAGGGTATGCCAGGTTTTCAGATCGGGTGCATTGGGCGCTTTCCAGTGCATAGCTATCAATCTTTTGTACATCACATAGGCTAGATCCGCGAACTTATGTAGATGTCTGTGTTTTTTTTACTCTTGTCCTCAGGCCCAGTAGGCAGGACTTGGTATCTGCTGCTAATTCGAGCCCCGTCAGGTCCGTGATTTCTTTTACCACCCCGTTCCATTCCTTTTGTACCTGAGGACACTCCCAGACCATATGGTAAAAGTGTGCCATTGGCGCTTTACATCTAGGGCATGCCGGCTCCGTCTCAGGGAACATTCGCTTTATCCTGGCTGGGGATAAGTATGTTTGATGTGTGAAATTAAACTGTGTGTAGCGAAATCTAGGGTTCCTC
Source organism: Pleurodeles waltl (assembly GCF_031143425.1). Lineage (NCBI taxonomy): Eukaryota > Metazoa > Chordata > Amphibia > Caudata > Salamandridae > Pleurodeles > Pleurodeles waltl. Next base: position 1,822,416,372 of record NC_090444.1, read on the forward strand.
GACACCCCACGGGCATGGTATAGAACTTTTGACCAGTCTTCTTGGGGGATCGGATCAGGTAGAACAGTGTTCCACCTGTCCCTTGCCCCTTCCAGGTCAGGCTCAGGGGGCTTGCTCAGGAGTTTATATAGGCTCGATATTACTTTTACTTGGGCATCGTATTATAGCATATGATGTATTATAGGGGAAGTCTCTGGTTCTAGGACTCCTGCCCCCCATGTTTTTTTAATTGAATGGCATATGGCATGATAAGCCAAAAATTGTCCAGGGTTCACTGCAGTGAGGGCCTGTATGGCTTCGAATGTCATTAGTTTACCATCTTCAAAGCAGTCGCCCACTACTTGTATGCCCGCTTCTAACCACGCTGTGAGTGGATGCGTCGCGGCCTCAGTCCACCCTGGAAGACGGTCCAGGAGGATGAGCGGAGTGTAGGGGAGCGTCTTGCGCCCCCTTTGTACATACTTCCCCCAGCATGCATGCGCCACTTCCATCAATGGGTTATCAGATGCACTTTTGGGGTTTTTATTTGTTAGCCATGTTATCAGGGGAGTCCCCTGCAGCCGGGCCGCCAACCATATGGACTCAGCTGTCGCAGGCCTGTGGAGCCAGTTCAGTATCCACTGTAGCTGTGCAGCAGCATAATAAAGTTCAAAATTGGGGGCTCCCAGTCCGCCAGCACCTATTGGGCGCTGCAGTGTAGAGAGTGCTACTCGCGACCTTCCCCCACCCCATATAAGCTGCAGCAACATTGCATTCAGATTTCGGAAGAAACTTTTGGGGATATTAAGTGGCAGTGTCGCAAAGTGATATAACAGACTAGGTAGTATCAGCATGTTCGCCACCGCCACCCCGCCCGGTGGTGATAGCAGCAGTTTATTCCAGAAGCGCAGCGAGCCCTTCATTGAAGCCAGCGCTCTTCCCAGGTTACCATCTCTGAGGTCCTCAGTTTTATGATATATATATACCCCTAGCAATTTGAAGGTTTCGAAGCACCATTTCAGGCGTCCTACTGGGGCATTATCTTGTCTTGCCGGTGGCCAACTAGTTAATGAGAACACACATGATTTTTCCCAATTTACCACTAGACTAGATATCCCTCCATAATCGGACAGTAGTGATATTATAGAGGGTATCACCTTGCTACCTTTCCGTGTGTATATTAAGGCGTCGTCGGCGTACAATGATATAGCGTGGTGTGCCCTGTTCCTGATTATTCCCCATCTGTCTTCCATGGCGCGTATTCGTGTCGCTAATGGTTCCGAACAGCAATGGGGAGAGGGGGCAGCCCTGCCTTGTGCCCCTAGAGGTCGGGAAGCTGTCGGAAATAACTCCACCCGTTTTCACTCTGGCTTGTGGCCTTTACCCAACGTGTGTAATTAGGGCCAATTCCCATTCGCTGCATAGTAGCGAGTAGGAAGTCCCACTCTAGTGTATCAAATGCCTTCTCAATGTCTAGTGAGAGTACCATTTCGTCTTGTGCATCCGAGGGAGTGTCTCCCATTACGCTCAATAATCTACGAATATTTAAGAAGGTGCTACGCTTTGGGATGAATCCGTTTTGGTCATCATGTATCAGGGTGTGCATGATAGGGGCTACCCTGTTAGCCAATATTTTACCCAATATTTTACTATCTAAATTTAGGAGCGAAAGTGGTCTGTAAGATTTGACATCAGTAGGGTCACGTCCTTATTTAGGGAGGACCACTATCATTGCTTCTCTCTGAGTTGGGGGCAGTATTTCGTTGGCCCATGCCTCTTCAAATACTTTCAACAGATGGGGCCTTAAGCGAGACGAGTAAGTGGTGTAGTATTCTATCGGGAGGCCATCTGTGCCTGGCGCTTTGTTCCTAGGCATCTGCGCTAAAGCTAAATCTATTTCCCCCAGAGTCAGAGGAGCCTCAAGTGTCTCCCTGTCTGCCTGTGAGAGCTGCGACAGGGATGAACCTGCCAGAAAGGACTTAAGTTGTTGGATCGTACATGAGGTACGTTTGGTGTATAAATTTGCGTAATATTCTCTGAACGTCTCATTTATCTCATCTTGCGTAGTGACCATTGTGCTTGCACCAACCCGCATGGCCCCAATGGGGGATTGCTGTTGGTCCTCACGTAGGAGCCACGCCAGCAACCTTCCCGACCTGTCTCCCTCTGTTTGTAGTCGCATTAAGTGATAATTAAGATCGTGTCGGCGAAGTCTGATATCTGCCTCACTGTATTTTGTGCGCGCTTGTTTTAGCGCTGGATAGGGTGTTTCCTTGCGTGCCACTGCAATTTCTGCCGCTCCTGAGTTCCTTTTCTAATTTACTGATCTCTGCATGTACGGTGCGTCTTACTCCCCATGTGGTTGAGATACATTGTCCTCTGGCCACTGCCTTATGTGCATCCCACTCTACAGCTCGTGAATTTGTGGATAAATAATTTGTTTCCCAGTACTGCCTCAGTGTTGTGCCCAATGCTTCTGCAAATGCCTGATCTTGAAGAGAGTCCACCTGTAGTCTCCATGTGGGGATCCCCTGACGTCTCCTGCCCCAATTCAGTATTATTCTCAGCGGTGAGTGATCCGATAATGTCTTAGCTAAATATTCTGTCCTATTAACCAATGCACCTATTTCCTGGGATCCCCATATTATGTCAATTCTGGTGTGTGTTTTGTGTGGTATTAAATAGAATGAATATTCCCTCTGTTGCGGGTGCCTCATGCCCCATGCGTCATGGAGTCTCATGTCTCCTGCCCATGTCTGCAGTGGGCACGTGGCGTTTCTATTTGCTGTTGTTTTCACTTGAGCGTTTGACCTGTCTAATATTGCGTTCGGTGTGCTATTAAAGTCCCCCCCCCCAAATGGCCGGGCCGTTGGGTTTGTCAATAATGCCGGCGTGAGCGTGCCCAGGAATCCCGTTATCCCGCTGTTAGGGGCATATATGCCAATTAAAGATAACTGTCTGACGTCCAGCTGGCCTTCCACCACCACAAATCTGCCCCCATGATCTATTCTGTGCGACGTTTGGACAAATGGGACGCCTCCTGCTATCCATATCAGTACTCCTCTTGCAAAAGCTGAGTATGATGTGCCTATGACCTGTCCTCCCCACTTCACACGCATCTCCTGTAGATCTGGCTGCAGCAAATGTGTCTCTTGTAAGATGGCAATGTGTGTGCCCTCGCGTCTGAGGCGTGCGTGTACTCGGGATCTTTTACTCGGTGCCCCCAGGCCCCTCACGTTCCATCTCACTATATCATATTGATGTGTGTTGCGTTTCACGTTTTGCGCCATGTAACATTATAAATTGTGACTACTTGTAAAGCTCTCTCATTTTCAAAACCCTTCCAGGCTCCATCCCAACCTGCAGTATATTTTGTTGAGGTTCCAGTGCCAGCAGTATTTCCTGTGTTTTGAGTAGACCTGTAGTGTACACTTTAACTGTTACCCTCCCCCCCCGCACCCCAACTGGTTCCCTAACCCAACTATTAACTTGTGCTAAACTACTCAACCCATGAGTGTGTGAGAAGACCTGTATCCGTGTGGATATCTGTGGTTGAGCTATCATGTCAACCAGATGTGGCTCTTTTACGGGGGTCACATCCTTCCGCAGACTTAGGGGGTGATTCTGACTGCGGCGGTCGGCGGTCGCCGCCCGCCAAGCGGTTCCCGCCGAAAGACCGCTCCGTGGTCAAAAGACTGCGGCGGTCATTCTGGCTTTCCCGCGGGGCCGGCGGGCGACCGCCAGAAGACCGCCGGCCGGCCCAGCGGGAAAGCCCCGTCAACAAGGAAGCCGGCTCAGAATTGAGCCGGCGGAGTTGAAGGGGTGCGACGGGTGCAGTGGCACCCGTCGCGATTTTCACTGTCTGCAAAGCAGACAGTGAAAATCTTTGTGGGGCCCCCAGGGGCCCCTCGACACCCCATACCGCCATCCTGTTCCTGGCGGGCGAACCGCCAGGAACAGGATGGCGGTATGGGGTGTCAGAATCCCCATGGCGGCGCAGCAAGCTGCGCCGCCATGGCGGATTCCCATGGGCAGCGGAAAGTCGGCGGTACACCGCCGGCTTTCCGCTTCTGGCCGCGGCTGTACCGCCGCGGTCAGAATGCCCGGCGGAGCACCGCCAGCCTGTTGGCGGTGCTACCGCCAACCTCCGCCCTGGCGGTAATTACCGCCAGGGTCAGAATGACCCCCTTAGTCTGCTGATGCAGTTGGGCGCCCCCAGGGTACCTTCCAATTGTTCTAGGAATATTTCCTGCTTAATTTCTGTATTTTTTCAGGGAACCCCAGGAAACAAACGTTATTGCGGCGCGACCTGCTTTCTGCCTCCTCTGCCCGCCTCCAGAGTATCTTCATCTCTGCATCCAGGCGTTGGATTTGTTTTTGATTATCCGTAGCCATAGGGGTTAGTTCAGTCAACACCTCTTCTGCCGATTTCACTCTCTCCGTCAGTTTACGATGGTCCACTCGAAGTAGATTCAGATCTTGTGAAACTGCATCTATTCTATTTTCCAAGGTGGATTTAGTGTCCAATATTGCCTGTAGTACTTTTTCAAATTGTGTGGAGTGGGCTATGAGAGTGCTTTCTAATGATTGTAAGGTTTGGATTATCTGTTGGTCACTGGGAGCTGGTCCATGTGCATTTCGGTCCTGATTTTTTGCTGATTTGGATCTCCCAGCCATTTTGCTAAGCTATTAGGTGCCTTTTAGGGTGTGGCGGAATGCGTCCAAGTGTTGCCCACTCCGTGGATTTCACTTTACGGTGTGTCGTTGGCTTAGTGCTTATTTCTCTGCACTTTGGTGCTGCCGGAGGCACTCAAATTCCCCCTGGACAGGCAGGGCAGAGGTGGCGTCCGTTGCGAGCTTTGGCTGATGGGCCCTCACTCCTGCTTGTTATCGATCTGGGGCGGAGGCCTCCCTCCAGCCAGCCGTCCCCAACAATGAAAAGCCTTAAGAGGACCTATGCGCCCCTTGTTGTACAGTCTTTGTGTGGCTTCTATTTGTCAATGCAATCCCCCACAAGGGCAACAGTGGGGGCGGGTGGCAGCAACTCACCGGGGGGAGCGGCGAGAGAGAGAGAGAGAGAGAGGAAATAGGGAGAAGGAAGAAGGAAGAAGGGGGAGCGGAGGTCCGTTCACAGCCCCACCACTCAGCCCCCCTCTCAGATTATTTGGCTGAGTTTCCAGATCCACCGGGCAGGGGAGAGATCCACTAGTGATGACAGCCAGATGGCCGCAGGCCTGGCTCTTGAATATCTCCCCCGCGCTCAGCCCAGGCCAAGTCCTTAGTTAGTAGGCCTCCAGGTCTGGTGCACGCAAGTACCCAGTTCTCCAATCGATGGCCGTCGCGCTCCAAGCGCAGGGGGCAAAATTCTACAGGCGACGTGTGGTGACCTATGTTTTGAGGTGTCTCTGCTCCAGCGGAGGGAGGGGGGGAAGAAGTCCCAGCCACGCCCTGTCTCCCGTAGCCGGGACCCAATCTCCCCAACCGCTCACCTACCGCTCCTTGGTGTCTCGTGGCTGATGCCGCTGAACGTGTCCCACGCCGCTCTAATCGAGAAGCCACGATCCCGGCTCCTGGATATCAGCGCCTCGCCTGGGCATACTAGTACCGGGGCAGCGCGGCAAGCAAACGTCCTCGTCCCGGCCAGCGCGGAAGGTTCCTGACAGTCTTTAGTGGCAGGCTGCCACTCTCGTCATGACGCCCGGCTTGCAGTGCTCCACTCGGGGGCCACCGCTAAGCCGGTTCCAAGATGGCGCCCCCCTCCGCAGAAGCGCCGGGAGTCACCTCGGCTCCTCCTCGTGGCGTAGATGGTGACCGAGAGGGGGAGGGAGGAGAACCCCAGTCGGGTCCCGGCCCGGAGGCCATGGCTCAGCCTCTCCCGGCTGCGAGCTCCTGCACGCAGGCGCCCAGCCAGTGCTCTCCAGAGACCCACGATCGGGGCTGCAGTGCGCGACCTGCGCCGTCTCAGGCGCCGCGGACCTTCTCTCTCCGCAGGCCGTCACCCGGCCGCCGAACAAACTCAGACCTGCGTCGGTCTGCCAAACCCGGACTCCGCTCACCCAGGCGCCAATATAGATCCGGGGGCACCCTTCAGGATATCTACGGCGAGCCCGAGTCGGAGCTCACAGATTAGACGTCCTTCCCGGCCGCCATTTTGGCTCCTCGACTCCACTCCAGTCTAATCCACCCCAATCCAGTCCACCCCACTCCAGTTCAATCCACCCCATTCAATCCACCTCATCCCACTCCAATCCACGGGATCTAGTCCACCCACTTCAACCCACCCCACTCAATCCAACCCACTCTACCCCAGTCCAATCCACCCCACTACCTCAATCCACTCCAACCCACTCCACCCTATTCCACCTCACTCTACGCCTCTCCACTCTGACACTGCACTCTATGACACCCCACACTACGAACTCTCTGCCACTGAACCACTAAACTCTACTTTCTACTACTCAACTCTAAAACCCTCTGCGCCCTCTGCTCTAATCTACCACACTCTTCTCTGATAAATCAGTCTAGGACACTCTGCTCCCCCCACTCCACTCTAAGATCCTCCATGCCACTAGCGTTTAGCCACGCTTAGCAGCAGCCACACTGGTGTACCCCATGGAAGTAACACATCGCCAAAGCTAATCTGTCTTGTATATGGGAGACTTATTTTTGACAATGTTCGCTGTTAGGTTTTGTAGGAGGGCAAAAGGTTGTTTGACTGTGGTGCCAAAATCTTGCCACTGCCTACACCGAGAGTGTGCCAAGTTATGATGCATTATGTAAATGCTTTTCAGGCAACTACTCAATTCATTTACTTATGCGCATAGTAAGTAATTCATTCATGTAATAATATATTTATTTGTGCATTTATTTTCTGGTTGCTTTGTTTATTCCTTCATGTTCATCAGTTCATGAATGTGTACTTCTGTGTGCTTTCACTGATTACATTAACTCATTCATGAGTATATTCGTCTGTCTATTCATACATTTGTGCACTGGTTTGTTTAATGAGTGCACTCACGTATCCATTCCACAACTCTTTCATTCGTGCATGCATGCTTTCATGCTTTCTTTCATTTGTCCATTCATTCATCCACTTATAATTCATGTACAACACAGGTGAAAAAGGGTCTGGGTCATCCCACAATAATATAGAACCTGACTTGTGCAGATGGACAACTCATGACTAAATAAAACTTTTAAAAAACAGCTGGCTGCTGATCAATGCTCTCCAGAAGTGGTCTGATTGGGCAGCTCTGTCCCTTCCTGCGGCTGCTCTGGTTTCACAGAGAGACCTTCATCCGCATTCTGGAAGCGGGGCTCGCGCGGGGCTTGACTTCCTCTGACAACTGATTGATTGCCCTGCAGAGCACAGCTTGTTTAGGGACCATGAGAGCGTCCCTCTGATGATGAAAGGCTGCCTCCGAATCCCGCGCGAGCTCTCTCGCGCCTCCTCTGCTGCTTCACAAGTTATTTTTTTCAACCAAAGAATCTGTTGCACGGAACAGTCCTGCTTCAGCTGCTGTCAGTAAACTCCACATAACTGGCAGGAAAGGGGCTTATGTGTGCAACTCTTCTCTCCCGCCCTTTGCTGCTCTTGCAAGGTTTTTTAGGTCTTGCCTGAGAGTGCGCATGCACCGTCGCTTGTATAGATCTTAAGTTAACGGGAAAAAAAAGCGTAATGAGGGATGTTAGAGCCCGCCCGGGACTTACCATTGGTTGGCTTCATTGTCACTCTCATTTTCATACTTCTTATTGGTCAGTGTGTGCGGCTTCAAGATCCTATGCTGAAAAAAGAAACTGATGTTAGGTGTTAGATCCTGTCCATGACTTACCATTGGTTGACTTCATTGTCACTCTCATTCTTATGCTTCTCATTGGTCAGTGTATGTGGCTTCAGGATCGTATGTTGACCAAAAAAAAAAACTCACAAAACTGAAATAGGGGTGTTAGAGCCCATCCATTACTTACCATTGGCTGGCTTCATTGTCACTCTCATTTTCATACTTATTAGTCAGTGTGTGCGGCTTCAGGATTTTATGTTGATCACAAAAAACAAACTGAAATAGGGGTTTTAGAGCCTATGCATTACATACCAATGGCTGGCTTCATTGTCACTTCCATTTCCATGCTTTTCGTTTCTCACTGCTTATTATATGTAAATATGTTCTGTGGGTTCCATGTGAGTATAACCATGTTCAGTAAATATTATGTGTGCGTGAGAGAGAGAGAGATAGGAATCCATAGGCATAGTGTGTTGTGAATGTGTTAAATGTGACTTACACCCGCAAACAAATATTTATTGAGGGTGTACCGGACTCTCCCACAAAATGATGTAAATTCTGCAACCCCTCTGGGAGGTACAACATCTAGCACATGATGACTTGAGTCGCACCAGTCCACCTGGTCGCACTCAGAACTTGGTTTCCGTAACTCTCTGGAATGAGGCACACTGTCTAATATACAATGACTTGTAGTCGCACCGGACTACCCGGTCACACACTTCGATGCAAGTTCAGTCGAGCCATACAAGGCCACGTACAGCACAACTCAGGTTGTACCCCCAACTCAGAGGGTTGCAACCAATGAACAAGGCACCACACACAATGAGCATGCAGCCGAAGCTCACACAAGAGAACTGCAACACATTTGACAATAGCTGCCCTGTGGGGTCCCGCACCATGTTTTCTTGTTCACATGAATGAACAAGACGTTTCGGAGTGCAGTGGTCCCCACAATGAAGGGCCACTCACCGGAAGTGCGGACAGTCCTGGGCAAGCTTCACACCAGGCAATTCCAGTCTTTGGACACAATACTTAGGCCACATATTGCCACTGCTGCCAGATGAAGGCCAGCATACGATGCAGACACAGCAAAGGGCACCGCTCTCCAGATATTAGCAGTCATTGATGTAAGTCCCTCCCAGGAGGTGTTTGATGTCCCTGAGACCTCCTCGGAGAACAGGGGGCCAGCCAACCTGCCCTTGGAGAGTCACTCTGCGGGATGCTACACAGCGCAGGCAGTCAGCCCCAGGCCAGTCTCTAAGCAGGAAGGGGAGCGCTGATCCCCTCCTCGGACAGTTATCCCCCTGTGCACACCAGATTCGTCTGCCAGTGTGCCCACACAGTCCAGCAGCACTGGTCCCCCATCACTGTAAAGGTTATTCTGCCTTGCAGACGTGGAGTACCCCTAGCTATACTAGATGGTTCCTTTGAAGTTGGGGGTGGTTCAAAAGGTTCTCCTTTGAACTAGAGATGTTACCCCTAAACGTCCACCCTGTTTGCCCTAAGGCTCTGGAATGTAGATCTTTATCTTGCAACAATTTCAGCACCTAGAAAGGCCCACTTCATAGAAGTGGCATTTCCAGGGGATCGATGACAAAAGGGGTTCGTCATTCTGAATGAAATGATACATTACATCATGAGGCTGCTTCCCTGCAATCCACTATTGCAGCCAGACTTAATAAGACTGATTCTCCCAGGTTACCTTATGGGTAGAGCAGTGCTCAGGTAGTGCAAATATGCATGGGTGTTCGGCACTCACTGGGCACATATGCCCTGTGCACACCCATGCCTGCAGGGGCACGTGGGACACTTTCATTAAAGCCACTGCAGAGGTGCAAGTGGCCAATACTGGCCTGTTCTATCAGGCTTGGTCCCTGTCTTAGATTGCCTGTGCGTAAATGTGCACACCCTAGCAAGTAATGACAGTTTCAGTACCTATATAGGAAAATTACCGGGGTGCAAGTTTCACACCCAGGCAAATGTTACTTCCAGGTGAATGGAAGGATGGCACTATCACTTTCACACTGTGCTTCCAGTAGGCCCCTTAGGAGAAACAGCAAAACATCCTAGAAAAAAAAAAACATTTGGGGGAACCACTACCTCCATGTGTCAGGTTAGCTGTATATTGACATATGTGTATTTTTAGGGTTGCTCATGCATTTGTATACATGTGTACCTACACGCACACACATACATGCCGCCTCTGTGTTCCCTTCACACAATGAGGAGTGCATGGGTTGCAGGGATTCCTTCCTTTGTCCTCTGCAGTCGAGGCCCCAAAAGCAGTGAACAGCCTCTGAAGTGCTGTCAAGCACTTTGCAGTGCACACAGGGCTTGTTTGGGATCCCGTGTAGCAAGAAACACTGAAGGACAGGGTGCCCCAACACCCTCTGCTCACTGGATAATTTTCTGGAGCACTGGAACAGACATTTTAGCTAAAAATACCACAACACTGGCCGCAGCCAGCCTGCCTGTCTTCTCGCAAGGTGGGAAGTGAAGAAAGCACACCCCACAAGCGTTTGTTTGGGGACATGAACACAGAATGCAAGCCATCATCTCCACAGCTCAGATGAGAGCTAGGGTGTTTACAGATAAACAATTAGAGAGTTAGTGCAAGTGCCCTGCCCCGTACAGAACTGGGCTACCTTAATGGGCCCTCCTCCCTTTGGTTTGCTAGCTGATCTGTTGTGGATTTGCCTTGTGTTATGTGTGAGCAGATCAGCCCTTGTGGTGCCCTGTGAGTCGGGGCACTTTGCAATAAGCACAGAAAATTCATTACCTCCTCGTCCCTCCCTCGCTTCAATTCAAAACAGTATGAGGAGGTAGTGCTTCCATGGACTCCCCATCCTCTTGCAGTGGTTCACATCTTGGGAACGGCTGTGATGGAGTCTGGCGGACTCGCAGGTCACTGGGACTGCACTTCTGGGTTGAGGGTGACACCAGCCATGTGGGAGAGGTGAAGGCCACTGAATGTGTGGAGTCAGGTTTCTCTCACATCTTTACTGATGCTGGGAAGGTTAGAGCCTTAGCAGGCAGTTTCTTCAGAATTGTATATTAATAAACAGGATGTTGATTCTTATCCTCATTGGCCAGTCATATTTTCGTCGGTGTGGGTCAGTGGCTGATGCAAGCAGCAGAGTTTTTGTTGAAACTGAGACTCCTTCCACTATGGCCAAGGATTTCTCTTTTTTCAAGGGTAAAGGAATGAGGAAGGTTTGTTCCCTCAATTAGTCAAGTCCACGACCATGGCCGTGCCTTTCCACAGTAAAATTAAATACTTGGAGCTCTTTGAATGGAAAGAGTTGGATAAGGCCACAATTCCCAGATTTCTTCTGGAGTTGTAATTGGCACAGCAACCTGATGACACATGATTTTAGCAACCTTGATGGGTAGAACCCAATTGAACCCTGAGGACTGAACTCCTTCAGGTGCCACAGATAAGAAGGTGGATTCAGCCATGAAGAAGGCTTTCTCTGCACAAAATGTCACTTTGAAGGCAAGCATGTATTCACTTATAGAGCTCAGTCACTGGTCAAAGACTGATAAATTATCTGAGGCTATCCAGAAGGGCACCAACTGTGTGGAGCTATTGATTGCTATGGAGCAGCAATCACCTATGGGAACTGGTTCTGTGATATCAGCACATAGGAGCTTATGGACAAAAGATTGGAAACCCAAGCCTATAGAAAAAACAGGGAAATGGTATTTGGTGATCAAATAGAACTGTATGATTACTAAAGCATTTAAGGATCACAAGCATGCGCTGCCATGTAAGGGCACATCCTCATCAGGCAGAGGGAGTAAAGCTATGCTCCGAAATGTTCTCCCAAGAAAGATTACAAGAGTTGGCCTGATAGAAAGAAGAGATACCAACCAAAGATAAAGTATACAAAGAGAGATTTCTCTAAAAAGCCAGTTCAGACTAGGAAGTAGTCCTGATAACCAAGAAGATTATCAGATCCCAGTGGGGTCTCAACTCAGTCTTTTCTTAATGTTTAGCAGGCAGCGGTGTTGGATTGCTGGACTCTGGGCGTAGTCAAGGAGAGCTATGCAATAGACATTGTACAAAGTCCCCAAGAGACAGGAGCAGTTGTAGCACCATAGCACCTGTTCCAAGGGACCCTTTGAAAAGAACGTTCCTTGAACAGAATATACAGACATTGTTGAAAAGGCAGCAATATTCTTGATGTAGGAGAAAGAAAAAGCCAAAGAGGTTTATTGCATTTTATTTCTGGTGCAATTGGCTTCTGGGTTCTATCGTCCAGTACTGGATTTAAAATGTGTAAATTCATGGATGATAACTACCTATTTTTAAATGGTCACATTGCAGTCTATGATTCCGTTGGTGACCAAGGGAGAGTTTCTGACTTGGGTGGATCTGTAAGATGCATAGCTTCACATTGCCATCATAGAGTATCATCAGAGATTTCAATGATTTGCCTGTAGGGACCAACATTTTCAGTTCAGGATTCTACCCTTCGGTTTAAAATTTTCACTCAGGGCAACACTATGGCCCTCATTCTGACCCTGGCGGTCGGTGATAAAGCGGCGGCCAAGCCGCCAACAGGCCGGCGGTCTAAAATATGCAATTCTGACCCTGGCGGGAACCGCCAACACAGCCCGCCGTATTAACACTCCGCCCGCCACGGCGGTACAAACAAACAGCGCGGCGGTTCCCGCCAACAGCCAGGCGGCAGACAATGTACCACCCACCCTATTACGACCCACCAATCCGCCACCTTTTCCGGGGCGGGAGCACCGCCGATAAGAACACGGCGGAAACAGACTACGAACGGGAAAACGCTCACCTCTACGCACTCCACGCGAGATTCCGGCAGTATGGAACCAGAGTTGCAGGTCATCCCCGCACTCCTATACCTGCTCATATACCAGGAGCACGCCCGACGGCGCGGAAGACATCGGTGAGTACTGCACCTACGACACAGGGGAGGGAAAAGATTACCGGCACACACCCACCCACCCACACCCACTACAACACACACATCAATGCATTCCCACAGATCACTGTCACAACCCACAAACCACCCCCCACCGAAATAATGCAAAGACCAAAAGAAGAGATCATAAACGGGCAGATATATTGAAATATGTACACCAGTAATCCCAATAAATAAATAAACTATGTACAAAATATATACAGCTACTAAATGTAGTCCAACCACTGTCCGTGGATCACAGGGGTCCTGTGCAAAGGGGCAAGGCCCAGTCCCACGACAAGAACTCCACGGAGAGAACACTGCAGGGGCATCAGAAAGAAAATAGGACAGGCACCTCAGGGGGAAGGGAAGGGGGGGCACCTCAGCCACTTGAGTACACGACGCCAGATCCACGAGGGGACTCCATGACCACTGGGCCATCCTGGGGAGAGCAAAGCCACAGTCCAAACAGTCCATACAGTGGGTGGCCTGCCCACTGGGCCATCCTGGGGAGAGCAAAGCCACAGTCCAAACAGTCCATACAGTGGGTGGCCTGCCCACTGGCCCATCCTGGGGAGAGCAAAGCCACGGTCCAAACAGTCCATACAGTGGGTGGCCTGCCCACTGGGCCATCCTGGGGAGAGCAAAGCCACGGTCCATACAGTCCATACAGTGGGTGGCCTGCCCACTGGGCCATCCTGGGGAGAGCAAAGCCACGGTCCAAACAGTCCATACAGTGGGTGGCCTGCCCACTGGGCCATCCTGGGGAGAGCAAAGCCACAGTCCATACAGTGGGTGGCCTGCCCACTGGGCCATCCTGGGGAGAGCAAAGCCACAGTCCAAACAGTCCATACAGTGGGTGGCCTGCCCACTGGCCCATCCTGGGGAGAGCAAAGCCACAGTCCATACAGTCCATACAGTGGGTGGCCTGCCCACTGGGCCATCCTGGGGAGAGCAAAGCCACAGTCCAAACAGTCCATACAGTGGGTGGCCTGCCCACTGGGCCATCCTGGGGAGAGCAAAGCCACAGTCCAAACAGTCCATACAGTGGGTGGCCTGCCCACTGGCCCATCCTGGGGAGAGCAAAGCCACAGTCCAAACAGTCCATACAGTGGGTGGCCTGCCCACTGGGCCATCCTGGGGAGAGCAAAGCCACAGTCCATACAGTCCATACAGTGGGTGGCCTGCCCACTGGGCCATCCTGGGGAGAGCAAAGCCACAGTCCAAACAGTCCATACAGTGGGTGGCCTGCCCACTGGGCCATCCTGGGGAGAGCAAAGCCACAGTCCAAACAGTCCATACAGTGGGTGGCCTGCCCACTGGGCCATCCTGGGGAGAGCAAAGCCACAGTCCAAACAGTCCATACAGTGGGTGGCCTGCCCACTGGCCCATCCTGGGGAGAGCAAAGCCACAGTCCATACAGTCCATACAGTGGGTGGCCTGCCCACTGGGCCATCCTGGGGAGAGCAAAGCCACAGTCCATACAGTCCATACAGTGGGTGGCCTGCCCACTGAGCCATCCTGGGGAGAGCAAAGCCACAGTCCATACAGTCCATAACAGACCCCACTGCCACTGGAGGAGGCAAGTTGGTCAGAGGACATCCTGCAGCCCTGCCCGAGATAGATCCTGCCCTGCCACGTCTGCCAAAGGGCCAGCGGTTCTTGCCTTGAAGGGCCCAGTTCAGCAGTTCTTGAGACGGCGGGGCCCAGTTCAGCGCTCCTTGCCTTGAAGGGCCCAGTTCAGCGGTTCTTGAGACGGCGGGGCCCAGCGGAGCGGTGCGTGAGACGGCGGGGCCCAGTTCAGCGGTTCTGGAGACGGCGGGGCCCAGTTCAGCGGTCCTTGCCTTGAAGGGCCCAGTTCAGCGGTTCTGGAGACGGCGGGGCCCAGTTCAGCGGTCCTTGCCTTGAAGGGCCCAGTTCAGCGGTTCTTGAGACGGCGGGGCCCAGTTCAGCGCTCCTTGCCTTGAAGGGCCCAGTTCAGCGGTTCTTGAGACGGCGGGGCCCAGTTCAGCGCTCCTTGCCTTGAAGGGCCCAGTTCAGCGGTTCTTGAGACGGCGGGGCCCAGCGGAGCGGTGCGTGAGACGGCGGGGCCCAGTTCAGCGGTTCTGGAGACGGCGGGCCCAGTTCAGCGGTCCTTGCCTTGAAGGGCCCAGTTCAGCGGTTCTTGAGACGGCGGAGCCCAGTTCAGCGCTCCTTGCCTTGAAGGGCCCAGTTCAGCGGTTCTTGAGACGGCGGGGCCCAGTTCAGCGGTCCTTGCCTTGAAGGGCCCAGTTCAGCGGTTCTTGAGACGGCGGGGCCCAGTTCAGCGCTCCTTGCCTTGAAGGGCCCAGTTCAGCGGTTCTTGAGACGGCGGGGCCCAGTTCAGCGCTCCTTGCCTTGAAGGGCCCAGTTCAGCGGTTCTTGAGACGGCGGGGCCCAGCGGAGCGGTGCGTGAGACGGCGGGGCCCAGTTCAGCAGTTCTGGAGATGGCGGGGCCCAGTTCAGCGGTCCTTACCTTGAAGGGCCCAGTTCAGCGGTTCTTGAGACGGCGGGGCCCAGCGGAGCGGTGCTTGAGACGGCGGGGCCCAGTTCAGCGGTTCTTGAGACGGCGGGGCCCAGCGGAGCGGTGCGTGAGACGGCGGGGCCCAGTTCAGCGCTCCTTGCCTTGAAGGGCCCAGTTCAGCGGTTCTTGAGACGGCGGGGCCCAGCGGAGCGGTTCTTGAGACGGCGGGGCCCAGTTCAGCGGTTCTGGAGACGGCGGCCGGTCTATGGCCAACTGCTAATTGCCTGGTGGTGCCCTCCTGGGCAGCGGGGATGGTGCTCCTTCAATGCCCACCTGGGCTGTGGGTGGTGGGGCCCTCCTGGCCAGCTGGGCTGGGTCCTCCCTGGGCAGCGGCTATGGGGGTGGTGGGCTCTCCCGGGGCAGCTGTGCCGGTTCCTCCCGGGGCAGCGGCTATGGGGGTTGTGGGCTCCTCCTGGGCAGCAGGCCTGCTGCCTGACCTCTCCGACTTGCTGCCCTTGCCCTCCTTAGTCGTGGGCCTGTGGCCCTTTCCTCCCTTTGGAGCTGTGGCTGGTGACTGTCTCTGGGTGGTGTCCGGGGGGGATGTAGAAGGCGGGCTCCTGCGGCACCCCTTCCGCTTTCTGCTCCTCTTCCCAGGGGGTGGGCTGGCTGTCCCCTTGCTGCTGGGCGAAGATCCAGACATGCGGGCTGGCGGGCTCCAATACCCCTGCACCCTTGTCAAGGGGGCTGCAGGGCTGGTGGTGGCTGAGGTGCTCTTCTTACCCCGACGAGAAGGAGGGGGGGGCTCAGGGTCAGGAAAGAAGTTAGTAGTGGCGAGGAAGAGCTTCTTGGGACAATGGAGAGTGGTAGGTACAGTGGGAATGGGAGTGGAGGGAGAGGATGTGGTTGTAGGTGAGTCACGTTTGCTGTCTTTGGGTGCAGGTGCAGGAGGGATAGGCTGTCGTGAGGTGGATGGCTGTTGGGTGGGTGGGTGGCTGCGTTTGTGTGGTGTGGAAGAGGGGGTGACAGACACAGTGGGAGAGGACACAGGGGACGTGTAAATGGCAGTGGGGGTGGTGACTGCACGTGTGCGGACTGGAGTGGAGGGTGTGCTGGTGATGGAAACACTGGCTGATGGTGAGGTGAATGGAGGTGTGAGTGTAGACGTCACAGGGAGGGAGGAGGGAGACGAGGAGGTGGGGGTCACAGAGGTGGTAGTGACTGTTGGCATGTCTGCATCGGAATGTTGCGTGTGTGAATGTCTGCGTGATCTGTGGTGCTTATGTTTGGATGAGCTTCTCTTGGGTGTTGAGGTGTGTGCAGGCTGGTCTGATGGTGTGGGTGGGACAGGCAGAGGAACAGGAGACAGGGAGGAGGGAGTTAGTAGAGGCAGGCAGGAGACAGGGACAATGGCTGCCGTCAGTGCTGAGGCCAGAGCCTGGAACGATCGCTGATGGGCAGCCTGACCCGAATGAATGCCCTCCAGGTACGCATTGCTGCGATGAACCTCCCTCTCCACCCCCTGGATGGCATTCAAAAGGGTAGTCTGCCCAACAATGAGCGTTCGGAGGAGGTCAATGACCTCCTCACTGAGGGCAGCGGGGGTAACAGGGGCAGGGCCTGAGGTGCCTGGGGCGAAGGAGATGCCCGGCTTCCTGGCAGAGCGGGCACGGGGCGAACGCTGAGGGGCTGCTGGGAGGGCGGAGATGGTGCGCTGGGTGGCGGCTGTACCTGTAATGGCGGGGGGCATGGATGGTGCCACCCCCGCAAGGGAGCCCCCTTCCGAGGACGTATCCGTGTCGCTGCAGGGTCCAGTCGTCCCCGTCGTGGAGCTCCCCTCGCCCTCCGTCTCACTGGTCCAGTCTGACTCTGTGGCATGGCCCTCCTGGGCCATGTGAGATGCAGCTCCCTCCTGCCCCGATGCCACTTCTCCTCCGCCTGATGATGCTGATGCACACAAGCACAGAAAGACAAACAAAAAGGGGGGGGGAGAGAGAAATAAAGGGATATTGATTACATGGATCTCCGGTACAGTTAGCGGACATGACAGACACAGATGCCCCCTGCACTAAGTTGCGCACTTGGGGTCCGCTACGCATTCCGTGGAACATGCCCTACACGCCTAGAGTTGACAACTGCACCCATGGATGACACGGCCCAGGGATGGCTGTACTGACAAACTACTGAGGGTGGTGGCTGGGGACACAGGGGCTTACGGGGGTGCCCAGCCTACAGATATCGCCCTGGCCTAGGGGGACCCCCAGCCCTCCTCCCCCACCCAGACACCTCCACTGCGCGACAACAGAGTAGATAATGCTTGTACTCACCCCCTTGTGTCTGCTGTGCTGCCCTCACGCGCCCATCCAAATCAGGGTAGGCCACCGCCAGGATCCGGAACATCAGGGGGCTCAGTTGACGGCAGGCACCCCGCCTACGTTGGGAGGCCATCCCCAGCAGAGACTCGGCGGTCTTCTTGGTCCCGCGGCGGATGTCCTCCCACCTCTTGCGGCAGTGGGTGCCCCGTCTATGGTGGACCCCCAGGGTCCGGACTTCCTTGGCGATGGCACGCCAAATCCCGATCTTCTCATGGGCGCGGACCTATGTGACACGTACAGGGAGGGAGAAATACCACGTTCAAGTTTGTCAGCATTTTCCTTGCCAGTGGCCCAACGCCCCCCATCCCCGCCAGGCCCCCCGCCATGCCCCCCGCCAGGCCCAACATGCCCCCCATCCCCGCCATGCCCCCCGCCAGGCCCAACATGCCCCCCATCCCCGCCAGGCCCCCTGCCATGCCCCCCGCCAGGCCCAACATGCCCCCCATCCCCGCCATGCCCCCCGCCAGGCCCAACATGCCCCCCATCCCCGCCAGGCCCCCCGCCAGGCCCCCAAGCCAGCCAGTGGCCCCAAATCCAGATTTAATTAAACTCACTTGTTGGTCTGGAGGACCGTAGAGTAGCGCATACTGGGGGAGGACCCCATCCACAAGTTTCTCCAACTCCTCTCCAATGAAGACAGGGGCCCTTTCCCCAGGCGCAGCAGCCATTGTCCCTTCCAGACCGAGGTCACAGCAACACTTGCAGTATAGGTCCTCTCCTGTGAAAGTTCAAGTCGCAAGTGGATAAGTAGATAGAAAATGGCGGTCACGTCCGCGGCGGTGCGTACAGCGGCGGTGCGTCCCGCCACCGCCGGCGCCCTTCGCCATTGGCTCCTGAAACCCATAGGCTTCAATGTTAACCAATGCGGCTTGGCGCCGCGGTCTTCGCCCGCCGCCCGCCGCGGTGTGCCACGCCAGCGCATTGACCTCACATCCCATTGTCACACTTCACAGGTCAGGCAGCCGCCATTTCCAGGGCCCACATGGCTCAATTTCAACAGCGTCACACAGGCCTAGGCCTTGCATAGCCACTCAGACACGCCATTCACTGCATAGAGAATCGTTTACGGTGCTAGCTGTGAGTACGTACCTGTGGGTTGCTTGACTGTGTGCTCCATGTTGTCCTTCCTAGGCACCGTCCGCTGGGTTGGGCGAGGAGACGGATGAATCCTCCCGTGTACCGACCGCTGGTGGACCTGTCGACAATGGAAGAACGCCACATTATCCTGACCTACCGTCTTAACCGTGCCCACTATCCATGAACTGTGTGCCCAGCTGGAGCCCGACCTGATGTCCCCCATCCGCCAACCCACAGGGATTCCCCCTCTGGTGCAGGTCATGTCAGTACTCCATTTCTTGGCAAGTGGGTCATTTCAGACAACCGTGGGAATTGCTTCTGGGATGTCTCAGCCCATGTTTTCGAAGGTGTTATCCAGAGTGTTGTCTGCCCTGATGAAATCCGTGAGGAGCTACATCATTTTCCCTGAGGTGGGCGAATTGGCTACAGTGAAGGGTGATTTCTACGCCCTTGGACATATTCCCAACGTAATTGGTGCCATTGATGGGACCCATGTGGCTTTGGTTCCCCCAAGAGACAGGGAGCAGGTGTACAGGAACTGAAAAAATGACCATTCAATGAACATCCAGGTGGTGTGTTTGGCTGACCAGTACATCTCGCATGTAAATGCCAAATTCCCAGGGTCAGTGCATGACGCCTACATCCTCAGGAATAGCAGCATCCCTTACGTGATGGAACAGCTACAGAGACACCGTGTATGGCTAGTGGGGGACTCTGGGTACCCCAACCTGTCGTGGCTACTGACCCCAGTAAGGAAGCCCCGGACCAGGGCAGAGGAACGGTACAATGAGGCCCATGGGCGTACTAGGAGGGTGATCGAACGCACCTTTGGCCTCCTAAAGGCCAGGTTTAGGTGCCTGCATATGACAGGTGGATCCCTAATGTACTCACCTAAGAAGGTGTGTCACATCATCGTGGCCTGCTGCATGCTTCACAACCTGGCTTTGCGCCGCCAGGTGCCTTTCCTGCAGGAGGATGGTCGAGACGGTGGTGTTGTGGCAGCGGTGGAACCTGAGGAGAGTGACGAGGAGGAAGACGACGGGGCTGAAACAGACAACAGGGACAGAATCATTGAACAGTACTTCCAATAGGACACAGGTAACATTTCAAAGATAATTTAGTAAATGTTAACTACTCTCCTGCATCTCTGCTGCCTGTCTATTTGCCCCAGTGTATGATGACTGAGTTTTGGCTTTTCCCTCCCTATTTCAGATCTGGGGTCCCCACTACGAGTCCTGTGCTTCGTTTCCCCATGGACTACAGCTTTGTGGCAGCTGTTTGTTGACTTCACCATGTACAAGGACATATTTGCACTGTCATGTCAATTACAATATATTGAAATCACAGCCAGACTCCAGATATTTTGGTGCAAAATAGGTGTTTATTTAAGTGCTCAAAATGGGATGGGTGGTTTCAAGTGGGTGGGGGCTATGGTGAAGGAATGTCCATGGCAGAGTCCAGAGTAACAGTCACACAGGTGCATTGTCCAGAGGCCTGTGGAGAGATGGAGCATGGGCAGTTCAAGGATGGACAGGGTGACAATGTGGGACAGTGGGATGACATCAGGTGGTATCCATTGCTGGCGGGGGTCTTGACATCCTACTCTGTCTTCTTGCGAGATCTCAGGGCCCTCTTGCGGGGTGGTTCTTCTCCTGCAGGAGGTGGGGGTCTGGTGGGCTGCTGCTGTGCGGGGGCCTCCTGTCCACTAGCGCCGGCGGAGGTGGTTGGCTGTTCTTGGTCCAGGCTAGTGGCAGGGGCCCTTGGGTGTTGTTGAGTGTCCGCCCTGGTGTTGACGAGGTCCTGCAGCAGCCCTACCATGGTAACCAGGGTGGTGTTGATGGCTCTGATGTCCTCCCTGTACCCCCGATAGTGTTCCTCCTGCAGTACCTGGATCTCCTGGAACCGGGCCAGTACCGTCGCCATCGTCTCCTGGGAGCGGTTGTATGCTCCCATGATGGTGGTGAGGACCTCGTGGAGAGTGGGTTCCCTGGGCCTCTCCTCCCCTCCCTGTCGCACAGCTGCCCTCCGAGTTCCCCTGTTTCCCTGGGCCTCTGCCCCCTGGCCGGTGTGCCCACTACCACTGCCCCCAGGTCCCTGTTGTTGTTGGGGTGGTGGGTTATCCTGGGTGCCCTGTAGTGGTAGACACACCGCAGATTGACGCGCCCTGGAGACAGAGGCATGGGCCCGCTGGGTGGGAGCTGTGCTGGTGTTCCCAGAGGGGTTTGGGTCTGTAGTGGCCTGGGCCTGTGTGAGGGGAACCGACTGTCCAGAGGTCCCCGATGGTCCGGGCTGGTCATCGGTGTCCAGGTCGACAGAGCTGCTGTCATCGCTGACGGCCTCTTGGGCGGGGGGTGTGGAGAATTCTGGCCCCTCCGCCGCGGTGTGTTGACGGTCGGGTCCTGCAGGGGTATAGAGGTATGGTTATAGTTTCAATGTGTGGCATATGGGTGTATCTATGGGTTCTCGTGTCCCCAAGTGCTGGCATTCGTGTGTGGGGGCTTTGGTGAGGGTGGCTTGTGGGGGGGATGTGTATATGCATTGGGCATGCTTTGGTGATGGGTGTCCATGCTTAGTGGACGCATGCAGGCCTAGGTTTTGGGATGTGTGGGTTGTGATGGTGAGACATTGGCGGGGAATAGGTGTGCTGGGGGTGGGGGTGAGGATGGTGGTGGGGGTGAGGATGGTGGTGGGGGTGAGGGTGGGGGTGAGGATGGGGGTGGGGGTGAGGGTGGGGTTCGAGGATGGGGGTGAGGGTTGGGGTATGATTTGGCATGCAGGTGGGGGGGAAGCAGTATTGAAGCTTCAACTTACCAGTATCCATTCCTCCGCCGACTCCTGCGAGGCCGTCAGGATGCAGGATGTTCAAGACTTCCTCCTCCCATGATGTGAATTGTGGGGGTTGAGGTGGGGGTCCTCCGCCAGTCTTCTGCACGGCGATGTTGTGCCTGGATACCATGGAACGCACCTTCCCCCGTAGGTCGTTCCATCGCTTCCTGATGTCTTCCCGATTTCTGGGGTGCTGTCCCACTGCGTTGACCCTGTCGACAATCCTCTGCCATAGCTCCGTCCTCCGGGCAATGCTGGTGTATTGTATCTGTGTGCCGAACAGCTGGGGCTCTACCCGAACGATTTCCTCCACCATGACCCTGAGTTCTTCGTCTGTGAAGCGGGGTTGTCTTTGGGGTGCCATGGGGTGGTGTGTATGATGTGTGGGGTGGAGTATGTGTATTTAAGTGAGTTGAGTGTGGTGGTGTGTGTTGTTTTGTGTGTGGATAGTGTGTGGGTGATGGTGTTGAGTGGCTGTGGCTGTTAGTTTGTGGATGCTGGTGTCTCGCTCTGGCCTTCTTTCAGAATTTTTTAGCGTAGGGGTTTGTGGGTGATGTGGGTGTGTGTTTTATATTGTATTGTGTGTGTGGGAGTGGTGTGTGTATGTGTATCAGGTGTGTGGGATTCAAATCGTCCAATGTGGCTGAGTTTTGTTAGTTTGTGTGTATTCTGACCGCGGCGGTGTGTCCCGCCAATGGAATACCGCGTTTGAATGACCGCCGCGTGGATTCGTGGGTCGTAATGGCATGGGCGTATTTCTGTTGGCGTGACGGTGGAGGTTTTGTCACCTCCACTTTTCCGCCGACCGCTGGTCTGGCGGTCTGTTGTGGCGGTCGGATTTTCGGAGGTTTGCCTTCTGCGGGTCAGAATGACCGTGGCGGGTTTCCGCGACCGCAGCGGGATTATGGAGGATTTCTGACCGGCGGTAGGCGCCTTTTACCGCCGAGGTCAAAATGACCACCTATATCTTGTCTTCATATGGAGGGCATCTATGTGCTTCCATACTTAGACAATCGCTTGATTCAGGGGTAATCAAGAGATCTGGTGTTTCAGCATATAGTTCTTTCTGTAGTGGAGGATCACAGATTTTTGGTAAATTGGAAAAAGTGGAATTTGTGTCCTACCCACGATCTGTGTTTTATTGAGCAAGGTTTCATATGGCTCAGGGGATTGTGAGCCTTCTGGAGAGGTGTACTGTGATCACATAATTAATCTCTTGAGACAGAGGACTCCAAAGGTGTTATCTTGGATGCTAGTGCAGGGGGACTTGGCAGCTACATTTTATTTAGTCCCTCGAGCCAGGTTTCATCTGCACCAGTTAATGAGATTTCTGCTGAGGAATTGGCATCCAATATCTCTGGATTTCACCAAAGAAGTAGAAATGACTCCTCAAATCAGAGTGGAGCTCTTTTGGTGGCTGAGGAATAAAGATTTAAGAAGGGAGTTCTTTTATATCCCTCACTGGTGATTATTGCCACTACAGATGCAAGCCTTTCAGATTAGGGGCTTGGGTAGGAGTACGACAAATTCAGGGTTATTAGTCCCTTTCTCAGAGTCAGAACTCCTTGAATGGTGGGAGTTGAAGGCCATAAGATGCTTAATGGGGCTTTTCTGGGTAGTTTCAGGACAAAACTATTCTGACATGGATGGACAATCTTACAGCCAAAGCATTCATCAACAGGCAGGGGGAACAAGATCTCGCCCCTTTGAGAGGATTACAGACAAGCTGTTCAAATGGGCTCAGAGAACAGTGATCTCTGAGTGTACGATTCATATACAGGGAGTCAGCAATTTTGTAGCGAACAGTCTCAGTCGGGAGATTCCATCTTCTGTCCACTTTTCTCTACATCCCCGGGTGTTCTATCATTTGATTTGCAGATGAGGGGTCCCAGTAATTGGTCTCTTTGCTTTGGGGGGAAAATGCTAAAGTGACAGTTTTGTGTTCCAGGACAGTGGAGGAGGGAGCCTAAGTGGTGGATTTCCTTTCATGCAGATGGCCTCAGGGTCTCCTTTATGGATTCCCTCCCTTTCCTCAGATTTGAACATTTCTGGTGTGATTAAGGTTGATATCACCTCAGGTGATCCAGCATGGCCTCGCTCAAATTGGTATCCTCTGAGGTTTCCAGTGCTAAATCTTCAAGTTTTGCAGAATCTCAACTTGATGGCTTGGAAAGTGAGAGGAAGCACTTGGGACAGAAAGGTTTGTTGGATGATTTGGCTGTGACTCTTGGAACATCTAGGAAATCTTCAATACTTAAATCTTATGCACAACATTGGATCTTTTTCAAGTTGGTGATATGGATCCCACAGAATCTGATTTGGTACAAGAGCAACCTTAGGATTGAGAATTTCCTCATTAGAAGCTCCGTGGGTTGCAATTAAAGCCCTTAGAAATTCACAGGGAAATTTAAATGAAGAAGATGATCTGGTGATTTGTCCCTTTAGCAGTTTGAATGACATCACTCCAGTTCCTCCTAGGCAGTTCCCAGAGTGGTATTTATAACTGGTCTTAGGAGCTTTAATGGCTCCACCCTTTTATCCTTCGGAGGGGGTTGATTTCAGCTTTCTAGCTTTTAAAGTTTTCTTCTTAGTTGCTGTTACGCCAGGAAGGAAATTGGGAGAATTGGAAGGCTTGTCTTCTGAACATCCTTATTATAGGATTTTTCAGGATTGAGTAGTTTTGCAGCCATTATCTTCCTTTACCTCTACAATGATTTCCCAGTTTCATAGATATCAGGGGGTTATTCTCCCAGATCACTATACTATGCCTTCTTCGGAGGAAGAAAATAAGTTGCCTTTTCTTGATGTGAGGAGAGCGTTACTTATTTACCTGCACAGAGTTACGACTTTTAGGCTAACAGAGGCTTGTTTATTGATTTTGGAGCTGCAAAAAAGAGGGAAGAAACCCTCCACAGTCTCCTTTAGTCATAGGGTCCCAACACTAATCTCTCTTGTTTATAAGGTAGTGATTCAGGTTCCACCGTCCACGAGCCAGAGCCAATCTACGGGGAGCATGTCATCCTCCGTGGCAGAGCTTCATGTGGCTTCCTTTGGTGAGATGTGTTGTGCAGCTACATGGACATCCTTTTTCACTTTTGTGGATCCTTATAGGATGGGGTGGAGTTAAAGGATGTTTTGGGAACAAGAGTGTTATTTTCTATGGAGTGATAGAATCCAAATCCAAATCGATTTATAGAGCGCAAACTTATCACCCAAGAGGTATCCAGGCGCTTGGTGTTGGGACTGCGAGCTGCTTAGGTTAATTCACGAAGAGCCATGTCTTGAGCTTCTTCCTGAATTCAGAGAGAGTGGGTGTGGTTCGTAGGTGGGTGGTTAGTTTGTTCCAGTTCTTGGCTGTGATGTAGGAGAAGGTCCGTCCTCCCCTTCTAGAACTATGGATTCTCGGAATTCAGGCAAGGTGGGTTGAGCTGAGCTCTCTGGTGGGCTGGTGGAAGGAGTGTCTGTGGTAGATGAGGTTGGGTCGGATGTTGTGGAGGGCCTTGAAGGCAATGGTGAGGACCTTGAAACTGCATCTCTTCTGTACGGGTAGCCAGTGAAGTTCCTTGAGGTAGGGGTAATGCAGGTTCTTCTGTGTAAGTCTAGAATGAGTATAGCTGCTGAGTTCTGTGTGCCCTGGAGTCTACAGAGGAGTTGACGGGGGAGTCACAGGTATAGGGCGTTACTGTAGCTAAATGTGCTGGTGACTGTGACTTTCTGAATTCGGCGGGGATCCATTTGAAAATCTTATGGAGCATGCAGAGTTGGTGGAAACAGGATGATGCAACAGAGTTTACTTGTTTTCTGAAGTTGAATTTGCTGTCTATGATGAAGCCTAGATTACGAGCGTGTTCTGATGGGGTTGGGGTTGTCCAAGAGCAGCAGGCCACCATGAGTCATCCCAAGCGGAAGGGTTGTTCTTAAAGATGATCACCTCTTTTTTTTCTGTATTCAGCTTGAGGCAGTGGTCTCGCATCCAGTGGGCTATGTGGCACATGGCCTTGCTGAAATTCTCTCTGGTGGAGGCGTGTTCCCCAGGAGGGGCGTGTCCTTCTGCGAGGAAGAGGACGAACTGTGTGTCATCGGTGGAAGAGATGGTGTTGAGTCCGTAGGAGCTCACGATCTCTGCCAGTGGTGTCGCGTAGATGTTGAACAGGGTGGGGCTAAGGGAGGAGCCCTATGGGACTCCACAAATGATTTCCTTAGGTTCTGAGATATATGGAGGGAGGCAGATTCTCTGGGTGTGTCCAATGATAAAGACGTGGATCCATTTGAGGGCGTTCTTCTGACCCCGATGTGGTGCAGTCTTGAGATGAGTGTGTAGTCGCAGATGGTGTTAAAGGCGATGGAGAGGTCAAGTAGTATAAGAGGCGCCTTTTCTCCTCAGTTGAGGAGGGACCTTATGTCGTCTGTTGTGGGAATAAGGGGGATTTTGGTGCTGTAGTTGGAGCAGAAACTGCATTGGGAGGCTTCCAGTAGGGTCGTATTTTTCCAGATAATCCGACAGTTGTGTATTGATGTTTTTTTCCAGGTTTTTTGGCAGAAATGTGAGCAGAGAGCTGGATCAGTAGTTTTTGAGTTTGCCAGGGTTTGCAGTGGGTGTTTTTGAGGAGTGGCTTGACGTCTGCTTGTTTCAAGGTTTCTGGGATGGTGGCTGTTCTGCTGGAGTTGTTGATGATGGGAGGGAGGACTTGGCTGATTTCCTTCTGGCCCAGGTTAAAGATTTGTGGTGGAGGTGGGGGTCATTGGGTGAGCCAGAGTGGGTGGATCCCATGATGTCTGCTGTCTCCTGGGTGGATAGGGGTGTCCATTCTGTGATCAGGTGGCTGTGAGAGCCTTCTCCTGAGGTGAGTAGATGTTTGACATTGGTGGATTGGTGGGAGAAATTGCTGTAGATAGCTGTGATCTTCTTGTGGAAATATTCGGCCAGGGAGTCGCAGAGGGTCTGAGATGGCTGGATGGTGTTTTTATGTGCCTGCTGGGCAGTAAAACTCTTTGATGATCTTGAATAGTTCCTTTGGGCGGTTGGCGCTTTCCTCGATGTGGTTGAGGAGGGCAGTCTTTTTGGTTTCCTTCATCCAGAAGTGGTATTTTTTCAGCGCTTCTTTGTAGAGTGTGCGGTCCCTTTCGACTTTCTTGGAGTGCTACCGTCTTTCCAGTCGTTTGCACTCTCTTTTGAGTGTGCGGAGTTCTGGGGTGAACCATTTTGCTGGTTTACTGGATCTTTTAGTGGTGGAGTTTGGGAAGGGGGCTACTTCATCGGTGCAGTTCAGCAGCCATTCTGTTAGTTTCTTGGTGTCACATTCAAGGTTGTTCGAGAGCGTGAGTCTGTTGGCATGGAGTGTGTTGCTCCATTGTGCTTCCGTGACTTTCTTCCATCTGCGGGTGAGGGTAGCGGCATGGTGGTTGTGGGCTCGGGTTCATAGCTAATGGAGAAATGTACCAGGTGGTGGTAGGTCCAGGTGAGCTCCAAGGTGTCAGAAGAATACTGGTTTCTGTGATATAGTGTGACCCTATAAATAAAGACATGCTGTTTGGGTTGTTTTGCATCCTTAGTTGTCTGAACTGCATTATTTTGCTTGTTACGTTTCATATTGCTATGATTTTAAGTGAGGGAGGGGCGAGGGAATAATGCATCAATAACTTCCCTCCTAATTGCATTACTTTGAGTCCTACTCCCTTGCTTCAATCCATACATCTCTCCTGCACTTCCTTAATAGACAGGACAGCCTGTCGGGTGGGATCTGAGCTTGTCTACTGAGCAGGAGGATTGGTGGGGTGGCCTTCATCCTCGTAAGAGGGTGGGGTGTCTAGGAAGGCAGTACTGCTCATATTGTTATGAATTGGAGCGAGGGAGTAGGTCTCGGATAAATGCAATTACCAGGTAAGTAACTGATGCATAAATGAACACCCTGCTGAAGGCCCCACCCCATGCCTATCTAACCAGAGTCCTGTCCTTAGGTCTGGGAAGTAGGGAAAGTACAGCAACTGAGAAACTTCTTGCCTGTTGAGAATATCCAAAGGCCTTTCATGAATTAAACTCTCAGCAGAATAGACACATCCTGTTTATTGCCACCCCCGCGATTGCAGAATAAAGAATTACAGAAATGTAATCATATAGTTTATATTTATAGTCCTAGTCTTCCTCCAAATGTAGAGTATTCTCTAAATTCAAGAAATGTTTTTCAAATATTGATAATTAACCCACGTTTTCTATCAAAACACTGCCGTAGTTATAATTTTCTCAAAACCCACATAGGGCCTGATTCTAACTTTGGAGGACGGTGTTAAACCGTCCCAAAAGTGGCGGATATACCACCTACCGTATTACAAGTCCATTATATCCTATGGAACTCGTAATACGGTAGGTGGTATATCCGCCACTTTTGGGACGGTTTAACACCGTCCTCCAAAGTTAGAATCAGGCCCATAGTTTCTTATGTTACACACACGCCCTTTAGAACACGTATTGGCAAAGCCTATAGGTCTCGCCTATTCGAGCTCTGTTGGCTTTGTCAATGTGTTTTTAGCCATGATGTACAGCAGTGCGGCTGCTACACAGCATGGCTGAAAGTAAAACATAAAAGCGCTATGACGCTGTCACAACTAGCCGCATCATATCGCTTTTTAAAAAAACAAACTTTCAGCCATGTTGCACAGCAGCCATGCTGAAACACGGGTAAGATAAACTGACAAATCCAATAGACCTCGCATAGATGCGACCTTTTGACTTTGCCAACGCTTGTTTCACATCAAGTTTTAATAGTTCTTCAGTTGTTGGGCGAGCATGAGATAGCTGCCTCTTTGATATAACTTGGCAACACATGAAGCAGACGTGGTCTGCTGCCTTTCCTTTCAATCCCTGTGAAGCCCCTGCTCACAGCCGCAGGCACAGATGCGGTGGCCTGTTGGATAAACTTCAGAATCATTAGAATCATTTTTACACCGAAGGGGGGAGAATATCCCACTGCAGCATTACCAGGCGAAAACCCTTTAGCTATGTTTCCTCAACTCAGACACCAGCATACATGGCCAACACATTACCACATCATTTTAGTCTACACATTACCACATAATTTTAGTGTACACATTACCACATTATTTTGCGTATGCAACCTAAGAAGGCACGATGGTGTGGGAGGAGGGCTGTGGGTTATTTAAAGTTTGAGGAGGAGCACTTCCATAAAGTGATGGGGTTTTCGTTCTGCTAAATTCATTGGTCACGTACAGCACTCATCTTTGAGATGCCGTCCAGTCAGCTATTGGCGGCGGGGCAGTATCACTAGATTTTCCTACCCAGTACTACTGTGCAAGGCGCATGAAAATCAAACAAGGGCCGGTGCTGCAGAGAGCAACCTCCCTGAGTTTCAGGCCATTGTTTTTTCAAAAGGGATGTCTAAATATGGTCCACCACCAATTAACAGAGGCCAGAATATGTGCTGACTTGGAGGGTCACCTGACAGGCAGAAGTGAGCCTGTAGGTGTTTGCAAAATGGTTTTATTTCACAGTAAGAAAAACCTAAACTTAGGACAAATTATCCTCTCTGAGGATCTATTTCACTTTTCGCGGTCTGGTAAAAAATTAGAATAGCATGTCATATCCTGAAATGTCCAGTTGACTGTTGTGCAGAGGCGTAACAAAGGCCCCTGCAGCCCCTGTGGACCCGTGTGGAGAAAAAGCCCTCTACAGTGCCCCAATCCTTCAATGGGGCCCATTCACCCAAAGGTCAGTGAACATCTGTGAGATATGGGAGACTCAGGGGCTCTTCATCACATTCTGTAGGGGAGCCCCATCATTTTGTGCTACACTACTGCTGCTGTGGTGTTTAAGGACAGAGTTCCAGCTTAAGTTGGAGGTTTTGTCTTGTAGTCACGATTGATCCCTTGTCAAAACTAACTACACTTTAATTAAGGAGTTTGCAGTGAAAATTTTGTTTTTTCAGTTAATGTATGCAAGGGGGAGTTCTGGCCCAAGGAGGCCTGAAAAAATGGCGCTGTGAAATTTACAACATTTCACTGCGCCATTTTTTTTTCATAATTTCTCAGAGCAGGCGTTAAAATGACGCACCCGTTATATTCAATGAGCCTCCCTGTACTTTGCTGCACTAGCATCAAAATGTTTGTAGCAAAGCGCCACAATAGCATAAAAAATGTTGACCCTGTTGTGCTAATGACCACCATAGTACGCCGTATTGTAAATACGTCGCAACCCTGGTGTGGTTAGGCGCTGGTAGGGGTGGGGGAGCCAGAAAAGTGTCGCATCATCTATGATGTGCCACTTTCTTGTAAATATGCCCCTCTGTGTGGAACCTTCCCTTCCTCACAGAGCTTTGGAAGTTATAACAATAGGTGGACAGAGGTAGGTGGGCAAAAAGTATTTTTGTCTGATCTTTTTCGGCATTCATGAACTCTGGGAGTTGAGTTTGCTGACCGTGGATGTTCTATGGGGAATAAAAGGGCAGGGTTTTGAATTCACCCCAGCCTGTATGAAAATTCGTGTAGAGATCTGCATAGCATAGGAGAGTGTGCCCAATGTTCACCCACCTATGCAATACACAGCATCTGTTCTCATATTATGCTGTGTGTTTTTTCACTTTCAATATCTAGAGTGTTATTTTCTTGTTGTTTTTAATCTTATAAAATGAACATGCTAACACATATGAAGCATTTTTCAAAAGAGTAACACGTGAAACCAAGTGAACCATTTGTTTTTGTTTCTTTGTTTATTTTTTCAGTATCTTGATGTTTAACAACCAATCACATTTTGTGAAGCTCATAAACATTGGGAAATTCTATTAATCAGAAGCTTCTTTGTATGTTTCAAAAAGGTTGCATTTGAAAACATCAAAGTTACATATACGTATATATTAGGTGTATTTGTAAAGCGCACTATCACCCGCAATGATATCCTGGCGCTGAGCAGGTGTGTGCCTGGCCCTGCCTGTGGTAGGTTGGTTAATGGAAAAGCCAGGTCTTCAGCTCCTTGCAGAATTCAAGAAGAGAGGAAGAAGCTCTGATGTGGAGCCGGAAGCCATTCCATGCTTTACGAGTGATGTACGAGAGTGCCTGTCCTGATCTAGTTCTGTTTGTGCGTGGGTTGTATGTGAGTTGGAATCCTGCGGAGCGGAGGTGTCTGGGTAGTTGATGAAGGCGATGTGACTGATCAAGTAGGTGTGGCCTAAGTTGTGTAGTGCCTTGAAAGTGTGTGATGAGTTTCAAATTGGTGTGTTTGTATATTAGGAGCCAGTGGAGTTCTCTGAGGTTAGTGTGATGTAAGTTCTGTGTGAGGTTGAGGATGAGTCCGGCTGCTGAGTTCTGGATGGTTTGTAGACCTCTAGTGAGTTGCGTGGTGATCACGGCATCAAGGGTGTTCCAGTATTCCAACTTGCTAGTGACTAGGGAATGAGTGACAGCTTTTCTAGTGTTGCTTGGGAGCCATGTGAAGCTCTTGCTCAGCATCTTCAGGGTCTGTACAGGATGCAGTGACCGTGTTGACTTGCACGGTCATCTCCATTTTGCTGATGATTATTATTCCACGGTTCCTGGCATGGGTGCTGGTTGTGGGCCTGTGTTTGGCTGGCCACCATTTGGGGTTCCATTGTTAGGTGCTCTTGCCGAATATCACTACTTCTGTCTTGTCTGTGTTGAGCTTGAGACAGTTGGCTTTTACCCAGTTAGTGACTTCGGTCATGCGGGCGGTGAACCTGTTTCTTATATTGAGGGTCTTGTCTAAGAGGGAGAGTATCAGTCATGTGTCGTCGGCATCGGAGAGGATGTATATTTTGTGTGCACAGATGACGTTTGCCAGAGAGATCATGTATGCATTGAAGAAGGTGGGGCTGAGCAATGAACTTTGAGGCACTCCGCAGTTGAGTGTGTGGGCTTCCAAGGAGTAAGGTGCCGAGCTGACAGCTCGTGTTATACCTGTTAAAAAGGAGCAGATCCATTGGAGAGCGAGTACCTGGATGATAATCTCATGGAGGCGCCTGATGAGAATCTATTGTCAGCTTTAACTACAGACCACCACTGTAACCTGTTCTTTTAACCCTACCCTACCCACTTAAAGGGAATCACCTGGATTTACGCAAATGTCATTTTAGAATAAAATCAGGTCTCCTCAATAATCTAGAAGCATTTTATCTTGTTCTCCCTTCTAATAAAGTTGAGACCATCGTGTTGGCACTATCGTAACACAGAGGGGTGGACTGATCGAAGATAAAGCATTCCAAAAAAATGTGAATAAGTCTTTCTGTCCATAATCTTTGGATATTTTGTTCCCTTCACTGGAATTCCCTGTGGGACAAGGTTAGCTAGGAATTCTTTTACGTGTAGAAATGTACCATTTTTTTGAAGTGATAAGTGCCCAAAATCTATTTTCACTGTGAAAGGCTCTGGTTGCCCTATAGGAAAATTAGAGTACTGATTCAAAATAATTTGGCTATCTCATGTTTTGGACAAGCTAGAAAAATGATTCAGCTACTATTTTTAATATTCATTAAAATCCTGATTTAATAGTAAAAGTAGATTTATAACTCCCTAACTGCTGAGGCTGTTGACTAGCCCCATGCTGAGCCTTTTTTTTGGCTTTTTGGGGTAGTGCGTTCTTAGACCTCCCTAACATTTTTCCACTAAGGTTGTCCCTGCCAAATATGTGCAATTTTTTAACAATATCATGGGGACTCTAAAGGTACCTAGGGTTTGTGGACCCCTCCTGTAAGGGATGGAGAAAATTGCCAAAATATAAAAATATTTGAAGTTTTTTGGGAACAATAGAAAAGAAGTGCTCCACAAAAAAAGTATCAAGTTTTTTTCCTAAAATTGAAATCAACAAAAGGTTTGCTGTGCTAAAGTCACCATATTTCTAGCTTTCAGGAAACTGCAGAGCTGAATCAAAAACTATGAGGCTGATTTAGATCCTGGTGGAGGGGAATGCTCGACACAAACGTGAGGGATATACTGTCCTCCTTATTACGATCCCATGATATCCTATGGAGATTGTAAAAAGGCGGACGGGATAACAGCCATGTTTGTCATGGAGTATTCCCTCATGTTTGTGATGGAGTATTCTTATCACAGTTTTAGCATTTTTCAAAGTGGTAGTCCAGTTTTCTTATTGTTTTGCTTCCAACCTTCTTCCAGTTGTGGAGTAAACTATTGTGAAAGCCAAGTGTGATTCGGAAAAGCTATAGATTTCTAAAAAGAAGGTAAAATTATGAATTCAGCAAAGGATCATATGTGTAGATCCCTCAAGGGTTTCCAAAATCAACTAACTTTTAAATTAAAGAAATATTGAAAATGAGTAGGAAAAAATTCATTTCTGACAAGTTTTTCATCTGTAACTTATTGTCATGATAGCTGATTTTCGAAAGCATACACCATTACTTACGCTAGACTCTTCTGCTTTGGGTGTGGGGATATATAGGGTTTTTAGGTTCTCCAAGAACCCAAGATAACCCGAGCCACCGACTGAGTGGCACTGTACAATGTTTTTTCATTTTGTACCGAGTATTGACCAATTCATGTTGTGAAATATGTAGAGTGAAAATGGGTATCAAGGAAACCTATGTATTTCTGAAATAGGCATAAGATAAGACCTTTGGGAGCGGTGGTTAATTGTACATCTCTAAATTTGTGGGTACCTGTTAGACCCGTCAGCCTTAGGGTGGTCTTCCCCCAAACTGTTTACCTACTTGTTTCATTTTTTTGCTGAATCTTTTTTTGGTCTTAGGACTCTTCGCACTTTACCTCTGCTGATCAGTGCTAAAGTGCATGTGCTTCTCCCCTAAACATGGTAACCTCAGGGGATATATACGACTAGCACATTTAATTTACTTGTAAGTCCCCTGCAAAGTGGTATACCATATAAGCAAGGCCTGTTAATGCCATGCTACTAGTGGGCCTGAAGCACTGCTTAGCTGGTTAACATTGGGAATTCTTTATTATACTTTAAAGCTGTAATTCCTGATTGAGAAGAAGTAGCTATATCATGTTTCAAATCATTGGAATGGTAATGGTAAACCCTCTTTACTAGTAAAGTTGCATTTAACATTACTATTTTAGAAATGTGACTTTTAGAAAGTGGACTTTTCCCTGCTCTTACATCTCTGTGTGCCTGCATCCTGTCTCCTATACATATCTGGGGTGGGTAACGGCTACACTATATGCATTCCCTCTAGACAGCACACAAACAAAGGAAGGATAGGTGTGTCTGTGTGCTCATCTGCATTCATCTGCATTCTGATGGCTCTTCCTGGGCAGTGGCTGATACTTACACCTGAATAGGCAGCGCCTGTCCCCTCACAAAGGGCTGATTACCCCCTACTGATAGTCTGGAGCCAGGGTTTAAAAAAGAAGGATACTTGTGCACCTTAAAGACCCTACTTTGTAGTCACCCCGACTTCAATGGCACATTTGGGTATAAGTATTTGGTCTCTGACTCCATTAAATCAGACAAATCTGGACCTACAACTGGGCTCTGTCGTAAGAAATGCTGTGCCGCAGCAAGGACTGTTACTCTGCTGGATTGCTGGCCTGCAAGGACTGCTTTTCTGCTGTGCTGTCTTGCTGCCTGCTGCTCTCGGACCCTTCTGAGGGAGAGCTGGACTCTGTTGTAACCCAAAGTGATCTCCAAGGGCTTGTTGACTTGCCTCCTGCTGCTAGAGACTTAGGGAAATCAAAGTCTCTCCTCATGCTCATGTGCCTGGTTCACTGGAAATGGCCCCAGATACTTGCACTAGTGAAATTGACACATCTCCTGCCTGCTGGAAGCGGCAACCTACGCATCAACTCTGTCGCCGGAGTAGTAGTGGCACATCACACTTGGGGCCCGAGCAGCATTTTCGGAACCACCGCAATGATCGACGAATCACCAGCCTGCTGGAAGCACCACCCGGCACATCAGCATCAACGTAGCACTGAGAGCAGACATCGCTTATGGACAATTGATGTATTCCTTTAACAGCAGGAGAAACCGAGCGCATTGGCATCAGAAATCAATCCATCTTGGCTTCGACGCTTGTTTTCAGACTCAAACACATAGCTATTAATGGGTGGGAAAAATAAACGCATTCCTTGACTGCAGGAGTGACATTTAAGCATGTACTGATGAATTGACCCCGCATCTCGTGTTTGCAACTAGGATCACGATATTCTGTTCCCCAGGTCTGCTTAGCTCCTGTTCCCGGCCTGCGCTACATCGTGATCGGCTTGAGCTGTTGACTTTACCCTGGTCCAGTGCACCTTCAAGTAACCCCTAAACTGCTATTTGCTTCTAACCGCTATTTTTACTCTTATTCTTCTACAATTCATAACTCAACTTTTACTCATTGGAATTTTGTCATTTTGGTCTTGATTTATTTATAAAACTATTGTTAATTTTTCTACCCTAGTGGGGAGTCTTTTTGTAGTGTTTTGATTGTGTTGCTGTGTGTGTGTGTGTGTGTGTTGCACAATTAGTTTGCACATTGCCCTTTTAGATAGGCCTGACTGCTCTGTGCCAAGCAACCAGAGGGTGAGCACAGCTTACCTTGCAGTGTGTATCTGACTTACCCTGCCTAGAGTGGTGATCCCTACTTGCACAGGGTTCATACTCCTGCCAACTAGAGACCCCATTCCTCACAGTACCCCTACTAGCATATAAATCAAGGTGTGTTTTTAAAAATGTATTCTTTCTTAACAGTGGTTTATATTTGGAAGGCAAAAATGCAGTAAAATTCAATTTCTTAAATGTTCTAATACTCTATGTTCACACATGGTTTCCGATAAATAGTTACCTCACTTGTGTGGGTGGACCTAGTGACCTTAAAAGGAAATGAGCCAAAATGCAACATGGACGCATCACATTTTGAACTGGAAAAATGATCCTGTTTCCGCATTGTGGGTAGCTGTGGACTGTGGGCCCTAGCTTGGCCAGCACCTAAAGAAACTGAGCAAATCTGCATATTTTGAGGTTTCCAGGGAAGGGTAACTTGCATAGCCCTCACCAGGTCCTTTACCCAGAATATCTTGTAAACCTCATACTTAGACATAACAAAAACATTTATCTCAAATGTCTGTGATGGAAAATTCTGAAATGTGCAGGCAGACACAAACTTCCTTCCATCTAGCATTCCTCTAAGTCTCCCATAAAAATGGTACCCTACTGGTGTGGGTAGTCATAGTATCCGTGGAAATGGGCCAAAACGCAACTTGGACACGTCAAATATTTTCCACTGAAAAATTACTTTTTGTTTTTTGGAATGTCAGGAGCTGTGGATTTTGGGCTCTGGCTCAGCGTGCACCTTGAAAAACCCAGCAAACCTGCACATTCTGACAGCTGACTTGTGTGGCTCTCACCAGGTTTTATTTTGTTCAGAAGCCCTTGCAAACTTCAAACTGTAACTATAAAACACATTTTCCTCAAATTTCTGTGTTGGAAAGTTCTGGAATCTTTAGGGTCCCACAAACTTTCTTCTCCCCAGCATTCCCCTAAGTCTCCTGGTAAAAATGGTACTTCACTTGTGTGAGCCGGCCTCCTAGGGCCCACTACAGGAAAGGGTCCGAGAAGCAAATGGACACATCTCATAGTTCCTCTCAAAACGGACCAATTTTTCGCAAAGTGGGAAGTAGTTTATTTTATGCCCTGGCACAGCTGGCACCAAGGGAAATCTATCAAACCACCACATTTTTAAAAACTAGGCACCTGGGGAATCCAGGGTTTGGTGACTTGCATGGCTGTCACCAGGTGTTTCACCCAGAATCCCTTGCAAACATCAAACCTGGACTAAAAAACTCATTTTCCTCACGTTTCTGTGATGGAAACTTCTGGAATCTGCAGGGAACCACAAACGGCCTTCCATCCAGCATTCCCTCAAATCTCCAGGCAGAAATGGTACTTCACTTATGTGAGTAGGCTTAGTGCCCAAAACAGGAAAGAGCCTAAAAAGCAACGTGGGCACAACACATTTTTCCACTCAAAACTGATATTTTTTTAACAAAGTGAATAGGTGTGGATTTTGGGCCCTAGCTCAGCTAGCACCTAGGGAAACCGAGAAAATGTGTACATTTTTTAAAACTAGACACTCAGGGGAAATCAGGGTGGCATAACTTGTGTGGCTCTCACCCGGTTTTATTGCCCAGAAGCCTTTGCAAACCTCAAATGTTGCCTAAAAACACAGATTTTTTCCATGTTTCTATGCAGGAAAGTTACAGAACTAGTGGGATTCACACATTTCCTACCATTCAAAGTTCCCCTATGCCTCCCAGTAACAATAGTACCCAACTTGTGTGGGCCAAAGGCCACTCCACAAAAGGCCCCAGAGCTCTAATATGGAGAGACCTCCGATAGGGATAGCTGCTGTATTTAAGGCCTGCTGGGCCGCCACCATTGAAAATCCACCAACCACAGACACTTATGAAAACTAGATACCCAGAAAATTCCACAATGGTGTGCCTAGCATTAATCACTCAAGAGTTTCTTACCCAC
Organism: Pleurodeles waltl; assembly: GCF_031143425.1. Classification (NCBI taxonomy): domain Eukaryota; kingdom Metazoa; phylum Chordata; class Amphibia; order Caudata; family Salamandridae; genus Pleurodeles; species Pleurodeles waltl. The sequence goes on from NC_090444.1 coordinate 1,822,453,286, forward strand.
AATGCCCTGAACGCCTCATATTTTCACCAAAATCAAGCATTTTCCTCAATTTTCTGTGATAGAAATGTCCGGAATCAGAAGGAATCCACAAAATTCCTACCAACTACTTGCCCTGATAAAAATTATGTCCCAATTGTTTCGCTGGGCCCACAACAGTGTCATTAGGCTTAGCCATACAATTGGGGTAGAAATTTTCCTGGATGATAGGAATTTCGTGGGTTCCTGTGGATTCTGGAAGATTACGTCAAATAAATTCAAGGAAAATTTGTGATTTTAGACAAAGTTTGAGCTTTGCATGGCATCGTAAGTAAGAAAGTGTCATGAGATCCATGTGAGGCATAACACCTTGGACTTCTCTCGATGTCTGGTTTTCTGGAATGTCTGGGACTGGTAGTTTTCTACCCAAGCCTACCCAAGCCCAAATAGTGCATTCATTCACCATGGCAAGTGGAGCAATATTGGGATTTAGCCCCACTCTCCTTTCCCATTTGTAAAAATAACACCCAAAGAATCAAATGTCCTCTCGCTTGCCCTGGGGGTGGGATGTTTTAGTCTGACGGGGAGCAGAAAGACTATTGAGACTAGGAGTGAGGATAGGGCCTGATGTCAGAATGGGCCAAACACACCCCATTGTTTTCTTGAAAAAAAAATATTCCAGTCATCCAGTGGGCTTTCTGCTCTGTGGGGGCACATTGGGGCCAAACTCCCTCTTTGCCCTCTCTGCAAGAGGCATTTTTCCTGGAGTAACTAATGACCCAGTGAAACTGAAAGAGGCCTGCACCTTGCTGATTAACTCTGCGGGAGAGAGTCCTGACCCCTAAGTGCTGCCCCTTAAGTCCTGTGAGCTTTAGTGGTTGCCAGATGGGCACATCTGGTTAATCTGGACTATAGTCTTTCTGATAAAAACACTAAAGTTGAAAAATATCACTAAACTGCACAGACCAGTTTATTAGGTTGCGGTGTAAAGAAGTTAGGCCTTGCAGGGAAGATTTGTGAAGTGCACTTATATCCAATTTCTCGAAGTTGCCAATTTTGTCTACCTAAGGCACCTTTAATCAGAGGCATACATTTTTCAGGTTTGGTGTGGATTTCTCCCACAAACATGTAGCTTTAGTGTATTCTTTCATCCACGTGTTTTCAAAGGGGTGCCAAATTTGTAAATTTTAGAAAGTTTACCAAAAAGCTTAAATATTTAGATGTAGCTGAAATTTTACAGCCTAGCTTTTATTTGCTGACATGCAAACAACAGTTGTAGATTTACTATGTATGTGTGAGTATATATGCACCACAAATCTGGCGGAAATAACACCAAGCACCATGGCGATGGAACAGGTGGAGCAGAACCTCTTCAGTATCTTGTTGATGATGATGGAGAGCTTGATGGGCAGTTTCAGATGTTGCTTGAAAATACATATCTTCAGGTTCTTTGGGAATTGCAGGAGGGTGGGAGTTTGTCTAGTCTAAAAGATAAAGGAGACATACATTCTATATGTGCAGTAGGAGTAGAGTTGTTTAAGGCAGGGCAAAGTGGGCTCTGGCCCAGGGCTCCAGCCTCTCAGGGGACCCCATGATAGAACCAGCTCTGTTCTGCTGAGAGACTTGCCCTGTTTTCTTTGTTTTATTTTTTAATGTGGGTGATGTGTGAGTCTACTACAGATATTTTGCAGAGAAACGTGTTTACCTTTCATGCAACATTCATTAAAAAAAAATGGTTTAATTTAGATCAAAACATGACCTCAGACATGAGAAATGGAGCTGTCACAGAGATCATTTACAGTGATATTAGTGAGCTGCTGCTGTGTTACAGTATCAAACACGTCACTATCCCTGAATATTAGATGTAAACACATTTAGAATTTGGACGACTGTGCAGTCAGTGTCCTGGTCAAAGAGGGCATAAAAGAGCTGCTGAAATTGGATCATAAATTCAGAGCTGTTCAGAACAGGGGGCCCCAAAGTACATTTAGCTAGGCCCCCAAAATCCTTAAGATGTCCATGAGCAGGAACAAGTTCGTCTGCACCTTTTCTGCTCCCAGGAAATGCTGCTTCTGCAAATGTTTTGCAAAGGCCACCACAAAATGTATTGGTGACAGCAATTATTTGAAAGATGGAACACAGACAGGTCTTTTGTAAAAAATAAAATAAAATAAAGGTCCCTACACTGCTGGATGCTAAATAGGGTTCTTTGGCTCCTGAGTCCAGCTCGGCCACTTGGCGGTTCTGAATGTTTTGCTTAATATCTGGCTCTGTGCATAGTGACAGCTTGGAGTGTCCAGAGAAGTAGCAACTCAAATGAGAACTCCATCCTGGGATCCTCAACAGCCTACAGGAGGGGAAGCATCAAACCCCACACAGCTAGGCTGGTATGGCTTCTCTAGAAGCACAGCCCCATTTATTTCCTCTGCTCAAGTGTTTGGTACTTATCTGGCAAATTCCGCCTCTGGTAACCCGTGGGTCTGCTGGCAACGTATTTACTTGTACTCAGTTACTATGTTTTTTCTGGTTGCGTACATAGATTTTTGAACATTCAGTACCTTTCTCTCGGTGGAACATTTATGTGCTTTTTTATTGGCTGGTGATATTTAGGATCACTATCTTTAAAAAAACACCCTTTTTTGCCACTCACTACACCCTTACAGCTGTACCTTGGGTATGATTTATGAACCTTACCTCACTATGTTCAGGAGACGTGGCTAGTTTATTCAGCCACTTTAACTCGTGCATTGCGCCACTTTGTAAATATGGCACGTGTAAAAAGCCACTTTAACACCGCCATGGCGTCAAAATAATGATGCTGTGGCGCTGCTAAGGTGGCGCTAGGGCCTCTTAAATCAAGCCCTAAGTCCTTACCAGCTAATGAAAGCATCAAGTTTTAATTGTGAAGAAGGCTTACTTTTGTCATCTTTTTTGCCAGTAAGCGATGGGCCATTAGCACTTGCCATTAATGCATTGGTTTTTGCTTGTGGTAATTGTTTGGATACAGTTGTGCTATGTTAGACTTTTTCTTTCTTGGCGTGGTCTCCCTTAACTTTTTGTCTCTGTTCCGCAGGTTGTTGATGTGTGCTGGACTCTGATTTTGCTGTTTTTGTTACTCTGGGCACTTTACCACTGCTAACAAGTGCTAAAGTGCAAGTGCTCCTTTACAAAATGTGTATGTGATTGGTTTATCCATGATTGGCATATTTGATTTACTAGTAAGTCCCTAGTAAAGTGCACTAGAGGTGCCAGGGACTGTAAATCAAATGCTACTAGTGGGTCGGCCCCCACATAAGTAGCTCTGTAATCATGGCTCAGACCTGCCACTGCAGTGTCTGTGTGTGCAGTTTTAACTGTAAATTCGACTTGGCAAGGGTACCCACTTGCCAGGCCTAAACCTTCCCTTTTCTTACATGTAAGACACCCCTAAGGTAGGCCCTAGGTAGCCCCAAGGGCAGGGTGCAGTGTATGGTTAAGGTAGGACATATAGGCCCTCATTACAACCCTGGCGGTCGGTGTTAAAGCGGCGGATATACCGCCAACAGGCCGGCGGTAAAAAAATCGGGATTTGGACCATGGGGGTTGCTGCCATCCAAAACTGCCACTTTAACACACCGACCGCTAGGGTGGTAACGGCCGCTGGGCTGGAGACTTTGGTCTCCAGCCTGGCGGCCATCACATTTCCACCCTCGGGATTACGACTCGGCCTACCGCCATGGTTTCCGTGGTTTCTGTACCGCCACGAAAACCATGGCAGTAGGCACTATCAGTGCCAGGCAATCCGTTCCCTGGCACTGATAGGGGTCTCCCCCGCCCCCCACCAGCTCCTGCCCCCGCACATATACACACCCACACGCGCACCCATATACACACATGCACACACGCATACCCACATCCACCCACGCCTGCAGGCATACATTCCAACACGCCACAACTTACACCAACATACATTGTCACGCACATGCATCGACAACACACAACACTCACAATCACTCATTCACGCATGCATCCACCACGACTCACACCTGCATGCACGCATTCCAAAACATACACCCCCCCCCACACATACACATAACACCCCCCTCTCCGGTCGGAGAACCCGACTTACCTGCTTGCAGGGGGTCCTCCGGCTGAAGACGGTCCGCGGCGCTGCTGGCAGCAGCAGCGTCCACCAGCAAAACACCGCCAGGCCGTATCATTGCTCATGATACGGTTGGCGGTGTTTTGCTGCCGTGGCGGTGCTGCTGGCAGCAGCGCCGCCGTACTGCCGTCCACCACCATGACTGTCGGCGGTGTTCCGCCAGATTTCTGGCGGTATACTGCCGACTGTCCTAATACGCGTTGCCGGCTGGTAGCCACGGCGGCGGTATGTTGGCGGCCGTTGCCGTGGCGGTAGGCGGTCAATACCGCCAATCTTGTAATGAGGGCCATAGTAATGTGTTTTATATGTCCTGACAGTGAAATATTGCTAAATTTGTTTTTCACTGTTGCAAGGCCTGTCCCTCTCATAGGTTAACATGGGGGCTACCTTTAAATATGATTAAAGTGTAGATTCCCTTTGGGAGCGGATGGACACATGGAGTTTGGGGTCTCTGAGCTCACAATTTAAAAATACATCTTTTAGTAAAGTTGATTTTAAGATTGTGTGTTTGAAAATGCCACTTTTAGAAAGTGAGCATTTTCTTGCTTGAACCATTTATGTGACCCTGTTTGTGGATTCCTTGTCTGGGTCAGTTTGACAGTTGGGCTGGATGCACCTCTCACTAAACAGTGACACAAAGGGAGCTGGGGTGTAGTCTGCATTTCCTGATGAGCCATCTGTGGTAGGAGGGAGGGGAGGAGTGGTCACTCACACCTGAAAGGGCTGTGCCTGCCCTCACACAATGCAGTCTCCAACAACCCTGGTGTGTGTCTGGGGCCTGGCCTAGGCAAGGCAGGATTTCAGAATCAGGAGAGACTTTCCTTTGAAGTAAGCCTACTTCAAAGGGCAAAATGGGTATAAGAAGGGCACCCAAACCCACAGACGGTAGAACTCTTCTGGAAACCAAGAGGAACCTCTCCCTGGAGAAGAGCAGAGGAAGAAGAGCTGCCCTGCCTGTGCTTTGTGGAGCTATCCTGCAGTTGCTGCTTCTGCCTGTGCTAGAGGACAAAGATTGAACTTTGTGTTGCCTTCCTTCTTGTGAAGATCTCCAAGGGCTTGATTTAGAGCTTGCCTCCTGTTGTTTGAAGACTCAGGGACAGCAAAGACTTCTCCCTGCCAGCACCTGGAGCCTCTGGAGAGACTCCTACTCTGCCAAGTGGTGCCCATCCAGTTCCTGGGGCACTGAGAAGAGAAGCTGGCAGCCCAAGAGTGAGAAATCCACGCAAAGACCGGCGTGCGGGGAAAAGATGGACACGACTCTGATCTGCGACTGAAAAATCGACGCACTGCCGGCTTCGCAGCTGAAAATTTATGCTCGCCTGCAACGCGACCAGAAGATTGACACCCGGGGCTGGAGAAACGACGCACAGCATCACTGACGGAGGCTGGTGAGATCGCTACCCACGCTGCGTGGTTTTCGGATCATCGTTCAGCTGGATTTCCGACACAAACACCGCTGGCCGTGTAAAAACGACGCAAGGCCTGCCTGGACCGGAGAATGCTGACCGGATCGACGCATTGCTCTCCTGCGGAGAGAAGAAACAACGCACACCGCCCGACTAAAGGAGAAACGACGCAAGGTCTCGCTCGTGAGTAATATAGACGCATCGCAAGCCCTTTTTGATGCACACTCGCCCGTGCTGAGTTATTTTTGACGCACCCAAGGTACATTTTCACGCTAACAGCGTTAGTGTGTGTTTAAAATTACATGAAGACTTGTTTTGTAATTTTAGTGATAACTTGACTCGTGTATTATGGATTTTCGACGTTTTGGTCTTGTTTTGTTTAGATAAATATTTTCTATTTTTCTAAACCTGTATTGTGTCATCTTTTAGTGTTTTCATTAAGTTACTGTGTGTGTTGGTACAAATACTTTACACCTGGCACTCTGAAGTTAAGCCTGCCTGCTCGTGCCAAGCTACCAAGGGGGTGAGCGGGGGTTAGCTGAGGGTGATTCTCCTTTACCCTGACTAGAGTGAGGGTCCTTGCTTGGACAGGGGGTAACCTGAATGCCAACCAAAGACCCCCATTTCTAATATGGTATTAAAATACGTTTAGTTTTAGGGTACACAAAGTAATAAATAGGAATTGAATAAAGTTTTAAATAGGCTATACTAGCATTAACTGTGGATTCTTCGGCTTGATGTCAACTTCTGCAGGCACTAGAGATGGATGCAAGCAGAGAGGTAGACTGGTCATGCTTGTCTAGATGGAGAATAAAAGCATTGGCAGGTGTCAGCTGAAGAAGGCAGTCCTGCCGGGGGCGCCTACGGCACGGTCGCAGCAAGCAGAGAAGACCTCAGCCCTAGGGAGCAGTAGATGCTGTCCTCATCATGGTCCTCTCAAATAGCCTTAAACCATTTCAGAAGACTCCTAATGGGCCCTCTTCTTCTCAGGATAACTGAAATGTCCAACCAGCCAATCTCTGAGGGGGACGGAACACTCCAATATATGAATGGCTGCTTCTCTGAGAAAGAACTTACCCTTTTCGTAAACTTTCATGATGTGAACCGCACCATGTGACTCTGAAAACCAATAGGGATTGGTGCCTGTCCCCTGTCATTATCTAAGAAAGGGCTCAGTGATATTTTTAATCTGCCCCCGTGAGGCCTAACCTGGCCTCAGATCAACCTTTAGCAGGGACTAAATTATTGAGGTAGTTTTAGGGCGTTATTTAGAATTTGGCAGAGGGGGTTACCTTGTCACAATTGTGACAGATATCCCGTCTGCCGTATTACAATACCATTATAGCTTATGGAAGTCATAATATGGGGCCTGGGATATCTCTCACGTTTGTGACAGAGTAACCCGTCTGCCAAACTCTAAATCAGGCCCTTAGTGTGGAGTCTACCCTGGTGGGCTGCTAGATTGTCCCTCCCCCAGGAGATCCACAAAAACTCTTGCCGTTCTCTATATGTTCTGTGCTGAGAAGGCACATATTATGTACCATACCCCCTAAAATATCTTCTTGGATTGGCTATGACGAGGGAAACAAAGAATTCCACGGCTTAGAACAGGGGCTAATGAGCAAACAGTGATGGATACTGAAAATTCCATCTTCCATCTATTATACTTTTAGATAAATAAATACATAGGCCCTCATTAGGACCTTGGTGGCAAATGCCGCCTACAGCCACGGTGACGGCCGCCAACATACCGTCGACGTGGCTACCGACCGTCCATGGCATTATGACCAAAGATGGAATTCCACCAGAAGGCTGGCGGAATTCCATCTACGGTGATGGCGGCGGACGGCGGTAAGGTGGCGCTGCTGTCAGCAGCAGCACCACGCCAGCAAAACACCGCCTACCGTATCATGTTCCATGATAAGGCATGGAGGTGTTTTGCTGGTGGACGCTGCTGCTGGCAACAGCGCCGCATCCTGTCTCCCGCCAGAGGACCCCTTGCAAGCAGGTAAGTTGGGTTCTACGACAGGAGAGAGGGGGTGGGGGTGTTGTGTGCGTGTGTGGGGGTGTGTGTGACTGTGTGTGAATGCGTGCATGCGTGTGTAATGCTTTGTGAATGAGTGGGTGTGAGTGTACGTGCATGTTGTGTCGTGAGATTGCGTGTGTGCCTGGATGTATGTTCGTGTGTGTATGGTATGTAAGTGTGTATGAATGTGTGGGTGAATGTGTGTATGCGTGTGTGTATGGGTGTGTATGTGCGTGTATGGGTGTAAATATGCGGGGGGTCGGGAGTGGGAGGGGGAGGGCGGGGGAGGACTCTGAAGAGGGGGTGGAGGCGGGGGACACCCCTATCAGTGCCAGAGAAGGAATTCCCTGGCACTGATAGTGCCTACCGCCATGGTTTCAGTGGCGGTACAGAAACCACTGAAAGCATGGCGGTGGGGGGGGTCATAATGCCATGGGCGGCCTAGTGATGGCTGCCAGGATGGAGACTGAAGTCTCCAGCCTGGCCGTCGTTACCGCCGTGGCGGTCGGTGTGTTAACTTGGTGGTTTTACTTTGGCCAAACCGTCAATGTCTTAATAGTGGAGGTAGGTACCGCCAGCTTGTTGGCCGTAATACCTCCACTATACCACTGACCGCCCGGGTCATAATGACCCCCATAATCTTTTCAGTAAAGCCTACCAGGCTTTTAAGGGGTTCCCTTTAGCATGTGATGGGACTGATTGGCAGAGACATGTGGCACTGGGGACCCTGGGTGTCCTGTTGCTGGATGCCTTGTCTCCTTTGGTCCCTTCCTCCTTCCTGAAGATGAGAGGTGATGATCTTCGATTGGCCTTAGACTGCCCCCATCCCCTCATGGTGGGGTTAATTGTAGAAGAGGGGAGCAGGAGTGTAGCCCTGACCCATACCATGGGTAAAACCCATAGAGCAGTAGATGGCTGGTGCCTACAATGACTGGCTCACTCTGCTCTCTGAAGGCCTGATTCACAAAGGGACTTACGACCCATAACGTTAAGAGTGCCGACTCTCTGCACTGCAGTGCTGAGTGCATAGATTTCACCCCAAGTGGGGAGATTCTGCCCTGAGAGCAGAGACTCTGAACTCATAACTCATAAGTCCCTTTGTGAATCGGGCCCTGAGTCCCTATGTGTTGCAAGCAATTCCACCCAAAACGACAGGAGTGGGTGCACATTCCCCATTCCACCAAAACAGTGCAGCCTCCATGCCAGAGAGGAGGCAGCAACTGGGCTTGAATGTAGGCTGGCAGCAGTGATAAAGGCCGGCACGGGGGCATGTGGGTCTGTGCACATAGATGCCTATTTTTCTGCAGGTCTACGAGCTTAGATGTGCATAGGTATGGTACGTCTATCTGCCTCTTTGGATTTGTGTCATCTTTGTCAATGTGTGTGTGGATGTTGTGTGTCTGCATATGTCAACTGACTGCAAAAATCAAACCTATTGGCACTGCGAATTTAGGATTGGTTTGGGGCCCAGATGTCTCAGACAAAATTTCAGTGAATTGAGACAAAGCATGCTGTTTTTCTGGCTGTAGAGGAATAATGCTCCCAGAGTCCGTAATAGACTAGGTCTTGCCTGTACAATAATGTTTCAGCTGCATGAAACACTATACATGAAATAAATAAAATAAACATTACCATTTTGTGAAAGATGGCTTGTTTTCTTCGATATTCCCATTTTTCTTTGGTCACAGAAGTTCTTAATAAATGACTCTCTTTTCCGTTTGAATAAAATACAATTCTCTGAAGCTCAAACATAATGAAAATGACTGACATATACAGAAGATCTTGGTCAAACTGACCTGATGCTGTAATGTATGAAATGATGTCTTATAAATGCATTTGCTTTCACGGTTTGAGAAAACATTGCAGACGGAACCACGTCCGCTGGCCATGAAAACCATGCGTACTCTGCCCTGTATTTGGAAGACAGACTCCGGGGGGCGGGAAGATTGCTGTTGGTTTCTGCTGATGCCAAAAGTTTTCTATCACTGCACATTTGACTACTCTCTTTCTGCCTTTGAATTTGAACTTTGAAAGTGTCACTGTGCAAGGGAAAAGTAAAGGTTGTCATCCAGGCATGAAGAACAAGAGAAAATATACATTAAAATGTGTGCTTTTAAACAACCTAGCATCACTGATATGCTCCCTCAGATATTTTACTCTTTCAGCATTGTGTTTTGACCTCCACTAAGGCCTCTAGTTTTTGCTTTTTTATTTTTTACTCCTTGGTCACTTCTGTTTGCAGCCCCCTTAAACCTCTCTGCAGCGTTTGACACGGTATCCCACCCCATCCTCATCCAATTCTTACATGACATCGGAATCCAAGGACAGACACTGCAATGGATTTCCTTTTTCCAGAGTTGAGGAACTCAATCAGACATTCTGGCACCATACACCTCAGATACCCCCAACCTCATCCACAGAGATCTGCAAGGATCCTCTTTTAGCCCGACCCTCTCCAACTCATACATGAGCTCTCTAACCAGCATCATCTGATCTCACAACATCAACATCCTCGGCAATGCTGATGACACACAACTCATTCTCTCCCTCAAGGACAAGATGGCCAGTTCCCAGATCAACTTCAATGCCTGCCTGATTGAACTTTCCCACTGGATGAACACCTATTGTCTAATGCTGAACACCAACAAGACTTAAAATTGTGATCTTTGGGAACAGCACATCACTGTGGAACTCCAACTGGTAGCCAAACAAGCTAGGACAAACACACACCCCACCACCTATGTCGAGAACCTCAGGATCATCATCGACACAATGTCAACATGACCGCCCAGGTCACCACCTCATGCTTCTGCACCCTGAAGATGTTGAGGAAGATTTTCAATTAGCACCCAATCAGCATCCATCAAACCATCAAGCACACCTAAGTCACAAGAAAGCTAGACAACAGAAACACCGTCTATGCCTAGATCAACAAAAACAATCACCATAAGACTGCAGATATGTTTTGTGGTATGGTCCCTGCACTAGCCGGGCTTCCTGCGTGGAACGCTTTCCCTGTGCATCTTTGCAATGAAACCAACATCAGATTTTTTTAGAAGTAACTCAAGACCCACCTTTCCATCCAAACGTTTTCCAGTTGTGTTCCTTAATGCTCCCTCCCTCTGTAGTGTCCTATGAGTGTTTAAAAAAATGGAAAACATAAATGCAATACATAATAAAATGTCAAGAGGAACCAAAATCAATGCTATTACACCCAGTTTGACCCTGATTGTGACAGGCACCATGGCAGGTGGTTTGCTTCCAATGCCAGACACAGAGTAGGCATTGCCTCATTTTTATTCCAGCCATGTATCTACAGCAAGTCATAAAAAGTTCACAGATTTGAAAATCAACATGACAGACTCAGGCCCTCATTACAACATTGGCGGTATTGACCGCCTACCGCCACGGCGACGGCCGCCAACATACCGCCGCCGTGGCTACCAGCCGTCTACCCGTATCATGAACGCTGACGGTATACCCCCAGAATTCTGGCGGAACACCGCCGATGGTCATGGCGTGTGGACGGCGGTAAGGAGGCGCTGCTGTCAGCAGCACCGCCACACCAGGAAAACACCGCCAACCGTATCATGAGCAATGATACGGCCTGGCGGTGTTTTGCTGGCGGACGTTGCTGCTGCCAGCAGCGCGCGGACCGTCTCCAGCCAGAGGAACCCCTGCAAGCAGGTAAGTCGGGTTTTCCGAGCGGAGAGGGAGCTGGGGGGTGTTGTGTGTCTGTGGGGGGGTGTATGTTTTGGAATGCATGCATGCGGTGTAAGTCACGTAGGATGCATGTATGAATGAGTGATTGTGAGTGTTGTGTGTTGTGAATGCATGTGTGTGACAAGGTACGTTGGTGTGTGTTGAGGTGTGTGGGTATGTATGTGTGCATGTGTGGGTGGTGGTGGGTATGCGTGTGTGCATGTGTGTATATGGGTGCGCGTGTGGGTGTGTATATGTGCGGGGCGCAGTAGAGGGAGGTGGAGGGTAGGATAGGACTCCTGGGAGGGGGAGGGGGGCAGGGGAGACCCTTAGCAGTGCCAGGGAAGGGATTCCCTGGCACTGATAGTGCATACTGCCATGGTTTTCGTGGTTGTAAGATTGGCACGAAAACCATAGCGGTAGGCCGGGTCGTAATCCCAAGGGTGGGATTGTGACGGCCGCCAGGCTGGAGACCGAAGTCTCCAGGCCAGCGGCTGTTACCACCCTGGTGGTCGGTGTGTTAAAGTGGCGGTTTTGGATGGCAGTAACTGCCATGGTCAAAATCCCATTTTCTTTACCGCCGGCCTGTTGGGGGTGTTACCACCGCTTTAACTCCGACCCCCAGGGTTGTAAGTAGGGCCTCAGACTTTCATCATTCTGAAGTTTACAAATTGCACACATATTAAGTTGCCCATGATACCCAACATGTAAAGGAAACAGAAAAAGTGTCTGACACAAATATTGTGTCTTAAATATAGTTTACAAAAATATTGAAAAATATTGTCACTTGGATGCAGATTTTCTAATATAAATGCCAATAGGTGATATTTTGTAGACAATAATTAGGATATATATATATAGATATACAATATTGATGTCAAATAGCAACTCACAACCCACCTCGAACTTCACCATCTGCTAGACAACACCCAATGAGGATTCAGAAAGAACCATAGCACTGAAACAGCACTCATCACGGCCACAGATGACATTAAAATCATCCTGGACTGAGGAGAATCCAGCTCGACCACTGTGTGGCCTTCAACACTGTCTCTCATAAAAGCATTATCAGAAGCTTCCATGAGATGGGTAAACAAGGACCCGCTCTCAGATGGATCTATTCCTTCCTCATAGGAAGAACCCAAAGGGCTAGCCTGCTACCTTTCATACCAAAGACCAAGAGATTGATATACGGAGTCCCACAAGGATCGTCCCTCAGCCCCACCCTTTTCAGCATATACATGACACCACTCGCCAACATCATCCAAATACAAGACATCTCCGTCATCTCCTCCGCTGATGACACCAAACTCATCCTCTACCTGCTGAACAAAACAACCACTGCCAGAACCAGCTTCTCGAACTGCATGATCATGGTAGCAGTCGGGATGCAAATCAACTGCCTGCAGCTCAACTCTGACAAGACAGAAGTACTGTCCTCAGCAACAAGATCTCCCCATGGGGATTCCTCTTGGTGGCCGTTGGTGGTAGGATCAACACCCACACTCATAAACCACACAAGAAATCTAGGGATCATCCTGGACCACAATCTCCACATGATGGCTCAAGTCAACACAGTGTGCACCTCCTGCATCCGCATCCTACGCATGCTGCGAAATATCTGCAAAGAGTTGCAACTCCAATCCAACCCACTCCAGTGCATCCCACTCCAATCCAATCCACCCCACTCCAGTCCAGTATACCCCACTCTTATCCAATTCACCAAATACAGTCTAATTCAATTGAATCCACCCCATTCCATTCCACCTCAGTCCAACTGAATCCACCCCACTCAGTCCAATACAGACCACCACAATCCACCCCACTTCAATTCATTTCACTCCAATCCAATCCACCCCAATTCACATCACTCTACCCTACTCCAATGTATCCCACCCCAAACCACCCTACTCCTATCCAATCCACCAAAATGCAATCCACCCGACCCCAGCCCTATCACTCCAGTCCAATACACCCACTCTATCTAATCTGATCCATCCACCCTAATTAAATCTAATTCACCCCATTTCAATCCACCCTACTCCAATCCAATCCACCCATCCAGTTCACCCACTCCAATCCACACCACTCCAATGAATCCACCCCACTCTACCCCAGTCTAATCCACCCCACTGTGTCCCAACCCTCCCTACTTCCTCAAACTACTCCAACCCACTCCACCCTATTCCACCCCACTCTACGCCATTCTATGCCACTCCACTCAACAACAGTGCACTCTACAACACTCAGTCAGTGAACTACTCAACTCTACTCCCCTCTATTCATCTATATAGCACTCTACTCCCCTACTCCACTGAATGACACTCTGCTCCCCTATTCCACTCCACTATATAACACTCCAGGCCCTTAACTTTTAGCCATGCTGTAGCATTCTTCAGTCTTGACCCTGCTCCATTGAGAACAGTCCAGGCCGAACTACCAGGCCATGCCCCCCCTGAACGTTTCGCCGAGCAATCGCCAGTGGCTGATGTTATTTAAAACATTCCATTAATCACTTTATTTTTTTATGTCGTAGATCTTGACCCCGACCTGGGTCCTTAGCAAGCAAGACTAATAAAACATACCATATAAATGTTACATGCGAAATGTAGGCAATTGATTTGCAAACTTACAGTCACCTGGTGTGCCATCTGGGACTCAATGACTGCTTTTGCAAATTAACTACTTTCATTTAAATCATAAATCCCATGTATCAGGATGGATGAGTATGGGGGAGAGGCAGGTTGCTGGGAACAATTAAGTGAGCCGGGGGGTGAGATGGCAGCCTTGCCCCCCCCACCCTTACCCCGGATGCTGGTGTGCTAATTGACTGCTATCAGGACACTGATATTAAGTTAGTCTGGTATATAGTCCAACATGTAGGATTCAGAGCCCAGGAATGCATACAAATTGTAGCTGAGAGCAATGCCTACTCTAAGGCATGTGCTTGGCTTTGTGCTTGACTAATGAGACAGTGGCACCACCTAGTCCCAAGTTTGCTAAGTCATGGTCACTAACTTGATGTCTCCTGCCTAATTAGCACAAGTGCAAAGAAAAACACAAAAGCTTTGTTTAGTCTAACTCAAATCAAAAACTTAGAACACTTTTTGTGACTCTTTGGAAAACTAAGGTGAACCACAGCACCACTCTTGGGAAGACACAACCTCCCATGCTAGTCACGCTCTGAACTTTTCGTCTTTACACAATTCCATCATTCTACTCATAATCACATTCTGCACATACGTGCATGTATCTGCATACTTCCAGGGAGATGAAAGCTCTTAATAAAAGGTGAACCGACCAAAAGAAGCTGCCCCGGGTACCAGACAAACCTGCATCCAGCATTTGCAACCAGGAGAGTCCACCATTCACCTGTAGCGTTTTGATCTTCATCATCCTTCTTTACCAGAGTGACCTAAATCTGGGTCACTCTGGCAAAAAAGGATGATCTTGAGGCACGATCCTGATCAGATGCTGATCTCTGACACTTGGTGCTCTACTCAGAGATAGCAGCATCAAGATTCACCAATTTGGAGATGACGCACAACTTAACTTGCAGTCTCCTCTGCTTCAAACATCCAACACATCAATACTGCCTGTACATCATCCAGAACTGACTTTTCAGGGCATACCTGAAGCTCAATCCATTCAAGACAGAATTCCTAGAATTAGCCAAGAACAACAAACAATAAAAAAGGCACAAGCTATCTCACAGAGCAGTAGCCATATTGGATTGGTTTACCACTCATCTGCTAGAAGCTTTTCACAGCCCTACAGTTCATTACTACAACCATCTGTACCTCCCCACAACCCACAAGAACTCCGTATTATAAGTGGATCCGAACCTCCTAGACATAGGGAGGTTACTAGGAATCTCCCAGAGTGCCCATAACAGTGGGCATATTGGACTGATATAGATCCAGTCATGACCCCTCGACCTCAGACAAGGGTTAGATAATTTAGAACCTCACTAGCTGAAACCTCTACTGAAGTCAACACAAGGTCTAGCCCAGGAAGTGAATGGTCCTTTAGATAATGTCAAGCAACTCATCTCAGAAAATGCAGATGGCCACGGAACCCCCTCACCTTCACCCTTATATACCTGAAACCCCACGGTCAGAACTCTTTCTTTATCACCTACCTCCCCCCACCCTCTCAGCTAATACCACCAAAAGCTTCAAACATAAACTGCTCAAGCAACACCCTTAAACACTCATAGCGGACATTTACTACAACACATTCAAAGGTCAAGAGAAAAACAATCTCATCTTCTATATGGTGAAATGGAGAACTAACCTAACAAACTACCTCCAATATCCCTTACAGCCACAAACTGTCAATCTCCTACTCACTCAATTTCAAAGGCAACGCTACTATAAATATATTCAGAAATGGAAATGTCATGATCCAAGCTAATGACACAAACCTCAGCTCATCTGAATCCTTATTCCCAACATCATTATGCAACGCCATCTCCCATTCCCACAACATTCCTGCCACAACCCACCATTCCCCTCAGGTCTCGATGCAATGCAGGGAGTAACACACACGAGACACACCAAAAGCACATTCTCCTTATCTACCACCAACACACACTCTGCCCCCGCTTCCCACACTTTTGCTTCTGATGCCCCTATCTCCCAGGACCCTAAACTCTTTCTAGGGGCTTACATTGAAAGATGGCTTCTTCCTCTGACTCACCCTCCCATAACCCACCAGTTTCACCTCCTGACTCACCCTGCCCTTCTTCTTCACTACACTGGAGCATGGCAGCCACAATGCAGAAGCTGGGCCCCCTTCCTACCGATTTCCCTCAAATCCAACACCTCGTAGCACAAGTCCATCTCTTTCTTCCCCCGTCACCAACTGACAGATGCCAGCCTCCTCCCCTGCCCCCTCATGGCCCAACTGCCTTCCCTGGCCTCACACTGTTGCCCTCTTTGCCAACTGAGCCTGTTCTCTTATTTCCTGTCCTTTGCCCTCTTATACTGTTTCCCCACGCTTGGCGTCGCTCTGCACTACCAGCTCCCAGGGACCTCTCCCCCCCACTTCCACTTCCAGCTCCCTGACCCCTGCCTTTATTGCAGAGGCCCTCGCATTCCGTGAGGCCCCACCCTTCACGTATACTTTAGTCAGTTCAGCTGCTGTCTTGAAAGTTTCGGGGTGATCTGTTAAGCGGAGGCCGAGGAAAAAGGGGGGGGTCCCAAAAAATGTTTTCCCAATTAATTTTCCCACAGGGTCTTTGAACATGCCTAGAGTCCGAACTACTGAAAGGAATTACACCCAATTTGACAGGAAGCTAGATGTTGGTACGCAGATTGTGCTTTTTGTGATTTGGAGTTAATCCGTTCAGTAGTTTTAAAGATATTAAATTGCAAAAAATATAGATATCTAGGCATGCGGATTCTCACGGATCTAACTGTCCCCGTGCTGATATCTGATTGGCTGCCAAGACTTCATCAAAGAAGTGTTGCAGCCATCTTGGGACTCTGCTTCAGCCGAGTCCAGCAAAAAAAGGTTAGACAAAAGAAAAGGGGCCAGGGTAGTGTCACCCTAAGCCCCTAGCCTTAGTCTAGGGTTCCCCCAAGGACCCCGCTAGGGCTAAAAACAGTTTTTTTTATAAATCTCTGAAAAATCAGTGATGGATCCGCAGATTTTTTCGAGTTTTAAAAAAAAGGCGGTCTTCTAGCTCCCAGGGGAATTGGGGACTTTAAAAAGGGGGGGGGTGCAAGAAGCACCCCTCCTAGCTCTTGTATTAGCCCCGGGATCGCCTCCTCCCTGGGATAATGACAGAAAAATATGTGGGGGGAGGCACACAGCTCCCCATGCCCTGGGATCACTACCTCCCGGGGCAATTTAATCAATTGGGGGGGGGGGGCCGTAGTCCAGGGGACCGCTTGTAGGAGGCTGGACTGGCTTGTAGTGAGTACCAAGGGGTACTTGCACCTTGCACCAGGCCCAGTTATCCCTTATTAGTGTATAGGGTGTCTAGCAGCTTAGGCTGATAGATAATGGTAGCTTAGCAGAGCAGCTTAGGCTGAACTAGGAGACGTGTGAAGCTACTACAGTACCACTTAGTGTCATATGCACAATATCATAAGAAAACACAATACACAGTTATACTAAAAATAAAGGTACTTTATTTTTATGACAATATGCCAAAGTATCTTAGAGTGTACCCTCAGTGAGAGGATAGGAAATATACACAAGATATATATACACAATAGCAAAAATATGCAGTATAGTCTTAGAAAACAGTGCAAACAATGTATAGTTACAATAGGATGCAATGGGGAAACATAGGGATAGGGGCAACACAAACCATATACTCCAGAAGTGGAATGCGAACCACGAATGGACCCCAAACCTATGTGACCTTGTAGAGGGTCGCTGGGACTATTAGGAAATAGTGAGAGTTAGAAAAATAACCCTCCCCAAGACCCTGAAAAGTGAGTGCAAAGTGCACTAAAGTTCCCCTAAGGACAAAACACAAATCAGCAATGCAACAACGATGGATTCCTGACTGAGGGTACCTGTGGAACAAGGGGACCAAGTCCAAAAGTCACAAGCAGCTCGGAGATGGGCAGATGCCCAAGAAATGCCAGTGGTTGGTGCAAAGAAGCTCTTACTAGGCTGAAGAACTGTGAATACTGCAGGAACGACAAGGGCTAGAGGCTTCCCCTTTGGAGGATGGATCCCCCACGCCTTGGAGAGTCGTGCAGAAGTGTTTTCCCGCCGGATGGACGCCAACAAGCCTTGCTACACGCAAATCGTGCGTTTGGCGTTTTTGGACGCTGCTGGGGCCCAGGAGGGACCAGGAGGTCGCAAATTGGACCTGCAGAGAGAGGGGACGTCGAGCAAGACAAAGAGCCCTCACTGAAGCAGGTAGCACCCGGAGAAGTGCCAGAAACAGGCACTACGAGGATGCGTGAAACGGTGCTCGCCGAAGTTGCACAAAGGAGTCCCACGTCGCCGGAGACCAACTTAGAAAGTCGTGCAATGCAGGTTAGAGTGCCGTGGACCCAGGCTTGGCTGTGCACGAAGGATTTCCGCCGGAAGTGCACAGGGGCCGGAGTAGCTTGCAAAGTCGCGGTTCCCAGCAATGCAGCCCAGCGAGGTGAGGCAAGGACTTACCTCCACCAAACTTGGGCTGAAGAGTCACTGGACTGTGGGGGTCACTTGGACGGTGTCGCTGGATTCGAGGGACCTCGCTCGTCGTGCTGAGAGGAGACCCAAGGGACCGGTCATGCAGCTTTTTGGTGCCTGCGGTTGCAGGGGGAAGATTCCGTCGACCCACGGGAGATTTCTTCGGAGCTTCTGGTGCAGAGAGGAGGCAGACTACCCCCACAGCATGCACAAGCAGGAAAACAGTCGAGAAGGCGGCAGGATCAGCGTTACAGAGTTGCAGTAGTCGTCTTTGCTACTATGTTGCAGGTTTGCAGGCTTCCAGCGCGGTCAGCGGTCGATTCCTTATCAGAAGGTGAAGAGGGAGATGCAGAGGAACTCGGCTGAGCTCATGCATTCGTTATCTAAAGTTTCCCCAGAGACAGAGACCCTAAATAGCCAGAAAAGAGGGTTTGGCTACCTAGGAGAGAGGAAAGGCTACTAACACCTGAAGGAGCCTATCACAAGGAGTCTCTGACGTCACCTGGTGGCACTGGCCACTCAGAGCAGTCCAGTGTGCCAGCAGCACCTCTGTTTCCAAGATGGCAGAGGTCTGGAGCACACTGGAGGAGCTCTGGACACCTCCCAGGGGAGGTGCAGGTCAGGGGAGTGGTCACTCCCCTTTCCTTTGTCCAGTTTCGCGCCAGAGCAGGGGCTAAGGGGTCCCTGAACCGGTGTAGACTGGCTTATGCAGAATTGGGCACATCTGTGCCCAACAAAGCATTTCCAGAGGCTGGGGGAGGCTACTCCTCCCCTGCCTTCACACCATTTTCCAAAGGGAGAGGGTGTCACACCCTCTCTCAGAGGAAGTTCTTTGTTCTGCCATCCTGGGCCAGGCCTGGCTGGACCCCAGGAGGGCAGCTGCCTGTCTGAGGGGTTGGCAGCAGCAGCAGCTGCAGAGAAACCCCAGGAAGGGCAGTCTGGCAGTACCAGGGTCTGTGCTACAGACCACTGGGATCATGGAATTGTACCAACCATGCCAGGATGGCATAGAGGGGGCAATTCCATGATCATAGACATGTTACATGGCCATATTCGGAGTTACCATGGTGAAGCTACATATAGGTAGTGACCTATATGTAGTGCACGCGTGTAATGGTGTCCCCGCACTCACAGAGTTCAGTGAATTGGCTCTGAACAATGTGGGGGCACCTTGGCTAGTGCCAGGGTGCCCTCACACTAAGTAACTTTGCACCTAACCTTTACCAGGTAAAGGTTAGACATATAGGTGACTTATAAGTTACTTAAGTGCAGTGTAAAATGGCTGTGAAATAACGTGGACGTTATTTCACTCAGGCTGCAGTGGCAGGCCTGTGTAAGAATTGTCAGAGCTCCCTATGGGTGGCAAAAGAAATGCTGCAGCCCATAGGGATCTCTTGGAACCCCAATACCCTGGGTACCTCAGTACCATATACTAGGGAATTATAAGGGTGTTCCAGTAAGCCAATGTAAATTGGTAAAAATGGTCACTAGCCTGTTAGTGACAATTTAGAAAGAAATGAGAGAGCATAACCACTGAGGTTCTGATTAGCAGAGCCTCAGTGAGACAGTTAGTCACTACACAGGTAACACATTCAGGCACACTTATGAGCACTGGGGCCCTGGGTTACCAGGGTCCCAGTGACACATACAACTAAAACAACATATATACAGTGAAAAATGGGGGTAACATGCCAGGCAAGATGGTACTTTCCTACACAACCTCCCCCCAAACGAAGGACAATAAGACTAGCCATTACCTGATGAGTCTTCATTGTCTAAGTGGAAATATCTGGAGAGTCCATCTGCATTGGAGTGGCTACTCCCAGGTCTATGTTCCACTGTATAGTCCATTCCCTGTAGGGATATGGACCACCTCAACAATTTTGGATTTTCACCTTTCATTTGTTTTAGCCAAAGTCGAGGTTTGTGGTCTGTCTGAACAATGAAGTGAGTGCCAAACAGGTATGGCCTCAACTTCTTCAGAGCCCAGACCACAGCAAAGGCCTCCCTCTCAATGGCAGACCAACGCTTTTCTCTAGGGGTCAACCTTCTACTAATAAAAGCAACAGGTTGATCCTGGCCCTCAGAATTAAGTTGTGATAGGACTGCCCCTACTCCTAATTCAGATTCATCAGTTTGGACATAGAATTTTTTAGAGTAACAAGGGCTTTTCAGGACAGGTGCAGAGCACATGGCCTGCTTCAGCTCCTCAAAAGCTTTCTGACAGTTTGCTGTCCATAATACCTTTTTAGGCATTTTCTTGGATGTGAGGTCATTAAGAGGGGCTGCAATGGAGCCATAGTTCTTAATGAACCTCCTGTAATACCCAGTGAGGCCTAGGAAGGCTCTCACCTGAGTCTGAGTGGTAGGGGGAATCCAATCAATAATTGTTTGGATTTTCCCCTGAAGTGGTGCAATCTGTTCCCCACCAACAAGGTGTCCCAGATAAACCACCTTACCCTGCCCTATCTGGCACTTTGAAGCCTTGATAGTGAGGCCTGCCTTTTGCAGGGCCTCCAAAACTTTCCATAGGTGGACCAGGTGATCATCCCAGCTGGAGCTAAAGACAGCTATATCATCCAAATATGCTGCACTGAAAGCTTCCAGCCCTTGCAGGACTGTGTTCACCAACCTCTGAAAAGTGGCAGGTGCATTTTTCAGACCAAAAGGCATTACAGTAAACTGGTAATGTCCTCCAATGGTAGAAAATGCAGTCTTAGATTTAGCATCTTCTGACAATTTGATCTGCCAATACCCTGCAGTCAAATCAAAAGTGCTTAGATACTTGGCAGGTGCCAGTGTATCTATGAGCTCATCTGCCCTGGGTATAGGGTGAGCATCAGTTTTGGTTACCAAGTTGAGACCTCTATAGTCGACACAAAACCTCATTTCCTTCTTTCCATCTTTAGAATTGGGTTTTGGTACCAGTACCACAGGAGAAGCCCATGGACTGTCAGAGTGCTCAACCACTCCTAGTTCCAACATTTTCTGAACTTCTTGCTTTATGCAGTCCCTGACATGGTCAGGCTGCCTATAGATCTTACTTTTGACAGGTAAACTGTCTCCAGTATCTATAGTGTGCTCACACCAAGAAGTGGTGCCTGGCACAATGGAGAAGAGTTCTGAAAATTGTCCTAGGAGATTTATGCAATTATCTTTCTGCTCAGCAGTAAGACAATCAGCCAAAACTACACCTTCCACAAGAGCATCTTGTTCTGTGGAAGAGAAGAGATCAGGTAGAGGATCACTGTCTTCTTCCTGTCCCTCATCTGTTGCCATGAGCAGGGTGAGATCAGCCCTGTCATAGTAGGGTTTCAGGCGGTTGACATGGAGCACCCTAAGGGGACTCCTGGCAGTGCCTAAGTCAACCAAGTAGGTGACTTCACCCTTCTTTTCAACAATTGTGTGGGGTCCACTCCATTTATCTTGGAGTGCTCTTGGGGCCACAGGCTCCAAGACCCACACTTTCTGCCCTGGTTGGTACTGAACCAAAACAGCCTTCTGATCATGCCATTGCTTCTGGAGCTCTTGGCTGGCCTGAAGGTTTTTACTGGCCTTTTTCATGTACTCAGCCATCCTTGATCTGAGGCCAAGTACATAATCCACAATATCCTGCTTAGGAGCTTTTAAAGGTTGTTCCCAACCCTCCTTTACAAGTGTGAGTGGACCCCTAACAGGGTGTCCAAAAAGAAGTTCAAAGGGGCTGAAGCCCACTCCTTTCTGGGGTACCTCCCTGTAGGCAAAAAGGAGGCATGGTAGAAGGATATCCCATCTCCTGCGGAGTTTTTCAGGGAGTCCCATAATCATGCCTTTGAGAGTTTTATTAAATCTCTCCACCAGTCCATTTGTTTGTGGATGATAGGGTGTTGTGAACTTGTAAGTTACACCACACTCCTTCCACATGGCCTTTAAGTATGCAGACATGAAATTGCTTCCTCTGTCTGATACTACTTCCTTTGGGAAGCCCACCCTGGAAAATATTCCCAGGAGGGCCTTTGCCACTGCAGGAGCTGTAGTGGTCCTTAAAGGAATAGCTTCAGGATATCTTGTGGCATGGTCCACTACCACCAAGATAAACCTATTGCCTGAAGCAGTAGGAGGGTCAAGGGGGCCAACTATGTCAACCCCTACCCTTTCAAAGGGAACCCCAACCACAGGCAGTGGGATAAGGGGTGCCTTTGGAGTGCCACCTGTCTTGCCACTGGCTTGACAGGTTTCACAGGACTTACAAAATTCTTTTGTGTCCTCAGACATCCTAGGCCAATGAAACAATGGTACCAATCTGTCCCAAGTTTTCATTTGACCCAGGTGCCCAGCTAAGGGAATGTCATGTGCCAGTATTAGGAGGAACTTTCTGTACTCCTGAGGAATCACTAATCTCCTGGCAGCTCCAGGTTTAGGATCCCTATGCTCAGTGTACAAGAGGTTGTCCTCCCAGTAAACTCTGTGTGAGTCACTGACATCCCCATTAGCCTGTTTGACAGCTTGCTGTCTGAGACCCTCTAATGTGGGACAGGTTTGCTGTGCCACACTCAGCTCCTCTCTGGCAGGCCCCCCTTCACCCACAAGCTCAGCAGTGTCTGCTTCCAGCTCCTCTGGTGTAGGTTCTGCACAGGGAGGGAATTCTTCTTCCTCAGAAGTAGAATCCACTGTAGAGGGAGGGATAGTAGGAAGTGGTTTGCTTCTACTAGCCCTAGCTTTAGGGAGCACTTGGTCCATTGTTCCAGGATCCAAGCTTCCCTGTCCTTTTTGCTTTTTGGCCTGAGCCCTTGTCAAAGCAAAAATATGCCCTGGGATGCCCAGCATTGCTGCATGGGCCTCCAACTCCACATCTGACCAAGCTGATGTTTCCAAATCATTCCCTAATAGACAGTCTACAGGTAAATCTGAAGCTACCACAACTTTCTTTGGACCAGATACCCCCCCCAGTTGAGATTTACAACAGCCATGGGGTGGCTTTGTGTTATGTTGTGAGCATCGGTTACTTGGTACTGGTGTCCAAGTATGTGTTGTTCAGGGTGCACCAGTTTCTCAATCACCATTGTGACACTGGCACCTGTGTCCCTGTAGGCCTGGACCTCAACACCATTTATTAGGGTTAGTTGCTTGTACTTCTCCAAGTTATGGGGGCAAGCAACCAAAGTGGCTAAGTCAATAGCCCCTTCAGAGACTAAAGTAGCCTCTGTGGTCTCCCTAATTAGACCAACCCCAACTAAATTACCAAAAGTGAGCCCAGCTACTCCCTTGGATTGGCTATTAGTAGGTTTGCTCCCACCACCACTGCTATTAGTAGGGACACTAGGTGTAGCAGTAGGGGTTGTAGTGGTAGGAGCTGTGGTGCCTTTCTTTGGACAACTGGGATCTGTTGTCCAATGGCCTTTTATTTTACATAAATAGCACCATGGTTTCTTTTCCTTGTTCTGATTAAAGGAGGATTTGGGCCCACCACCCCCACCAGAGTGTTTTTGTGGGCCTGATGAAGACTCATTTTTAGATTTGTCCCCACCCTTGTCAGAAGACTTACCATCCTTCTTTTTGTTGCCATCTTTGTCACCCCCTGTATGAACTTTTCTGTTCACTCTTGTTCTGACCCATTTGTCTGCCTTCTTTCCCAATTCTTGGGGAGAGGTCAGATCAGAGTCCACCAAGTACTGGTGCAACAAATCAGACACACAATTATTAAGAATATGCTCTCTCAGGATCAAGTTATACAGGCTGTCATAATCAGTAACTTTACTGCCATGTAACCACCCCTCCAAGGCCTTCACTGCCTGGTCAATGAAATCAACCCAGTCTTGTGAAGACTCCTTTTTGGTATCTCTGAACTTTATCCTGTACTGTTCAGTGGTTAAGCCATAACCATCCAGGAGTGCATTCTTAAGAACTTGGAAATTGTTAGCATCATTTTCTTTTACAGTAAGGAGCCTATCCCTACCTTTTCCAGTAAATGATAGCCATAGGATAGCAGCCCACTGCTTTTGAGGGACATCCTGTACAGCACAGGCCCTCTCAAGTGCAGCAAACCACTTGTTAATGTCATCCCCCTCCTTGTAAGGGGGAACTATCTTGTGCAGATTCCTGGAATCATGCTCTTTTGCAGGATGACTATGGGGAATACTGCTGCTGCCACCATGGGTATCTAAACCCATCTTCTGTCTTTCCCTCTCTATTTCTAAAGACTGTCTATCCAAATCCAGCTGTTGCTTCTTGAGCTTCAGTCTGGTTTGCTCCACTCACAATCTATTGAGCTCCCTTTCTAACAATCTGTCATCAGGGTGGGTGGGAGGGACATTTCTAGATACAGAGGTATGATGGGAATGAACAGAAGGAGACCTGTCCCTTACCAAGGGCACCCTAACAGCTTGGCTACCAGCATAATGTGAGAGCACATCATCAGTATGATGTGATTCAACCTCTGTACCAACTATGCTAGACTGTCTAGTAATGGGCAGGCTGAGAAGTTTCTTTCCTGAACCTTTTCCTGGGGGAGTCCCTGGATCAGATTGAGAACCATTAGCTACTTTTTCTACAGATTGGGCACTTATGGCCTTATCCTGTACTCTAAGCATATTAATTAACAGTTCTAAGGAAGGATTCTTCCCTACACTCAAACCTCTCTCTATGCAGAGACTCCTTGCTCCTTTCCAGCTAAGGTGATCATATGCAAGTTTGGACAGTTCAACTTTTTGGCCTGTGCCAGACATTTTTAGAGAGAGTTAAAGTGATAGACAAAGAGAAAAAAGTTTTCAGAACTTTTTGGAAAGACAGAAAAAAACTTTTTAAACTTTTAAGAACTTTTTGAAAGTTTAGAAGTACTTTTCAGCACTTAGAAAAGAGTGAAAAGAGGAAATGCAAAACTTTTTGGCTATGTGTATATACACTGACCTTGTTTTGTATATTTTTCTCTTATGAAAAGTACAATGACAAGAGTGGTAAGTAGTCTCAAAGCACTTATCCCACCGCTGCACAACCAATGTAGGAGGCTGGACTGGCTTGTAGTGAGTACCAAGGGGTACTTGCACCTTGCACCAGGCCCAGTTATCCCTTATTAGTGTATAGGGTGTCTAGCAGCTTAGGCTGATAGATAATGGTAGCTTAGCAGAGCAGCTTAGGCTGAACTAGGAGACGTGTGAAGATACTACAGTACCACTTAGTGTCATATGCACAATATCATAAGAAAACACAATACACAGTTATACTAAAAATAAAGGTACTTTATTTTTATGACAATATGCCAAAGTATCTTAGAGTGTACCCTCAGTGAGAGGATAGGAAATATACACAAGATATATATACACAATAGCAAAAATATGCAGTATAGTCTTAGAAAACAGTGCAAACAATGTATAGTTACAATAGGATGCAATGGGGAAACATAGGGATAGGGGTAACACAAACCATATACTCCAGAAGTGGAATGCGAACCACGAATGGACCCCAAACCTATGTGACCTTGTAGAGGGTCGCTGGGGCTATTAGGAAATAGTGAGAGTTAGAAAAATAACCCTCCCCAAGAACCTGAAAAGTGAGTGCAAAGTGCACTAAAGTTCCCCTAAGGACAAAACACAAATCAGCAATGCAACAACGATGGATTCCTGACTGAGGGTACCTGTGGAACAAGGGGACCAAGTCCAAAAGTCACAAGCAGCTCGGAGATGGGCAGATGCCCAAGAAATGCCAGTGGTTGGTGCAAAGAAGCTCTTACTAGGCTGAAGAACTGTGAATACTGCAGGAACGACAAGGGCTAGAGGCTTCCCCTTTGGAGGATGGATCCCCCACGCCTTGGAGAGTCGTGCAGAAGTGTTTTCCCGCCGGATGGACGCCAACAAGCCTTGCTACACGCAAATCGTGCGTTTGGCGTTTTTGGACGCTGCTGGGGCCCAGGAGGGACCAGGAGGTCGCAAATTGGACCTGCAGAGAGAGGGGACGTCGAGCAAGACAAAGAGCCCTCACTGAAGCAGGTAGCACCCGGAGAAGTGCCAGAAACAGGCACTACGAGGATGCGTGAAACGGTGCTCGCCGAAGTTGCACAAAGGAGTCCCACGTCGCCGGAGACCAACTTAGAAAGTCGTGCAATGCAGGTTAGAGTGCCGTGGACCCAGGCTTGGCTGTGCACGAAGGATTTCCGCCGGAAGTGCACAGGGGCCGGAGTAGCTTGCAAAGTCGCGGTTCCCAGCAATGCAGCCCAGCGAGGTGAGGCAAGGACTTACCTCCACCAAACTTGGGCTGAAGAGTCACTGGACTGTGGGGGTCACTTGGACGGTGTCGCTGGATTCGAGGGACCTCGCTCGTCGTGCTGAGAGGAGACCCAAGGGACCGGTCATGCAGCTTTTTGGTGCCTGCGGTTGCAGGGGGAAGATTCCGTCGACCCACGGGAGATTTCTTCGGAGCTTCTGGTGCAGAGAGGAGGCAGACTACCCCCACAGCATGCACAAGCAGGAAAACAGTCGAGAAGGCGGCAGGATCAGCGTTACAGAGTTGCAGTAGTCGTCTTTGCTACTATGTTGCAGGTTTGCAGGCTTCCAGCGCGGTCAGCGGTCGATTCCTTATCAGAAGGTGAAGAGGGAGATGCAGAGGAACTCGGCTGAGCTCATGCATTCGTTATCTAAAGTTTCCCCAGAGACAGAGACCCTAAATAGCCAGAAAAGAGGGTTTGGCTACCTAGGAGAGAGGAAAGGCTACTAACACCTGAAGGAGCCTATCACAAGGAGTCTCTGACGTCACCTGGTGGCACTGGCCACTCAGAGCAGTCCAGTGTGCCAGCAGCACCTCTGTTTCCAAGATGGCAGAGGTCTGGAGCACACTGGAGGAGCTCTGGACACCTCCCAGGGGAGGTGCAGGTCAGGGGAGTGGTCACTCCCCTTTCCTTTGTCCAGTTTCGCGCCAGAGCAGGGGCTAAGGGGTCCCTGAACCGGTGTAGACTGGCTTATGCAGAATTGGGCACATCTGTGCCCAACAAAGCATTTCCAGAGGCTGGGGGAGGCTACTCCTCCCCTGCCTTCACACCATTTTCCAAAGGGAGAGGGTGTCACACCCTCTCTCAGAGGAAGTTCTTTGTTCTGCCATCCTGGGCCAGGCCTGGCTGGACCCCAGGAGGGCAGCTGCCTGTCTGAGGGGTTGGCAGCAGCAGCAGCTGCAGAGAAACCCCAGGAAGGGCAGTCTGGCAGTACCAGGGTCTGTGCTACAGACCACTGGGATCATGGAATTGTACCAACCATGCCAGGATGGCATAGAGGGGGCAATTCCATGATCATAGACATGTTACATGGCCATATTCGGAGTTACCATGGTGAAGCTACATATAGGTAGTGACCTATATGTAGTGCACGCGTGTAATGGTGTCCCCGCACTCACAGAGTTCAGTGAATTGGCTCTGAACAATGTGGGGGCACCTTGGCTAGTGCCAGGGTGCCCTCACACTAAGTAACTTTGCACCTAACCTTTACCAGGTAAAGGTTAGACATATAGGTGACTTATAAGTTACTTAAGTGCAGTGTAAAATGGCTGTGAAATAACGTGGACGTTATTTCACTCAGGCTGCAGTGGCAGGCCTGTGTAAGAATTGTCAGAGCTCCCTATGGGTGGCAAAAGAAATGCTGCAGCCCATAGGGATCTCTTGGAACCCCAATACCCTGGGTACCTCAGTACCATATACTAGGGAATTATAAGGGTGTTCCAGTAAGCCAATGTAAATTGGTAAAAATGGTCACTAGCCTGTTAGTGACAATTTAGAAAGAAATGAGAGAGCATAACCACTGAGGTTCTGATTAGCAGAGCCTCAGTGAGACAGTTAGTCACTACACAGGTAACACATTCAGGCACACTTATGAGCACTGGGGCCCTGGGTTACCAGGGTCCCAGTGACACATACAACTAAAACAACATATATACAGTGAAAAATGGGGGTAACATGCCAGGCAAGATGGTACTTTCCTACACAACCTCCCCCCAAACGAAGGACAATAAGACTAGCCATTACCTGATGAGTCTTCATTGTCTAAGTGGAAATATCTGGAGAGTCCATCTGCATTGGAGTGGCTACTCCCAGGTCTATGTTCCACTGTATAGTCCATTCCCTGTAGGGATATGGACCACCTCAACAATTTTGGATTTTCACCTTTCAT
Organism: Pleurodeles waltl; assembly: GCF_031143425.1. Taxonomy (NCBI): domain Eukaryota; kingdom Metazoa; phylum Chordata; class Amphibia; order Caudata; family Salamandridae; genus Pleurodeles; species Pleurodeles waltl. The sequence continues at coordinate 1,822,481,807 of NC_090444.1, forward strand.
TTGTTTTAGCCAAAGTCGAGGTTTGTGGTCTGTCTGAACAATGAAGTGAGTGCCAAACAGGTATGGCCTCAACTTCTTCAGAGCCCAGACCACAGCAAAGGCCTCCCTCTCAATGGCAGACCAACGCTTTTCTCTAGGGGTCAACCTTCTACTAATAAAAGCAACAGGTTGATCCTGGCCCTCAGAATTAAGTTGTGATAGGACTGCCCCTACTCCTAATTCAGATTCATCAGTTTGGACATAGAATTTTTTAGAGTAACAAGGGCTTTTCAGGACAGGTGCAGAGCACATGGCCTGCTTCAGCTCCTCAAAAGCTTTCTGACAGTTTGCTGTCCATAATACCTTTTTAGGCATTTTCTTGGATGTGAGGTCATTAAGAGGGGCTGCAATGGAGCCATAGTTCTTAATGAACCTCCTGTAATACCCAGTGAGGCCTAGGAAGGCTCTCACCTGAGTCTGAGTGGTAGGGGGAATCCAATCAATAATTGTTTGGATTTTCCCCTGAAGTGGTGCAATCTGTTCCCCACCAACAAGGTGTCCCAGATAAACCACCTTACCCTGCCCTATCTGGCACTTTGAAGCCTTGATAGTGAGGCCTGCCTTTTGCAGGGCCTCCAAAACTTTCCATAGGTGGACCAGGTGATCATCCCAGCTGGAGCTAAAGACAGCTATATCATCCAAATATGCTGCACTGAAAGCTTCCAGCCCTTGCAGGACTGTGTTCACCAACCTCTGAAAAGTGGCAGGTGCATTTTTCAGACCAAAAGGCATTACAGTAAACTGGTAATGTCCTCCAATGGTAGAAAATGCAGTCTTAGATTTAGCATCTTCTGACAATTTGATCTGCCAATACCCTGCAGTCAAATCAAAAGTGCTTAGATACTTGGCAGGTGCCAGTGTATCTATGAGCTCATCTGCCCTGGGTATAGGGTGAGCATCAGTTTTGGTTACCAAGTTGAGACCTCTATAGTCGACACAAAACCTCATTTCCTTCTTTCCATCTTTAGAATTGGGTTTTGGTACCAGTACCACAGGAGAAGCCCATGGACTGTCAGAGTGCTCAACCACTCCTAGTTCCAACATTTTCTGAACTTCTTGCTTTATGCAGTCCCTGACATGGTCAGGCTGCCTATAGATCTTACTTTTGACAGGTAAACTGTCTCCAGTATCTATAGTGTGCTCACACCAAGAAGTGGTGCCTGGCACAATGGAGAAGAGTTCTGAAAATTGTCCTAGGAGATTTATGCAATTATCTTTCTGCTCAGCAGTAAGACAATCAGCCAAAACTACACCTTCCACAAGAGCATCTTGTTCTGTGGAAGAGAAGAGATCAGGTAGAGGATCACTGTCTTCTTCCTGTCCCTCATCTGTTGCCATGAGCAGGGTGAGATCAGCCCTGTCATAGTAGGGTTTCAGGCGGTTGACATGGAGCACCCTAAGGGGACTCCTGGCAGTGCCTAAGTCAACCAAGTAGGTGACTTCACCCTTCTTTTCAACAATTGTGTGGGGTCCACTCCATTTATCTTGGAGTGCTCTTGGGGCCACAGGCTCCAAGACCCACACTTTCTGCCCTGGTTGGTACTGAACCAAAACAGCCTTCTGATCATGCCATTGCTTCTGGAGCTCTTGGCTGGCCTGAAGGTTTTTACTGGCCTTTTTCATGTACTCAGCCATGCTTGATCTGAGGCCAAGTACATAATCCACAATATCCTGCTTAGGAGCTTTTAAAGGTTGTTCCCAACCCTCCTTTACAAGTGTGAGTGGACCCCTAACAGGGTGTCCAAAAAGAAGTTCAAAGGGGCTGAAGCCCACTCCTTTCTGGGGTACCTCCCTGTAGGCAAAAAGGAGGCATGGTAGAAGGATATCCCATCTCCTGCGGAGTTTTTCAGGGAGTCCCATAATCATGCCTTTGAGAGTTTTATTAAATCTCTCCACCAGTCCATTTGTTTGTGGATGATAGGGTGTTGTGAACTTGTAAGTTACACCACTCCTTCCACATGGCCTTTAAGTATGCAGACATGAAATTGCTTCCTCTGTCTGATACTACTTCCTTTGGGAAGCCCACCCTGGAAAATATTCCCAGGAGGGCCTTTGCCACTGCAGGAGCTGTAGTGGTCCTTAAAGGAATAGCTTCAGGATATCTTGTGGCATGGTCCACTACCACCAAGATAAACCTATTGCCTGAAGCAGTAGGAGGGTCAAGGGGGCCAACTATGTCAACCCCTACCCTTTCAAAGGGAACCCCAACCACAGGCAGTGGGATAAGGGGTGCCTTTGGAGTGCCACCTGTCTTGCCACTGGCTTGACAGGTTTCACAGGACTTACAAAATTCTTTTGTGTCCTCAGACATCCTAGGCCAATGAAACAATGGTACCAATCTGTCCCAAGTTTTCATTTGACCCAGGTGCCCAGCTAAGGGAATGTCATGTGCCAGTATTAGGAGGAACTTTCTGTACTCCTGAGGAATCACTAATCTCCTGGCAGCTCCAGGTTTAGGATCCCTATGCTCAGTGTACAAGAGGTTGTCCTCCCAGTAAACTCTGTGTGAGTCACTGACATCCCCATTAGCCTGTTTGACAGCTTGCTGTCTGAGACCCTCTAATGTGGGACAGGTTTGCTGTGCCACACTCAGCTCCTCTCTGGCAGGCCCCCCTTCACCCAAAAGCTCAGCAGTGTCTGCTTCCAGCTCCTCTGGTGTAGGTTCTGCACAGGGAGGGAATTCTTCTTCCTCAGAAGTAGAATCCACTGTAGAGGGAGGGATAGTAGGAAGTGGTTTGCTTCTACTAGCCCTAGCTTTAGGGAGCACTTGGTCCATTGTTCCAGGATCCAAGCTTCCCTGTCCTTTTTGCTTTTTGGCCTGAGCCCTTGTCAAAGCAAAAATATGCCCTGGGATGCCCAGCATTGCTGCATGGGCCTCCAACTCCACATCTGACCAAGCTGATGTTTCCAAATCATTCCCTAATAGACAGTCTACAGGTAAATCTGAAGCTACCACAACTTTCTTTGGACCAGATACCCCCCCCCAGTTGAGATTTACAACAGCCATGGGGTGGCTTTGTGTTATGTTGTGAGCATCGGTTACTTGGTACTGGTGTCCAAGTATGTGTTGTTCAGGGTGCACCAGTTTCTCAATCACCATTGTGACACTGGCACCTGTGTCCCTGTAGGCCTGGACCTCAACACCATTTATTAGGGTTAGTTGCTTGTACTTCTCCAAGTTATGGGGGCAAGCAACCAAAGTGGCTAAGTCAATAGCCCCTTCAGAGACTAAAGTAGCCTCTGTGGTCTCCCTAATTAGACCAACCCCAACTAAATTACCAAAAGTGAGCCCAGCTACTCCCTTGGATTGGCTATTAGTAGGTTTGCTCCCACCACCACTGCTATTAGTAGGGACACTAGGTGTAGCAGTAGGGGTTGTAGTGGTAGGAGCTGTGGTGCCTTTCTTTGGACAACTGGGATCTGTTGTCCAATGGCCTTTTATTTTACATAAATAGCACCATGGTTTCTTTTCCTTGTTCTGATTAAAGGAGGATTTGGGCCCACCACCCCCACCAGAGTGTTTTTGTGGGCCTGATGAAGACTCATTTTTAGATTTGTCCCCACCCTTGTCAGAAGACTTACCATCCTTCTTTTTGTTGCCATCTTTGTCACCCCCTGTATGAACTTTTCTGTTCACTCTTGTTCTGACCCATTTGTCTGCCTTCTTTCCCAATTCTTGGGGAGAGGTCAGATCAGAGTCCACCAAGTACTGGTGCAACAAATCAGACACACAATTATTAAGAATATGCTCTCTCAGGATCAAGTTATACAGGCTGTCATAATCAGTAACTTTACTGCCATGTAACCACCCCTCCAAGGCCTTCACTGCCTGGTCAATGAAATCAACCCAGTCTTGTGAAGACTCCTTTTTGGTATCTCTGAACTTTATCCTGTACTGTTCAGTGGTTAAGCCATAACCATCCAGGAGTGCATTCTTAAGAACTTGGAAATTGTTAGCATCATTTTCTTTTACAGTAAGGAGCCTATCCCTACCTTTTCCAGTAAATGATAGCCATAGGATAGCAGCCCACTGCTTTTGAGGGACATCCTGTACAGCACAGGCCCTCTCAAGTGCAGCAAACCACTTGTTAATGTCATCCCCCTCCTTGTAAGGGGGAACTATCTTGTGCAGATTCCTGGAATCATGCTCTTTTGCAGGATGACTATGGGGAATACTGCTGCTGCCACCATGGGTATCTAAACCCATCTTCTGTCTTTCCCTCTCTATTTCTAAAGACTGTCTATCCAAATCCAGCTGTTGCTTCTTGAGCTTCAGTCTGGTTTGCTCCACTCACAATCTATTGAGCTCCCTTTCTAACAATCTGTCATCAGGGTGGGTGGGAGGGACATTTCTAGATACAGAGGTATGATGGGAATGAACAGAAGGAGACCTGTCCCTTACCAAGGGCACCCTAACAGCTTGGCTACCAGCATAATGTGAGAGCACATCATCAGTATGATGTGATTCAACCTCTGTACCAACTATGCTAGACTGTCTAGTAATGGGCAGGCTGAGAAGTTTCTTTCCTGAACCTTTTCCTGGGGGAGTCCCTGGATCAGATTGAGAACCATTAGCTACTTTTTCTACAGATTGGGCACTTATGGCCTTATCCTGTACTCTAAGCATATTAATTAACAGTTCTAAGGAAGGATTCTTCCCTACACTCAAACCTCTCTCTATGCAGAGACTCCTTGCTCCTTTCCAGCTAAGGTGATCATATGCAAGTTTGGACAGTTCAACTTTTTGGCCTGTGCCAGACATTTTTAGAGAGAGTTAAAGTGATAGACAAAGAGAAAAAAGTTTTCAGAACTTTTTGGAAAGACAGAAAAAAACTTTTTAAACTTTTAAGAACTTTTTGAAAGTTTAGAAGTACTTTTCAGCACTTAGAAAAGAGTGAAAAGAGGAAATGCAAAACTTTTTGGCTATGTGTATATACACTGACCTTGTTTTGTATATTTTTCTCTTATGAAAAGTACAATGACAAGAGTGGTAAGTAGTCTCAAAGCACTTATCCCACCGCTGCACAACCAATGTAGGAGGCTGGACTGGCTTGTAGTGAGTACCAAGGGGTACTTGCACCTTGCACCAGGCCCAGTTATCCCTTATTAGTGTATAGGGTGTCTAGCAGCTTAGGCTGATAGATAATGGTAGCTTAGCAGAGCAGCTTAGGCTGAACTAGGAGACGTGTGAAGATACTACAGTACCACTTAGTGTCATATGCACAATATCATAAGAAAACACAATACACAGTTATACTAAAAATAAAGGTACTTTATTTTTATGACAATATGCCAAAGTATCTTAGAGTGTACCCTCAGTGAGAGGATAGGAAATATACACAAGATATATATACACAATAGCAAAAATATGCAGTATAGTCTTAGAAAACAGTGCAAACAATGTATAGTTACAATAGGATGCAATGGGGAAACATAGGGATAGGGGTAACACAAACCATATACTCCAGAAGTGGAATGCGAACCACGAATGGACCCCAAACCTATGTGACCTTGTAGAGGGTCGCTGGGGCTATTAGGAAATAGTGAGAGTTAGAAAAATAACCCTCCCCAAGAACCTGAAAAGTGAGTGCAAAGTGCACTAAAGTTCCCCTAAGGACAAAACACAAATCAGCAATGCAACAACGATGGATTCCTGACTGAGGGTACCTGTGGAACAAGGGGACCAAGTCCAAAAGTCACAAGCAGCTCGGAGATGGGCAGATGCCCAAGAAATGCCAGTGGTTGGTGCAAAGAAGCTCTTACTAGGCTGAAGAACTGTGAATACTGCAGGAACGACAAGGGCTAGAGGCTTCCCCTTTGGAGGATGGATCCCCCACGCCTTGGAGAGTCGTGCAGAAGTGTTTTCCCGCCGGATGGACGCCAACAAGCCTTGCTACACGCAAATCGTGCGTTTGGCGTTTTTGGACGCTGCTGGGGCCCAGGAGGGACCAGGAGGTCGCAAATTGGACCTGCAGAGAGAGGGGACGTCGAGCAAGACAAAGAGCCCTCACTGAAGCAGGTAGCACCCGGAGAAGTGCCAGAAACAGGCACTACGAGGATGCGTGAAACGGTGCTCGCGAAGTTGCACAAAGGAGTCCCACGTCGCCGGAGACCAACTTAGAAAGTCGTGCAATGCAGGTTAGAGTGCCGTGGACCCAGGCTTGGCTGTGCACGAAGGATTTCTGCCGGAAGTGCACAGGGGCCGGAGTAGCTTGCAAAGTCGCGGTTCCCAGCAATGCAGCCCAGCGAGGTGAGGCAAGGACTTACCTCCACCAAACTTGGGCTGAAGAGTCACTGGACTGTGGGGGTCACTTGGACGGTGTCGCTGGATTCGAGGGACCTCGCTCGTCGTGCTGAGAGGAGACCCAAGGGACCGGTCATGCAGCTTTTTGGTGCCTGCGGTTGCAGGGGGAAGATTCCGTCGACCCACGGGAGATTTCTTCGGAGCTTCTGGTGCAGAGAGGAGGCAGACTACCCCCACAGCATGCACAAGCAGGAAAACAGTCGAGAAGGCGGCAGGATCAGCGTTACAGAGTTGCAGTAGTCGTCTTTGCTACTATGTTGCAGGTTTGCAGGCTTCCAGCGCGGTCAGCGGTCGATTCCTTATCAGAAGGTGAAGAGGGAGATGCAGAGGAACTCGGCTGAGCTCATGCATTCGTTATCTAAAGTTTCCCCAGAGACAGAGACCCTAAATAGCCAGAAAAGAGGGTTTGGCTACCTAGGAGAGAGGAAAGGCTACTAACACCTGAAGGAGCCTATCACAAGGAGTCTCTGACGTCACCTGGTGGCACTGGCCACTCAGAGCAGTCCAGTGTGCCAGCAGCACCTCTGTTTCCAAGATGGCAGAGGTCTGGAGCACACTGGAGGAGCTCTGGACACCTCCCAGGGGAGGTGCAGGTCAGGGGAGTGGTCACTCCCCTTTCCTTTGTCCAGTTTCGCGCCAGAGCAGGGGCTAAGGGGTCCCTGAACCGGTGTAGACTGGCTTATGCAGAATTGGGCACATCTGTGCCCAACAAAGCATTTCCAGAGGCTGGGGGAGGCTACTCCTCCCCTGCCTTCACACCATTTTCCAAAGGGAGAGGGTGTCACACCCTCTCTCAGAGGAAGTTCTTTGTTCTGCCATCCTGGGCCAGGCCTGGCTGGACCCCAGGAGGGCAGCTGCCTGTCTGAGGGGTTGGCAGCAGCAGCAGCTGCAGAGAAACCCCAGGAAGGGCAGTCTGGCAGTACCAGGGTCTGTGCTACAGACCACTGGGATCATGGAATTGTACCAACCATGCCAGGATGGCATAGAGGGGGCAATTCCATGATCATAGACATGTTACATGGCCATATTCGGAGTTACCATGGTGAAGCGTGTAATGATGTCCCCGCACTCACAGAGTTCAGTGAATTGGCTCTGAACAATGTGGGGGCACCTTGGCTAGTGCCAGGGTGCCCTCACACTAAGTAACTTTGCACCTAACCTTTACCAGGTAAAGGTTAGACATATAGGTGACTTATAAGTTACTTAAGTGCAGTGTAAAATGGCTGTGAAATAACGTGGACGTTATTTCACTCAGGCTGCAGTGGCAGGCCTGTGTAAGAATTGTCAGAGCTCCCTATGGGTGGCAAAAGAAATGCTGCAGCCCATAGGGATCTCTTGGAACCCCAATACCCTGGGTACCTCAGTACCATATACTAGGGAATTATAAGGGTGTTCCAGTAAGCCAATGTAAATTGGTAAAAATGGTCACTAGCCTGTTAGTGACAATTTAGAAAGAAATGAGAGAGCATAACCACTGAGGTTCTGATTAGCAGAGCCTCAGTGAGACAGTTAGTCACTACACAGGTAACACATTCAGGCACACTTATGAGCACTGGGGCCCTGGGTTACCAGGGTCCCAGTGACACATACAACTAAAACAACATATATACAGTGAAAAATGGGGGTAACATGCCAGGCAAGATGGTACTTTCCTACACCGCTACCTCCCTGTGGCTGAAATTAAATAATGAAGTGGGTCTGTTGCAGGACCCCTGGCCCTGGGGACCACCAGCTTCCTGGGGCTGCTTACATTTTGGAGGTAATAATGGCCTTGGAAACCGCCACTCGCCAGGGCTGGCTCCTGGTATGTCCCGGTGTGCCCACCCCCGGGACATGGCTGTTTGCTATGACGTGGCGGGAGCTTTGCCAGAGCAAACACTCTGCTTCCAGTGGACGAGATCAGTCAAAGTGCTCTCATCTGCTAGAAGCAGGGTTTCCTCTGTTTCCCTGCTTGCAGAGATGCAGGCAGGGAAACAAAGAAAACTATAGCTTTTGCAGATAGCGAGCTGCATGTTTAACAGCTCTTAATTTGCAAAAGCCAAGCCTTCTCCCGCAGGAGACGGGGAACTGACTGGGTCTACGGGGGGCTTGCGCTTCCCCTGGTCCCATTGCACACTGGGTACCCTAGGGGCACCCAGGAGAGATGGCTGGGCCCCAGGGGATGTGGTCCCTGGTGCCATGATTGGCCTAGGGAGTGGAAGCTGCGCGGTCATTCGCTCAACGAGGTAGCGCTTACTAACTAACCAGTAGAAAGTACTCCAGTTGGATAGACATTTTGTACAAAACTGTAGACTTTTGTTGGATATACGGGCAGGTGAGCTTGCGTTCTGGCGATGATTCTCATTTCACAGAAATGAAAGCTCAACAGGAAGCACTTACAAATATAAACGTAAAAGGTGCCACAGCTGAAGCTTCACTTCTGGAATGGACAAATGATCCTAACTCCTGTGCTTGGTGACGGCAAAGCATGTGTGTTTACTCCGGGACTCCATATTGAAAAACAATCTGAAATCCTTTGTGGAAGTAAATGCATCTTTCATCTATTGGAGCGCAATCAGACACTCTCACACCTACTCTCACACACACATAGACCTCTCACACCCACTTTCATACCCAGACAGACACTCTCACCGTCACTCTAACAACCATAGACACCATCTCATACAGGGAGACACCCTGGGCACCCTGGGACATAGCAGGAGCTGGCCCTGGATGGATGGCAGGGCCATCTGTGGCTCCTCGACGGGGGCCACTCGGCTCCCTCCAATGTAAATAGCCCTGGGGAGGTGGTGCTCTCCAGGGGTCTGCAGCAGACTCCCTATCTTTTTTAAATTTAGACCCGGGGAGGTGGGGCCCCCCTGCATTTGTTTTAAAATATGTGCCTTGGGGAGGTGGTGGTCCCCAGGGCTGTTGGGGGGGGGGGGCAACCACCTGCATTCGATTTAAAGCTGTGCTCCTGAGCGGCAGCTGTCTCTGGGGCTGCGGCGGGGCCGAGTGCCCCACTCCCACGCATTTGATTTCTAATTGTGCCCCTGGAAAGTGGCAGTGCTAGAGGCTGCGATGGGGGGCAAGCGGCCCACCCGCTTTTGATTTCAAAATTGTGCCCTGGGGAGGTCCCTGGGCCTGCCGTGGGGAGGGGGCAGGTGACCCCCTCACATTCGATTTTAAGATGTGCCCCAGGGAGGTGGCGGTCCCCAGGTCTTCGGGGGGGGACAGGCGGCTCCACTACTAGATTTAGAGATGTGCCCCGGGGCTGTGAAGGGGTCAAGCTGTCCCCCTGGATTTGATTTCTAATTAAGGCCTGGGGAGGTGTGGTCACTGGGGCTGCAGGGGGGGGTGGGCGGCCTACCTGCATTTGATTTCTAATTGTGCCCCAGGGAGGTGGCCATCCCCGGTGCTGTGGGGGGCCGGGCGCCTCCCCCACCTACAAAATGTCAATGCCTCTGGGATTTGGCCCACCCAGGAGCTTGTTAAAAACAAGCATGGGTGCCTGTGCTTTTTTATTTTTAAATGTTCCCAAATTCGTGACGTTGTCACAAATTCATGGGAAACTTTTTTTAAAAAAAGTGTTATTTGGATCTGGTGGCGTTCCTCTGGGACCTCTGCACTAGAGCTAAGAGGTCAAGGTGTCCCTTCCCTGTCCCCTTGTCTTATTTTTTGTACTTTTTTGTGGGACTTGGCTGAAGCTGTGTCTCAAGATGGCTGCCAACACTTCGTGGTGTGAAGTGTTGGCAGCCAATCAGAGCGCTACAGCTTCATGCTCAAGCTTTTATTCTTTGCAGAGTCGTCATGAAGGAACTGCAGCCCTAGATATTAGATTTCCTTTATTTTCTCCTAAACTACTGAATGGATTTACACCAAATAACCAAAAGCACAATATGCTTACCAAAAGCTAGCTTTTTGTCAAATGTGGTGTAATTCCGACCAGTGGTTCGGTCTGTAGGCGTGTTCAAAACTCCAATGGGAATTAACATGGGAAATGCATATTTTTTTACCCCCTATATCTCAACCCCCGCTTGACGGATCACCCCCAAAACTTTCTGTGCGCAACAAGAATCTAAGGAACACTTTTTTGGGAAAGTTTTGTGAACATTCGTCAAACGGCACCAAAGATATAGGCACGTCAGATAACGCTTTTTCTACAGAAACATGATTCTAACTATAACTACCTACCGGTGATTGCCTGTAGGTAATATATATATTGAAAGATAGATAGATATACACACACATACACACACACAATCCTGGACAATGTAAACATGTATTAGTGAGTCTTCCTGATTTTAACCAGGTCCCAGTAAAAAGAACTATAAATATACGTTTTTGTTTTTCTAGATTTCTAAAGATTCAGGTTGATTGTTGTTTGGTGGTGAGAATACACTCTTGTATGCCCAGACATATGGAGTGTATTCTAAATAATGAGGTCAGGCCACACATAGATTTGGTGTACTCTTTCCATACTTGTTCCAGAGGGAGGGCATGGGAATTGACATAACTTTGAACGTCATTTTAAAACTGTTGGGGATAATGCATTGAAAGTATACATTTTGAACTATGATAAAGCATCAGGATTTTTCTTAGAACATTTGGAGTCCGTGGTATACAAGGACATTCAGGTCTGTCCTTTAGTCGGCGTTGATGTATCTTGATGGTTACTGAGCACTCCACTCAGATTCAACACACACCTATATTAGGGCTTGCAGATATCTGAGCAAGGTTTTCCAAAACCCCCCTTCCAAAGGAAAACTATGGCCAACCCGATCTAAAACACAAAGGTAAGCTGTGTGGATGGGTTTAGTTTTTATGCATAGTCTTAATCTATTACTCTTCAAAGTCTGCATATTGCATTGTAGATTGTATGTTGGAATTAATATGTACATTTTCTTTGAATGCATTGTACTTCGAAGATTGTGTGAATGGTACATTCATGATAAAATATACAACATTAAGCAGTCAGAGTCTCATGACAGATCTAAGTTGTGTTGCAGAATGTGTTTGGGAAAATGCCTTGATATTTCCCATGGACCTTGTTGGCTCAGATTTTTCAAAAGACAATAAGTAAACCATAGCACGGAGTCCACTTTGGTAGTGGCTACTGATCAAGTGAGGAGCACATTGGATAGTGGTGGAAAGGCTGCTCTGATTGCATGGTTGGCAGATGTCGGTGTCGGGGGCCTAGCGCTGCAACTGTTCCGCTCTTTTCCATCCCAGAGGATTCACTGAGTGGCCTTGGGTAATCGTGTTTCATTACCATGAGGGGTGCCTCTGGACTCGTCGCTGAGCCGCATTTTGTGTAATATCTATGTGGCCTCCCCTGGCGATGCTAATTTGATCATTTTGGCCTCGCTCTGGTAGCTTATGCTGATGACACACAATAGATTGTATTTGTCTTGAACAGTGAGACGGGGCAGCCCTGCGTTTCAACAGATGTATGTGCGCTATAATGCTTTGGATGACTACCAACAGCCTAATACTTAATTCTAAAAAAAACTGAGGTCCTTTTATCTGGAAAAAATACACCCCTGGGACTAATCCTGGTCGGCACAAATGTTAGGCCCCCCCCCCGGACACGCCAGGGTCCAAAGTAAAAAATTTAGGAGTAATTTTTTACTCTAGCCTGTCCTTCAATGCTCAACCAACCAAACTTTCCTCATCTTGTTTCTTTCTATTACGTGAGATCAGGAAGATCTTCCAGTATATACCTTTCGAGTTGTAAAAAGAGGTGGTTAAGACGATTACTATAACGCCCTCTACATAGGTATTCACCAATGTCCTTTGCAAAACCTGCAATATCTTCAGAACACGGCAGCCAGACTTCGGAAAACAATTCCTAAATTTCAGTCTTTTCCGGGCCCTTATCAGAGCTTCATTGGCTGCCTATAAAGGAAAGCATCAGTTTCAACGCTCTTTGTCTGGCTCACCAAGCCCTGCGCGGAGAAGCTCCAAACTGTCTAAAGAACAATCTGGCTTGGTATAGCCTCAGCAGGTCACTTTGATCTTCCAGCTCTTGCACAATAGACATTCGTAGAATCAGGAGATCTAATTTTAGGGGTGGGGCAGCAGTTTTACTCACATCACTTCCCATCTCTTGAACCATTTTCCAGGACGGCTTAGGAGCCAATCAAATCATTGAATCTTTAGGAGCCATCTTAAACCCTGGCTCTTTTACGGCTATTTGAATGAGTGATAACTGTTTATTGGCTAGAAGCACGGTCCGTTAGTAGGATTAACGCAGCACCAAGACACCTTTGACATTTGCGCGCTTTAGAAATATATCAATATCATTAAGTAAGGTAAGATGTGGGGTCCGCGAGTTTGGTGGAAATCCTTAGATACAACATAATATTTTGAATTGCAAATACAGATAGCAATGGGTGTATACTCCCCACTGGATTTTTGTTTTTTGGTCACCATCATTATGCATTGTCAAAGTAATCTGGTGGAATGTGAGGTACAGAGGGTGACACTGTTACTCTTCCCCTCACTGATAAGGTAAGGTATGGATGTGTATTGTCCTGAAGAATGCGTGTGACCCCTTTCAATCATTTGCGCTGAAACATGTCAAGTGACTTGGACATGAGGCATAGGTGTGTCCACTCCTGACTAATTTCATGCAGGTAAGACACCAATAAAATTGTCTTTGCTTACCCTCACACAATGTTATTTTGCGTTCAGTTATGTAAGTCAGTTGTGGAGCTTGATTGTGAATAAGAGTGAGAGGGCGGTCATCGCACCAGTGGAGACATCTTGCTCATCAGGTTGTTAGGAGTTATTCACCAGTGTGAAACCACCTGCTAATGATGCCGAAATGAAATCATTCTGCAGAACTCCTCCCTCCCCCAACTGGACAAACAGAAATATTCTATAATGAAACCAATGGCACAGGTGGCCACATCCATCCTCATTGTTTCTCTAACAATTACTGATTCAGACTTTTTCTGTCTGCGGTTATCAACATTGTAGAGTCTTTACTGAAACATCATCTGTGTGGTTACCTGAAGGCTTTTCCATGGTGAAAATTGAACCCAATATACAGGGTCGTATCATAATGAAGAATAACACATAAACAGTACTTTCCTACTAACTTTATGCTTTGGTTATCTGAAGTTCCCCTGTTCCCTTTGAACCCAGCCCACATCAGGCAGTTTCAGAAGGCAGCCCTCACTCTGCCTTTAGTCTCTTCTCAGCCCTGCAGCCCCCAGTGCACTATCCACCAGTAGCCAAGTTTCTCCATGAGACAGACTTTTCATTGCATCTCCACCCTGGCTCCTGGCGGAAAGTTCCTCTAGCAGGCAGGCTCCTCTCAATTGGTCAGCACCTTTGATAGACATGCAGGAAATATCATTATTCAGCTAAGCATGGGACTCTTCTTTTCGTTGAGCAGGTTGTATCTTTCCATTGGCTCATGCATCTGCTTTGATAGGGCGGGTTGTGTTTTTCTCTCTTAAGGAGAGTTCTAACTAAGCTCCCATATTTACCACTCCTCACTTTGCAACAATATGATATGCTTCCTGCTCTGTACATGAGCCTTGGTGCGAATTAGTCACAGATCCCTATGCCATAAAACCCCAACATAGCCATACAACCACATGGAGATCCTTTCTGATCCTTTCTGCCCACCCCCGAAGTCAGCCCCAGGAACTGCAGATTAAAATACTCACCCAGTTAGCACTTGGCATTGGCCTGCCCTCTGAAACCAAGGTGGTATAACAGGTGCTATTCAAAAGCAAACACTTCTCTTGCAGGTCCTAGGAAAACTCCTAGAAACCTACATGGCAACTGGAATTTTACTTCACCAGTAGCCTTTCTAGACATTTCTAACTGCAGGTTTTGCTCTAGTTGCATCAAAATTCATACATTAAAGCTCATATTACATATGATGAGCAGTTGAATATATGCAGCAAAGCTTTCAGTGACATATTTGGTTTTAAAGACAGGAAATTGTCAAAAGTTGGATTAAGTTTATTTTTCGCCACTACTTTAGAATGATTGCATTCTTGGTAACTGTGCAGGAAACTGGTGCACAAACACCTGTATCACAAAAGGAAGGTGAAGGCAATTTGGAAATAAAGGCCTATAAATGTTACAGATGCACATGGTACTGGGCCTAATTACTAGGCCATAGTCCCATAGAACAAAATAAACAGATATCAAAAGTGAAAAAACACAAGTGGAGGCAGTTACAGCAAAGGTGGAATACATCAGAGACTCTGACCCAGGTCCTCTGTTCAATTCTCACTTTCACCTCCTGTAATTTTTACATATAAATAGAAGGGCTTACTTCTTTCATGTAAGTGCAATCCCCAGTGAAACATCCCTAGCTGAGGATCCTGTTCTGCTGTCGGGTTTGATGAGGAGTGAGGCCTGATGTAGTCCAACTATGCCCCCTCATCTGTCCTCTGTGGTATTCACCCCCACACCCTGACTGTTCTGTCACACCTGCCATGAGAAGTTGCACTTGAGTGTCAGCTTTTTCTAGCATGTGGGAGGCATGTCTGGGACCAGCTATTTTAAGGGCAAAATGTTGGTTTATTTATTTTGCTTTACAATGACCTTCAGTTGCACTTTCCAGAAAGAGCACCATTTTGATTTGTTGAGGACTGAAAGGTAAACCAATCTGAAGGTTTTTCCCATAAAAGGTGAAGGTATGTGCATATAGAATGAGCCCTACTGAGGAGAGGAGTGACAGGACTGCGTGTGAGGGATTCTTTTTTCATGATGCCCACAGAGCGGAAGGGTCCTGCACTCTATGTTTGAGACAGTCGGGTAATGCTGTGCTATATGGGCCGGCTCTGAACCATGAGGGCAGAGACCTTCTTATCCACAGACAGTAGGGGTCTCATTGCGGGTGCCCCAATTTACTGCCTTTGTTTTGACCTTTGTTTTGTTGGTCAACCAAAGGCTTCAGTAGGATTTACAAAGCCAGACAAGGGGTGGTTTGCGGCACGTTGCGTGATTTTGCAAAGAAATATAACGTAACGCAGCAGATTGCCATGTGTTATGTTACGTTTTGAGCTGGGTGGCAGTCCATGGGTGGAACATGGGTGTTCGCGTGCATGCACCCATGGATTTTATGCAGTTCCAAATTTACAAAGGTTTGTAGACCTGGGGTTGCGTCAAATCGGTTCGCTTTCCAGGGGATGGGGTAACGTGGAGAAAAATCTTTGTTTCTACCCTGGTTTCTCTTTGTATGTGTGATGTCTTCTGCGTCTCACATAGCATGGGGTAAATACCTCTTTGGGTTGTTTTTATGCAGGAAGCCCCTCCCTCATGAAGAACAAGCGCAAGGAGAGATAGCATAAATGCTCCATATCTCTGCAAATATGGAGCATTTCTGCTCTCTCCGTTTTACGCAGCGCGGCACGTTCCCTTGCTGTGCCACCTTGCATGAAAGAATAGTAAAAATGCCCCTTACTTTGTAAACTAGGGGGCAGGTAGCCAGTGCATGCAAGGGTTGTTAGTGGTGGTAGCAATCAGTGGTGGTGGCAATTTGTGACCTGTCGACACCATCTGATGGTTGGAGGCCAGCATCATCAGCACACTAACATGGGATAAGGGAAGGAGAGGCTGCTGATATCATATCTGAGCAGTCATATCAGCAGTAGAAGCCGGGAATATAAGCAGCTGTAATCAGCACTGCTTGAAGTGAATATTGGGAAGGCTGCACTCATTCTGGTATTATCTTTTAAAATTAATTGACAGTATTACTCATCCCGTTTCAATTTAGCATTTCATGCAATGAAGATTGAAATGGCTGCAACCTCTTAACACCACTTGTAAGCAGCAAGAGAGCCAATAAAGGTTTAATATAGCAGTGGGTGGGCAGGAGAGAGGAGTCAATAATGTGCCAGTTCCCCCCATCCTATTACGAGGATTGTACAAAAATAAATAAAGACTGGAGCATTGAGCTCACAGTGTGTGTTCTGAAAAAACTAGAAGATGCATGATTCTTCTTTCAGCTTTTGAGGTGGCTTAGCATAATGTATACACACATGCATTACAAGTTTTAACACTAGGGGCATATTTATGAGAAAGTGACGCATCGGTCCCGATGTGCCACTTCTCTTGCGTCGCCCTTGCCCCACCTAACGACACCATGGTTGCTCCATATTTACAATACTGAGCACCATGGCGGTCGTTACCACAACAGCATCATCAGTTTTGACGCTGTTGTGGCACTTTGCTGCACCAGCGTCAAAAATGTTGACACTAGTGCATCAAAGCACAGGGAGGCCCGTTGATATTAATGAGTGCGTTATTTTAACACCTGCCTTGAGCAGGCATAAGAAATGATGGAAAAAATGGCACAGTGAGATCTAGTAAATTTCACAGCGCCATTTTTCAGGTCTCTCTGCGTTGGGATGCCCACTTTGCATAAATCATGCCTGGCGCCATTCTAACACCACAATAGCATCATTTTGTTACGCTAGTGTGGCATTAGAAGGCCAAAAAAGCTGCGTCATATTTACAAAGTGGTGCAATGCATGCATTGCGCCACTTTGTAACCCTTTGCACTACACCATGCCTGTGCCAAGCATAATGTATGCAAAAGGGACGTCCCCCCGTTAAGGGGACCAAAAAAATGTAATCTAAGGGATTTCTTTGCATCATTTTTTTGACACTTTTAACGCCTGCTCAAAGCAGGCGTTAAAAGGAGACAATCCTTAGTTACAATGGGCCTCTGGGTGCTTTGCAGGATTAGCCTAAACATTTTTCCTGCACAGGGCTAGCATCAAAAATTCTGACGCTAGTCCTCTAACTACCGACATGGTGCGCTGTATTTTACAACGGAGCGTAAAAATAATGATGCTTCAGTGGCACAATATGCTCCTAGGGCAGCGTAAATGAGGTCCTGAATCCTTTAGTAAAAAAAAAGCTTACTGAATATAAACAGTGCTCTTGTCATTGCTTGTTTAATAGAAAAGCACAATATAGAAGTTCAGAACCCCGACCTTGACACAGCTCTTGTAACCAAGACATGATTGAAGGAGGATTCAGCCCTGGATATATCCCTCAGGTTAACACACATAAAACAATTCAATCATCACACTTGCCAGGGCAGTGGTATTGCATTCTGTTGGAAATGACCCTTCTGCAGGGTTATCCCCAGACTTTTTGCCTTCCTCCTTCTCTTTTTCTGACCTCATTTTTGCTGGTTTCTAGACTCTGCGCCCTTTACCACTGCTAACCAGTGCTAAAGTGCATATGCTCTCTCCCTTTAAACATGGTAACATTGGATCATACCCAATTGGACTATTTAATTTACCTATAAGTCCCTAGTAATGTGCACTGTATGTGCCTAGGGCCTGTAGATTAAATGCTACTAGTGGGCCTGCAGCACTGGTTGTGCCACCCACTTAATTAGCCTCTTAACCTGGTCTCAGGCCTGCCATTGCAAGGCCTGTGTGTGCAGTTTCACTGTCACCTCGACTTGGCATTTAAAAGTACTTGCCAAGCCTAAACCTCCCCTTTCTCCACATTTAAGTCACCTCTAATGTGTGCCCTAGGTAACCCCTAGAGCAGGGTGCTGTGTAGGTGAAAGGCAGGACATGTACCTGTGTAGGTTACATGTCCTGGTAGAGTAAAACTCCTAAATTCGTTTTTACACTACTGTGAGGCCTGCTCCCTTCACTAACATTGGGGCTGCCCTCATACAGTATTGAAGTGGTAGCTGCTGATCTGAAAGGAGTAGGAAGGTCATATTTAGTATGGCCAGAATGGTAATACCAAATCCTGCTGACTGGTGAAGTTGGATTTAATATTACTATTCTAGAAATGCCACTTTTAGAAAGTGAGCATTTCTTTGCACTTAAATCTTTCTGTGCCTTACAATCCACGTCTGGCTGGGCTTAGTTGACAGCTCCTTGTGCATTCACTCAGACACACCCCAAACACAGGGTACTCAGCCTCACTTGCATCTATCTGCATTTTGAATGGGTCTTCCTGGGCTGGGAGGGTGGAGGGCCTGCTCTCACACAAAGGACTGCCACACCCCCTGCTGGGACCCTGGCAGACAGGATTGAACTGAAAGGGGACCTGGTGCACTTCTAAGCCACTCTTTAAAGTCTCCCCCACTTCAAAGGCACATTTGGGTATAAAACAGGGCCTCTGCCCTACCTCATCAGACACTTGCTGGAGAAGAAACCTGAACCAGAAACTACATCCTGCCAAGAAGAACTGCCTGGATGCTCAAAGGACTCACCTGTCTGCTTTCTACAAAGGACTGCTGCCTTGCTGTTGGCCTGCTGCCTTGCTGAACTCTTGTCTGGCTGTAAAAGTGCTCTCCAAGGGATTAGATAGATCTTGCCTCCTGTTCCCTGAAGTCTCAGGACCAAAAAGACTTCTCTTTTTCATTTGGACTCTTCGTGCGCCGAAAATTTTGACGCACAGCTTTCTCCGCGGCGAGAAAATCGCCGCACGCCGACGCTGCTCGACGCGATGCCTACGGGGCGACTGGAACTTCGACGCACGGCCTTGCATGGACAACGCCGCCCGACTTCCAGAGGGGAAATCGACGCAACGCCTGCTGTGAGAAAGAAAATTCCACACACAGCCTCCCGGAACGACGCGCAGCCGGAAAACAAGCCGAAGAATCCACGCACAGACCCTGGGACATCTGGTAATCCTGCGATCCATAGATGGTCTGCGTGCTGGAAAACGACGCACGTCTTCCCCGAGTGAAAAATAATGACGCAAGTCTGTGTGTAAAGGGGTGCAACCGACGCACACACCATTTTTCCTCCCATAGAACGACGCACGTCTCCCCGCGTGAAAAATAACGACGCAAGTCCGTGTCTGAAGGGGCGTAAGCGACGCACACACCATTTTTCCACGCATCTCCTCTTCTGCGGCCCTCTGCGGAGATTTTCCACTCCGAACCAGGTACTTTGTGCTTGAAAGAGACTTTGTTTACTTTCTAAAGACTTAAGACACTTTGGCCCTCATTCTGACCTTGGCGGGCGGCGGAGGCCGCCCGCCAAAGTCCCGCCGTCAGGTTACCGTTCCGCGGTCGAAAGACCGCAGCGGTAATTCTGACTTTCCCGCTGGGCTGGCGGGCGGTCGCCTTCAGACCGCCAGCCAGCCCAGCGGGAAAGAGGCTTCCACGATGAAGCCGGCTCGGAATCGAGCCGGCGGAGTGGAAGCTGTGCGACGGGTGCAGTTGCACCCGTCGCGTATTTCACTGTCTGCGCAGCAGACAGTGAAATACATGTAGGGGCCCTCTTTCGGGGGCCCCTGCAATGCCCATGCCAGTGGCATGGGCACTGCAGGGGCCCCCAGGGGCCCCGCGACCCCCCCTACCGCCATCCGGATCTCGGCGGTCCGACCGCCGGGATCTGGATGGCGGTAGGGGGGGTCGGAATCCCCGCGGCGGTGCAGCAAGCTGCGCCGCCGCGGAGGATTCAATGGGGCCGCGGTACACTGGCGGGACCCCGCCAGTGGTGCCGGTCCGACCGCGGCTTTACCGCCGCGGTCGGAATCCCCATTGGAGCACCGCCGGCCTGTCGGCGGTGCTCCCGCGGTCCTCCGCCCTGGCGGTCAAAGACCGCCAGGGTCAGAATGACCCCCTTTATATAACTTTTCAGTGATATCTTTACAAATTCATATTGCATCTTTGATCGTTTTGACCTGCAAATACCCAGATAAATATTATATATTTTTCTAAACACTGTGTGGTGTATTTTTGTGGTGCTACATTGTGTTATTGTATGATTTATTGCACAAACGCTTTACACTTTGCCTTCTAAGTTAAGCCTGACTGCTCGTGCCAAGCTACCAGGATCATTTGGATTGTGTGTGACTTTCCCTGACTAGAGTGAGGGTTCTTGTTTGGACAGGGGGTAACCTGACTGCCAACCAAAAACCCCATTTCTAACACATTCATTTTTAAAGCTCATTTTAAGCTCTTTCCTCTTGGCCTCATAAAAGATTGAGACCAGATTGAGCAATATTTGACGCAGCAAGACAACTTGCTGTGCTGCACTGCGTCAAATGCAGAGAGCAAGAATGTGCCATTGTTACTAACATGTGGTGCATTGCTGCTCAATATCTGCTCTGGGGCCCTGTGTGCTGCCTATTGTCAATGCAGGCACCCTTGCGCCATGGTGCAAGCGTGCCTGCATTAAAGTTTTTTGTTCAGGAAGGGGCATTTTCCTCTTTCTAAGTGTGCTGGAACATGCAGTACCCTTAGAAAGTTGAAAAAATGTGGAGAAATAAATATATTTTTACTTGCTGTGCCTCGATCAGAAAGGTGTACAAGTTTGATGCATTCTTAGGTTTACTTGCCTTGGTAAATCTGGCCAAAATACATGGATGGATGCACGGGAACACCCACTCTCCACTTATGTAGTGCCTTCCCAGTGCAGAGTAATGCAATGTAGCCTTACGTTATTCCAAATTTACCAAGCCACATGGGGCAACGCAAGGTGGCTTTGCATGGCTTGATAAATTTTATGTAAGGATTGCGAAGCCCTTGCATCACCTTGTGTGTGCAAAGACAGAGCAGTGTTTTGATAAATCGGGACCTTAAACTCTACCTAGGACTATTATTATTAATCCTAAAATTTTATTAAAGATACTTGTAATCTACAGACCTCCTGGTCCAGAAAAAACGTTTTTAACATTTCAAGCATTGGTCTTGACACCAATCATTTAATTGTCATGGGAAACTTCAACATGCATGTCAATGATAAAGCTGATAAGATGGCCCACCGACTTCTCAGTTCCTGTTTGGCTTTTTAGCTAGATCAGTTGGTCCTTGGGCCCATGGGGAACAGGGTCAAGACTGATTTGCATATGTCTGGGTCCAAACTGGAATGGCATGGGCAGAAACAAAACAATGGATTTAGGCCCAGATCTCTGAACTGGGGGAGATTGTTTGACATTGTTCAGCATTCCGTCCATCACTTGTTCTTTTTGCATTTGTCGCCCTAAATGGGAAGGGTATGCCCAGACGTGGGTCCCGTGCTTCCCATGCTTCCCAAGCCACTGGATTTAAGCTAGCCTGGCTGATGAGGGGTGAAACCCTGAAACTGGTCCCAGGATGCTTGTTTCCAGTCCAGGGAAGACCTGGCCTGGCAGTTCGGGCTGGACTGTTCCCATGTGGAACAGGGTCAAGACTGATTTGCATATGGCCGGGTCCAAACTGGAATGGCATAGGTAGCAAAAAAACAATGGATTTAGGCCCAGATCTCTGTACTGGGGGTGAATGTTTGACATTGTTCAGCATTCCGTCCATCACTTGTTCTTTTTGCATTTGTCGCCCTAAGTGGGAAGGGTATGCCCAGATGTGGGTCCCATGCTTCCCATGCCACTGGATTTAAGCTAGCTTGGCTGATGAGGGGTGAAATCCCGAAACCAGTCCAAGGATGCTTGTTTCCAGTCCAGGGAAGACCTGGCGTGGCAGCTCGGGCTGGACTGTTCCCATGGGGAACAGGGTCAAGACTGATTTGCAGATGGCTGGGTCCAAACTGGAATGGCATGGGCAGCAAAAAAACGATGGATTTACGCTCAGATCTCTGTACTGGGGGTGAATGTTTGACATTGTTCAGCATTCCGTCCATCACTTGTTCTTTTTGCATTTGTCACACAGGCTACTGGCCATACAATTAATCTTATTTTTGCCCACCAGAAGCTACTTAGTTTTGTATACTCCATCGAGCTCACCTAGTGTGATGATAAACCTGCCTTTTTCTAGAGACTTTGTCCTAACTCACTATAATATTGACTGTTATGCTCAAAGTCTCGCTTATATCATCCCTGATCTAAATTCAATATTCCTTAACTTAGCTTCCACTTTTGAAAACAACATTCCCTCTGTTCACCCAGATGTTCATTCTTTTCTGACTTTTAGAACAAGTGGGTTGAAAAATCCTTCAACACTGTGCTTCCCTGTAACACTTAAATCTCTCTCAGCCGTCTTCCTTCAGCTCAGTGGTATTCAAAATAGCTTTCTATTGCCAAACGGTGCTGCAAGAGGTTGTAAAGACAATGAAGACTTACCTACAATGTTGCTGACAGAGCTCTCTGTCAAACTGAGCATGCATCACATCTACAAAAAGTGAGTCCAAGTAGAGCTAAGTCTTGTTACAATTGATTACAAGAATCCTTCTAAAGACATTTCCTCAATATATAGTGATCTTGTTCATCCTATTGCAGGAAATACTTCTGCCCACCCACTCAACAATTATGCTCAGATTGCTACCTGTGATAAAATTACTAAACTACATAAATCATATCCCCCTGATCAGATGCACACTCTTCTAGTAGAATCTTTCTCCTCATCTTCACTTTCAAGTACACCGACCTCCACCGGGGTTTCTACTGATCCTGTACTTCTTGACGCCATTCTTTCTAAGCTTCTTTGTATAACATCAGGCTCCCCACTGGACCCACGCGCTGCGAAAGTGTCTAGAGCAGTTGCCACTTTCTCATACTCCTTTCAGTACCTCACTCAGTAATACTTTATTACATTCTGGTATTGTATCTAACATATGGAAGAAAGCACTTGTCATTCTTCTGAGAAAGACTACTCTTGATCCTGCTATTCTATCCCTTAATCGACCCGTTCCCCTGTTGTTCATGGCTGCTAAGATCATCGAAAGCTGTGTGAATCAACACATGTCTAGATCCAATACTTAAACACTCTAGAGACCTGCTTCTGCCCTCATCTTAGAAATGAGACCGTCTTGTCTGCTGCAGGATGTTGGTGGTTCTACCAGTCTTATTCTTTTAGATCACAGCACAGCTTTCAATACCGTCTCCCATCAACTCTTGCTGGATAGGTTTGATACCTTTCGTATAAAGGGCATAGTAAATAACTGGTCCTCATCTTTTCTCTATGGAGAGTTCCAAGCTGTATCACTGGTGCACTTTTGTTCTGTATGTAAATCTGTTGATTCTGGGGTTCACAGAGTTCACTGAGCCCTTCGCTTTTTAACATTTATGTGGCCCCATTCCCTGCACTCATTCCATATTACAGCCTCTGATTTTATGCTTATGCAGACAAACCCCAACTCATTCTTCTTTTTGATGGAAGTCTTGATCCTATCTAAACAATAGTTTGAAGGCTGTCTATGCTCAGTAGCCAAGTGGATGATTACAAACTTTCTTAGGCCCAATGCCGATAAGATTGATGTCATTGTGTTTGGCAGTCCCTTGATCAGGTCCTCCAGCTGGTGGACAGACTCTCTTGGTGCCCCCTCCCCAATATCTTCTTCTAGAGCTCAGAAGCTTGAAGCAATTTTTGATGATAAACTCTTCTTTGAGGCACACATTAATAAGCTCACTTTCACCTGCTTTATGCTCAAAATTATCAGGAAAATTGCTACGTTGTTTCCCTGTTTCTCCAAGAAAATGTTGACGGAAGGCGTCATCATTTCTAAGATGGATTAGTGTAACTGTCTGTCTATAGGACTTCCAGCTCTCTTCTTTATAAATTGCGGCTGATATAGAATACAGCAGCCCATCTCATTCTGGGGCTAAGTAAGAAAACTAGCACCTCGGTCAATCTCTCCACCATTCATTGGCTGTCTGTAAGCAAATAATGTCTCTTATGCTTTTGCCGTAGGCCTCTACACAGTTTGCCGTCCGACCATTATATGGTTTCATTTTTCTTTTATTACATCCCTTTTAGATCCCTTTGCCCTAACACTCAGCAAGCGTCTCCCCTTTTTTGACAAATTGGCCCGTGGGGATGGGGCCTACCTAAGTGCGGCAAGACCCTGCGGCCAACCCCAGACTGTGCACAGCCCAAAGCCATGCGCGGAGTGGGGTTGCCTGCCTACGAGAGGTCAACTGCACAGAGGGCGGGTGGGTTTGGCTTTACGTATAGTATTCAAATATTACTTTACATTAAAAAACCCTAGAAATTCACTGAAAAAAACAAAGGTTAAAGTGACTTAATAGTTAGGTGAACATTTCAGTGAGAACATAATGTTTTAAACTTTAAAAACACTGAAATTCACCAGGAAATATAACTTGTGCCCTTAGGTAACTATTATTTGCGCCCCTGTGATGCGCTGCTAACTAGCTCCAATATTTCATAACTCATAGCATGTTAAGTGATATCACTGACAACATGACTGCAACATCTGAAATGGTATTGTTGATGACAACACTGTGCATGACTGGGGTATGAGTTATAGTTACTAGAGATAACTTTAACTGGTGA
Source organism: Pleurodeles waltl (assembly GCF_031143425.1). Lineage (NCBI taxonomy): Eukaryota > Metazoa > Chordata > Amphibia > Caudata > Salamandridae > Pleurodeles > Pleurodeles waltl. Next base: position 1,822,506,319 of record NC_090444.1, read on the forward strand.
ATGTCAGTGGGTTTTTAAGTTTAACTGTTAAGTTGTCACTGTAGGAAGCTTAAGTTGTTACTCTAGGTAGCTGGCCTTATGTGTGGTGGGCACCTCTGCTGTTTGCACCTCATACCAGGTCCAGGCAACCCCTATTAGTTACCGAGACAGTGTCTAGGAAGCCAGAGCTCGCTAGTGGTCGCTGTGATGGGCAGCCAAGACTTATCTAGGAGGAGTGTAAAGCACTTGCAATGCAACAATAGGCACACAGTAACGTATCTCACATTAAAGGTATCACACAGTGTTGTAAAAATAAAGGTACTTTATTACAGTAACACTGATCTAGATTACTTACAGGTAGTCCCCCAACTGAATGTAAGTACACACTAAATATACACAGTAAGTATTAGGAATTAGCATTGAGAAACAACAAGCATTGGCAGAAATAGCAGAAAATAGCCATGGCCCTATAGGGAGGCTAAACCATATACTAAAATAGTGGAAGGCAAAGTGAAGTCCCCCACTCAAGGATGTGGGATAGTTAGAAGGGAGCTCGGAGAACCTGGTACCCCCAAAGATGAGTACCTAGATGACCCCCAGTGACCAGGAGAGCAGAGGTACGTTACCTGGTCTTCCCAAAGACTAACAAGGGGACATGGAAAAGGGAGATTGCAAGGACAGGACCAGCCCAGTGGAACCCAATGGAGGATTCCAGAAGAAGATGACCTGCAAGAGAAGGGGGCAGAGTCCAGTCTACGCAGGAGTGTCTAGGTGGGGCAGGAGTCACTGCCCACCCTTCTATGGGTGAAGATCCGGGTCGACGGTGGAAGATGGAGATCAGCTGTGGAGCCCAGGAGCTGCAGAGAAGTCCCTGAAGTCATGCAGAAGATGTCTCACGCCTGTCGCCAGGTTGCAGAAGAGTCAGTAGTCAGGAGGACCACCAACAAGCCTTGGTAAGTGCAAATATGGATAGAAGAGGATGTGCATAGCTGAAGAGGACCGGCAAGGTCCAGGGGACTCGACCCTTGGAAGAGTTCAGGCTGTCCCTCAGCAGTTGGTAGGGCTAGAAGAACAAGTCACAACCCACACAGACAACACACTGGCAGCAGGCACAGTAAGTTGCAGTGAGGCCCAGTCAGCATAACGGGAGATGAGTCCCATGTCGCTGGAGAAGCAGAGGGGAGACTGTCCTTGCAAGGATGAAGTGCTTGAGGCCGGGGCTACTTGGAACCTGAAGATCCCTTGGAGAAGGAGTCAACAAGCCTTGAGTCATGATGCACAGGGATTCTGCCCTGCAAGGAGAGGCAAGGGCTCACCATCTCCCAAGTTGGAAAGACGGCAGAGAGGACCAAGAGGACAACTCAAAACCACCACCTGTGTTGGAGGATCCACACAGTCCCTGTGGAGAGCAGATCCCAGAAGCTGGACATCGTTGACTTAGGGCCCTGTGGATGCAGAGGAGTGACTCCTTCACTCCAGGGGAGATTCCTTCTTGCTTCTTTGGTGCAGATGAAGTCTTGCTGACCCAAGCGGATGCACAGCTGTGGAAATGTTGCAATTGCTGGAAGGAGCTGGAGAAACAATGTTGCAAGGCGAGGTTGTCCCTGGAGCTGCAGTCTTGTTTGTTACCTGTGAAGTCCAGCAGTGGTTCTGGTGGCTAGGAGCAGAAGACGTTGATGCAGAGGAGTTCTGGTGGAGTCTTGCATACTGAATCTGGGGACCCACTGCAAGGGAGTCCCTAAATAGCTCTAACAGGGGGTTTGATCACTCTGCACAGTGACCACCTATCAGAGGGGGTCACTGACGCCAGTCACCTGTCCTGACCAACCAGATGCTCGCAGGGGCCTCTGCACATCTTGTTTCCAAGATCGCAGAATCAAGTGGCCACCTAGTGGTCACTCCCCTTTCCTTTGTGTGGTCTTATGCCAGAGCACGGACTGGTGCAAATCGGATTATGCAAGGAGGGCACCAGATGTGCCCTTCCAAGCAAGCCGGTGACGCCGAGAGGCCACCCTTCCTCAGCCTTGTAACACCAGCGGCGTGGTTTGCCTGCAAACCCTGGAAGACTGGAAGGAGCAATACTGGGGTGAACTCTCAGGAGCTCCCAGAGTGCATGGAATCATGCCACCAATACTGGCATTAGTATTGGGGTGTGATTCCAATATGTTTGATACCGAACATGCCTAGGTTCGGAGTTACCATTATGTTGCTGGACCACAGGTAGTGTGACCTGTAGCTAGTACACGGGTAGAATGGCTTCCCCGTGCTACGAAGTCCAGTGCATTGGAACTGGAGTTCTTAGAGGCACCTCTGCTCATTCAGGAGTGCCCTCACACACAGGAACCTGCACCCTGCCTTTTGGGCTGAAAGGGCCTATGATAGGAGTGACTTAGAGTGACCTGGTGTAGGGACCAGCAGTGAAAGGGTGCATGCACCTTTTTAAGCAGGCTGCAATGGCAGGCCTGCAGACACAGTTCGCATGGGCTCCCATGGGTGGCATAATACATGCTGCATCCTATGGGGGACCCCTGGTATACTAATGCCCTGGTTACCTAAGTACCATATACTAGGGACTTACAGGGGTACACCAGTATGTCAATTGTGGTGTGTAAAAGGGTAGCAAGGCACCCAAATTTAGAAGAAAGAGCAGTCTAAGCACACTAACAAGCAAAAAGTGGGGGTAACCATGCCAAAAAGAGGGACTTTCCTACAGTCAGTGAAAGTTTCACCTAACTATAATGTCACTTTAACCTTTGCTTTTTTCAGTGATTATATATTTGAATCATGCGTTTCATATCGCACAACCCATAACCATTGTAATAACACCCAGATCTAAACCACACAAAGATTAACATAGCACAAAGCCCCCAACACATAGGACCAGTCTATTACTTAGGGCCAACCCAGTCAAGGTCTTTCTTTGCAATCTGGGAAGCATACACTATCACATAACCAGAACTACAAATGCCAGAATACAAAGAAAAGATAGTCACAAATAATCTGGAAAAGTTGCCACCTTTGGGCACACATAATACAACACATCTGATTTAAGCCAGAGCTCCAGATTATTCACCAATCACTCAATGAAAGTTTCCCACATCCATAGGCTGGACTGGCCCCCTCGCCATCCCCATCACCCTGCTCCGTGTCCAACCAGTACATAGCTGTCAACTCTAAAGAGAACCAAAAACCTTCAGATTCTTCAAAGATTTCTACAGTGACAACATAAAGATCAAAAGCATCTCTCACCCTTCCGCCTCCACACCTGACATCAAAACCCCCCTAAATTGCTTCAACACAGTTCTGGCAAAGCATGTAAACAGCCATGTTCTAATTAAACCACACAGGTGCAAATCAAACACTTCAGCATCATGGCACTCTAAAGACTTCACTAAGAACAAAAGCTCCATCCACAGAAAAGAGAGAAAAACAGAACCCCTGATAACCTCACATGGATGTTTTAAAATGACCATCCATTGCATCAACTCCCTGCCTGAACCTCCTATCCCACATTCCAGGAGACAAGTGCAATGTAATGCCATCAACCACTTCTTCAAGGAAAAAATACAGAAGATATGGCAGCTCATTGAAAACAGCAAACTGGCTTCTCCTCTGACACACATGCAATGCTGTGCTTCATGAAGCAAAGGTTATCCTCCAAACCCCTGTACCTCAAAGACCTCATGGACATCCAGCCCCTCTTAAGCCACCGCTTATGGAGATGATGTCTTACCCTTATTCTTCGTCAAAGCCATCTCTGCAGGAACACTCCCACCCCACTCACTCTCGTCAGTATCTCCCTCACTCCCGGCATCTTCCATGAAGCTCTTAAGAGAGGTCAGTTTCTCCCACTTCTGAAGAAACCCCCACTCGACCCTGATGACCTCTCTTGCTACTGGCTCTTCTTTGGTACGATCATTGAAAAAGCAGTCTATGCACAACTTCAAGATCACATCAGTGCTAACCTTCTCCTGGATGACTATCAACACAGCTTCAATCATGCTGCAGCATGGAAATAGCTACTTTACAAATCATAGATGACTCCTGACTACAGATAAAGAGGACCCATAGCCTGCTGACATAGGATGACATCTCAGCTGCTTTTGATGCTGTCAACCAGCCCACCCTCATCCACACTCTGAAGTCACAACTAGGATTCAGTGGAAACATCTTTCATTGGCTTTGTTCCTACCACTACAAGTGACACCAGTTGATCTAATTAGAACCTACAGGTCCCAAAATATCCCAATCACCTGTGCAACTTATCCAGCCAGTCAATAAGCCTAACAAAGGGGCAGATGTAGACACCATTTTGCATGGTGCAAACTGCGAAAATCGTAGTTTGCGCCATGCAAAATGCTGAATGCGATGCTTTTTGGATGGTTTTCTTGTCTATTGCAGTTTCTTGTTTCTCATTCAACACTTATTCCGTTTTTGTGTATGTACAGCCCATGAAGCATTTTGGTTCCACAGTCCTGCTTTTTGATTACTGGAGTGTATGCTTTCATTGCTGCCATCGGATTTTTTTTTTCTTTTTGCAAGTTTGCCCGGTATTTTAGCTTTAAAAATAGGAGAGCATGCCCTGCATCTTCCTCTCTCTCTCTCTCTCTTCTCTCTCTCTCTCTCTCTCTCTCTCTCTCTCTTTCTCTCTCTCTCTCTCTTCCTCTTTTGCTCTCCTCTTTCTTTTCCTCCTCCTCTTTTGGCACCATTGCCTCCACAATTATCTCAATATCCACCCACTGCCTCTTTATTCTTCTCACATCCACCCTTCACTCCCTCCCACAGCCGAGACAGAGCACTGCCGATGCTTGGTGTGTTTCTCTCTCTCTCTCCTAACTCCTGTGCCTTTGGGGGCGCTAGAGAGCTGGGCCACAAGATAGCCACCACTTAGTAAGGCTCTGCCGGCTGGACTGCTAATCTGTATCACATCCTCCTCATTCACCCACTTAATTTCTGCATCCCTGCTGGAGACACATCCCTTGGGTCTTGGGTGACTGATTTCGGCTATGTGTGGCCCTAACCGCTCAGAGGGGAGAGAATGACACCTCAAAGGCTTACATTGAAGCTGTGTGCCACTCCTATCATCTGTGGTTGCTGGGGTGCTGGGACCCACTGCAGTGGGGGGAAGTGGGCAGCAGAGATTCCCCTTGCATCTAGGAGCCCAGTGCAGACTGCTGTGGTGGGACACAACTGGAGGCCTTCCTGCTACTGGAGCGGGATGCTTCCTCATGTCGGCTGGCACCTGCTGAGACGCCACAGGAAGTTGGACTGCTGCACAAACAGCTTTAGCCTCAAAGGCCACAGGTGAAGTCCGGTGGCCCGAAAGTGAGACAGGAATAATCCTAGCCGATACCTGGCCTTTGAGGTTTCCTGGGCAGAGAGCTGGTGCCTAGGAGAAGAGTGGCTCTCTGGCCCGACTGGACTGCTTTGGATGAGTGAGGGGTGAAATCTCCTGGTTAGCCCTTTGGGATTGGAGAGGCTAGGTCCTTCCCTGCAGACCTTGTGGTGGAGGACACTGAGTAGTTGCCTGGAAGGGTTGCGATCTGCTCATGCGCCCCCTGGATGCCCGAGGTGAGGTGAGACCGCCCACATCTGGCTTTTCTTGAAGGGCCTTTGATCTTCCCCATCTTTTTTGCTGCCAGAGAGCTTTGTGGTGACCTCCCCAGACTACATTACAATGAAGGTACTGGCCTACTGGAGGACCAGCCTGTCCTACAAACTCAACATTCCCTCCTTCTGCACTTGAAAACCCTTTGAACTCAGCTCCTTGCCTGCTGTTTGAGGGGTATTCGCTGAGTGTGGCCCACCTGAAGACCCTGAGGGTCTAGGATACTGTGAGTCCTGTTGACTAATTGGCTACTGGCTAGGCCGGGTGGGTCTAGGGAGCACCTGGATGATCATCACCGCTGACAGGTCTGGCCGTGGACTGGCCCGGGGCCCATTATGGGAAAGCACGTCCGGAGTCAGGCTAAACTCTCCTTTGAAGGGAAAAGAAGAAACCCATGCAACATGTCAGCATAGGTGTGGATGAAGATCACTTTCCCGAGGGGTACCCTGGTGGAGTGGATGCAGAACCCAATATAAAACGTCTGCTCAGTGAGATGAGACACAGCCTCTGATCTATTGACTCTAAAATTGAGACCCTCACCAGCAGATTAGATCGTATAAGCGATAAGTTCAATAAACATGAGGCCCGCGTATACCAGCATGAACGGAGAATCTCTGATGCTGAGGATAAAAGCGCTGCATGCAACAAACACATGCTATGAATGGAAAGACTGCAGAAGGTGATCAAGGCCAAAACTGAGGACCTAGAGACCCAATCCAGAAGAAATAATATCAGAATTCTAGGTTTGCCAGAGTCTACTGCTATGGGAAACATCGAGACATACATTGAGGATTTGCTGTTCTCCCTCTTTAGTGAACAGCTAACTAGGCTGTTCTCAGTCAAACTAACCCACCAATTTGGGGGGCACATCTACTGCCAGAAGCCCTGACATGACTGATCATTGAGCAGCTCCTACTTTATAAGGTCCGAGACACAGTACTGTGGATTTCAAGAGAAAGGAGGGATATATAACATCAGGGCATCAAGATCTCCATATATATATCCTGACTTCACAATGACTGTCTAGAGAACCTGAAGGGAGTTCCTGCTGGCCAAGAAGCTACTTATAAAAGCCAGACTGCACTTTGCTCTTTGACCAGACTTCGGATTACCAACCAGGGGAATACAAGCTTATTCACTGACTCTAAAATGGCCTTGAAGTTCTGCTGCAAACACGCTAATAAGCGCATCAGAGGTGAAGAGGTAGGTATGCATAGCTTTCAAGAGCGTCCAAGTGAGAATAATTGACAAGCTGAACACTCCACATATTGACCATTGCAGGACTGTGTTTCTCCACCTACACCCTGGACTGTGTCTATGCTGTTTGGCTTCAGGTGCTTCTGGGAGCCTCTCCCCAGCAGCCCATCCTGCATTGCATTTTCCTGTTTAACCAGCTGGCCACGACTGGATCTGTCCCTTACTGTGACCCAGTTCCTTTGACTGTACTGCTGACACTGCGCTGGTAAACATAGTTTTTTTTTTCTTGTCCAATTAAGCTACCTTTGCTGTGCACATTTAGGCCCAGATTTAGGAGCCCCTAGTGCCTCCTTGCGACACATTAGTATCATTTTTGTTTACGCTAATGTGACTCAACCAGGCCAGAATTGCAGCGCCAGATTTACAAAGTGGTGCAATGCATGCATTGCGTAAAAAATGTTGATGCTAGTTCCCTAACTACCACCGTGGTGCACCATATCTTAAATACGGCGCACACATGGTAGTGTTAGGAGGGTGCTAAGGGGTGCAAGAAAAGTAGCGCTGCATTGGACGCAGCACCACTTTTCATAAATCTGCCCCTTAGCATCCCGTTTTGATGGCTGCCCCCCTTTCCTCCTATGGAGGATACTTACCCTGCAGATTATATACACATTGTTGATACTGGACACACCTGGTCACCTATCCTTCACCTGAGGCAGGAGGCTTCTTCTGCCCTCTGAGCTCCTCTGGCATGGCTCCCATGAGGCTCCTTTTTAAATGTTCACAGGCCCATTTTAAATTAACTTTTTGGGGTTGATGGGGTGGGTTATATCTTCATCTGGTTGGGAATGTAGAAGTGGGTGGGTTTCTGTTCTTTGTTGTTATCAATCTGTACCTCCTTGTCTTGGTTTGAATCTCTTGCTGAGAGGCGCACTGGTGGGGTGGGACTGAATGTATGGCTGAAATTGAATGACTGCTTCATAGTCCCCCTCCCCTCAAGCCAGGGGGCTCGTTCTCTTAGATGTTTTTTGAGCAGATGGCCAAAATCACATAGATGTCCTGTAATGTACGTGGTATAGGTGACATGCAATTCTGCCACTCCATCGAGGATATTGTGCCCGAGATGAGGCAATACTATGCTGTTATGCCTAGCTCTAATCTCACC